>NC_051285.1:7691164-8308664 GCF_015220745.1 Sebastes umbrosus
CCATAAGCAGTAACAGTCTGCCATGCTATATGGCCTACTGAGTGCACAGGCTTTTAAGTAGCTTCAAGTCTCTGGTTAGAAATATTTTATACCATTTTGGACAATCAATAAATCTGACCAATTTAAAAAGAATAAAATTCCTTTTTGGGCTGTTCAGATCTGTGATCTGTGATCAGATATGAATGTTATATGCCATGTTATTGGCTGTGGACATGGACATGCCTGATTATGAAAAAACAATGAAGCAGTCTAACCCTAATAATTAGTGAGCAACATGCTGTACCAGCCCGGTCTCATTCCCAGGGCGCCAAATACCACCGTTTTGTCACGGCACTCTGCGTCTGATACCGACGCACAAAGCACCCTTAGCGTCTGTATGAGACGCACCGGGCTTTCAGGTAACTCCAATGTAAACCCATCCATATCAGTAGTAGACGCTTGGAGCAACTGTTTTGGAAGTCAGGTTACGTAGTATAAAGAGCGACAAGGTCTACAAAGGGAGGGCGTCAGGGTGGATAGATGGATGGGTCAAAAAACACAGAACTTTCACCCAGGAGGCCGCTGTCCGTGTCCCATGTCACGTCAAGTTACGTATCCTAGGTAACTAGCCTATGTAATAAATACTTATTTTAACCCAAACAATGATATTTTACTAAGCCTAACAAAGTAGTTCTGTTGCCTAAATCTAAGTGACGTCAAGTGGTACCCAGTGTGTTAAAAAGTGACGCCAAGAGGTCTCGACAACACTGCAAGCAGCATTTCCTTGGGGTGAAGCAATCGGCCCGCTCCGAACGGGCTCACACTCCAAACGACCACGCCACAAATGGGCATTGCACTAATATGATCAACTTTAAAAGTTGATGATGGTGAATTTGTTAGAGAACAGTTGCTTAGTTACAGTATTCACCTTGATGTCTCCATTTTACAGAAAGACCTTTATCACGAAAGACATTTTGACATGTCATAGTATAGGAAAAGCACTGGTGTATTAAATACCATTAAAGATAGCTGAATTCCTTATAGGGAAGGTCCTGGTATTGTGCATGCTGGCTCACTGGAATAACTTACTGGGACACTAAATTTCAGTAGTGCTTTTACAACTATGGTAAGTCAAAATGTCTGCTGTGAAAAAGATCCATTGTGCATCCACTTACTATTTTCCTTAAACATTATAGAAGCAGCTGAGCGTAGGAGTTAATCTACCAACCGATCATGGCCTGTTACTGTTCAGTTGGTCTGTCGCCACATGTTAATAAAAAAGTAGAAATGTATGCAAGCCTGTGAGTATTTTCCTCTTCCGAGCAAAGAGATTGCGTCCTTGTGTCCCAAGATTGTGTACTTGTTTGAAAGGGTCATTCATATCATTTGAAAAATAGATCACACACACCCCCACACACACGTATAGCCCACACACAGTACTCCAAATAGCCTTGCCTTGATGGAAAACAGCACATCCGGGGGGAAAGGACAGATATTACACGGATCATTAGCTGCAAATATAAAAGGGAGCATCGCAGCGGCCTAATGACGCTTTGATAAGCTCTGTTCTGGAAGTAAACATAATCTGTTGACTTTCAATTCTTTTGTCACACCACCAATGATAGTTGAGGCAGAATGAAGCATTCTGCTGTGAATGGGCTGCTGTCGTGCAGAGCAAAGCAATGCGGGACCCTCTTGAAGAAAAATAGGAGCCGGTGGGGAAGAGGAGTTAAACATGTAAATGTATATTTTTTTATGCAACATTTTCTAGATGACGAACTCGGCCAAGTGTCTACAGCTGCTTCTCATCTGGCTTGACATAAATGCCCGCTGTCTTCCGGAGCTTTCCATTACCGCTGATCACTGAGTCACTGTGCGCGCGTTCTGGCAGGACCAGCAGTATTTACCACAATTTACAGACACCTGCGAATTAATGCTGCATTACAGAGATGCCGACAGAAAATCCCCTCCTCCTAAGAGGTAAAAAAACTGCTGTACATGTCCATAAATAAAACACCTGTGTGGGTTTGAAAAGGTCAAACATAAACCTGATGTGTAAATGTACAGTTGTTAACATTCTCCATGAGTGTATGAAGGCACGTATTTTTGTGGCTGGAGGTGCACAGCACACAAAGTGCACATGGGAACCGGGTGGAATTCAATCACATTGACTATGTTTACTGTATGCACACAAATATTCCACTATTATAATATTCAGAATTGTATACAGGTCATGTAAACAGCATACCCTGTTTGGATATTCGGAATTAGGCCTTATTTAGAATGGAGCATTTTCTGATTAAGACATGTGGGATATGCTGATATTATTCAGGTTTTAGGAGCATTGAAATTGTAAATGGTAAATGGACTTGCGTTTATACTGTATAGCGCCTTTCTAGTCTTCCGACCACTCAAAGCGCTTTACACTACATGTCAGCATTCACCTATTCACACACACATTCATACACTGATAACAAAGGCTGGTCAGGATCTAATCTAAATACTCATTCACACACCGATGGCTATGCCTTCGGGAGCAATTTGGGGTTAAGTACCTTGCTCAAGGACACATCGACATGTGACCGGAGGAGCCGGTGTGCATTCTTTGGACATGTATACAGATAATTTCCCAATTTGGGATCAATAAAGTACATCTATCTATCTATCTATCTATCTATCTATCTATCTATCTAAACTGACTTGACTTTTCAAGAAGGTGGTTGAAGGAATGAAAGAGGGAGGCTGTGTTCACATAGTCGAACAAATCTGCCACCGGTTACATTAATCAGAGTATACATGGCTGCATGTAAACAGGAATATTGGTGGAATATTAATTTCCATTAGCCAAATAAACAGTTCAGCAGGAATATTGTCTTTTTCAGAATAAGGGTAAAAAAATGAATATTTCGTGCATGTAAAACGTAGTCACTGATTTCATGGCCGATCCCCAACAGTTTAGTCATGGAGTGCAGGCGGGTCTACAGGAGCTCTTCCCATGAGAAAACGAATACTGTGTGATGGGAGATGGTAAACATACACCAACCCCAAATAAGCTAAATTATAAGATGTCTCTTTCTAGGTTGATTTCACATTTAATAACAAAGATCCTCATAAAAGTCAGGATTTCTTGTTCAGTTTGTGTTTTTGTTTGAAATAAGAGCCAGACGCTGACTCAGCAGACAGTCAAACTGGATTTTGCTTCGCATTCATTTCTGTCTGAGACACATTTGCTTTGGGGTCACGAATTGACCCGTCTCCTTCAATCTGATTGAACTTTGACAAGACTGTGCAGTTGGTTTGAGAGAGGGGGGGCGGATCGACCTCTCATTCAGGAAATATTCTTTTGTTTATATTCTAGTTCTATAACTGCACAGTGAAATCATACAAGCGCCAGAGAAAGAAGAATGCTGCTTGGCTGCAGCCAGTACAAGGACACTGATTGAGGTTAATGACAAAACCATAGACTATACAGTATATACGAAGTGGACATAGTCACCGTGTGGACTGTCGCTTTGAAGCCTCGTGTTTGGCATTTTTGCCGTCTCCATCCATTTTTGCAACCAGAATTGACAAGAGGGGGTGGAGCTAAGTACAACCAAACGCTGAATAAGACATTTTTATGCAACCAAAAAGGTTATAATTAACTTTCATGAACTGAAAACACACTGTGAAAGTTTTAAAGTTGTAAGACCAAAACACAGACAACTCCATGATTGGACAACACCGTGGTAGCGACCTGTCAATCACAAGGTGGCCACGCCTTAAAGCTTCCCCTGCTTTATGGTCTATTTGACTCTAAATGGGACCATAGTTTACTAAATGAACATCATGCTGTATTGAAGAAGACTTGAAAGTAGTGATTGAGACCATAAACTCATGTTTACAATGTGTACTGAGGTAATAAATCAAGTGAGAAGTAGGCTCATTTTCTCATAGACTTCTATACAATCAGACTTCTTTTAGCAACCAGAGGAGTCGCCCCCTGCTGGCTATTAGAAAGAATGCAAGTTTAAGGCACTTCCTCATTGGCTTCACTTTTCAGAACCGAAGTTTCCCACTGGTCAAAACACAACTGTGGACTGCTGTTGTTAGCCTGCTAGCTCCTGCAGGTTATGTTCACAACCTTACACATGCTATTTCCTGTCACCTCCTGTTTTTTTGCCAACACCACACAAGTCAATTCCACCTGGGGCAAAACAAGGTTTTCCCTTATCAACAAGTAGCCAGTGAGCAAGGGTAAATAAGTCAAATGGGTTAAGGTAGCCAGGCAGACAGGAAATGCCAATGGCTGCGAGGCTCAACACACAATGTGACAGAAAAATAAAGAAGCTGGGCAGGTAAATTGATTGTGATGATGCAGCTGCAGATATTATGTACAAATATTTGGGGATCATAACCTTAACATGCCCATCCGACACAGCAGTAAAACACTGCAGCCATAGTGCCCCTCTCTGGCGCATTTGTGCGTAACTGAAGGAATGTGAGGCAGCCTGAAGAAGCAAAATGCTTAGTCAATCTACCCTGCATAAATAAATGGAGATGCATTATTGAAAAATGCCTAGTTTGGTAACAGAGAATTGAGGTCATAAAGCAGCAACCGCATTACTTGTAGGGCAGATAGATGTCATCATTTATTCCTCTCTACCATCAGTATACGAGTCATAAAATTGAAACTTTTGGAGGGGCCTCTCCACGCAAGGCCACACATTAATTGTTGTGCCTCTCCATCATGTTATATGTAACTCGATCCCTCTTCAGCTCATTACTCAAAATGCATCAGGAAAACAGCCTTGGATGCTTGCATTAGGACAGGGTCAACTAAGGCAGCATCTCTGCTTCCTCTATGTTCATTTCCTTTATAATCACTCAAATCCTCAACAGCATTTAGAAAGCAATCCTCAGCCAGAGCAGTGTTTACTTTGCACACAATCTGGAAAGTCTGGTGAGCAGAAAGGAGGCACAGGAATACTGACACCCCTGCTTCATATTCACATCTCTCTTCTGCCTTTGGAGGGGCCTTATGAATCCTAATACAGCAGTAAAAGGCACATGGGGAGGGTGGTCAGTAATGTAGGTATTGATCTGTGCAACTGTGAATAAATTCAACATACTTATGATTCAATAATGTAGCTTACTTAGATACAGTAGAAAGCCATGGTCACACATACAGGAGTGCTTCCATGCTCTTTATTTCAGCAACAGATGTAACAGCAGGTAGGTATTTTTTCCTTCACTGCTTCATTTGGTTTAATGAGACTGATGTAGCTTGGTTTCCATAGTTACATCGTGGGAAAAAAAATACAATATATTAAAAATGTTTATATGCATCTTTCCATATCAGAGTAATTAATGGCCTTCTCTTGAAAGAGTGTGTGACAATGTTAAGATGTGAAAGTCAAACTGGTTTAGCTTAATTTAGAGTCGATCCATCCACTGATGGTGCAAATGGAAACATTTAATACCAAAAATATGTTTATTTTAATATACATTTTTCCCAAAAAGATCAAAAAGAGTGTACCAAAAACACTACAACAGGAGTTGTGAAGTGTAAATGATTCATAATGTGGACACAGGTTAATGGGTTGGTTAATAGATCTCGAAGTCTTTACAGGTTCACTTATGCCATATTTCCACTACATGGTACGGCACAGCACGGCTCTACTCAACTCACTCTGTTTTGGTTTTCCATTAGCAAAAGTTGTGGATAATACCTGGTACCTTTTTTTGGTACAACCTCGGTCAAGGTTCCAAGCAAGTTGACACTAAAAGATGGAGTCAAAACACTGCAGAGCACTGCTTTGTCAGAGAGAATCATCACTAGCGGGAAACAGGACATCCTGCATAAATTTGCCATTTTTAAATAGCCAAGCTACCGTCAATAGCACAATATTTGTATTCACTCGACCCACATTTAAAAAAATGGCAGCCTGCAAAACTACCCCGTACATACACTACGCCGTACAATTGACAAAGTGCAGACGTTCCTCTGTTTGGTTGCCGGTGAAAGGATTCAGTGAGTCTCGCGTTGCAGTTTCATGTGTGTTACTTCGGCGATTAGCTGAGAATCACAGCTACATTGAGGGGGAACGATCTGCAGTAGAAAACGAAATAAAGAAAAGGCCATGGTGATCAAAAGTGAGATAATTTGATTCAAGTCGCGTCAACTCAAGCCGAACCATGCAGTGGAAAAGAGGCATTAGTGGTATCCCGGACCTGAACTGGGACCCAAGTCAGGTTGGGTTGGGTTGGCCCAGGTCAAACTCAGATGTTTCCTTTTTGATTTAATATAATCAAATCTGATTTTCCTTGGATAATTTATGGTTTGGGTCCCTTTGGTGTGAAAAATTTAAGACCTGTGAAGACTTCTGTGAATATTTTTCATTGGAACTACTTCATACAAAAGAAATGGTCCCTATCAAAACTGTTGACATTGTCCTCTGTCGATTATCCAGGGGCCTGTTTCTCCTAATTTGAAACATGCAAGATAGTTTCCTCTTGGGTTTACTTTGACACGTTCCACTAATTAATATAAACAGCATACTTCATGCACAAAGCATACGAGAGCCCCGTAGAACTCACACAATTATCTGCAATTTGAAAGTGACAATTATTTGTCAAAACTTACGTTGCCACCATTTGTGATGCGTGTAAGCAGTGCTCGCAAATCAGTTTTGTGAAATGGGCCCCAGAGTAACAGGGACACTGTTTCTGGAAGGTCATTTTTCAATGGTTTGAGCACTATAATTGAAATTCCATTCACCTCTACTGTATTGGGGTGGAGGCCGAAATCTCAGACAGATACCTCAAAAACTGAGCAAAATGACTCCAAAACTATCATGAATACCTCTCGACTAAAGTGAGAAAATGTGTGTTTTTGTAATTTGAACAAACCCTTTAAAACACAACTGTCATCAATAATAGATAACGCATTCTTTGTATTACAATTTGTGCGTGATTAAAGTAAGTTGTCTTGTTAAGTAGGATGCCTTTCAGTCTGTGCATTTCTGTCCAAAGTCAAAGCTGTAGCACTGCACCGCCTCACTGCTCAGTGTATGCCTCAGTTAACCTGGACTGTGTTGAACACGCCCTGAGGCATGCTGTCAAAAAACCTTGCCTGATGACAACCTGACAACTCCATCCATCTTATTTACCCGCTGGACAGCGCAGATCTGCCGTGGCAATCAATAACGTTCACAATTAGTTTCCCTCCTGGAGGTGGAGGCAGAGGGAGGTACACGAGGGGGGGATGCAGGGGTTGGCTGGCAGTCCCCGACACAGCTGGACAGGGTGTACGTGTGGCCCGGGTCCACGCCTGCCACATGTCCTGACATTAGCGAAACATCTCTCGGGAGGCACTGACATTTCCATATGTCCAGTAGAAGAGAGGGAGAGGTGTGTGCGACACGGTTCGTCTGCAAGCGTGCATGTCTGCGTGCATTTCCGCGAGTGTGTGCTTCCTCCCATTACGTGTGAGCACTCATGTGCATTGTTTTGTTTTTCACCTTGGCTTGGTGACCTGGAAAATCTCCTCCAAAGGGCAGTGAGACGCTGAGGAGGGCTCTCCGGAGGAGGCTGATGGATCTATATCAAGCCGTAAAAATAGATAACTGTCATTCGTCATCGGGGTGTCTGGAAGTTAACCCTGACCAACAGGGCTTAGCCAAACAGAGCAACCACGGAGCATACAAGTCCCAGCATGCTTCAGTGTCATTTGGATGCCCTTAGCCACCTGGCATGACTGCAGGCGGGTGATTGATACCAGGTTTCCTCTTTGCGATTATCTTTTTATGTGGTGAAATAGATTAGATCAGGAACAATATAAGGAGGAAAAAAATCAAATAAGAAAGACATATTGCCTGAATTCAAGTGATTCATCGTTCTGGGTGGGTGATATTATGCTAAATAGGACCTGTCATTCAGGAATTACTGCGATGTAATGATTGAAAAACAATTTTTTTGTCCTTTATTTGCCCTTTTGGACAATGACATGTCATTTAAGAGCATTGCTTTTACCAGGCTTTTACTCCCAATTCGATACTATCACAATACTTGGGTGCCGATTCGATATGTATTGCAATTTTTAAGTATTGCAATTCAATATTACGATTTATTACGATACACTGGATCATGGGAAAAAGTCTGTTGGTCTCTGATGCCTCTGACTGAAGGTGAAATCTTGAATGGATCTCTGTTGAAGGTCAACAAATTAGTTTTCCTGTATTGGTTTTCTCTTCTCTATCTGCTCTGTTTCCACACTTGTCTCAGTTACCCATCTGATGATCATGTCTTCACTGCAAACACATTACCTTTCTTCAACCTCTTCCACTCACGCTCATCCAAATGCTTATCTGGCACAAGTACTTGCGACACATAAAAAAAAAAAAAAAAAAGCCACATTTCCTCTTTTATGCTTTGACAAATTATTAATGTTGCTAAACCCTTTTAAAATCCTAAGAGAATGGCAAATACATATTCGATTTCCCTAGAGGGAAGCGAAGAAAGTCTGCACAGGCAAGATGTTCTGCAGGAATGCTGCACCGCCGTGAAAAATGTATTAACTCAGCATTACAAAAAACGCTAAACAAATAAGAGATATACCCTCCTTTAATAAATGAGGCTTCAGCAATGAGAAACCTGAGGAAAATTGTTTCTTAAGGCAGAAGCAGGACTTCAGGCGGGAGTAAGAATGTGCTGTTTTGTAGTATTTAAGTCTAATTTATCCATGTTCACTAAAAATAAAATCATATCATGATTGTTATTAAAAAGAACACATTTCCCTTTCGGTGCACCACTAAAAGAAGAGTGCTGAGAAAGTGGAATAATACATGAAACTAGCTGAGGGATGTAACCTAAAAACTGAAGCTGTGTCAGTTTAACTGTACAACTTGTGTATCTCATCAAACCTGGATGTCCTTGAAGGTTAAAGACAGGGGTCCCGCTAGCCTGTGGCGCCATTAAATCACTGTGTGTCAGCGTTAAACTTTGATCATGACAAATAATGGTGTTTTCATGTGAGCCCACGCATTGGACATCAATAAAGCCTAATGGCGTGTCAGCCCTATTAATGGATTACTGCACAGAGCTCATAAAAACACAATATCCCATCAAGTCTAAAGGCCCTAATGATCCCACGGTGTCTAGTAAAGTCACTGTAGGTCCCATCCCCTGATGGATATCAGCTCTTAGTCCATTTCATCTTACTGCTGTTTAAGAGAACAGAGGATGTAAAGGGAGGACGAGCCAGTATGATTACCTGCTGCGAGATGGGAGACTCCCAGTGTAGTCTTAAAGGCAGGAGAAAAACGTACTGAATATTAAGCTGGTAGTAAAGGTGAAGAAAAATGTGTTGGTTTATGTGATGTGAAGGGAACATGAAGGTTTTAACACCACTAAATTTTCAAATCAGACCCACAGTGGCTTTAAAGAAAAAGTTCAACATTTTGGGAAATACGTTTAATCGCTTTCTTGCTGAGAGGTATAGATGAGAAGATAAAACCACTGAGAGCCGGTAACTAGCAAAGATTTAGACTAGAAACAGGGAGACACAGCTAGCTCGGTAGGGCTGAACGATTCTGAAAAAATATCTAATTGCGATTATTTTGACTGATATTGCGATTGCGATATGATTTGCGATATTAGAAGGAATGATAATTTTTTCAGCATTATTCTCATTTTCATTAAAATAGTATTAAAATGATTATGGTGTGATTTTGCAGGGATCTGCACCAAAAAAATATATTTTTTTAAGTCTGTAGAATATGATGTGAAGGCCAGGACATCGCTGCAGCATCACAATATTTAATTTAAAATTGTATTTTGACACACAATTCGCAACAACAAATATTGCACCTCCTGCGATTATATATATATATATATTGCAATTTCAATAAAATTTCAATTAATTGTGCAGTCCTTGTCCTTGGGTAATACAACACAGAGCAGTGAGAAAAGGGTATAAAGAAAGAACATCTACAATAATCATGATGATGTCTAATTGAGTATCTTTGTATGTCTACATGACTGCGTGTATACGTGTATAAATGCTTGGATAAACAGCCTAATTTGTAGATGCATATTCCTACATGCAGTTATGCAGACATGCATGCATGTGTGTGTGTGTGTGTGTGTGTGTGTAAGAGCATTTTTCCTGACACAAACATCAATAGGCTGTTAAAACCCTCTTAGGCTGTGGAGCCTGATGCTCTTAGAAGTCTGATCTGAAATTAGCTCTCTTATTCATTGGACAGGGATATCTCTATTTTGGGAAAATACTGTTGACGCTCAGTTTAAAGCTTCCTTCATATATCTGTGTGGTATCCTGTTAAAGTAAGGAAAGATGAAATGTCACTGCCTGATCATCATCATCATTGCGTCCTGCAGGTCACATTCATGTACTTCTGTGGATCTTTAGTTTGCAGCCAAGAAATGTGATGATGATGTTCAAAGATCTGTTCCAAATCTGCTGCATTTGTTTGTATGACTATAGTGCAATGCCCGTTCAAAACATGCCTGTTCGGAACTGGTTGAATGCTTGGCCTCCGGTATTCCTGCTTGCAGCTATCTGGAGAACCGCTCATCCAAACTATTTCACACTCGACACTGTACTTCCTCGGGTTCTCAGCAATATACCCACCATGGGTGAAGCTGATTGGATGAACGGTTGACGAGAAAATCAAAGGATAGACAGACAGAGACTCCTTCCATTTTTGTATGATTAGCTATAATTTATTTATAGTCGTTCTGTTTTCCTAAGGAGTGAAATACAGTATTCTCCCTCAATGTTACCTGTTTCATATCTACATATTTATGCTGTTTTTTTTAAATAATCCATCAGATTAGACATGAGTCATGCTTTGACATTCTATTAGTTAATTAATTTGACTTTGATTCAATCTCACCCATGACTAAAAACCATCAGTTAATAAAAAAACTTGTGTTTTTCCCCTTTTTACAGGAATATATACAGTAGGTGTAGCAAAGTATCAAAGGTCTATTTATAATACTTCCTACAAAGTGATGTGAGTCACAGTCGGAGCTTTTCTATCGTTCGCGAACACACTGAGTTTTTCAAGTGAATCAAAGTAACCAAAGACGTCAAGGCACTGATCATCTTCTTCAGACAGACCCCCGGAGAGAGTTCAAACCAGTCAGCTACACCGAGACTGTGTAAATTAACTGTAATGTGCAGCGACTCTGTACAACAAGATATGTGATTTGGTACCATGGCAAAGAATTTATTATTAATCCTTGATGATCCGCCTCAAGTTTCTCACCAAAACCAAAATTTTACAAGATTACATTTGAACACATCATGATAACGTTATAATTTACCTTCGCCCAATGCTCATTTTTACTGAATGGAGCCTGAACGCATTACAATAAGTCCTATCGTCCCTGGGATGCCAGGACGCCGTCGGTCTCAAGTCCTGATGGGAAAAACAAGTACTGTCACGTTTTCAGAATTTCTGCATCTATTTGGTACCGAAGTATCTGTTCTAGTTGTTGTGTAAAACTGCTTAAACGGTTAATAACTATTAGATATAAATCATCCTGGCCATTACCATGAATGTCGTGTGGCATTTGGTATGACGTCATTATATAGACTGACTTTCTCTCAGCACCCCCAGCTCTGACTGACTTCCAGCCTCCATGTCTGGAAATGTCAGACAATGTTAAAAATGTCACCACTTTTAACTAATGACCTGCACTCTCTGTGGTTGACACATCGAAATCCCCAAACTCATTCACAGTGGCACAGATGGAAACGTGGCTATATGACTACTCCATTAGAATTCCCACTCTACACAGGTATCAAATGACAGGCAAGGACACTATTAATATCAGCATTAACCATGCATTGCATCAGCTACGTGAGGCTGGTCACTGACGAGTGGTCAACTGGGGAAACCGCAACATTCCCTCCAAGCTGGTGTATTGGGCAGCCAAAATGCTCTTTCTCCCATTCCCCGACTCCTCTGCCACTGCCGTCATCACCACACACCGTCTGTCTCTCTGCCTCTCTTACTCAGGTAGAGCGTATTTAAGCTCCAGGTGGCTAACACACCTGACACCACTTAGCTTAATATCCAGCAGGAACTGTAAAGGAAAAAGAAACACCAACGCCACCCCCGAACATCCTCAGGCTTCTATGAATAAATATAATTTATAGTCTATCTACCTAGAAATAGTTCAACATTTATTCATTTGCAATTGTCCACAATTAGGCCTTTATCCAACCTGTTCTCATTCCCAACTCGTCAAATATCGCCGTTTGGTCATTGCCCCTCGGCATTGGAAACTGACTGACGGAGGCACCCTTTAGCAAAAGTGTGTGACAGACCAGGCTTTCAATTAACTCCAATGTAAACCCACCTGCGGCGTTATTCGACGGTCGGAGCAACTGACGTAGTATTAATAGCGTGAGAGTCCGTTAAGGACGGGCGGCAGGGGTGGTGGATGGGTGAAACAAACACAAGACTTTCAACCAGGAGACCGCTGTTCATATCCCGTGTGAAACTAAATATAATGTTGACTTATTTTGTCATGTCAGTCGTCAGTCACGTGACTCGTCGGTATCGTCAGTCAGTGAAGTTAACTTCAGCCACGACTGTTTCCTAACCCTACTTAAGTGGTTGTGTTGCCTAAACCTAACTTCCTAAACGGAAGTTTTTTTGGAATGGACACTGTATATGTAACGAGCGTATATTGACACGTTGTCTCAGGTCCGTCCAAAAGTAATGCAACCCGTGCATTGGCCTCTGATGCCAAGGGGCACTGACGAGTTGGGAGTGAGAATGTGTTGCAACATCCACAGAGCCTCAAGACACAAGCGCATGAATATGGCGTCTTTCCTTTATGTTCAGTAAATTGTAGAGCTTAATTTATCAAGCTCAAATAGATTCATTCTATCTTACTCCAGTGAATAATGTCCAGGTACTTATTCCAGGACATTATTCACTGATTTTCTTTTATCTATGACAGAAAGATACAGGTGGATTACAAACTGGTTCTTTTGTGATTTATCAATGTAGGAACAGAAATTTGCCAGGATTTAAACCGTGGCTAGATAAAAATAACCTCCTCACTACACCTGGAGAAAATTCGTAATAATAAAACTGATTCTTTTGAAAAGTTCAGCATGATCCAGGGACCTTTTTTAAAGTGGTCTGGATAGAGATATGGACTCTAAAATCCAATAAGAACTGTGAAAAAACAGCATTGTGGTTCTCGGTCGGTCGGTCAGTCCACCAGTTTGGTCTGGACTGAAATATGTCCACAACTATTGGACGGATTGGCATGCAATTTTTCACAGACATTCATGGAGCCCAGTGGATGAATTCTGATAACCTTGATGATCCCCTGACTTCTCCTCTTGTGCCGCCAGCAGGTCAAAATGAAATATCTCAACATCGACATTCATGTTTCCCTACACAATCTCCTGAGTTTTCCTCTGGTGCCATGATGAAGCTGGCTTATGTGGTTGTGAGTGAAATGCCTCATTGGATCGATTGTCATGACATTTGGTACAGACATCTATGTCCCCCTCAGGATGAAATGTAATAACTTTGTTAATCCCCTGACTTTTAATCTAGCACCATCATCCGATAAAAAAATTCTATGTGTCCAATACTTTGTTTTATGACCACGTACCTGCAGAACTAAAGACAGCATCATATTGTAGAATACATCAGACTTATCTGATCATTATTAATTTAGCCAGAAACACCTCGCTGCCCCTCCCCCTCCTGTTCCCTCATGTCTCACTGCTACCGCCGGTGTTGCTATCCTGTTGCGAGATCCCGACCGGGGATTTGAACTGATGTCGGTAAATGTTAGCCTAAATGACAATTAGCGTTGTCCTGATGGTGTCTGTGTAGTCTTCATACACGGGGGCCTCCAGCCAGAGTGGTAAACATGTGTTATGATAACTTCCCTTGTGCTTGTTTCTCAGGGAGGCCGTTTCATTCAGCCACTAGTGTCAGCTAATTATTTCTTGCCCCCTGTTGTTCGACACGTTCAGCCTCTCCCCGGCCGCCAACCCCTGCTGCGCTGCTCACCGAGTCTTCCCCGACTTGCTCTCATTAGAGACGGCTGTTGCGCTCCCAGTCTTGTGCATCTCTACTCTTTCTCCCAGTCTTTCTTTATCTCCCTGTTTGCTTCTCTCTCGGCTTTCTTCGAGTGCCTCTCCAAACACTCTGTTAAATAAAGATTCCACTCCAGGCAGAACAAACCCAAAATTCAATCAGAGGTGTACACACAAGCCTGACTAATGCCTGCACGGCCACACACTCACACAGGACCATGTTTACAAAACGCATGCAGGTACACACACATAAGCGGCCTCATTAACATGCACACAAATGCACACAGGCGTGAACACGTCGGTATGCAAAATGAGCGGTTCTTGTTGTATTTCACAGGCATATTCCCCACTGTGGGTTTATTAAAGATAGAGCATGTTTACAATGTTGTTTTTGCTAAAAAACCCAGTGATACTTTATGTTTGAACATAAATAATACTCTGCATGCTAATTAAAAAAAGCTCATTTACATTTTTGTTACTAAGCTGAAATGCTACTAATCATATACATTCTCAAAGCTCATTATTCAAAAAAATTGCTTTAATTTATTAATGAAGATATAAACATTCGCCATATTCTCAGAAGTGTTGGCGATGTAAGCACTCTGTGTAATACAGAAAGAGATGCATAATAATTAGACTGTTTACTAAATATTGTTAAAGCGCCTGGAGCCATGTCTGTTATGCTACAGGCTCCATCAGTTTTTTTACTGCACCGGCCGATTATGTTCTTAACCCCGTGCATATGTTAGTGAATCATTCTAAATTGATTGATAATATTTGTTGGTGTTTAGCCTTTCAAAAACAACATTTTAACTACAGTCAAAATTGCTTTTTTGCTACTATTTTTTCCCTTTTTTTTAAGGTGATGGTGAACTAAAACGACAGACATTCAAAGCTTAATTTGAGAAACGCAATAGAAGCTTTGAAATATATATTTTTATTATGACAATACCTGATGAGGATGAAAGGGCGTCAATTTCATAGTTGTTTAATACATTTGGCCAATGCATTACAAAATTAACGGTTTTAAATATTGTTGTCTTTTAAAGCTTTTTTTTAATGAATGCAGTTTTAATACAAGATGCCTTTAGTTAAATAGTGTGTGTGTTTACATTACGACAGCTGGCCGGGCCTTCAACATTTGTGTGTACGGTCTGAGGCAATTTTAAATTTGTTCGCAGAGTAAGAACAAATTCAGGTAAGAAAACGTTCATGAATCCTGGATTTGTGAGTAAAACGTTTGTACGCATGGTTTAAGCACAGAATTTTGAGAGCTTTTGAGGTGTTGGTAGGTGTATCTTTAACTTTGTACAGAGCCGAGAGCTAGCTGTTTCCCCCTACTTCCAGTATTTATGCTTAGCTAGGCTAAACACCTCCAGACTACAGCTCCGTATAGACATTAGATTGATATTAATAGCTCCTCTCAAAAAAGCAAACAAGCTCAATTCCAAATATGTTCCCATAAAGGCAGATATCTGAAATGCAAATGGGACTTTTTAATGTAGTTTTATTTACATTTTCTATGAAACATGGTCGAGAGAGGAGCAGCATTTAGCCTATACTAGAATATAAACAGACAGGGAAAGGCCTTATTACTATTACTAGACTCATTCAAAGCAACAGCAGCTCCCGTAGGATGGATCAGCCGCAGCCACTGCGTCTTTGAACTCTGTAAGAGACACTAATTGTGAGGCTTCCTGGAGAGGTTTAGCATGAAACATAAAGCTTTTATTTTATTTTTCTCACCCATGTTGAACTTCCAGGGACAGTCGCAATAACAATAGATGTATTTTAGGGCTTTAAGTGGTTTGTTGGTGTTGTTTTTCTGTATCTGAAACACACTAAAGACAACTGAAGAGAAATCTTTCATTTAAATTCAGCCTTGGCCTTTTTTTATATAAGAAAATGGAAATCAGAAAATATTTACAATTAGGGTGTGGTTGTATTTTCTTTTCTCAGGAATATATAGCCTATTCAGAATATATATTAACCACTCCTTTTGAATGCAGTCTCTGTCCGAAGACGAATCTGTTGATCGAAAGGCTACATGTCAATCTCGGTCTGTTTCCAAGGTGATGGTAAATATAAAGAAGGAATGAGAGATGATAATAAGAAGCAAAATGTCAGCTGTCAGTCGCCATGTTAACCACAAATGTTTGCATTTCATGTGGGAGGCTTGTTTTCCACACTATGCTGAATATACAACCTCTGACATTATTATAAAGTCTCAACATTCAGGCTGGATGATTCACAAACAGCTACGCTGGCTTGGCTTCTTCAAGGAACTGTATGCATGACCCTCTGCAATGGATAATATTGCTTGTGTTTCATCACAGAGATGATGCAACGCTTCATCCTAACACACTTATTCTCAGAAGTCTTTTAACCCCTTACCATCCCGCTCTCTTTTTTAGAGGGGTAGGGGACAGGGGATGTTCAGGGGTACATAAAAAGTCAACAGTAAATGTCACATAGAAGTGAAAGCTGGGAACCTGAGGATTAATTTGAGATGCAGCTCAGCACTGCATGATTTTTGCCCCAAACTGCATGTGATTATCATAAAGTGGGCATGTCTGTAAAAGGGAGACTCGTGGGTACCCATAGAACCCATTTTCATTCACATATCTGAAGGTCAGAGGTCAACAGACCCCTTTGAAAATGGCCTTGCCAGTTTGGAGCGTTATTTAGCCTACTTCGCGATGAGCTAGTAAGACATGGTTGGTACCAATGGATTCCTTAAGTTTTTTAGTTTAATTTGTTACCAGGATCATCGCTCTATCTTCAAAACTGAGTCCGCTACAACCTCCGGAAGATCAATTGTGTTAATATGTTAAAGAAATTAGTGTCCCTAGCCCTAGTATAAATCCATCCACCCATCTGGCCATTATTCTTGCCACTAAACGATATCTGGATCACGGTTGTGATGGCAACAATTACAGCAGATTTCCCCCATGGCCACCTGGGAGATGTAGTCCATCAGCGTGTTCCAAGTTGGTCATGCTTGAGTAACTGAGGTACCCTTCACGAGATTCTCCACCAACCCAAACCAATTCTGCTCAATACAGAGCACCAGCCACCCTTCAAAGAAACCTCATATCAGCCACTTGTATCCCCAAAGTCATTCGTTCAGTCATTACCAGGAGCTTGTGGCTTGTGGCCATACAGGTGATGATGAAGGTGTAGGACTGTGATTGACCTGCTCTGTATGAGATCTGTGTGTGTCCTCATGAAGGTGAGGCTGCAGGCACCGAGAGGTCTGGTCTGATTAGCTCTGCTTTTGTTCAAAGACATTGCTTCAGGTACACACCACCTGTAATTCACTCACACACACACACCCTCTTATGAGAGCCATAGGGGTCTTTGCCATAATTCATGTGAATAAATGGAATGTTTAAACGGGGCGATATTTGATTTAGTGTAGATGGAGGTTTCTGCACCACAGACAACGCCGTCTGCAGGCATTCTCTCGCCCTCATCATTCATCATTACATGGCTTTTCACGACAGAACATATTCCAGGGGACAAAACAAGATGTGCATTTAGAGATTAGGGCAGAGTGTTTGCTGCTATCTTGAAGAAGAATAAAAAAAGACTCTCAAAAGAAAATTTCTTTTGATATTTATCTGGAGGAAATGACACGTCTGCATCCGCCAAATGCTTATAACTGTCTAGCTGTCGTACTTCTAACAGCAGACAGACAGTATGATCACCAGAACAGGGTGATTGTTTTTAATACAGAGAAGAAAGGGTTATCCCTTTCTTAAAGTCCCTGTGAGTAACAATCAGGCGGATGTGTTGTATTTTACTACAGATTTAAGCAACATGTTCACAATTTAGATTTGGAAGGTTTGTGAATCTCTTTTTTTCCAGTGACGGCAACAACATTCACAGATGATTGATGATAGCTGTTATGATATTGATCACATATCAGTAATGATAGGTATAAGGCCTCTTTTATAGCTGCCACTAAATGGCTTTCAACTTCACTGTATGTTTTCTTGTTATGTACTCATGCAACATATGCTGTTAAAGTGGCAGTAGGCAGTATATGTTTGGCATCATTGAGCACAAATTCCCTAATAACCTTTCAGCATATTGTAATTCAAGTGTTCTGAGAGATAACTAGACTGCTGCCCCTCCTCATGGCTCTGTTTTCAGGCTCAACATGGCTACCGGGTCACAACGTTCTCATTTTACAGCTAAACCGTGCACTACAAGATGTTTCTGAAAACATTTGAGGCGAGAAATAGGCATTAACGTAACATAACATAACATATTTGATCAGCGCTGTCTAGTTTGACCATTTGGTCGGAGTTCGCGAGTGATTGACAGCCGGCTCTCATAGACAGCAGCTGGACAGCGGACCTCAGATCAGCTCTTACTGCTTGTTTTCCTCCGGTCTGTGAAATCTTGCAGATGCCGTTAGGAGCACCGGAGGACACAGAGGCACATGATTTTATTCAGGTTACCTGTTTCATGTACTACTGTCACGATATAGCGACAGTTTTATAAATAAAAGTTTTTTTAATCATATTTGCTCCAATCTCGCTACTTCAGCTTTAAGTGCATGTGTAGCACATAAGGCACCACATTAACTAAGTAGCTTCCATAAGCCTTTCCTGCAACTGTTCTGCCTTATGTGTGAGTCACACGTTGAAGTGGTGTGCATCTTTTTCCTTTGTTTCCTTCACATAGCAGTTGATGCTAACAGAAGGAAACAGCCAATCACAAGCACATACATGAAAACACACTCAGACATCCTGTTACTTCTAGAACATATTAAGCTCACACGGTCAAAATGGTACCATATGCTGCGGGCACTTGGCAGGATGTTTATCCACAGCATCATATTAAAGCATCATTACACACAAAATATTGATGATATAATTCTATCTCCTCTATCAGTTGACTTTATGCACAATGGAGATTCATGACGGTAGATTCTGAAGTCAGTTCTCCATCTGTAAAGTCCAGCTCAAAGCCAAAGCTAACACTGAGGGGACTGAGATTATGTCCTCTGCTTTTTTTCTCATAATTAAAAACTTGCACATGTTTTACACTGATGACAGTATTATAGACCCAGTATTCTTCCACCAGAATTATATTCCTGGCAGCATGGAGCAAATTTTGAAACAACATTTAGATCTTTAATTTGGCCAATATACACTTAATTTTACAGATCTGTAATATCCTAATACTGCTAATTTGTTTGGAAGTTTCCTGAAAATATCTCATGTGTTACTATTAATCGTGGACTGTATATAAGAAGAGGACGTAGTCACCATGACGTCACCCATTGGTTTGTCGTCATCTTGGGTTTTTGCAACCAGAAGTGATATGAGAGAATGGAGATAAGTACAACTGAACGCTGAATAAGACATTTTTAGTCTACCAAAATGTTGCATTTAACTTGAACTGAAAACACACTGTGAAAGGGTTAAAGTTGTGAGATGAAAACACAGACAACTCCCAGACCGGACAATGTCGTGGTAGCGACCAGTCAATCATAAGGTACCCACGCCCTAAAGCATCCCCTGCTTTGTGGTTTGTTTGACTCTAAATGGGACCATAATTTACTAAATGAACATCATGCTGTATTCAAGAAGACTTGAAACTAGCGATTGAGACCATAAACTCATGTTTACAATGTTTACTGAGGTAATAAATCAAGTGAGAAGTAGGCTCATTTTCTCATAGACTTCTATACAATCAGACTTCTTTTTGCAACCATAGGAGTCGCCCCATGCTGGCTAATAGAAAGAATGCAAGTTTAAGGCACTTCCGCATTGGTTTCACTTCTCAGACCTAGTTGTTGCCTTATTCAAATAAAACATGCAGGAAATATAATTGATCAGCTCACTATGAAAATCCAAATAACAAAAAACATATAAGGACTTTCTGTGTGGGGGACCTCAGTGTTTCCATGGATAACTGACAAGTGCAGCCACGTTAAGCAGTGCATCTACAGTGGAGTTTAAATGGACATTTTGAAATGATCTACAAAATCTCTACATCTGTTTCTCAAAGTTTTCAAAAAGGTAAGGGCTTCCCCTCAGTTATACGGGGAAAAATGTAGACGCAGCAGAGATACAAATTACTCCACTGACAGGAGTCTCAACAGACCGGAAAGCAATACATTCAGCTCTTCATTTTTCCACCTGTCTGTTTGTGTCAAAACACTTGCTTTTACCGTGCCTTCCCTATTGATCTCAGCATCTACAGTACATGTAATGCTGAGCGCAACAAGTCCAATCACGTTCCCTCGGGGGTTGTTGAACATCACGCGGCAAAAGTGCAGCAAATCACGATGCAAATCAGAAATAGATGAGGCAGTTCAAGGGAAAGTAGGTACCGATATTTCATAGAGCAACAAAATAAATCCTAAACCCACTGAGCTTCGCAGATTGATGACATAATATTGAACCACAGGGTGGAATTTCTCCCTCACAAGGCCGCGCTCATATTTTAGAAACTCTGCCATTAAGAACAGTAATCTAAAAGTATAGCGCTGGTGCATAATGCATGACTGTGCATATACACAAACACATGCATTTTAATCTTCAATGCATATGGCAATATGCTGTTAGTTTAGAGTAAGACAGACAATGTGTGAGAAAGCATCTAAAAGCCTCAGAGCATGTGAAGGAGGAAGTGTAGTGCCTCACATACAGTAAGTGCATTAAAGTCTGCAATGACACGCATCTCTAACTCTATTCATCACCTCCCATCACTGTGTTTACTACCAAGAGAATCTATAGCAAAACAAACACACCGGAAAGCACAAAAGTACAGTAACAGATGGAGACAGGCTAAAACAACTCACACACATGGAAGCACATTACGACACAAGTGCACACACACACACACAAAAGAAAAGACAGTCAAAGACAGTTTTGGTCAGACTGCACACACATAGACATACACACTCTCTTAGCGCTAACTGACTGAGACAGTCTGTGTAACAGCCTGCCTGATCCCAGCCAGAGCTCATCTCGCCCGAGCTGCTCGCTCACCTCTAAATGAGGGCTGTCAAGCGGAGCCATAGTGACGCCTGCCACCTCTAATTGGCAGTGCATTAACAATCAAATCAGGCTAATTAGCCAGAGCATGGCGACGAGGAATAATATTCTCACTGTGTGCGGTTGCAGCACATGACTACTCTGCCACCGACGACGTCCTATTTGCATATTCTAATTTCCCCGGGAACAATAGAAGCAAATTGGAAGACTGGAAGAGTAAGAGAAGAAGAGATCTGACAGAGTGTGTGACAGGAAGTGAGAGAGAGAGAGAGCGAGCTCAGCTCACACTGACTGTTGCTACAGAGGTTGGAGGGTTTGTTTGCTTTCAATTTACTCAATTCAACAGTTTGGAACAGCAATACTTTACGGAGGAAAAACAGCATGAAAAACGGGCACACCTCCGACAACGGGGCCAAGCAGCAATACCGGGGGCCAAGCAATCAGCCCATTCCAACGGGCACTGCACTAGTTGATCAGATTATCTATTTTGTGGGTTCCCAGATTTAAGATGTTGCCAAAACATATTCCAAGTATATCCTGATACATTTAGGCTCAAGTGCAGTAATACAGAACTACCAAACAACCACCTCGCGGTTGTATGCCTCCACCAATCAGTCAAGTTGCAAATTCACTTCCATGTCTGTCCAAAATGTCATCACTTCATAACTTTATCCTATGAGACATTTGTGTATTGTGAGGTCACAGTGACCTTTAACCACCAAAATCTAATCAGTTCATCTTTGAATCCAAGTGAATATTTGAGCCAAGTAGTAATGAAATTCACTCTAGGTGTTCCTGAGATATTGCTTTAGCAAGAATGGGATGGACGTAAGGTCACAGTGACCTTTTACCACCAAAATCTAATCAGTTCATCCTTGAGTCCAAGTGGACGTTTATGCCAAATTTGAAGAAATTTGCTCAAGGTGTTCCTAAGATATCACAAGGATGGGACGGATTTGAGGTCACAGTGACCTTGACCTTTGATCACCAGAATCTAGTCACATCATCCTTCAGTCCACTGTACCTTTGTGCCAAATTAGAAGAAATTCCCTCCTGGCGTTCCTGAGATATCACGTTCACAAGAACAAGACAACATGAAATCATTATGCCTCTGGCCATGGCTGTTGCCGGCGCAGAGGCATAAAAAAAGACAAACAGAAGCCTACCCAGTTGGGTTCATCGTTGATCCAGAAATATTAACAAAGTTCAGCCAGAGTTTTGAAATATGGAAAAGCTTCTGAAGTTGCTGTTAAACACAACCTGACATTGACATACAGATTAGGACAACAACAGCTGCTGTGATTATGTAAAAACATGTGTCACTTCTCATTATCTCCGTGACAAATGATACGTGGGCCATAAGATAAAGCGATTGAGTCCTCTTTCTCCCAGTTCTGTATTAAGTCCACCCGCGCCCAGAACACGAGCCAGTTTGGAGCGCCTTGAATAACCTATTCGAAATCAGTTGAAAGAAGCATCGATTGGCCACACTAGATAAAAAGTCCATCCTTAAACAGGCTCAGGGGAGCCGTGGCATCGGGTTTGGAAAGAGGGAGCAGCGCCGGAGACGGTTGAGCAGAAAGCAGAATGAGTAATGAGAAGAAAAAAGACATTAGAATGAGTAACAGGATAGACTACTGTGAGTCACAGATTCAGATGTGTGACCCCTCGGTGAAAGCCATGGCAGTGGGTGTGTGTTTGAGTGATGTGAATGCAGATGTATTCACGGAATTGTAAATGCAAGTTCCCATGTGTATATGTGTTTGTATACTTCTTGTACTTCTATCTTTGAGAGGGCCAATTTACATCTTTGGACTTTGGGAGTAAAGACATTTTTGTCCGGTCATCATTTTGCCTGTTTAACCAGCTGTTTCTAGTATAAAGGGTCAGATCACCCAAATTACAACAAAGAATGTCTCACTTACCTTCAGTAGTATGGAGACAATGAAGGGTTTTTGTGGCCAGAATTTGAGATACATGAGTCCGTCTCTGCATCAACCTGAATACAATAGAAGCAAACAGAATTTCATTTTGTGGTGCTCAAAATAAAAAAATAAAAAAAGGCATTTAAAGAATTCACCAGCAACATGTCTTGCCAGAACAAGCATCTTTGGATAATCCACAAAACACAATGTGGACAGTTTTCATATGGACTAGGAATGTCACGATACCAGAAATCTAGTAGTCAATACCAATACCAGTGAATTTCCACGATTCTCGATACCCAATTCGATATCACGGTAAAAAAAACAACAACAACAATAAATCCCATGTAATTCAACACGCACTCTTTTATCAAATACATTTGAACATTACAAAAACAGAGGCATGTAGCCTTTAAGTAATAAATAAAAATAATTGACCCATTTCGTTCATTTTGGCGTATCAGCGGCATGTTATCAACCGATTGTCAGACGACGGACGCTACATACTGACCATGAATGCATCTAGTTCGTCAACTCAGAGTAGCAGGTGTCACACATGGGACGAGAGAGTTGACAGACCTGGGAATGGCAGAGAATTTGTTGTTGAAGTGAAAAGCAAAGCACCTATTTGGCAATATTTCACGTTTAATCTCAACGTTATAAGGGAAACATAATGTTAATGAGGTAATCGCCGCGAGGTGTGCACGGAGCAGCGGCGCCAGGTAGACCCCTGCAGCGGAGACCCACAGCAAAAGCGCTACCGGAGAGGCCAGACACACCGCCACCTGACGGTAAAGATTAGAGTCAGCGCTCTGCACATATTGACTGTAATCTTGTAAAATGTCCGGTGTAATCGGTAACACCAGTGTTGTCACAAGTTTATTAACCGGTGGGAAAATTTCCTCACCGTCACATCCCTACCAATGACCGTTACAGGCATCGTACAGTACCTTCCGTACTGTAGAAAAAGAGTACCGTCACGTTTTTAGAATTCGGGCATCGACTTGGTACCGAAGGTTCTTGTGACATCCCTAATCGGGACTATATTTTTTGTGCCAGTATGTTAATTATTAATCTACAGCAGACACCCAATTAGCTGAGGTCAGCACCAAAGTGAGTAGTCTTTCCCAAAATGCCAAACTCTTCCGTTAGATTTAGATTTCTTTGTTAAGTTTTCGATTAGAGACTAGGGAATACACGGTGTCGTAGGTCCTCACAAGGATAGACATCCAAATGTGTGTGTCTGTATATGAGTGAGTGTGTGATGCAGAGATGTGTGCATCTTTACAGGGACATTTACAGTGATGTAAATGCTGATGCAGCTTTACACCCCACCCCCCCCCATCCCTACGCATTTACCCCGTGCCAGCATACATTAGTTATACTGGGTGATTCATACACACACACACACACACCCGCATGCATGCACACACACTTACACAACCTCGCTAAGACATTCACAATGAGACAGACAAATGGACACATAAGCATGCACACGCACTAAATCCAATACTTGATACACTCCTACACAGACACACACTCACACAAAAAAACACATTTGCTAATGTACAATATACATACACACTCACAGAAACACAAACACATTACTTATCAGGCTTCTCACAGTGCCCAAGATGGATGTGATGTTTGCACTGATGTTATGTGGGACATTTTCTGCCCTCCATTTTATTCGTGTTTGGCCTGTAAACTGTGAGAGGCTGTGCTTTCAAATGAGTAATTAGAGAGCTGTAATGCAGTGTTTTGTTTTATTTGTTTTCCCCTAAAGAGTCTAATAAAGAACCGAAAGGGAAAGGGGAGAGGGAGGGAGGCTGGAAGAGAGGGAGGCAGGCGGGGGTAAGATGAACAGATTAGATAGATAGATATATAGATAGATAAATAGATAGTCTAACCATGTCACACTGTGAAAACTCATTACTCCAGCAAAGCATTGATTGCTTTTCTCTTCTTTCTCTCAGGTTATCTGTATATTCCTTGCCCGGAATGACAGGTTAGATTTCCTTTAATATCTTATAGAAAACAGCCCTGACACACCACTGGTTCATCAAGTCATGCTGCCTATTTACAGATCAAGCAGATATGGAACAAATTTAGCTTTCATTTGGAGCTGTGTCTCTGGTTATTTTATATATTTAACTCCAGTAGTAACTCGCCCTCCTTTTAGCTCTGTTTTGGTTTTGCAGTCTTTAGTTGTTAGATGATCTAGTTTCTTCACTAGTGACTCATTTCCTTCATTTTCTTTGTGCAAGGAAGGTCACTCATCTTGGTGTCAGTCATGATACAATGAATTCTCTATAAAAGAGGGATTTAAGCGGCTAAAATCAATATTTTTCAATCAATGAATGGATCACATGACTACTTGTATGTGAAAGGGGTCGCTCATTATAACAATTATAACTCTGCCGTTCCCATGTTTTATAGCATCATTCAACTCACTGTTTTAGTTCCTGGCTTTACTGTTTTGGTTCACTCTCACCACTTTCATCAGTGTAATTTTAGTTTTCAGCTAAAAATCTCTAAAAGCCGAAAAACACAGGACTTTTAACAAGACCGGTGTTTGAGACCAGTTTTTGTGTCCCAGAGTGTTGTTGAGTTATTTTCAAGTTACGTTAGTGACATTTGTGATGCATATTCCGTACTTATGTTAGGTTGTTTACATACGTATTATACTTAGTTAACATAGTTATTGTAAGCCAAACTATGATGTTTTTCCTAAACCTAACTGCGGCCATTATCGTAGTTTTCTTGCCTAAACATAACCGTGACCGTTACGACGTGGAGTCGTTAAGCCTGTGGCATGTAAATGACACACAAAAAAGCGGAAAAAGGCTTTGTCATGACATGTGGAAATGTGCTATTTATATGGGACATTTTTTTCGAGGGACATTTAGCAGCTAGAGGGCCAGATATTTCCCTCAGGAGTTAAAAGGAGAGTGAATATTGGAATTGAATCAGGAGATCAGAGCTTATATTCAGCCCTATAGCTAACAAGTTTATCATATCAATTTAAAAGGAGATTATATGTCAGTGTTGTGTTCACAGCTTGTTTTCGCTGCCCCCAAGTGGCCAAAAATTCAGTTGCAGGGATGGTAGATGGGCAATTCAACAGTTGCCTTAGTGTAGCAGTCACCACTGTCATTTTTTATTGTGTCTAACCTTACCTTAATCATAATTCAATTTTTACTTCTTTTATTGTAGGAACACACAATCTATGTATATATTTTTAGTAAATGTAAAGTAAATGTTTAAAGTAAACATTTATGAACAATCTTCATGATACCCCATAACATATTCTGCAAGTGCAAAAACTGAATTGACGAGATAAAATAAAATAAAACAAAGTAAAAAAATATCAAGGTAATTTGTGAGGGATAAGGTCACAGATTACTTATCGTCCCTTTAAGAGCCATGGTGAAGACAATTGTGACAGTAGGTGTTATATTTCCCGGCTGGTGGTAACTGGTGCCAACCAACCTTCTGGTTATTAATCTTCATTTTACATCTCAATGTACTGCTGCGAGAAATACTGTACTATATATATACTGTAAATCTCTTACAAGACAGATTATTGTAATTATTAATGCTAGTTGAACTGATGTCAAAATATGACAACTCTATCTACTGAGACGGCTTTAATTTGACGAGCTTGATTTACATCACACACACACACACACACTGAGTCTGGCTACACACAGAGACTATATTCAATGACCTCCCTTTATATCTCTTCCTTGTCTTGTCTCATATGGAGTATTTCAAAGCTGTCGATGAGTGAACAGACTGAGGCCAAATTATTGTCTATTCATTAAAAGCACTGTTCTGGAAATTCACTACATTTTAATCTTTTTTGAAGACCCTATTTGCTTGCAATTCACTCAGAATGTGCCCCAGGTCCAGGTGTATTTCAAAACACCCAATAAAATATGAAATAAAAAAAATACATCAATCACCACAATTGTACAAGCCACATAAGAGTATGCAGTGACAAATATTATCTTTATAAACATTGTTTTGTCAACACTGGATTTAAGCAACCAACATGTATTTGTCTTTGCAACACAACGTTCTACGGTCTATTATTTCTTTATAGCAGACCGTTGCAATGTATAACAGACCGTTGCTATGGACACAGTTCTGATGTCGGACTCTGGCGGAGCATTCTTGTGTCAAATTATTGATTTTTTAAGTAAGTAGCCGCGTAATAAGCGGGATAATGCCCAGTGAGCCTGTCATTGTTGTGAAATAAACCCCTTTGTGCCGGGGTCCACCGCATTGCCCTGTCAGGGTTTATTTCACAGTAATGACCGGCTCGCTGTGCATTATCCATTACTTATAGTAGGTGTGCCTTTTTAAAATAAATATGACAAGTGACACTACAGCAGATGAGATCGCCAAAACTCAGTACTTTGAACAGTTTTCTTTTGTTACCAATTATCGTGACAAATCTACAACATACACAGATCCGTACACACACACACCTTAGCCTTTTTAATTTGCACACATAACCCTGACATACAAATTGACAAATATGTTTACCATCATTACCAAAGCTCGCCTGTGACTCGATTTGCTCGTCAGCACAATTAGCGACATGAGAGTAATCACAGCTCTTTAATACCTCAGCCAGCACAGCTGTGAGCGGATAGAACACTGAACACAATTAACAGCGACTAAATCCAATTAGCAGACAATGAAAGGTAACACAAGCTGATGGTGCTAGTTAACCACAGAGGACCTCACAGCCGACGGCATGTTAGAGGAGAGGTGGGACGGGGGCAACGAGGTGGAAGTAAAGACTGTCAAGGGAGGGATGATGTAGCCGGGATGCGGAGGTCTTTGCAGGGGGTGTTATATTTAACATTTTACGTATAAAACACATCTTATCAGAAGCATTAACCAAAAGGTGAGGATGCAACAAAGAGGAGCATCGTGCCCTCTAGCTCCCCTCAACTCAGACATTACTGCTCATATAAATCTCTGCTGTTGGCTATGATCATTGGATGGGATGACTTGAAATTTATGTGTCACTTTTATTAATTAAACTTCCAGTTTAATTCGCAGTTGGTGGATCATAATTAGACTCCACACACAACGCTGCTTCCCTTGCAACAACTAAAGTTATGCGAATTATATTTGGCTTCATTAGCACATAAAATATGCTTTAAACTTAAGTGCAACTTTTATTTTATTACTTTCAATACTTCTGCCAGCATCGCACGTTAAGAGGAGGCAGTCACAGAGGAGTGAGCTGCTTACTGACACCCCATTACACAAGATATAAACATATACAACTTTAAAGTAGGCCAGATCCAGTAGTGATCTCAAATTCAGAAATGTGGTTTAATCATTTATGTGGTACAGAATGCACAATGCATGTAATTTGTCTAAAACCTGCCAATTGGATACTGGTATCTATTAGGGCTGTCACTTTGTATTAGAAATTCAAGCTGTCATTCGAACGTGGTTGTAGCATTACTGGTAAATTCTACATAAATGAGGGATTTTAGTGTGGCTGTCTGGCGCTGGAGGTGAGCAGAATAAAAAATATGTTGAATTGAAGACTGGCTCAGTAAGCAGAAGTCTGTGGTTTGAATACCCAAAAATCACAATGAAACAAAGGAGAAGAACAAAAGTCCTTGGAAATTTAAAAAAGAGCAAAGAAGCTGAGAACATAACTGAAATAAGAGCCTAACAGCAAGCAAAAAAAAAACTTCATATCTTATTGATTAACTAAGAAATACATAGCCATACTAATTGATGGCTCCGTGGCCTGACTCAGCCTGATGACAGTGATTGCTGTACGAAATGTAGGGAATCTGGCCATGTGAATAGGTATAGAGGGAACCTTTTCACAGTGGGGAAAAAAAATTTAATACTTGGAACTATAATGACCTGTTTGAATTCAATATTTGCAAAACGTTTGAAGTAGATTGCCTCCTGGTCCAGCAGAGGGTGTTCTTAAAATCCATCAGTCTGGGGTTGCATTACGCTATACGGTAAATTACCTGTTAGCTGCGATTCATTGAAAAAGTGACAGCCCTAGCATTTATCATCATCCAGATGTTACATTACAGATGTTAAATTCTAATATGGGGGTAAATCACTTCAAAATCGTGATGCTCTGTTCTCGTTAGACCTGATTTGGTGTAATGTAGCAACGTAATCTGTAGTTTTCCCCCACTGACTGCACAGAATGTGTAACCAGTACAGGTGCACAAGACATTAAATAAGATGGTAAAGAGCTTTGACTATGTAGCACCAGTTTAAAGCTTCAGACATTCAGATGAGACAAAAAGAAGAACATAGCATTCAACCAGCAGCAGTACAGACACAGATATCAGATGAGTGTGTGTGTGTGTGTGTGTGTGTGTTACGGCTCAGCTAAGGTGTTTCGGTAGCTAGATGGTGCTGTGGTTGGTCGTATGACAATTTGGATACTAAGACGAGGAAAAAGGAAACGGAGAGGATGGATCAGAAAAAAGGGACGGAGATAGTGCAGCAGAGGATAACAAAGGACTCGGAAAAGAATAGGAAGTGATTTAGGAGGAAGCTAAAGGCATAGAAAAAAGAGGGAGATATGGCAGAGGAGATAATACCAGAGGATAAGAAAGGAGTGCGACGAGGATAGGTGGACAGGTAATTAGCTAGGGAGAGCAAAATTCAGTGATTCAACGGAAGGTAGAGAGGGATTGTAAGGGTTTTGGTCTAATGAGCTGCAGTCTGGAGGGCAGTTCTTTTATAATCACCATCTAGTGGAGAGAGATGGTTCTTTTGAATTGTTGAACTTTATTACTTCAAATATTTATTTTAGGGAATTTAGCCCAGATTGTACAGTAAATAAAACTTTATATACATACTTTGTGGTAGAAAACAAACTGCCATGAAGTACAACCTTTTTGAGACTATAACAGGGTTCATTGGCTACAGGGCTATAAGCGGTGGCATATCTCCCCCATGGTAAATATACACACTCAAATACGCTACATTCAGAGTCAGATTGTTTGTAATGAGACTCATTTCACCACAAAAAGATTGAACCAAATGACCCCTTCATTATGCAGAACACACACTAGTCTGTAACCATAATTCTCCCCCAACGCAATGGAAAATACAACAAAATACCATGAGTCATCACAGCAAATAAATAATGAGCTGTCTAGAAACATGGAGAGACGAGCTGGGACAGGGGGGGAAATATACAGTATGCTTACTCATACCACCGGATTTTGTTGAAGCTGCATTAATGATTTTTCTTGGCCACTGAGACACAAAAAAAAATTCAAAGTACCTGACAGAGACACACAGCCCTGAAAACCCTAAAGTGTAAGCAAAACAATAACCTTGTTAGACATCCAGCAGACAAAGAGCATCAGCATATATTTGGAGCATAGACTGAAATGGACGTAGTCAACGTGACGTCATCGGGAGGGAAGAGGTCGGGGTGGATGGGTGGGACAAAAAAACACAAGACTTTCGCTCGTAGCTTCTGTACTTAAGTTACGGCACATCCGGTGTAATTTTTAACCCAAACCATTATCTTTTCCTAAGCTTAACTAAGTGGTTTTGTTGCATAAACCTAACTAAGTTGTTTCCTTTGAAGATGGAAGTTTATTAAGAAAAGACTGGAGTGGAAATTGACAAGTGTGGCTGGAATTACGTAGGAAAATGACTTCTCATAAGATTCCATACGAACTGTTGCATGAGAATACGTCGAATAGAGCAACCCCACTCTCATTACACACAGTTATTTCTTAACGGTTTATATATAAAAAAAATATTAATAAAGATCTAAACCCAAGGAGTGCAGATCTAAAGTTTGGCCAGGGATATGGTAGATTGCACAAAAAGTAAAATACCTGATTTCATATGGGAGTGTTTGATTTCAGCTAAAATCCAGTGTGTTTTTGTAAACCAGATGATAATTGTTCACAAACACACCACAGGGTCTTAACAAGGAGGTTTTAACTGCATAATGGAAATCCCCCACTGATATAATATTGCAAATTGCAGAGCAGCACACAGACTTTTAGCCTTTCTGCAGCGCAACCAGCCATGGAGATAATATGAACCACAGGAATCCTCCCAGAGGGGGCAGCTGCTTCCCTGCAGCAACCTGTGTTTTCATGGTGGTCGAACAGCCCATAACCATGTGTGAACGCTCCCAAGCACACAGACAAACATGCACGACAATATGGAATAATAATTCCTTAAGCTACCCATAATTAATCCCCAATTAACCCCTCAAAACACACCAAACACCTAAATCAATTGACCCTTTAACTGAACCCATTTAAAACACCTTTATTTCAATTAATGCTGAAGTAGGTGAGATTGGAGCAACTATGATTAAAAAAGTTATTTTTATTAAAAAATATTTTGACAGTAGTACATGAAATATATATTTGACAAAAAAATCCATCAATTATCAATTAACAGTGTTTTTAAGGTTGGGATTTTGGTTTATATTAAGGGTCTAATTATGTTTTATTCAGTATTCAAGTATTTAGATTTACCCCACATTTGGGTTAATATGATAAATAAAAGGATAATAATATAATAAGGGGTTGTTGGTAGGTTTTCTGCATACAATTAAGGTTGTTTTAAATGATAAAAATCATTACAGATACCCCTTAATTTGTAACTCAAACTGACCTTATTTTTCAATTAAGGTGCGAATTCAGGGCTTTCCCCCAATTCGGGGGTAATTCATGGATCAATCACTGGGATGTGATGGCTTTTGAATGGATTATGTCTACAGTTTAAGGAGTTGTTAAAGGGGTAAAAAGCCATTCCTTTAACTAAGGTCTTCCATGTTATTTGATCAATTTTAAGTGGATTTTATCCCTTAAAAAGCTATTAATGTAGAAATCACAATAAAAATGTATTAATAATTTATTAAAATTTATTAATTTATAGATTAAGTATACGCTACAAATCACATAAAAATAGCTTAATTACATTACTAATGGGTAAATAAGCAGTGTTTTAATAATTAAGCATATGGGGTCTATACAACTGAGGGGTTAAACGGTGGCTCATGCCTCAGCAAAGCCCCCCTCCAAGTCAAACACACAAACATAAAAGGAGACAAATCATCTCACCCAACCCGCAATACCATGCTGCCTCTTCATCTTTCCATGCCCTAATAGCATTGTTATGGCTCCTGCTGTGCATACACAGAGAGCCTAATCTAATCCCTTTTATACATTGGATATGGTATATCTAGTTCATCTGTAGAGGAATACATGCTGTGGCCACCGGAACATTGATATGTAAACAGACCTGTTCTCCATCCTCAGCCTCGGGTTCTGCTCTGTAATCATATTTCCAGAGAAAAGAGGCTGGAACGGGAAGAGCATTTATCTGCAGCAGGTGTCTGATTAATGCTCCAGTCTGTTCCTTGTTGTTTTGAAGGGAAAGGATCTGTGTTTGTGTGGAATGTCACACATGTGAAGCATGAACAACATGCTGGATTGTGAAGTAGGCAAGAGCTGGATTGGTTTTCCATGGTTTCGTGTGCAATAAATCAAGTTATAAAGAATGTCCCTTGTTGTGGATACAGGCTGCTCCAAGAAACTTGGACAGTCAATCAAACGACTACAAAGAGGCACAAAATAAATACAAAGAGACACAAAACCACAACAAAAAGATGTGGAATGGCTGCAGATGCAAAATTACAATGAGACTAAAAAGAGTTGCAAAACAATTACAGATGCAAAACAACCACAAAGAGACACAAAACAGATACAAAGTGACCACAACGTAGTCAAAACAACTACAAAGAGATGCAAAATGACGACAAAGAGACACAAAATAATTACAAAGAGACACAAAATAACTAAAAGTACACGCTAAACAACCAGAAAGAGACAAAACAACTACAAAGAGATGCAAAATGACTAAAAAAAGACACAAAATCACTACAAGTACTTGCCAATCAACCACAAAGAGACACGAAACAACAACAAACAGATGCAAAATGACTACAAAAGACTACAAATGAGATGCAAAATGACCATAAAGAGACACAAAACAGATGCAAAGTGACCACAACGTAGTCAAAACAACTACAAAGAGATGCAAAATGACGACAAAGAGACACAAAATGACAATATGTACACGCTAAACAACCCACGAAGAGATTCAAAACATCTCCAAAAAGACACAAAATTACTACAAGTAAACGCTAAACAACCACAAAGAGACACAAAATTACATGCTTAACAACCACAAAGAGATACAAAATGACCCAAAAGTGACGCAAAATGACTACAAGTACAGGCTAAAGAACCACAAAGAGACACAAAGCAAAGAGATGCAAAATGACCGAAGAGACGCCAAACAACCACAGAGATGCAAAATGACCACAACGAGACGACCACGACTACAATTTTTGCGTCTTTGTCAGTATGGGTGTCTTGCTCCTATATGTAGGAGGGGTGGGAGGCCTTTTACATGACTGATGCATTTGGGTATTTTGCTGCTGCTTCCAACTCAATCTGTCATTTTCTAAATGATTAGACTTCCATTCTGATCCCTTGTGGGTTTTTTATCAACTGCAATCGATAAATACCCTGTCTAGTCTCAACCCTGAATGGTAATGTACGTTTAAAGTACATAATACTGTAAATATGCAGCTGTCACCATCCATCCTGCAGAGGATCTGGAGGCAAAGCTGAGAGTTAAAGTCACACCAGGGGATGTTGTAAACACATAATTAGCATGACGCTGACTCAGTAATTGTTTCTGTAGCATCAAGGTCAGGAGACTAATCAGCATGTGTGTGAGTGTGTGTGAGAGAGAGAGAGAGAGAGAGAGAGGCAATTACAGTTAAAAGAAAAAAAACGGTGGCAGAAAGCTGATGAGACGACAAGCTGCAACCCTGGGACTGTTTTTAAATATTATTGGAGGAAGAATATGTGAGAGGAAAGTATAAGAGTGGAGAAAACAGAAAAGGGAGAAGGAAAAATGCAGTCAGAGAATAAGAAAAAAAACACTAAAAACAGATGAAGACACTGAGAAGGTGGCGGAAGTTCTTGTCTAATGACACTGCATGTCTGTTATGTGATATAATGGCCAGCTATAGTGACAGTGGGGGAGAGCGGGAAGAGAGTCAGCCAACAGATGTTAGCTAAAACTAGCCCAGATGGGACCCAACACTTTACCTCCTCAGCAAAGCCCAGCATGAGGCCTGATGGGAGGTAGAGAGGCGAAGATAACGGGAGACTTAAGAAAGGAATAGGCAGAAAAAAAAAGCAAGGGAATAAGAAAAAGAGGGTAACAGAAAAGCGGGATGAGGCAAGAATGAGAGGGAAAGTGAGTCAAGTGGTGCATGCCCCTCTTCCTCAGTAATGCCAAGTGAAGATTTAACAGTGCCAGGCTCTCAGGCGGCTCAACAGTCTCTCTTCAATCTGTTTTTGCAGAACTGGGGTTAATACAGTTTTCATTCATTCAACAGAGCAACCCTGCTACAGGAACCGCAATTGTCCTCTGGAGTAGTTTATTTTGGTTCAATTCAAGTGTTTTCAGACTAACATTACAATTGAGATTTAACGCATTAACGCAACTTGCAATTTTTAGGTTGTGGCGGGCTCTGCCTTCTATGAAACTAGAATACCTGAAGAATCCATTGGTACCAACCAAACTTACGCTAAATTTCGGTGAGGAAAAACTTGCATGGCCATTTTTAAAGGGGTCCCTTGACCTCTGACCTCAAGATATGTGAATGAAAATGGGTTCAATGGGTACCCACGAGTCTCCCCTTTACAGACATGCCCACTTTTTGATAATCACATGCAGTTTGGGGCAAGTCATAGTCAAGTCAGCACACTGACAGCTGACTCAGCTTTACTGAGTAGAGCTTGGACGCTATGTCCAGACTTCAGTGTCTTTGGGAGTGCAGTTGGTCTGGCTGTCAGCTTGTGTACGCTCTAGACACTCAAGGAGGACGGTATAATCAGTATAACCATTAAGAATCACTGGAAATGTCCAGCAGATTAATTTAAAGTGGACTTTTTGAAATACTCAATGTGTTGGTAATTATTGTAATCAGGAGTTCAGAGGAAAGCAGACAACACCAGCTGTCTGTGAACACTAGACTAAAAGACACTGACTTGGGAGGAAGTCTGGATCAACAACCAGCAATCAAGGCGGCCACGGAACTGAAGTAGTCGAGGTTAAAAATTCACCCTCCATATATCACCTGAGCCAGCTCCATCCGCTGAATGAAGAGATGCAGTTGAAAGCTCAGAAAAAGTTTTTACGAAGGCCGTTGAACTTCTCTTTACCACAGAAAAAACAATGAAGAACAGTTTCTGTATTGAGTTACCAATGCTCTCTGATCTTCAAATCTGCTTCACTGAGAGACAGCCTGACAAATGCAAGCTCAAAATGCCACTTACTCTGCTGACAAGTAAGAACATTAAAGGAGACATTTCATCAAAAACTCACTTTTTCAATGCTTGTGCTTGTACATTTGGGTATCTAGAGCGCCTACCAACCCACAAACTGTGAAGACAACCCAGTGAGTTTTTTTATGGGCTGTCTAGATCAGAAAACATGGGATTCAACAAGTCATTTAGATCTGGCTCCCCTTCCTATGTCACATGCAGGCTAGGGAAGTCACGGTGAGGACATTTTCCCATCAGTTAATAAACATGTGACAACACAGGTGTTACAGATTACACTACAAATTTTACAAGAAAAGGTGACGGTCAATATATGCAGAGAGCTTACCGTGATCTTTCATGTTGGATGGCTGTGTGTCTGGCCTCGCCGGTTGAGTTTTCGCTGCGAGGCCGCAGGCTTCCAGCCGGCGCCATGCACACTAGGGGTGTAAGAAAATATTGAAAAACTTGAATATCACGATATTATATTTTATGATTTTGTATCGATTCTCAAAAACACTGTATTGATTTTTAATTAATAGTTTACATGCAAAGATTAACTCAGTCACTACTTTATTTAATTTGCAAAGAGATGCGTCCTCTCAAAGTAGTGCTATGATGCTGGATGTTACAGGGATAAATGCTAATGCAGATCCCACTGTTCTGATTGCATAAAAACTTTTTTTTACTCAGATTTTATGCATATGGTGGTGTGTTCTTTACACTATGACAGTTTTCCTAAAATTTGATTAAAAAAACGCGATATATCACCTTGCTTACTGTATTTCAATATATCGTAATAAATTGAAACGTAACCGTATCGTATTGTATCGTGTCGCTGATACGCGAAAATTAACAAAATGGGTTTTATTTCTGTGAAAAAAGCAAAATGACAGTGGAAGCGGTGGGCAAGTGATGTAATTGGTTAATGCCCGAACACACCGTGTAACACGGGTAACACCGACTACCACGGCAAGCCTAATGCAGGCTCATTAGAATATATCGGCCACAGATTGAGAACTACCTTTGCAAAGGTGCACCATATTTTTCTTACAAGCCAGTCAGAGCATACTGGGCTTTTTCGGGAGGAGGGATTAAAGAGACAGGTATACAGTATAAGAAAATGTATGTTTTTGAACATTAAAGCAAGTAGACATGTTGTAGTAGAAACCCAAAATACATGCATGCACCTGAAAATAAGCATGATAGGTCCCTTTTAATGTTAGTTTGTACTGTACATTGATGATCCTCCAGCAATATGGTTCAGAATTGTTGAAATTTTCTTCCAGAATTTAAATGTTACATCTTAAGCAATATTGCAATTGAACAGAACAATGTATTTATTTATACATCAATTATGTATGAATGATCATTATTTAGTATGCATGGTATATAGGACCAAACAAAAAAGACTATACGGTATGATTTATTTATGCATGCTGTGCCTCTCTCTGTCTCTGAGGGACAGAATGATGGGAATGAAACGCAATAGAAATCGTTCAGTAATCACTGATGTCTTCCTTAATCTAAATGAAAATAAGACCCACAGTAAAAATCTAAATTAGACTTATTTCTTTATCACCAAAGTGACCGACAGAGGTTTTCACACTGGGTTAGCACCATGCAGCCTACTTTTAAAGTGTAACATGACTGGGGTTTCTAATTAATACACTTAATAATATCAATAAATGTATACACAGAATATTTTTTTAAATTAAGAGTTAAAAACAGCAAAATATAAGTATGCATTTCCAAGTATAATGCATCGGATTAGAATACAACCCGCCTGTTTTCTGCCGGCACGCCAACAATCTGCACACGATCCATTAATTTATAATGCAGACACGTCTGTGATGCTGTTTTCTTTTGTTCTTTCTGCTTTACCGCATGCATTGTCTTTCATTTCCTTTTCTTCTAACACACAGCAGAAATGTTTACTCTCAGAAATCCCTCTGCTATTGTCCTACAGCGGGAAGCAAAAAAGAAAAAAAAGATGATGCACAGGGAACATTTTGTCTCTCTTTCTTGGTGGAAAAGCTGCATGGCAAGCACACAGTGGAGCACTTGTCAGTGACTGCTGGTTGGTCTGTAATATCCCTGATTATTATAAGTCTGTCTGCCTCAGCTCAGGTAGACAGGCAGGACATTAAAGCACGTATCAGCCTTTTGTCCAGAAATTGGACTGTGTTCTTTGTGAGGTATGGTACATTCAGTGACCACAAAACATATTAATGACAATAGTCAGCAACACTGTCCTGGCGCTAACTCAACGTGCATCAGCTCTCGTACATATCGCTCTTGACTGGTGCTGGGCTGTAATTCTCTTTTTTTAAAGTTAGCTGAGCTACTGAGCAACACAAACTTTACCTGTATCCCCTTGTAACTGATTCAGTACCCCTGGGGTACATTTGTCCATAATAGTTAATTGTTTGGAGGAAGAATACCAGTCCTTAACTGTGCAACTATATTTTTGATTTCTGGTTGTGTGATGTATCAATTAAAGGCAATTAAAAAAATGTGCTGAAACATGCCATGAAAATATTTTTTTCTTTGAATAGTGAGATAGTTACTACATCCAGAGGTCATTGTCAAAATGATAACCTGCATTATCTATTGGATCTCAGCAGACTTTATTTAAAGGTCCAGTGTATAGGATTTAGTGGCATCTGGTGGTGAGGTTGCAGATTACAACCAACTGAGAACCCCTCCGCTCACCCCTCCTTTTCCAAGCGTGTCGGAGAACTATACGGTGGCCTTCAGGTAACGTAAAAATGTGAAAGGCTCTCTTTATAGCCAGTGTTTGGTTTGTCCGTTCTAGGCTACTGTAGAAACATGGCAGAGCAACATGGTGGATTCCGTGGAAAGGACCCGCTCCCTTTGAAGATATGAAGGGCTCATTCTAAGCTAACGAAAACGCAACGATTCTTAATTTCAGGTGATTATACAATAATGAAAACATACAGCAGTTATGAAGATTATATTCCATTTCTGCTAAAAGATCCCCCAAAATACTACATACTGGACCTTTAACACGGACCTGCTGCAGGTTGTGTGGAATAAAACTGTGAAAAACTGATTTTATTTCCCTTTAAACTACAGACCTGAGCTGCCCCCCCCCCCCCTCATACAATTTCATGGTCAATGAATAACCGTCACAAACAGCCCCATATCTCTTAATATTTTATATTTTAAAATTTTCATCTATACCTCAACAATTTTATTCGAAGTTTCCTCCAGCAGCCACAGGCCTACTATTTCTCTACACTACAACCAAGATATAACATGACCTGCTCTGCAATGACAATATGAGTAAAACATAATGGGTGGCATACCTCCTATGATATTAAAATGAGTTTAAAAAAAAGGGTAAAATGAAAAAAAAAAAACTGCAAAAATGGTTCATAATTTTGTTTTAAGATATAGATTTATTTGGTTTTGACAAAAACTGACTTGTGAATATGGGAGATTTGTAAAAAGAAAAACAAATTGCAGCAATATATCTATCCAGTTGATTTAATAAATTCAGCAGAAATTAGTTATTATAAAGAACATTTTTCCTCTTATCAAGTCTGTCCCTCTCACCGATTGTAGGTGACACTTAAAGGTTTCTTTGTGTGGACATTGTTCCGCAGAGAACCAAACAGCGGACAGACACTAGAGGGAAAAAAAAACTGGGTCACACCTTTATCTTAGTCCAAGTGGAATAAAAGACTTCATAAATCATGTAGATACTGTAGAGTCGGGCCCTAAAGTACATGCACTGTGACAGACAGTAATTGTTTGTGTGTGCATGTGTGTCTGGAGGGAGTCTCTTTTGTACTTTGGCCCATGTCTGTGTGTGTCTGTGCATTCATGTGCGCCCAACATTTTCACACAGTGACCATGTTCTCTTTTATGCCTGAAAACAGGTTTTACTGCAACGTTACCGCCAAAACCTGAGGAATATAAATGGTTATATCAAAGTAGTATTTTTAATTAGACATTTTTATTTTTAGCATGGGTATCTCTAAATGATTTAATGATGTATGTATGAGTTTTCAATCTGTTATCTTTGCTATTCCTTTTTAGGGAACGTTATACCAGCATCATTTGTATAAAACGAATTTGTAAAATGGCAATTTGAAAGAAATGTTAGTCAGATATCAAAACCTTGTCAGACAGGTTTAAGCAGGAGACTATGTGTCTCCTGCTTAATACTTAACAGACACATATCAATCTTCTTTTTTAACTCTCAACAAGAAAGCAAGTGTTCTAAAAATGTTGAACTATTCATTTAACTGTACTTTATTTTGCTGGCACAAGTGATTCAATAATAACGAGTGAAAAATGAAGGCTGTCTGGAGTAATTTGTGCAGTTTAATGTTTCCTACAACGGTTATGCTAATGCATAATTGCATGCCATTTTAAAGGTATAATATGGAACAGTTGTCAGTTGCTGTTCATAAACACACGGCATTCAAAGTGGGCCCCCACCTCCTCGGCTAAATGAGCGAGGGTGGGAGAGAGAGAGCAGCGATGGTTAAGCGAGCTACAGAGTGAATGAAGAGAGGGAGCGGTGTTAGTGAGAACAAAGCAGTGAATCAGATATTAAACGTTATTGCTGAAGCCCAGAAACGTCTCGATCACAGCAAAATAATAAAAAATACAGACAGAGGACTGCAGGGTCTAGATAGCCCGTGGGGCACGCTCACATGCACAAACATGCACTAAAAGCACGCATGGCCGACCAAGCTATGTCTACAAAGCACAGAGAAGCTCTGACTACAACACACACAGAGGGAGAGCGACTTCATTCTCTGCTCAGGTAGACATTACTCCTCTATTTCTTTAGATAGCAAGTAGTAGTTTGCTGCTATATTAATGCTCTGGATATCGTATTTAGCACCTCTAAGATTGTTTGTCAAGAGCAATGCCAGAGTTTGACCAGCTAGAACAGCTGAGACAGAGAAACCATATTACAAATGCAGAACTGAACATTTTGGCAGGTTTAATTCTAAAGGCCAACAGAGGTACATATGATATCATCTCTGAGCACATGGTGATGAAACCTTCAGGATTGACCCACCCATATGTCTCAAAGCCTTTGTCCTCATAGTACATTCCAGTCAAATCCTGGCATGAGGGTGATGCACATTAATGCAAACACAAATTCCTGGACAGCATCTGCAGAGGTTAAGTCCCCTCAGTCTGTTCATCCCGTTATCTGTTAGACAATTCCAGGGGCTGGACTAAGCCGCACGGAGCGAGGTATGAACAGGAGTCTGTGCAGGTGTGACATATCAATGAGATTAAGATTACAATCTCACTTCATCCCCCACAGGCCAACCGCTCTCTCGTTTGCATATATGTTAAGATTTTGCACATAAAAGGCAAAAAAACAAAAGAAAGATGAAATGTAAAAGCGTGTAGATTAAATCTTTTTGAATATTTGTTCCATGTGATTCACTTAATCCCAGCCACGACAACATAATGTGCAAAAGATGACTGTAAGCACACAGACAGTGAAGCATAAAGGAAGCACTCATCTTGTGAAGAACAAACATACAGTATTAACCAGAGCTTAGTGCAAAGGAGCAGCAGAAATTCTACTGATGAAAAAGGCTCATTTCACACATCAACACGAGTCTTTCCATGGTAAAGGAAATAGGTTGTCTCTTAAAGTTTCGATGTTACAAAATGTGCCTAATGTTTGATACCTAAAAATCAATGGTAGACATCTAATCTAAGCAGGCTACTCTGACAAAAGCCTCTGGCAATGTAATTAAGTCTCTCTGTATGTCCATGCTGTGACTGACAGATTGTTGACTGTTGCTTAACAGTGCAGAGTCACAGGAAATGAGCGTGAGACATGAGTTATTGATAACAGTAATTATCTGAGACCCATGCAAGCTGTTTGTGGTAATTTAAGTCATTTGGAAGCAAGCAACCCTTGATGGCCACACATTTAAACCTCTTGAAAGTAATCTATTACAGTTTTAATGTCACAGGTGTACGGATAATGAGGATATTTATTTTAGCTCAGAAATGACAAAGTTCTATACAGTAGATTTAATGTAGATAGAAAACGTAGTCAGAAATCTAAAGCATGAACGATGTATGTCAAGAGTAGTGCTGCAAAAATCAAACAAAAAAACGTTTTCTACCAATACATTTTCCAGTTTGGTATGCACTGGACATGCTCCAGTAACTTCTGCTTCCAGGAAATAGCCACAGCCTAACAGAGCTCACACCTTCTCCTGCCTATTAGGCTTTTGTAAGCCAACTGCCAGCGATCATGATGTGACGGTGTTACAAACTCAATCAAGTACTGTAACAAAGTGTAGCTTACTTTCAGCAGTGCGGATGATGATGGACATGTTTTTCCCTGCGGGCTTGCTGTAGCCGGCCTGTTGGTGTTAATAATTGTAAGCAAGCAGTAAGTAAACCAGAAAGCTTTATGTATCTAGAGGTGGTAGTGCTTTTCCTCCTCGACAAATTGTCAATGTCTCATGTCAGAGTGCACTGCAGGCATGAGATACGCACAGCCTATGATCGTTCTGCCTGTTCTTTATAGCAAAGCAGTGTTGGTTGACCTAAAGCAACCACAGGGCAGACACTGTGCAGAACCGGATCAATGTACAGATCAATTGACCAACCATGACGTGGGTGCTTACACTAAACGCAAGCATGGAAACCCATGGAAACATAGTTTTTTTTCAAATAAAACAGCACATCCTCAACAATGTTCACAAAAAGAGAGAAAGGCAGCATTATTTTGTGCATTTCTACTAAGAACTGAAAGTAAGAAAAAAAAAAGCAGATGTCTTGAAGATGCAGACGATATGGTGTCTGTTTTAGTGTCGTTCGATTCGCGAACAAACTGTACTTTTTTAGAGGAATGCGTTAAGTCTATTCGCAAGCAGGAGTGAATCCAAAATCCTGTTTCTGAATGGTGCAAGAGCCAGGTTAACTTCCGAGAGCCGCTGCTCCAGACTCTCATTTAGAGCTATTCTCATTCAGCGCACACCCACTGAGCAGAAGAACGATAGATTTGGACTGAAATCACAAAAGGTATTTTCATGACGGCTATTTTGCTCGCACACATCTCCCACCAAAAGAGTCGTTCATGAGTTGGTTCACTAGTGGTGGGTGAACGACCAACATTCTCAGTGACAACTCGTCAAATACCAACGCTTGGTCAATGGCCCTACGCTACAAACTACAGTATGTCGCTTGAGTTACCCCTCTAGCATCAGTTTTGGACGTGTCAGGGACAGCGTATCAGTTTACGTTCGTTACGTCCATAGTGTCTTCTCAAAAATAAACGTCCAATGTAGCTTAACTTAGTTTTTAGGTTTACTTAGGCAACAAAACTTCTTGGTTAGGTTTAGGTAACAAAAGTACTTAGCTAGGTTTAGGGAAATATCATAGTTTGGGTTCAAATAAGTATGTTTGTTTGACCCATCCAACCTCCATCTCCCTCCCAACCCTACACAGACTTTCTCACTCTTTATATTACGTCAGTTTCTCTGACCTAAAAAGACGCTTCAGACGCCGAGGGGCAGTGATCAAACAGCAGTATTTGACGTGTTGGGAGTGGGATGGACCGACACAAACCGAGTTACTTAAAAGAACCCACCTTCCCATCACTTGTCTGTTCTGCAGCGAAGTTTGGTTATATATCACAGCAGTTTCAGTCAAGACTACAATTTTAGCCGCTACATGTAAAACACTACTCCGACAATGTTCACTACAGTTTTGACAGCAGGAAACCAGACACGGAGAACTGCTCAAACCGCAAGACAGCCAACCAAAATTTCTGACATGCCATAAATCCAACTGATTGTCCAACAGCTAGATCGCTGATCGTTCATGCATTTAATGAGGCGTCGTGACCCCCCTAAAAGTTCACATCAAACGACAACTTATCTGGCAGAAAGTTGGCATCGCGTCAGCACAAAACTACTATTAAGATATCGTTCCCATGTTTTATCTTGTGACTGAAAAAGGGGGAAAGCATGAAGGCGGAAGACCTGCCGTTGACGAAAGAAAGCTACAGATGGTCCATTAAGGAAAACATTCATCAGGAAGTCTTTTTATAGTGACTGAAAGGTCTTGAAGACAGCTTGTTTTCCTGAGTCTGCACTTCAGACCAATCCTGGATGACCTCTATCTCTCTCAGCCATACAGTATAACAGGGCTCCTTCTCATTCATAATGCATATGAGGACACAGAGTCTCTCCAGCTCTCTGAAGACACACGAGCTGACTAATAAAAACTGATATTTAAAAATGAAAGTTCATTTCTGCTATGAGGATTAATGGCCATCCCAGTGGTGGTCACTTCAGAGCACATGATAACTCAACAATGAGTCCTCCCTTGGCAGTACTTCTATTTCAGTCTCTCTTCTTTTGTTTTTCTGGTATGAATTTTTAAACATTGTTTCTTGTCCGTTATCTGACTTAATATTTGGATTTCCTTAAGGAGACATAAATATGTGAGGATGTGTTTGCCTTCTGTACGCATCCTTTGATAACACAATGTGCTTTCATTTAGGAAATCCAATCTGCAGACCTCAGGAAGAGATTAATTACCTGTGGAAGTCTGTACGCCTCACCTGGTTTCATCTACACACATCCAGTTAATTCTACAGCAAGCGAGGCTGGCTGAAGCCCAGATCATTATCTAACTACCCATTCAGCTGTGTCACAGTCTTATTTAAAGAAATGGCCCTTACTGAACCTTTGGCTTTGCTCCAGTTCACTTGTCAGAAGTCAAACTCCGGGAGGAGAACGCAACTCGGCAGCTGTGTTTGTGGCCGTGGTCCCACGACAAATCTGTTCTACAAATATGCTTTCAAAGCTTCAGAGAAAGGCTCCAACAAGGGGATCAACAGAGCAGAAAATGGAGTGTTTGTATTCAGAAACAAGATATTTGAAAACTGACTTCTAATATGACAAGTGTATTGCTTATGAGAGTGTTGTGAAGTCGTTATTTAGAGGCCTTTTCAGTTCTTAAAACCAGAGTCACAGTGCGTCTCGGTGATAAAAAGGGAAACACTGTTGGGTAATGTTACTTATTGTGGAACGCAACAAATCCTCTTAAATCACTTGTACGTGCCACTTAAGAAGGAATCTGTTCTTTCAAGTGCATCTTGCATAAGGCCCATTATTTTGAAGACAGCGCTTTGACAAATAAGGTCCAAGAAGTAAAATCAATAACATAGAAACAAGCCTATCTTAAATCCCCGTGACCTTGGTGACCTTTTGGCTACATTGACAGTTTAGGGACCGGTAAATAAAACCCACAGCATCACACCACTTTTCCCCATCGCCCTCTTAATGTGCACCACATCATAAAATGTACAACTGTGACGCTAAAGCAGCCTGAATGTTCACCCCACACACACACATCCTCATTCCCCTCCAAAGTGACTCATTAACTTAGTATTGATTGGGCCCTGTTGGGACGAGGGTGGGCCATGTTCTGCTGTCAGAAATCAGCAAGATAAGAAAGACATAGGGAGAGATACACACAAACACACATAGAGAGAAAGAGCGAGAGGAAATGAAAGTGATACAACAAATGAGACAGATAAAGAGAGGAAACGACAAAGAAAGGGGTCTCACATGCACATGTCTATAAATTGACAGCAGTGTGTGTGTGTGTGTGTGTGTGTGTGTGTGTGTGTTTGGGCATTTACTCTACATGTTGGATAATAACACAATTACAATAAGAAAGTTAATCACAGTTTAGCACCTCACTAGCATTTGAGTGTGATTACATATGTGTGTTCTGTACACACTGGTCAACCCTCATACAGCAACCATAAAGGCCTAATCTAATGTTAATGTAATTGTCATCATCCAAATGAGTGCTAAAACTCAGATTTTATGATTAACGCATTTAGAGATGGTGATGTTGGTTGGTCCGTCCACCACTTTGGTCCAGACTGAAACATCTCAACAACTATTGGTTGTAAATTTGGAACAAACATAATTGTCCCCAGTGGATGAAGCCTACGACTTTGGTGATCCCTGAATTCTCCTCTAGCACCACCATAAGGGTTTTGTTTTTTAGCGAAATATCTCAACAAGTGTTGGATGGATTGCCATAAAATTGGATAACCTGTAATACATTTTGTATTCCCTTAACGTTTTATCTAGCACGATTACATTTTAAATCAACACAATCCCACTCCCAACTCATCAAATACCGCCGTTTGATCAATGCCCGGACAGACCAGGGATGGCATACATAGCGACCTTTCAAAATAAACTAAAGTTTTCACAGGAAATACCATTTACACATAGGTTTCGCGATCACGTGACTCCCTAGACTATGTGACAAAATAAGTCACAGGTTACTTTTAGTTTCGCACGGGACACAAACAGCTGTCTTCTGGGTGAAGTCCTGTTCGTTTTAGAGATTAGGCATTAGGGTCCGCTTGGAAAGGGACCTCTCGCAAACGGTCTCGGACCGGTTGTTTTGGTCCGCACCACAGTACGATTAGTGTTCACAACTGCCCAAACAAACTGCACCAGAGTTTGATTAAAATGGACTCAATGTTGGCTTGTGAAAGCGCTCTTTAAGTGTATAATGAGCTATGAAAAGCCAAATCTTTCATTGAGCGCTCCACAAAATCTTTAGAACGCCTGATAAATCATTTCAGGAAACATTAGGCAACAGATGCACTGCTGCATGGTAATTCTGCACTTTAAATAAAATTGACTGATTGATTGATTGATTGATTGATTCCTCTTTCCTTCCTTTCTTAGAGCCTCATTTGAATTATACTATTTTTAGAATTGGGAAAAGTCTCTCGTTTCATTACTTTGGTAGATACTGTATGTTTACTGGCATCGTCTCAAACCTTAATATTTGTATCTTTAGACTGCTAAAAATTCTACAAATAAATAACTCGAATGAAATCAGCATTAGAAAAAATCCTTGATCTAAAGCAATTTTCTTTTTAGTACTTTGACCACATTGGCTGTGTATTATCTGTCTTTTCTCAATTAAAAGCAAATTCACTCTTAATGAATGCCAGCCACCCTGGAATGACTTCTGAGAATCAAACACTAGAAATACAAGCATGATATCTTCTTCTGCCGTTATTGGCTAAATGTTTGTCATGCTAAAATGTTTTTGTTTACTCATCTCTGTTCGCTGCTGTTCATGTTTATCTGGCAAGACACAAGTGACTGTGAGATCTCCAGTTAAAGTAGTCATAGCTTCAGGTAATGCCAATGCATGAATATAATTGCCAATGAGTAATTCAGCCTATTTTTGAAAATACAAATTAAAAGTGAAATCACACTAACTGCAGAATTCCACATAGATTTTTGTACATTACGACTAATTATAATCAAATAAAACAGCCTTTTTATTACAGAAAATTGCACTAAATTAGGTTGTACTGCTTCATAGTGCTAATGTGAGGACTAAAAGACAGACAATTTGTGAATGTGACAGCAGGTTCCAACATTTAATTATCGGAGTTGACCCTTTTGTGTACAGTTGGAACTCCAGCTTCCTGTTAGCACTTGTAGCAGCTTGTAAGTAAAGCTTCAAATCTGTTTGTGTTTAACAAACAAAAACAAGAGACTCCTGTCAGGTTCACATGCCCTTGAAGAGACCAAAGTATGAAGAACAGATGTAGCAAGGTCACATTTTCAGTAGCTCCGGATATCAGTACCTGTCTTTCTTCGACATACACCAGCTGAGCATCCAGAGGAATGACGTTCATGTTGGAAGGTCGTGCACCTCAAGATTGACGTCTAGTGCCAATGCAGGAAGTAGTGTGCCCTTTACGTAGCAAGGCAGAAATTAAGGATGGATTCAGACTGACTTTAGCCTGCAGCTGCGCAATTGGGGAGCTGACGCAACATCATCTGGCAAGGAAAATGCAGTATTTCCACTGTTTACCACAGAAGATTAAATAGTTGCTGTAGGGAAGCCAAGGACAACCGATACTTCAGTACCAATAAGATGCCAAAATTCTGAAAACTTGACGGTACTCGTTTTTCCACACCAGGGCTTGAGACAAACGGCGTCCCAAGGACGATTGAAAATGTGTTTGGGAAGCAGTAAACTCACTATCGATGCGTCCGATTTCAACACAGGAGGTGCAATTGATTTACAATGTGATGCATTCAGGTTCTATTCAGTAAAATGAGTATTGGGCGAAGGTGAATTCTAACGTTATCATGATGTGTTCAAAGGCAACCTTGTAAAATGTAGTTTTTGGCAAGAAACTTGAATAAATACAGCTGTTTGAAGGAGATGTTTTCACAGCACAATAAAATAATAGAGAGGGTAATATGACCTGTCTAACTTCCAAACAAAAAACAGTATGCAAATGGTAATAAAGGAATGTATGTTGAAGTACTGTATATGGGATTTATAGTTTTACTTTTGTTTTTTACTGGTATCAAATTGGTATCGAGTATCGTGGAATTTCACTGATTTGGAATCGACTACTAAATTCCTGGTATCGTGACATCAATAAGTTGCCTTCATGGTAACTTTCCAGAGTTGTAAAACCCTGCCTGTGAGTATTACAAACTGCTGCTCTGGCTCTGAATCCTCGCCAAGGACACGGAGGTCATGTTGTGCGTGTAGTACGTCTGAATTCATGCGGATGGCTAGTGTTTGCATCCTGTCGCAGACCTGCAGTTAATGCAACCACATCTGTAACCGCTTTCCCTAACCTTTACCGTAGTTTACAGATGAACAGATGTTGCAGAAAGATAGATTTTAATAACAAAAAAGTGCAATTATCTCTGACTCGAGAATTCACACCTACACACATCTACAAATGTCATTGTTCGATCCCCAGTGTCTCTAACTCTCTCTCTCTCTCTCAATTATTCTTGCTCCCCATCACACGTTCCTCATAATAGGAAGGACAAATTTGTCTGTTTGTTTGCTCCTCAGCGCTCTTCATTATTGCAGCCTTTTGCTCGAGTGGCTGTGCAGACACTCTGGAATGGCTCCATCCCTAAACCTCACTGGCCCAATCTCCCCTGCATGATTGAATAGGCTAAGCCTTATCTCCCCCCGGTCAATATCATATACCTGCCGGTGCTTAGCGATTGCCTTTCTCCCCATGTAGATGCTTGTCAAATTGAACGAGGGCCAGAGTTTATTGATTGGGTGATAACAGAGGTGGCAATTGAGGGATTGGTTGAATTTGGGTCGGTCTGGGCGATCCTCGGGGGGGGTTGAGGTCGACTTGGTCCTTGAGCAGCTCGGTGTAGTGTGTGTGTGTGTGTGTGCCTGTCAACATCTCTGACCATCATCATCAGGTGTTTTTTTCGGTGTCTCTGTGTGCACGCACGGACAAATACTCACACTGTAAGACCGAGGATACAGCACATGTCCGTAGGTCCATTTTATTTCCATTATCACAGCTCATTTAGCGGCTGCAGCCTCTAATAAATGTGATCATATTGTGTCCGTATCATCTCATCCCCCGAGTAGCTACCCGTGTTGTAGTCTTCCTCCCATCTCGGCTGGACAGAGGGGCCTGCTGCAATGCCCGACAGTGATCATGGTCTGTTTCTGTACAGAATATCACAACATATCTAATGTGTCTCTGTATTCTTCACACCCTTTCACAAAGATGTCTGGGAAGAGAATTACCACCGAGTTATAGGTCGACAAATTGATTAGTTGATTAAATCGACAGAGTTTCTCCACAAACAATCACACAAAAGCACCACTTTAAATCTCGTGTGCAAAAAAACATTGTAATCATTCAACTTCAATCAAAACATCGATTGTCAACAAGCCACCAGTTAAGCTAATTTATCTCGGCCACTTTATTTGAAGGTGTGAGCACATTCTAACGTCAGTAATAAACCCCCATCGCACAGGAACACAGTCTTTCTGTACAAGCACGGCAAGTACAGGAGGTCAAAGTTTAACAAGAAAGTGAGTCTGTAAACTGTGAAGGATGTTTGCAGCAGACAGTTTGTGTAATAAATTTAGTGTACGGATTTATTTTCTCTTCAAGTTCCAAATAAGTTTGGCTTGTGTGTCTCAGTCACTCTTCTCTTCTGCCATATTGCTGCTTTGCCAGATCCCAGCAGATAAGTTGGTAAGTGTAATGTTTTCATTATTGATAGGAATGATAACCAACTATAGAAGACATAGATCTATGTCCTTGCCAAATTTCACCAAGGCATAGGTTTGCAGATTTTCACTTTTCAGTGCCGGAGAATGTCACCTGGTCTTTTCCTGCTGAGAACTGATCTTGCTCTTGAACTACTAAATGCTCCACTATGTTCACCAGCTAGTTAATAACTGTGTCTGTCTGCTGCTTGGTTTAGAGCAGGTAATTTACAGTGGATTTTAAAGTTTTCTGCTGAGAGCAGCTACTTGCTGTGGCCGAAAACAGCGCTATGAGAGCGACGAGAGTGAAACCAAAAGAGTAAAGTTGCGGGCCAGACAGAAAAACAATGAGCTGAAACTCGCCGTAAAGCTTAGTAAAGCTTCTTTCACATTGTCCTCATACATTATATTATACAAATTATTGATTAGAGCCGCTTTAAACTTATTATAATTTCTCAGATGCGGTAGTGATTCATCTGTTTCATTATGCTTCACATGACAACTTTAAGACGGAGATTACTTAGCAGTTTCCAGCATCCCTGCACCTTCACCTGACAATCACTGCACTGAATAAAGAGCCGACCACAGCACGAAGCGTCTGCCGTCTGCTGCTGCATTGACCCATACGTCCTTGCTTGCTACACTTCCGTCCCTCCCCGCCTGTCTCCCGTCTCCATAAGCCATAATTTCTGCACAGTGCTAGCTTGGATGTGCCCGCAGGCTAGTGTGGTCAATGTTCCCTCTCATACGACGCTCATCAGTGTTCTGGTGTGTTTCTGCAGCAAACCGCCCCAGCCTGGCAATTCACTGACCTTTTCTATCCCGTCTTTCCCCCCCATCAGGCAAAATGGCTTCTCATTAATAGTTCATGGCTCCTTCATTCACCCTGTTTGTTACATTGATTCACCTTCCTTTTCTTTTCTTGTTCCTCTCGTTTTCAGGTAGCTGCCCCGGCGCTGTGCACTCATTTACACAGGAGCCTTTCTATTAACCCTGTTAGGAGTCTCTCTTTTCTCTCACATGCCCTCCCTCATTCTCTTTCACACCATCCCTTTCTTTCTCTCTATAATCTCTCATTCTTTGTCTTTTTTTTTTTGCTCTTTCTGTCTCCATCTCCCCTACTTACCATCTCTTTAATGCCATCTTAACCCCTACCTGACACTTCTAGGATATTTCTTTCTAAGTTTCATCCTTTTCTATACGTCTTTTGCGCTCTCCTCCTCTTTCTGGTAAGTCTGAAAGCAGGTAATAGACTAGTGGTAAAACAAAAAGAGAAGCCTTTAGGGCAAGAAGCTTTATGAGGCACAAGAAATTAAGGTAGAAAAAAAAAGGAAAGAAGGGCAGAGAGAAGAAGTATAACATTCTGGGTTATTGTTGGGTCAATGCTTCAAAGAAAGGCAAAAACGGGAAACAAAATCAATCAATTTACCTTTTCAAGTACGAGTACTAAACAAAATGTGCTCATTGCTGAAATGAAAAAGCGAAATGTTATTGTTTGCACAGTCTCCCCTCGCTGATGAGAACATTTTAATATTGTAAGGTCTGTATCTCCACAGAGAAAAACAGGTGAAGTGTTTTGATGTAGAGTGAAATTGACCTGCAACAAGGAAAAATAGGGCAGCAGACAGAGGAAAAGCGTTATTGGTCTTCTGCTTTAGAATAGCGATAAAAGGACAATGTGCAAAGATCCGGTGATACTGAAATTGTAGTTTTCCAGACAGGCCGTTAACGTTCTCCAATATTTTGACTCGGTAATGGCAGGGGCATTATTAGACTGCTTGAATCTCTGTGAAAAGATACTGTCTGTCACAGTACACACTGAGACTTACAGTAAGCAGCAGAACGGTGAACTATAATTGTTTTTTCTTTGTAGCTCCTTATCATTTTGACATGTTTTCACAAAGAGGAAATTAAAGACCGGTAATTATAACCACATTATCTGTTCCCGTGCTTCATCTTCAGTAGCAAAAACACTAATTTAGATCAGTCCCAATACTTAGCCTTGACTGCATTGATGCCAAATCACCCATATGTTTAGGCTTTCCAATCAAACCCTGAATCACTTCTGCTTCTTGCCTCCTAAAAGGGAACAGGATTGGATCTTGAGGATGTTGGGCAGCGGCCCAGTCCAGGTGTTTGGCTGCCCTCTGCACTATTTCTGCAACCTTAATTTACCTTGAAGAAGTTTTTGCTGATCATGCATCTCTTTTTCAGCTTCGTCCTGTTTTACATTCATTCCTTCCCACCTGGGACATTAATTTGACCAGAGTCTTGTAGTGTTGGCAACGGAGCAGCTGTACCGGAATTATTCAACACTAAGTGCCTTGCTCAAGGGCACACAGGGGGTACAGGTGACAGACTTAAAAAAAATCGATATTTAAGAACTATCCATGGTGCTTCATTTTTCCCAATTAAGACATAATCAGAGTAACTTAGAAAACCGATCCACAAGCAGTTTGTGCTGGTTATTTGATAGGGCTGCTCGATTATGGCAAATCACGATTATTTTGGTCAATAATGAGATCACGATTATTTAACACGATAAACTCTGGAAGCATCATACATTTAGAAAGAAGCTTTTGTAGCCCACATTTTAAAGTTAAATACATAAATCTGGTGCATTTTGAGCGCAAAATTAAGAGGCTAGATCTGTGAAGAACTTTGTCCTCTTGTAATAAAAATGTGTGCTCTAGTAAATGATTTAAAGCTTCAGTAGGCAACCAGTTTTAGGCATCATTGGGCAAAAATTCCATAATAATCTTTCAGCATATTGTAATTCAAGTGTTGCACCTCCTCTTGGCTCTGTTTTCAGGCTTAAAAAAAAATCGATCTACCTATCACAGCTGCTTAAAGGAAAGGAGTACGCTGCATTTATAACACAAGACAAAACGAGAGCGTCATTGTGAAACGGAATGCGGCACAATAATCGTTTCATGTTGATTATCTTGTTTTCATAATCGTTGGAAGCCAACATTGTTTGCGCAGTCTTACTATCTGTTGCTGAAATATTGTTTGAGAACTAGTTTTTCCTACTGAAAACTGGCAAGGTGGTAAGAATACGTATAAAAGAAAAGGGCTTTTGTCTGCCCTTTGTGTCCTGCACGCACAAAATGCCCCCACAGTACAATACTTCACCGGACACGATTTGGATTTATCCGTGGGCGAAAAACACTAGAAAGGATCACTCAGATGTTCCTTAATTTACAGTTTACCCTCTGCCTGTGTGTCCTGCAGAGTCTACAATATGATTGAATGAAAATGTCAACATGTGTTTTTCGGTTGGTGTTCTGTTTTATAGTGAGCCGTTATAGTATTCTAGCTCTGTGGTCTGTTTGGCGGTTCCAGCTGCAGGATGTTTTAGAGGAGAAAACACAGAGGCAGAGCTGTGACGCTATAAAGTACTACTAACTTCTGCTCAGTGCTTTATGTAAAATGTGCATCCAGCTGGTGATTATCAAACCTTAATACAGTACTTGACCAGCAGCACTGCTGACGCTCTCTCATGCACGTACATGCTGCTGAATTAAACTGCCAGTATACTACAATTGAACATCATGTTTTCACAGGCAGTGTAGGGGGTTTGGCTGCTTGTACGATGTCCTAATGTCCAGTCAGAACAGTTTTGTTATTCGACCCCCGATCCATCGTCTTCTGCAATTAGTTAACAATGTCATGTTAACAGTTGGAGTTTCCACATGTGGACTTGTGTGCACATTATTTTCACATTTGGTAGGTGAAGCGATTAGTGCACCAAGATTAATCAATTCCAGATTCAGTTCCCAGCAGCTTGTACCTCCGGCCTGGTTATGCATTCCAATGAACACAATTAGCAGCGGTGGTGTCCTTGCTGATTGTTGTTTTTCACATGCTGTACAGCTTCAATATCATTTACAACACGAGTACCTGTACTGTAAACATGCACTGACTCATTAAAGAACAATGGCAGAAAGCACCTGGTTGGTACCCCGTCAGGTTGATAAGGGTAGAAGTACTTAGCGTGTACAAAAACCTCCAATTACCACATTTGTATTAATGTCCCTCCCCATGCAGTATAAACCACAGAATAAAATTTAGCATTCAAAGTAATTTCTTATTTCATGAAATTGCTGACACCGAGATAATAATTCTGCGACTGTTAATTTCTTTTTCAATCTAACAGATTGCTATTTGAGCATGATGGATGTATTGGAGAGGCTTTTTAATGAAACTGGTCACTCATTTTGGAAAATCATCAAACTGGCTCATCTTATCTGTTGCCACATGTAGAAAAGACTAATCACTCCATCCTGTCTCCTTATTTGTTTTAATGTATGTGTCTCGCCTTCGTTTTTAAAACACCAGAACAACAAAAATTTGCTTCCAACCAATGTGACACAAATACACACAATATTAGCCCCTGTTTCATTACCAGCATATTCACAGATGGGTTCAAGTAATTCAAACGTAAACTTAAAATGTAGCACCGAGGGGACCCTACGCGTCCCATGGAAAGTTAACAACTACAACAACTTAAGTTACGCTAAAACATACACAGCGGGAATAAAATGGTAAATACGCAGACACTGCAGTACATTGTTACCCGCTTCCGTCCAGTCTTTCTACACTACAGTACCATGTACTGTATGTGCTGTTCCTTTGTTTATTACTGACAGAAGTGCTCACTTAAAGGTATACTGCCTCTTGTGGCCAAAGGGGGCAACAACTCTTGTCTTTATTATGTACTATGCCTGAGTGCAGGAAACTGTGAGCACAATGACTATTTCATTAAACTATAACACAACATAAATCAATACATATTTTACTAAACAGGACATTATAACCTCCGAACATTAACTCTGCATTTGCGTATGCCATGTCGGTTAACGGTTAAATGGTTAATTATTAACATCCCCAGTCACAATAAATGTTTCAATAATAAACTGATAACTAACTAGAATGGCACTCGGAGAGCGTAGACCTCCGCCAAGGTGCCCGAGTATGATTGCCCCCCCTCTCCGTTCAGCTTGTGCCATCATCCATGTGTATTTTTGTTTATGTTGAGATCAGCTGTACGTAGCGGAGCAGCGTAAAACACTTCATTCAAACTGGACAGAAACAAAGTAAAACTCACCTAAACCGTCGTCGTTACTCTTTCCAAAAATCACAAAGTGTGCTTTGGTCGAACTCAACTGTAATTTCACCAAGTTTAATGTGAAAAAACGCCGAATCTACAGTTGTCCCCCCATCCCTCCACCCCTGCTCTCTCTCTGTACCTCTGTAGGCAGAAGGAAAGAGGCAGGGTGACGCGTCATGAAAGCGTTATCAGTTACACTGCGTATATCCTAAAGCCTGTGGTGTTAATGCACAGGCTGACCGAAGTTATTAAAAGAAAATCCCAAAGCCGGATCATGATCCAGATCGCCACCAAAATCTAATGGATTGTTCATTGTGCCACACCCCAGCCCTCCAAAACATTTCATTCAAATCCATCGCAGACTTTTGGAGTAATCTTCCAAACGGACAAACCAACAAACAAACCAAAGCCGGCGAAAACATAACCTCCTTCCTAGGCCTTCAGCCTTGGCGCAGGTAATAATGTCAATCTTTGATTGTTTTATAATCTAAAATAAATCTGACAAAAGTTCTTCTTTCATTTAAAAAAAGAGAGAGAGCACCTGGCTACTTTTCTGCAGGCCTTAAAGGATTCTTCTCAATGTCACCCTTGAAAGAAACTTGGGATTCATAATGTCATGTAATTAAAATCTGAGATGAAGAAAGTGAAGGGGTTCTCACCAGAGAGTGAGGTATCTCTTGGGTTTGAAGGTGCTTCATATCCTCTGGCCATGTTTCTTTATTCATTCAAAGCCATATAGAAATCTTGTCAATTAGACATTTTTGCGACGGCGTCAAAAAGTTTAATCTTTTGCCCTTGCTCTGGTTCTTATGTTCACCCAGGAGACAGTTTAAAAGGGAGCAAATGCCCCCGGTGTATAGGCTCACATTTAAATAGATCCTGGAGATTAGATCAGGGAAGGATTGAAAGGATTATACGTCGTTGTCCAACCCTGTTTTTATTGATGGAAACAGAATAGAGAAAAGTGGTTAAAGGAGGACAGCCGTTCCCTGTCAGCGGAGGGGAGAAATGAGTGGCAGAGCGCTGCCGCAGGTCTTTCTGAAAAATGAAATAATGTGATTGTCTCGTTGGCGGGGAGTTAAAGGACTTGCGCTGAATGGGAAATCCTGTTGTCGGGCCGAGTGAAAAGGAAAGCTTTTAAAAACATATTATCCCTAACAATGGATCCACCCAGGGCGATGTGTGATACATGAGGAGGATTGCACAGACTTGAAAGATATCACAGCCTTTCTCTATGCGGGTGAAATGTAAAGGAACCACATTGCAATTCTCTCCTCCCAGTCCTCTCATATTCAATAAGCCCACTTCTGGCGAATGAGATGTGAAATTGCCTGCTATCAATATAAGGCCCCTTGGTAAATGGCATTTTCAGATCTCTCTGAATTGGATTGTTCCACCATTCATTTTTGGCGCCCGAGTTAATGACCATTATGAATGCAGAGCTAGCCGGGCAGTGACCATGACTCCAGAGGTGTTTAATAGGCCTGCAGGGAGAGCCAGGTAAGTAATCCAGAACTAGCCATGTGAAAGAAAGGACATCGTTTGATAATTCAGAAGGAGTTTAACAGAGAGGGAGGGAGGGAGGAGAGGAGCGAGCAGGGGAGGAGTGAGGGGGAGATGGAGAAGTCATTGTATTCAACTTTGCCAAGAGTGCAGTTTCTGTAAAGAAACTTTTTACTGTTTTAAAAATATTAAATGAATCAGACTTTTTCATCATCAATGATAATAATATAATAATGATAAAAGTTTATTTTGAATTGATACCAGTATCGGAAATGCATCCGATACTGCCCAAAAATCGGTATTGGGTAGCGACGAGTACGCCAGTCTATGCACCAATCCGATACCATAATTTATTAAGCCAGAAAAAAAATCAACTTGTTTAACAGGAAATCAATTCTTCTTTGCCGCTTCAAAACAGTAGCCTTCACTGTGCTGTCGCCCTGGATGCATCAGGGCTGCCACTGGCAACTACTGTTTTAGAGCAGCGAAGAAGAACTGATTGCAGGTAGTTTGTCACGTGACGATAGTAAACAACAACAGTGTGGTGCTAGTGGAGAGTGTAGTGTAGTAAAAAGCTGTTAAATAATAATAATAATATAACAGGTAAAACCTGCTTTTCTCCCCAGGTTTTGTATTTCTCAGTCTCAACTCCAACCTGCTGCTCTCACTCTCAGCACTCAGAACTCACTCTTCTTGTACAGAGTGCTGAAACAATTAGTCAATCAAGAAAATTGACCTGCAAAATGTTTCCAATCAGGGGCATCTCGAGAGCTCAGTGGTTAAGACACAGAACCGCAACATCAATTATGGCTGGGGACATATAACCCACTCTCTCCCTTGATTTTCTGTACGATCACATATCTAACTAGAAAAGTGCACTCAGTAGAGTGCAGATCTCCGGCGTGTGTGTCTCAGGGTTCCAGCAGTGTATTGCAAGTTGACTCCGTGCCGAGCCTATGCAACGGAAAATTATGTATTATTAAGATGCTTTTTAAACTAAAATGAACAAGTAGCGAGTTAGGTGTAGTTTAATAGTGGGTAACGTCCGGTTCTGAGAATTGAAGCCAATGCTGAAGTGCCTTAAACTTGCATTCTTTCTAACAGCCAGCAGGGGGCGACTCCTCTGGTTGTTAAAAGAAGTCTGATTGTATAGAAGTCTATGAGAAAATGAGCCTACTTCTCACTTGATTTATTACCTCAGTAAACATGAGTTTATGGTCTCAATCACTAGTTTCAAGTCTTCTTCAATACAGCATGACGTTCATTTAGTAAATTATGGTCCCATTTAGAGTCAAATAGAACATAAAGCAGGGGATGCTTCAGGGCGAGGCTACCTTGTGATTGGCAGGTCGCTACCACAGCGTTGTCTGGTCTTGGAGTTGTCTGTGTTTTCGTCTTACAACTTTAACCCTTTCACAGTGTGTTTTCAGTTCATGAAAGTTAATTGTTACATTTTGGTCGCCTAAAAATGTCTTATTCAGCATTCGGTTCTACTTAGCTCCACCCTCTCGTGTCACTTCTGGTTGCAAAAAAGCCAAGATGGCGACGGCCAAAATGCCGAACTCGAGGCTTCAAAACAGCAGTCAACAAACCAATGGGTGACGTCACGGGGACTACGTCTACTTCTTATATACAGTCTATGTGTAACGCTTCCTCTGAACAGAAACTGTCAGTCCTGCAGTGTGTTTAGTTCCATTAGCTGTTAGCTCTGTTAGACAAACTCCCACTGGCTGCAGCTAACTAGCTCTCTACCTATATCGACATAAGAAGACGTGCTACGTTGCAGTCAGCGCTCGGTTCAGTTTGTCATTTGTTAAGCGATAGTTATACATACAAACATACATGCCATTGTCTTGGCTATAGGCTGCAAAACAAGCGAGGAACAATTTGTAATAAGTAGCGAAAACAATGGTAACGGTATAAAAGAGTCAATAAAATATGTTTTAATAAGTGTGAATCAGTGCAACCACGAGAGGTTTCAGCGCTCAGCTTGTCAAATGTAAGGATTTGCTTCTTTTCTTAGTTTTATAAAATGTAAATTAAAAATCTATGTGTTTTTGACTGTTAGTCAAACAAAATAAACCATTTAGATGTGTAACCATGGCTAGTGTTCACTACTTGACATTCAATAGACTGATTGATTAATCAGCTGATTAAAAAAATTATCAATATATTGATAGATAATGAAAGTAAGGTAGTAAGGCTAATAAGAACCGACCTTTCAATTCCTACTCACATGTACTATTGTAGGCCAAAAACCCATCTCCGTTTGTATTCAAGGCAAAGGCTCTGCTTGTGATCATGATCCATTCTTTATTGTAAATATTCCTATCTATAACCGCTTTAGCTATTTGCCTAATGTGAAAAAAAAAATGAAATGATGGAAATAATCCAATTACTTTCCTACACGTATTTTTCTTCTTTTTTGAAAGCATTATCCTCCGCTGCCCGTTGATATATTATTATATCATTGCACGCTCAAAGAAAATATCACAGCCCTGACTAATTTAAAGCATTAAAACTTCTGCCCATGATTGTAGTCATTGCAAATGATTCGCGAAGAGGACGGGGGGAAGCAGATAATGAATAAATTAAACTCAGGCAGCTGACAAACGAACAACTGCAGAATAAAAAACATCAGGGGCTAAGATAAGAAAGAGTGCATTTATAAGATGAAATTAATGAAATGTTTATGTGCGATGGGCTTAATATGGATGGAGAGGGATAATAATTCATGCTGTCGCCTCGGGCTCGCCCCCGCATAAACAAGACAATAAAAAAGAGAGGATATGAAAATGAAATTAGCCTCTCTCTTTGTTGACCATGAGCTTGAGATGAAAGCAGGTGGTTACCTCAGCACATACGTGCTTAAGAAATAAACACTTGCACAAGCACAACTTCCTCATTTAATTAAACATGGCGAGGAAAAGTTAATATTACCATATTTGCATATAATATTTAGGAATGACGCATATTGAAAAGCAATGAATGGTTCGCGTCTAGCTCTCTTGCACCTCCTCTCTGTCTGCGGCACATTTCATTTTCACAAACCAATAATAATAATACTGTACGCTCTCCTTTGAAACTTGGTTACATCCCAATTATGCTGTGATGTGTTCATGATGTCTGTTTATGTGAGAGGATGCATCTGTTTACGGAACCAATGTGTTTTTCTGTGCATCCGGCAAAGACGGAGCTGCATCGGCAAACGGGACAACCGCAGTTGTTATTTAAGTTCGAGTGAGTTCAAATTGCTGGAGGTGGTGGCATTTATCTGCCGGCGTGACCACACAGTTTGCTCTGGTATTCAACGCAGCTCGGCAGATTGATTCGCCTCAGTTCTGCTCTGCTTTGGCAGATTCTCAAACCGCATTGATTGGAACAAACAAATCCATTTTTATGCATTACTCAAAAGTTGATTCAGGTGCATCATTTAAATTCAACAGTGGGAGACTGCCATCTGGTCATATCTTCAAAGTTATATAATCCCCCCTCTTTTTTTTCTCTTAAGTTTTCAACCACTTTAATGTGCCATATTGCTGCTGGCATTTAGAAATGTGGAGGATAATATCACAGCTTGTTTGCTCCTTTTAGCGCTACATAGTGGATTTCTTTTATGACCTTAGTGAGGACAGTAAGATTGACGCTAATGGTTCTTATGTGACCTGCTGTTATTAATGCGCTCTACTTGAGATGCTGACCAACGTTGCAATATGAACTCAAGTTACACTGAGGAGGAAGAGGAGAGTTTTCCCAGTCCATCTAAAATGATGACAAACATATCCACAGCAACCACATTTACCTTTTGCTAAACATGCCACAGTACAACGCTATATTACATTTATGCAACCCTCCTTATATGAGTCATGGTGCAAGATGATGATGACGAAGATTCATAAAGTGTCCTAAATCTCAAATTACTACTCACAATAGAGTAAACTATTTAGTTTATTGAGTGGAGAGAAGAGTGTTTTGGGTTTGTTTGTCTTGATTATATTTGGTTTCTTCTTTTTGTGGCAACTTTCCCAGATTACACCTTCCACTAATTCCACCACTGATGTTGTAAACAGCCGAGCCAAAACTGTTCTCACTGCTTTAATGAACTTCTACTTTGAATAAATTCTTTTTAAAATTAAAAAAAATAATGTTTGGTCTCCCCTTAGCGGGACTCTTGAAGCAATTTGTGCAAATTTTCCAACCAAATTTAAAACACCCAAAATTAGTGGATGCCCCCGAGAGAGAGACTCACTGATTGACTCCAGTAAGAGTCCGACTGTGTGCAGGTCAGAGCGGTGCGATTTATCACATTTTGGCTTCCAACTATTATGAAAACAAGATAATCGACATAAAACTGTTATTGTGTCAGAAATCCTTCGCACCCCTTTCCTTTACTGCTCTCAAAGTGCACCGGATTGATGCGTTTATCTTTAAAATGTAGGCTGCAGACATTTCTTTTTAAAAGCATGATGTTTCCAAAGTCAGCGGGTAATTGTGTTAAATAATTGTGATCTCAATATTGACCAAAATAATCGGGATTATGATGCCATACTTGAGCAGCACTAGTGCAGGTTTCTTCCTGATGAGGCTTAACTCCACCTTCTAGGCTCCTACAGGGGACGCTCACCATTAAATACAGCCTTCATTCAGAGTTGACAAAGACTAAATCATCATATGTATTTATCTACAGCAAGAGTGTCTGTTACTTTACAATGCATTTACACTACTATAACCACTTACATTAATGCTGTGTAAATGCTGAGTCACCTCATATACCTATGTCTTCCACGTCTTTCCTGTTGCGCCTTCCCCTTCTGTTTCCATTCGTGAAAACAATTCAAGGTAATTAAGTGTCTGAGAAAGATAATGGTGGATTTGAGTCGAGATCAATAAACAGAAGGGAGGAGGATGGATAGAAAAACAAAAAGCAAAAGGAACAACACAAGAAGGTGTCGAGGGAGTTGAAAGAAACACTAATGGACATGAAGAAAAGGCAACAAAAAAAAAGGAGCGGCGAGGTTGCGGAGACGGGGAGACACGAGATGATCAAGGAAGTGAGGATGCCGAACAGCTGGAGAAGAAGAAGCAGAGTGAGGGAGGTGAAGACGAGAGAAGAGGAGATGGAAGATAGATAAAGGGCATGATGAGAAAAGGAGATACTGAGAGCGGGGAAGAAGCTGAGAAAGGAAAAGAGAGTGTGAGATCTGTGTTACAGAGAGAGAGAGAGAGAGAGAGTGGTACTGGGGTCACCATCTCTCCCAGTTTGAGAGAACCATTAGCAGTGTCTGCCTCAGATTTCTGCCCATTCCTATTACCATCACAGCTGGATGCATCCAAGTGTGAGACCTGGCTCACTCCGAGGAGACATTCTCTTCCTCTCCTACTGCACTCGCTCACAGTCTCTCTCTCTCTCACACACACACGACAAACACATGCACACAGAGTATAGAAACGCTCTCTACGAACCTTTTAATGCTTATGCACACACTTATTTTGCAGGTATGTCACATATACTGTAAGACACAACTCTCTCTTGCTTTCCCAGCAACCTTTCCATCCCAGCCGGGGTTCAAACCCAGGTTAGCTGCTGACTCACTACATCCTGCTTCGTCAAGGCTCGACGACGGGTTATTATAGTAAACTAAAACTGAAAATAAAATGGAAATAAGCAGTGAGAAATAGTGTTAGTACACTGAAACTAAATAAAAACTACAGCCATTAAGAAAAACTAAAAATAAACTGAAGTTAGGGCTGGACAATATGACGATACATATCATCAAAACGGTATAAAAATGTCTATCATATTTATTTTTCTATATGATTTCTATAGTGATATAAGCTAGGCCTATTTATTTATTTTTTTCTCTATAATTTCACTTAAAACTATATTCATTTTGCACTCAAGTTCTTAAAATGGCAAAAAAAAAAACTCAGTATTATTCATTTGTCAAGTATTTGATTCACACAGGAGTATACAAAAATAGGCTTTACCATGTGGTTATTTCATATAGACTATTTATTAACTGAATAAAGTGATATTTATTGTTATCGAGATATGAAATGACCTATATCGTGAGAGAAGATTGCCAGCCTTATTTGAAACGATATTGCCTGTTTAAAAAAACTAATAAAAATAGAATGAAAATGAAAATAAATTCATTTCAGTTTTAGTTTTTAAGCTATAATATTTCACAACCAAACAAAGGAGAGATCATGAATTTCTGTCAACTCTCGCGACATCGAACCACAGACACTGAACGGACTTGACCTTTCAGGAGATGGCGCTATGCCGCAACTGCTTTACATCGGACACTAAAGTATCGCAAAGATTAAACATTAAACATTATGGCCATTCCTACGCCGTTCTCAAAACATGTATTCTGTATGTATATGTAGCTACTTCTGAGATATTATACCTGTTCCTAACAAAAACAAACTACGGGAAAACTGAAACTAAACCTAGCAAACGCACTCAGTGTCTGAAAAGAGCCCGTACTCATCAGTACTGACTTCCAGCACTTCTGATTTTTGTCCACACGAGTACCCTTATTGAGTACTTCTTATTTCGTACCGCCACATCCTCGTGGGTCTAGGTGCACAACCCTAAACACCTGCGTAACTCTCTGCAAACACATAGCTCGCTTAATGCTGAGAAAACAGTGTTGAAAATACCATTGGTATTCCTTTTCATTATTTATCTAATAATCTGTAGGCCAACAGATATCATATTTTAAGTTGGTTTTGTTCTAGCATGTAGCATAAAATAGCCTTCAATTTGTGTACAATTTGATTTGTATCAATAGTTACATTAAAAGTTTTTATTAACCAAATGTACATTTATGTACAAACTGTGGAAATGTATGTCATATGTAGGCCTAATGTATGCAATGAAATGCATACAGAAATATACTTTAAGTGGTATATTTTACCAAGACACATGCGATGATCATGTCATGCGACTGCTGAATTAGGGTACTGGCACGTTTTTTGGTCCAATGCAGGCACTGAACTCAAATGAAATCGAAAAGTCAAACCTAAATAAAAATATAAACTAATTGAAAATTCCAAACTAATATAACCTTGCTTCAAGCACGGTGTCGTCTTATTAAGAGACATGACAGAAAAACAAATAAAAACATAAAAAAATAGAGGGCAGGAGGAGATGAGTCTTCCCTCAAAGCAGTGCTGTGCGACTGGTGGGGTGTTGCGTGTAAGCAACTGCTTTATGAATGATTTGTGAGCGCTCAATTATTGACGAGGCTTCAGAGATCTGATGAGGTGCTCGCAGCCACTCGCTCGGATAATCGGCTGGTAGGGTGGACGGTTTCTAGCAAACCAGACGGTAACTTTGCATGTGCGACTCCAGTGAACGCACTAATGTTTCCCCTCGCCGTGGCCGATGCATGACGAGATCACAGCTGGTAATAGGATGTGATGAAAGTGTGTGTGTGTGTGTGTGTGTGTGTAAACCACTCCAGGGTCTAGAATATAGCTCAAGGCGAAGGGATTGTATCACTCTACTAAACGTGATTAATTAAAGAAGTTCTTTGCATATGATTAGCATGGAGATGTGTGTGTTTGCACGGAGATCATTATAACCATGCTGTGCCTCAACCGCTCTACATAAAGTTGTCTAATTGGTTTACATCATTACCTGTGGGTTTAAACCCCGTGCCCCATATATCTGTAAAGTGTGAATTCTATTCATAAATAAAACACGGTGCCTCGGTTCAATACCTTCGGGGGCTTTTATTATATTTGCGGACTTTGATGTTTCCACTCCCATTCTGAAGGGTCTTTATTAGATCAACAGCTGCAACAAGAGCTCCTGCAGATTCCCCTCAGCTGTTTAAAAGAGGCTTGAATGCCGGGGTGACACAAGAGGGGGGCAAAGAAACAGAGAGCGAGAGAGAGAGGGGAAGATGAAAGGAAGATGAAGAGGAAAAGTGGAAGCGGTAGAAAGAGGAGCTTTTCAGTTGCACAACAAATGAAGGAGGGAGGCGGCACGAGTCGAATGAGACGAGTGGAAGTAGGAGAATGGGGGAAAGACAGGAGAGAGAAAGAGGCGAGGAGAGCAACAAACACTGCGTCCCATTTCTTCCCCGTCACCCTCGACCTCAACCTCCAACCCGTCGCGCTTCACTGCGTGTGCAACAAAGTGATGTCCCAATTCAAACGCTGACTGCTTTGTGTAGTCCTCAAGTCCGACAGCCACGTCACACAGTGTGCAAATGCTGGACATTAAACAACTAGAGCTGCAACGATTAATCGATTAGTTGTCAACTACAAAGTTACTCGGCAACTATTTTGAAAATCGATGTATCGGTTTGAGAATCTTTTAAGAAAAAAAAAAAAGTAAAAATTCTCTGATTCCAGCTTCTTAAATGTGAATATCTTCTGGTTTCTTTCCTCCTCTATGACAGTAAACTGAATATCTTTGAGTTGTGGACAAAACAAGATATTTGATGACGTCATCTTGGGCTTTGGGAAAAACACTTGATCCACATTTTTCACCATTTTCTTACATTTTATAGACCAAACAACTAATCGATTAATCGACAATGAAAATAATCGTTAGCTGCAGCCATATAAACAACACAGGAAGAAAAAAAGAAATACTTCTATTGCTATGTCTCTATTATGGTATGCAGTGTCTTCACAGGCATGATTAAAAATATGAAAATGGCAACAAATGTGTTATTCTGTGTAGTGTGTTAGCAGGTTTATTTTGAAATACGCTGCATGTTTATACAGTCTCTAATATTAGATTGTGACAGGCTCTCTATATTCGGTTGTGTTGTTGAGTCAAATGGCAGGCATTCTGTAGTTTTAATAAAATATTAATGCGGTGAACAGCCGTGTTAGTTTTAGTTGTTCAATAAATCTCTATAATTCCATCTGGCAGTACTAATGCAGATGTCTACCTCATAAGTACATGATTGATACAAGTTGGTTTGGTTTTCATCACACCTGCCTACATGAACACGAGGACAGGAGACATTCTGTCAATGACAGTCAGTGCTCATAGTGGGCCGGTACTCACCGGTACACAGTACCAGCACTTTTTCATTTTACTCTTTTGCGACTTCTCTGCCCTCTCCATATCAGGTTCTCGGGGAGATTAATAACGGCGCAGCTCCACCGTATTTGTCGCCCCTCATAAGATAATATATGAATTTCAAAACTATGCGGGGAACATCTGGACGAGCCGACGCACGGCATGGAGGAGGGGTGGGTGAGAACGAGGGTGCTGTAATTTATCAATACAATGTTCAAGTCCTTTTTGTTATATAATTAGTGAACCGTTCGTCATAACCTTTTTTTTTTAAATTTACGAACAAATACAATTAATGAAATATTATTTGAAAGTTTTCTGAATCTGTTCTCTTCAGGCAAACATTTCCAGAAGAATTAAATGTTTATACAAAGGCTGTGATATGTGTAAATAATAAAATAATCATCTAACTAGTAATAATAATGGTCCAAAATGATGTAAAAGTGCATAGTTGCAGGAGCAACCTGACTGGGACACTGCTCCTAAAGCCTGAATGATACCGTATAGGCTACAAATAACACAGGAAAGCACTTTAATCTATTAAGTAATGCAACACACTAATGTTCCAGTTGGAATATTATTGGAGTATTATCGGCCAACTATTGAAGATGCATAGCCCAAGTATAATAATAGCAATAAAACCACAGCTGATTATGACGTACGCAGTATAACATACTTAAAGAAATAATTAATAAGTCGCAAGAGATTGCTGATACCGGCCAATATACACGCCAACATGTGAATAAGGGAGTACTGGTACTTATTTTTTTCCACTTCAAGCACTGCTCAGTGATCAAAACACGATCAGTGGTGTCTGAGATATTGTACGTAACATGTAGATTAACAAAACGTAGTAATTAGTGTACTGTAATTTACAGAATTGATCAAAGTGCTATAGCAGAAAACTCTGAGATACATTATAAGGACGGATGAATGAAGCCCTGCAAGCTGAACTATTCTTCTTTCCCTCCTGATTTAATGATGGGCTGGAGTTAGAAAACCAGAGACACAGACAGAGGAACATCAAGACAGAATAGACAAAGACAGAGGTAGGAGAGACAGGAATGGCAAGAAGGCTTTTCAGTTTGATAAGGGCGGCTGCAGAGAAACAGAGAAACAAAACAAGAAAGTGACAGAAAGCAGGAGAGACGTTTCAGTTTTCCCGATGAGGATCCGGTCGTGGAAGGGCAGCCAGATTATCCGGCGCTGGAGTTGTCACCCCAGCAGGCCCGGAGAGAGCCGAGTAAAACCCGTCCCAGAGCCTGGCGTCCTGCCCCCGACAAATAAACCTCATAATGGAACCCTATCGGGCTCCAAGTGGTAGCATTCATTTTCATTACCGCGGGTTTATCTGTTCTCACATGCTCTAACGCCGCAGTGCAGAGGTGAGCACAGGTAGCGGATCAGAAGAGGGGGGTTGAAGAAAAAGGATAAGAGTGAGAGAGGAGGAGGCGGAGGAGTGGGAGGACAGGCTGGCTCATCCCTCAACAAGCATTTTCTCTGTTTTTTCCTCTGTTAATGCTGTTTTCTACTCCACATGTGATATTCATCTTAATCACAAGACGGGGAAAGCATAATTCCATTTTTTGGGTCAGGCAGATGGTCTTTGTTGAGGAGATTAATTACCACGCTGCACAACATTAATAAAAGGCAAACATTTGAAGGGGAAATGCAATTTGCCCCGAGTGCAAGGCCAGTGTAAATAGGTGAGTCAGGGCCGGAGAAGGCAGATAGCCCGTGGGTGGATCATAATTTATTCTCTCTGTAGCGCCTGTTGAGCCTGAAGCTGGCAGAGCAGAGCAGACAGGGAGACTAATGGGCATTCAACCACCTGGCAGCAAACTGGGGATCACAGCACACACACCAGGCCAAGACAGGCTGCGGTTCTCCCTGCTTTCTGAGGTGTATTTTAATTTATTTATTTGTCTTTTTTTTGCCTTCAAAAGACACTTTTTTGAAGTTTTTAGAGCAGGTCTTTTGAAGAAATGTCTCATCTTTGTAATGCAGAATACTGTGTGTGTCTCTCTGTGTGTGTATATATATATATATATATGAATTAGGGCCGGGTGATATGGGCAAAATCTTCTTTCCTGATAAAGGTAATTTCATATTTCGATAACAATATATATCGTAGCATGTTTTCTGGTAATTGAATAATTTAAAATATTTAATAGTGATTAATGGCATGATTGTCCATGATTAATCAGCCTTTCTGGTCAAAATGTATTTAAAGATATAGATTTTTCAAGTATTTAATACTCTTATCAACATGGGAGTGGACAAATATGATTGCTTAATGCAAATGTATGTGTATATTTATTATTGGAAATCAATTTACAACACAAAACAATGACAAATGTTGTCCAGAAACCCTCACAGGTACTGCATTTAGCATCGAAAATATGCTCAAATCATAACATGGCAAACTCAAGCCCAACAGGCAACAACAGCTGTCAGTGTGTCAGTGTGCTGACTTGACTATGACTTGCCCCAAACTGCATGTGATTATCATAAAGTGGGCATATCTGTAAAAGGGAGACTCATGGGTACCCATAGAACCCATTTTCATTCACATATCTTGAGGTCAGAGGTCAAGGGACCCCTTTGAAAATGACCATGACAGTTTTCCACACCAAAATTTAGCACAAGTTCAGAGCGTTATTTAACCTCCTCCCCGACAAGCTAGTATGACACAAATGGCATCAATGGATTCCTTAGGTTTCGTAGTTTCATATGATGCCAGTATCTTCACAAGCTTTAAAACTGAGCCCACTACAAGTGTGATGTGAAAAAACAAAATCGCACATCTCAAAAGGAAATCTTCAAACGATATTCCCTCAAGATATTTCACATCAAATTTTCTGAGAAATTCAAGTTAGACGACATAATTGTGTACCACGATATCTCGGTGTATGATTCCATCATGATACGATTCCATTGAAAGACATATCATATTGAATTATTGCCCAGTCCTAGTATGAATATATGCATTTATCAAACTACTGATGTGAGCGTCCAGAATGTGTCTAAATACATATTTGTAAACCAGACTTCATTGTTCTATTTAAATCACAATAAATTGTTTTTTCTTTCACGATGAAAACAATTATCTGCACTTAATACACAGCACAGGGAGTATTGTTGATATGACAAAGAATCATGAGGCACTACAAACAGACTAAGACACAGCCAGTGTGCTCAACACATATTTTTTTCAGGTGTATAAATCCAGAAATCTTTTGTGCAAGAAGATGAAAAAAAGTCTGCACATCAAAAAAGACAAAAAGCTTCTTTTGCTATTTTTACTTTTAAAGCTCAGGGGATAGATATTGTGAGCATAAAATTAAAAATAGCAAAAGACATTTGAAGCTTTTTTATCTTTTTTGGTGTGTGGATCCTTTTAAGTCTCACCGCAAACACGTTGTTATATTTTGCAGGAGATGGGAGATCAATGGAGCAGCTCTTTATCAAGCCAACAATTACAAATGAATAGCGTGATATCCCATCAAAAAGCCATCCCTACCGCTGTCCCCGGACCCACACATTTCAATTCCGACACACAGGCGACATCAGGAAACAGAGCACGGCCGCTCGTCGTGGAGTCATGCCAGACAAATTGCCGTCAGCAGGACGGGTGGTAATTTTCCTGAAATCCGGAACATATCAGGGAAATGAAAGAAGAAGAGCAGCACCTGAGCAGCACCCTGGAGACACGGGGGGACTATCACTTCAAAGATGAGTGCTTTTAGGAAGGTTTCCCATTCCCATCAGGCCATATGGAGAGACAGAAGACGGGGCAAAACAATCTGCACCTTTATTACTGGGTGGTTACAAAAAGGGTATATAAAGGCCAAAAAGTGAACATGGAATGGAATCAGAAGAGCTTTCATTGCAGTAATAGACCAGCACATTATGAGTGTCTCTGGCTACGCTTGCACATAAATGTAGTGGTGGAAGAAGTACTCTGATCTTCTACCTCAGTAAAAGAAGCAAAACCACATTAAAGAAATACTTTGTTACAAGTACAAGTCATTTAGAATTGTACTTAAGTAAAAGTACAAAAGTATAAGCATAAAAATATACTCAACGTACCAAAAGTTAAAGTACTCGTTAAGCAGAATAGCCCATTTCAAAATAATGAAATTGTGTTATACTGTATTTTTTTAAGCATTACATTACTTTAATGTTACAGCTGGTAATGGTAATTTTAATTACTTTACTGGGTAGCTTGTGGATTTCCCCCTGGGTATCAATAAAGTCTTATCTTGACCAACGATAATACATCATAATTTATTTGTTGATTATATTTTGTATAATTAATCTGACTGCAAAAGTACAGAAGTTATCTAAGGAAAGTAGTGGACAAAAAAGTGCAATCTTTGCCTCTGAAATGTTTTGGAGTAGAAGTAGCAGAAAATAGAAATACTCGAGAAAGGTATCTCGAAACTGTACTTGAATACAGTTTACTTGAGGAATTGTACTTTGTTACTTTCTAACACTGCCTAAAATATTCAGATTTCCTATTGTAAAGGATGTCCCTGACTCCTATGAGTTGTATACATTTTATAGTGTGCAAGATGTTTTATGTTGCACTCATGGCAACATAGATGTCAGACAGAGGAAAGGAAGGAAACAACAAAGCTAAATATGAACTGAAACCACACACATACTGAGAAGCGTGAGCTGCGATCATTGTCTCTGCTTCCTCGACACCTGTGCTGGCTTTACTGACGCTGTTTACCTCATTTCAAGGCTGACAGCTCATCGAGATGAGTCACAATGTGCTCCCTCTATCTCCACACAAAAAAGACACGGTGGCTTTCATTCAAAACATCTGTAGCTGAGATCAAAGAATGCAAAACACTGTCTATTTAAAATTCGGAAGAATCAGAAATGGCACAGAATACTCTGCATTATCGTATCCAAAGATACAATATTTTGCATACAGTTACACTTTAGAGTTGAGGTTTGTACTATGGTTTTTGTGTATAAATCATTTCACAGTTGTAAATGTAAACATTTTAAATGTGTCCCAGTTTATTTCCTGAATGACATCAGCTGATAGGAAGTAAACATGGACCCAAGCTGTTGCAGCTTGTTGTAAGCAGCCGTGCAATGCATTCTGGTAGCGTGGCGGTGCGATTCGAGAGATGGAGCGTCACAACGGCCGTTCCTCATTTGCATAAAGTTGAGGGCTAGTCTACTTTATGCAAATCATGGGCGTCTGACGCCTCTCGAAACTCCCGAGAATCTTTTAAAATAAACGTTGTCGATCCAAAATAAAGATAGATTCAGCAACTGCATGGCTTATTTCTGGCCTCAAATGTTTTCAGAAACACATTTCGGTGAACTATTTTCGTGAAACAAGAGAAGAAAGTTTCTAAACGAGCCTCCATATTGTTTCTGGTTTGAAAGCTGGGAGCAGCATCCCAAGGAGGGAAAGCGTTCGTCCAATCAGGTGCCGAGTGTGTTGTGTCTAGTGGCAGCCCACCAAGCGTCCAATGCTGGGAAGCGGCGCGTGCCCTCGCGATAAAAAACGCTCCGGTGGACCCGTACCATAAGCACTTATGCCGCAGCCGGCGTTGTGCTCTTGAGTATTGCTGAGTTTGACGATAATTTTATTGATATCTAACTATTAATTCAGGGTCCCGGCAGGAGATATTTAATAGTTTATTTCAGTAGCAGCAACAAGTATCCGAGGTTTTTACATTACCAGCGCACGGAGAAAGTGATGTCTGCGTTGGTGACGTTGCAGGGTGTTCTGAATGGAAAAATTATGTTGAAGGAAGTTCCCTTAATTTACAATCCCTGAACAGGGAGCAGGGATTACAGTTTATGTACAGTTTATGTACAATTCATGTACACTATCAGAATGCAGCTATGGTCTTAAAAATGTACTTAATGTAGGTCAGTTAAAATGCACTCTGAGTAAACCTTACAGCCTTACATTTAAAAAAAAGGTGTATGATATGATACTTTAGGTGGAACAACATCTGCAACAACACCACTTCTGTCCAAACCAACAGATGGACACTCAGCACTCTGCACATACATCTGATTATCAATTATACAAATACACAGGTGCCTTCCTCAGTAGCCTCACAAGAATTGATCAGAAAAGAGACAAAACTCAGACAATATAACAAAAATGATTGACAATAAATTAAACTTCTTTCAGAATCAACAGTAAAATAAAACATTGTCAAAGCAGACAACATAGACATGCAAGCTACTAAACAATATGGACTAAACTCCCCAGCAGCTGCAGCCATGAAGCACATAGTACAGCAACTGATAGAATGCACAGTTTTACATAATAAGTAGTGCACATTGCAACTAAGTTGCTAGGCAACATATTGGTTTTAGACAATTTTATGTGGAGAGTAAAGTCAGTGTGTTGTTGGTACTCACCTCACCTGTCTGAATAACACTGTGAACTCCTCCATAATCTGCTCCTGGTTCAACTTGTCCACTCAAATTCATTCTCAAAGTATAACCAGCTCCACTTGTCTCTGTCATCACATCAGAGATTAACAGCCTCAAACAGCAGATAGTCCTCACAACAGGTAAAAATGAATGCAGAAGTCACCAGAGCATGTTAGCATTCAGCATGTTAGCCAGACCCTGTTCATGTCATCTCAGGTGGGTGTGTCACTTAGGGTGCTCCAGGTGGTGTCAATCATTAATTAAGATAGATGCCACTTTATTAAAAAACTATGCTGAGGTACAATAATGTTAATTAAGACCACACCCCTTATATCATCCTTAATTTGATTGGGATATATATATTTATATATATATATACTTTATTTAGAAAGTTCAATACAGTAGTTACATAAACTAATAAAATAATATAAAAATAAATACATAATAATATAAAAATAAAATACATTTTACAACAAATAAAATGTAAGGAAAGAAAAAGATTAATTAAAAATAAAAAACAATCAGGGTCTGTTAAACAATTGGAACAAATGTGAAATGTAAAAAGGTTTTTTTTTCAATTTAGAATTTTTTTAGTTTTTAATCGTAGTCAAATATGTTTTAAAATCAGTATCTTTATATGTATAAAAGGAGGGTATCCTTTTTAGCCATATTATTAAAATATTAATCAATTTAATTATGTAAATTTCATCCGCCGAAAAACTGGGATTGTTAGAAGTGAGTAAAATCTCAGTCTTTGTTAGTATGGTATGTTTTTCAAGATGTTTTGAGAAGTTCTCCTGTAAATTAAATAAAAAACAAATAGCATGAAAACAATCTACAAACACATGTTCAATAATTTCCCCCTCACAATTACAAAAAGTTCATCTGTTGTTAAAAGTTGCGAAGAACTTGCAAAAGCTAATATTTGCAAGTTCTTCTTCTTCTTCTTCTTCTTCTTCTTCTTCTTCTTCTTCTTCGGTTTTAGAGGCGGTTTGTATCCAAAAAGTTGCATTACCTGCCTACTACTGAATTGAAAATAAAACTCAAATCTTATATCTAATCTAATTTTAAAAAACATAAGAAAAAAATAAATGCAGCTACTTCTCAGCTGCAGCTGCTGATTTATTTTCTATCTTCACACAGTATATCAGGACTTCAAGACAGTATGTTCTTTAGTTTGGGGTTGAGTCCCTTACATAAAGGCACTTGGATAGTAGAGTAATTCAACATGGAGGATCCTGGTCTCTTTTTCCCAGCAAGTCCTGAAACAGACCAAGAAAAGTGTAGCTATCACTAGACTGCTAGATGACTTTTATACCCAGGTTCTCAGCGATAGAGATTTCATCACCATGATTGAAAGGTCCTGTGCGTCAAGCCCAGGAAGGAGAGGCTCCTTGTAAATGACAAAGCAGCCATCCTGACACTTTATCTGCCTTAAAGCATTAATTTCCAATCAGTTCACATTGAAATCTGAACAAAAATGCTCAAACTGATGAGAGAGGGGGCAACAGGCGCAGTATTTTATGGTATAAATAGATGCTCTCTGACAGCAAGTTTCCTGGACTGAATTGTTCAATATAATGACTAATGATTGCAGTTGTTGCAGGAAGTAGAAGATGAAAGGACAATGTGATTAAATGAGTTTCTCTGTGAGTTTACCTGTTGAGTTTGTCCGGGTTTGACATTGATTGCTTCAAAGAATACAACCCAGATTGAAACCGCGGTCCAATTTGATTTGATTCATTGCTTATACAGAGGGTGCATCTCCAGTTGCACAGGCCTCTCTCCCTTGTTGCCTGAGCCGTCATCAAAAGAAAGAGATTGCTACTGCACTGTGGAAAACTCATGACAAATCAGCTGGAAGATCCAATCAAATTAGTGTCTGTGAACAGACACGCTTCAACAATATTTCAGTGATTGGACTGCATTATTTAAGTGTTTTTCAAGCACGAGTCCCCGTAAATTGTTAAAGTTTTTACCAACATTTTCTCACTTTATGTATTCTTCACATGTTTCTGTATTGGCCATAAAATAGTAGATGGGAAATGGCTTGTAGCGAATAATAGTCCTGAGAGAAAAAACAAACTATTCACAGTATGATATCTTCACAGAGATGATAGTGATTACACTGATGGACAAAGTTACATGACAATTACTGTTAGAGAGCAAATGAGCTAAAAAACAAGAAGGGAAATAAGCAAGCAAGTGAGAAAGTAAGGCTGCTGCCTAATGTGATTTTAAAATAAACTGGCAAAGGCGCTATATGACTTCCTGCTGTTTCACATTATTCCAGTGTTGGTGGCGGTGATCCAGCCCGTTCTCATTCCCAGGGCGTTAAAGCACCCTTTAGCGTCGGTATGAGACGCACCGGGCTTTCCATTAACTACAATGTAAACCCATCCGCGTTAATATTAAACGCTCAGGGAAAGGGTAAAATGGAGCGGGAGATGGATAGGCAGTTTGGTGCGGCGTCTGCAGTTATGCAGGCGCTGTACCGGACCATTGTGGTGAAGAGGGAGCTGAGTCGGAAGGCAAAGCTCTTGATTTATCAGTCCATCTGACCCTCACATATAGTCATGAGATATGGGTAGTGACCGAAAGAATGAGATTGGGGATATAAGCGGCCGAAATGAGTTTCCTCCGTAGGGTGGCTGGGCTCAGCCTTAGAGATAGGGTGAGGAGCTCAGACATCCGGAGGGAGCTCGGAGTAGAGTCGCTGCTCCTTCGCGTCGAAAGGGGCCAGCTGAGGCGGTCCGGGCATCTGACCAGGATGACTCCCGGACGCCTCCCTTTGGAGGTTTTCCGGGCACATCCAACTGGTAAGTGGCCCCGGGGTAGACAAAGAACACGCTGGAGAGTTTATATATCTTGTAACGCCTCGGGGTCCCCCAGGAAGAGCTGGAAAACATTGCTGGTGAGAGGGATGTCTGGAATTCCCTGCTAAGCCTGCTGCCCCCGCAACCCGGCCCAAGATAAGCGGAAGAAAATAGATTGATGGATGGATGGAAAGATGGATGGGAAAGTGCGTTGGGAGTGTGGTGACGTAGTTTTAAGAGCGAAAAGACACACACCAGTCGAGTGGGAGGGGAGGTGGATGGGTCCAACAAACACAAGGCTCAAGGAGACCACTGTTGGTGTCCCGTGTTCACAATATTCAGTGTCATTTTCACTGTACAAACATAGTAGTTTTAAGCCCAACCATGTAGTTTCCTAAACCTAACTCTGGTGGTTTTATTGCCTAAACCTAAGCAAGTGTTTTTGTTTACTGCGACTGAAAAGAGTGACGGCAAGAGGTCTGACAAAGCGTCGGTATGTGACGAATTGGGATGAGAACGCGTTGGATGATCATGGATGTAGACAATGCAGGTTTCAAAGTATTAAAAGAATCAGCTTTGTGTTTTATGGGAAATGAAATGCATTCAAAATATGTGTTAGATCTCAAGCATGCTGTCTAACTTCTAACTTTGAGGTGCCTCAATGCAAGTCCATTAAACTTAACGGCATGTTAACGTCACGTGTTGTAAAGTTTGAGGGCCTCAGGGTACACACTATGCATTTAAACAAGAAAACTAGGGGCCTATAATCCCATAGAGTGACTTAATAGGAATACATTATCACCAGAATAAAATGGAAACTTGAAAGTTTATTGATGAAGAAAATATCTGAACAAAATATCGAAAATGCAACTCAAATCCTCTTAACAGTTTAATTTGACTCACTTGAGCCCGGAGAGTGTGTTTTGGTGTTTTCCCCCCTCACGTCTTTGAGCAGACAGCATCCTCTCATCCTCATTGATTAACTCGTCAGACTGGCCAGCTGTGTTTCGCCAGAGATAATGTTTTAATTAACGGACTTCAATATCTAATTAAGATTAGATGTAGATGCTCTATAGAGGTCATTTAAATGAAGGCGGACAGGCCGGCAGGGGAAGGTCTGGGCTGATGATGGGATCAATATACTGCCGCTGGGGAGTACCTGCCTGTGGTCCTGAGATACTTTGAAGGGGATGGTTCACCGCCATGTTTCAGCGAGGCCTCTAAGTCAGGGTGAGTGAACACGAGAGGCAGCTCTTTTAAGATAACTTTAAAGGCATTTCTGCAGACTGACCTGAATTCCTGATGGAGCACTAATCATTACAAGGTCTCTAAGATGTATATTCTAACAGAGGAAAACCAACTAATACCTTTGTTTTACCTTATTAAAGGACTTTAGCTGAGTGGACAGGGCTGTTGTAAGTGCTCCTACTTCTTTTTAACATTTTTATTTTATCATTTTGAATCCCCAGTTTCTCCCTGTGGAATTTATTGTGGTTCTTACATTTTTGTTATTCAAAGAGATTTCCAGATAATGAGCCTAAAATGTTTTATCTGGGGATGTACAGTATGTATTACAATCTAAAGGGGGTTCATCCTCTTGGGAGCGCAAATTAACTCAGCAAATTACATATTAATCTGGTTATTAGATTACTGCAACCTTTTCCCTTAAGGGACCTCTTTTTCTATCATTGAGTAAACTGACGACCCCTGACGAACTGACATATTTTATGGATATTTCTTATTATATTCAATACATAACAATAACAGAACAGAACAACTGATAAACTGTACAATTAACCCAAATATTGAACGCAAAAACTGCAGGAAGTTTGCGTAAAACAAACGCTTTGGATGAATTTTGAGCAGATTATTTGATTTCCTGTGAATCTTTGCATCAGAGATGAGTTTTCCTGTTATTTTTAGGAAATTTGAATACAATTCTCTATATGTTTTGTTTTTTTTAATAATAATTTTTAACAATCACACATACTTTATAGGCTTCTTTTTTTAAAATTCAGTGATTTCTTCTCCCTGATGCTTTCTTCTATTAGCTCTTTGGTTGTTTTAACTGCGTTCTTTTCTAATGCAGGACGAGTCTGTTTATCAGAGAAATAACTTGTGTTCAGGTCTTCACTGCGTATCCTGTTTATATCTTAAATAATAATCTAAACTTTAAAAATAACAATTTTATTTAGTTTTCTTCACAGAAATGAATGAAATGCTGACATATAGGTTAACTGTATATCAAAAAAAATAAAGTTGTCTTACACCCCTTAAACTACAGATGGCCACGCGACCTCATGTGAAGCTTTGGCGACCCCTAGTGGGGGTCAGGAGCCCCAGGTTGGGGACCGGTGGATTATTGGATTTCTTGCGCAGAAAGTTGCTCTAAGGATTTATCCTCTGGGGAGAATGTGCTCAGTAAATGTCATGAATGATCTAACCACTACATTTAGGTCATTTTTGTGGAGAAGTGTGGACACTTTGGCCTCTTAATGGTGCTAGAGGAAAGGTAAGGTGGTCATAAAAAAATATTTGGATCCAACTTTTGGGGACAATGAATGTTCACATCAGGATTCACATTAATATATGTAGTTTAAAGATATGTTGCTCTGAAACAATTTGTTAGACGTGTGGACAAACCAACACCATATGCTAGATTCATATCAGAATTTATTACACAAAAATAAGATTTGTGTGCTACTTAATGTCCAAATTCAAGATCCAAGATATGTACTAAAGATGTATATTTACAGTATCACATCAGAACATAAATGGTAAAACAGAATACCCAGATCTTGGATCAACCATAATACCACAACTGCTCAGTCATACTTTGCATCTTGGAGCGACAACAAGGCCTTTAATTTGAAATGAATATGAACACTGAAGGACATACTGTATAAAAGAAAACCGACTGTGCATATCGCTGTACAAGCAGCATTTCTAGGACGCCACTGATTACATTATGGCAGCATGTTAAACAGAGCGAGACCAAGTAAGATAAATGGAGATCATCATAAACGGTGTTCATGATATTCCAATACTTGAACCTTTCCCCACCTTTCACCACAACAGTTTGAATCAATAGAAAGCAATTTCTCTCAGGGCTCATTACTTAGTTTATGTATCTCCAAGAACTCTTATGATATACTAGACTGAGTTGCTTTAGTTATACTGTTACCGTTGCTCCGTCTCACTGCACAAACTTGAGCAAGGCAAGTTTATTTATATAGCACATTTAAGCAAATAGGATATTCAAAGTGCTTTACATAAAACATCAAAAGCATCAAAACAAAATGCAAAAGAAACACATAAAAAGACATTTAAATACATTTAAAAAACAAGCCAAAAAGAATAAGACGGGTTAAAAAGTAGAATAAATAGGATATAAGAAAATAAAAGTTACAGTTCAGTGTAAGAAAATGATTTAATAAAAAGCAGCGGCGGCAAACGGAAAAGTCTTCAGACTTGATTTAAAAGAAGTGAGAGTTGGAGCTGACCTACAGTTTTCTGGGAGTTTGTTCCAGATATATGGTGCATATAAACTGAACGCTGCTTCTCCATGTTTGAAAGATACCAACGCTGAATGTTGGTGGGCGACAGAATACAAACTGCAATCTCTGGTGTCAAAGTCACACACTTTGTTCACCCAAACATCCACACTGACTTCGTCCGAGAAGTTTTGCAGGGGAATAACAATGTGACACTGCTTGTGCCTTTGCTGGCGAGAGAGGACGGTCATTATTGGCAAGGGTCACTAGTCAGGAAAACGTTGCAAAGGTCATTTAACGCCTTTTAATAAACAATGTCATCTTTCTGTTGATGACAGGCTTGTTTTATAATTGTACATCTTGTTACCCTTCACACAATCACATCTGAAAGTTTTCAAATGAACCCAAAAAATGGTCATGAACGACCCGGTTCATTAATTTCTGGGGCAACAGGACAAATGTATCTCGGAGATGAGAGGGCAAAGGTCAGCATGTTCTCTTCTTTCAGCCTAATGAGTGGTCAGACCTCCACAAGGTGACTTTGATTCATCACCACAGGACTTCCTCTCACTTTTTTACTCTTCACTTTTCTTTCTCAGCCGTCATGTCCTCCACACCTCCTCTGGGCCAGCCGGCTGCAGTCGTACCCCGACAATCCCAGCTTTAAAGGCACAGCTTTAATTAAAACCAATGTTTAAATACCTCCACTAATCCATAGACCATTGTAGTGTATTAAGACTCCCATCATTGATTAGACAGGCCGATTCAAAGAGCCGGGAAAGGAAAACTCATTAGAGGAGATTTGAAAGATGTCCTCTGTTGATAGCTAGAGAGGGAACTTTACCCTGTTTGTTTACTTGACTCAAAATATAATTCTCTTAATGGATGATAAGTAGAGGTAGCTATACAGGAGGTGGATCATCAGACAAACGGGCATGCACTCAGCGTACGGTCATCAGCTCCAGGAAATAACTGTAATTAATATTCTTTCAAGGACGGTATGAAAAGTCAATTATATGTGTTATGGATGACAGAAATTAACAGATAAGATAGAACTGTGGGTGTTTTTAGCCATGCTATCAGCGTGGCTCTAGAGATGGCAACTATCGGATGGATTACCATGAGGTATTCATGATCCCCAGGAGGGATTGAAACCGACTGACGTTGAAAAAAAAATTCATGCCGCGGCATGTCGAAAATCATAAAAAAAAGTCATGTCAAAAATCATAAAAAAGTCATGCCTAAAATCATCAAAAAGTCATGCATGTCGAAAATCATCAAAAAAAGTCATGTCAAAAACAAAAAAAAGTCATTATGACTTTTTTTGTTTTTGACATGACTTTTTTTTGATGATTTTCGACATGCCGCACTGACCAAGGGGGCACTGACAAAGTGGCAGTATTTGACGAGTTGGGAGAGAGAATGTGTTGGAATATTATGTCTAGGGCTTTTACTGTGAAAGCTAAAAACGGAAAGAGTGGATCTGGTCTGCGCTGCCTTTGTCAAGGTTGAGAGGAGTAATAAAGTTTGCAGTCCTGGTTCGGACTACAGAGCCTTCGTGTTTCATAAATAAAAGCGCAACTCAACCGGTTCCGCACAACATCATTGGTTGAACATGAACCTATGAAAACCTCTACTTCATCATGTTCACTTTGTGGGATTAAGACATGCAGATAGTTTGGGTTTCATTTGCTCAGATTTTGAGATATTTGTGATAGTTCTGCTGCCAATACAAGAGGGGGGGGGGTGGTTTCGTTTTTCGTACATAAAAAAAATTCAATGTGACCATATTTTATGCCGAAAAAACAAACAAACATCCTCCATGTAACTCGGAGACGGATTGATTACCAGATCCTTGAATTCAATTACTCCACTCAGTCTTTTCAACTGAGTGGATTTCAGAAGACCTGCCATGAGTCCTGGAAACGCGGATAAATGAAGGAAATGATGCTTTAACACTCCAAAGTAAACTGTCTATCTGTCTGTGCTGTATGCTGAGCACAGACTGGTCATCAAGTACATTCAGAGCGCTTTTTGTCAAGAGAAAGAAATAGTCCCAAAACTTGCTTCATTCCCCAATGAGGAGCAGATTTCTTTCAGCCAGAGGCAGAGGACTTCTCACGGGTCCCACTGTGGTTCTGCTAGTTCCATCAGAGACCTGCTTGGGTGCAGCCTTGGAAAACACAGAAAATGAGAGAAACTCTTGCCTCATGTAGAGAAAGAGAAAGGGAAAAATGCCCCAGTCTCCTATTCCCCTGTGTGGTCATTGATCTACAGGCTCTGATTCAAGCTCCGTATTAAATCACCCTGGGGTCCAGAGCCAACCTGTTCTCCCTATCTCTTTGTTCAGACCAGCACCAAAGATAACAGAAAGCATTTTGCGACGGGAGTGCCACGGGGCCCCAATCTTGCCTCTAGCTTTTTTTCTTTATCCCGTCTTTCCCCTCACTTTCTCTGCACCCCTTTCTTCACCTCTGTCTGTTTCTCTTTGGCTCTTTTTCTACTTTTCTCCCTTAAATCTCCGTCTTCCTCCTATACCACATTGTAATGGAGTCTTTTGTACGGCGCTGATGGAAAGACCACTTTCAAACAAAGAGCGCTCACATTGTGGAACAGGGACAATAAATAGGATCTTTTGTGGGCCGTGTGAAGGTGCTCTTTCATCATCGACGGACAGAGAGGGAGAAAAGAGAGGAAAAGAGAGGAAAGAAGGCGAGTTTGAGTCAGATGTATCCATCGCAACACCAAAGGAAAGTTGGGTGTGTGTTCTCCATAGCCTGTGTAGTTTCACATAAAGCGGGCTCATGTTGGCTCATTAAAATTTGACCACATTTATGCATTTAATTCAAGACAGTATAAACTCTTAGCCTGATAATCAGATGTAAGTTATTTGTTTCATTTTGTTCTTTCAGCCCGACATGTTCATGTTAGCAGATTTCTGGTTGGGAGAGGTTGTTATTTTTTGTTTGAATTGCCCAAACCAATCAGTAGAATCAGTGGATAGGCTGAACAGATGATGTGTGTTATTTATTCATCACATTCTACAGACAAAACTCACCTTGTAACATTGTGGGGACTCTCATCATCAGTTCCCACAACTATAAGGATTTATTTTAGGTTTAAGAATTATATAAGGTTTAGTCATTCACCCCAACCATATTTGTATGTAAAACCAAACAACAATGCGACAAAATATGCCTCTTTTCCACCATCAATACCAGTCGACCCTCCTTCCTGGCTACTGTACCTTGACTTTTTCTCTTGTCAGGTGATAGCATGTCTTCTCCTCTGGTCTTGTAGCTGTCACAACGGATGAGGAGAAAGCTGTTGCTGAGGTTTAAAAATATCCGGACCTCTACAAGCCGGGTTTCCCGGTGAGCCATAGCTGGTGACATTTATTCTTCAGGTGAGGAATCAAGTGAAATATCACAGAAAGACTCCAGGAATCCAGATTCACCTCCAGATAATCCTTCATTTTAAGTGTTATGTTTTGCTGTCCTGCGGACACATGCTTATGTTTAAGGTTGGGGTAAACTCTTCATAGATGGTAACTCAATGTACCCACATGTGAAGTAATAGAAATTTGTGTGTGTGTGTGTGTTCATATTCTTCGATCTTTGTGAGAACCACTTTGAGTTTTGGGCCTTTAGAGTGAGGACAGCTTTGAAAAGTACAAGGGATTTTGTGCATCTCTAAATACAACCCCTTCATACTTCTTTGAACATACTTGAGCAGATGCTAATAAATACTTGAGAGTGCTTTTTCTTTGATGCAGTTAGTGAATCCCATCCCAAACAACATAATATGTGAAGGAGTTTGTCTTCCACTTTTGCCAGCGCTAGCTGTTTATTATTTATTAAAGGTCTTAAACTGCACTGCACTTCCTGGCTGTTTCTTGCTGATTAAAGGGTGTGTCAGTTTATTCCAGACAACCTGCTGTTGTTTAAAATAAACTGCTGAAGGAAATGTTTTCTCCCTGTGCAGCAGAACATCATTCCTGAAAAAGACACACATACTCAGTATTAGATGTTATCTGAGGTTACATCAATCCCGCTGTACATCGTTATCCACTGATGACCGGAAAATTTACATTTTACTCAGATTATGAAAAAAAAAAATTGAGACGACAAGCAGTCCATTGGAATAATTTAGAATAATTTCATCTTTAAGAGTTAATAACTCTGATCATTAATTGTAACATAACTTTTCTGCATCCATTTGATTATGGGATGATTTTAGGTTGCCTCCTCTTAATTTAACTCGTATGACAAGTAGACATATACTGTAGCCTATTTAATTTTTATGTTGAGAGCACATTGTGCAATCATATTTTGAGACTACGCTTCTGCAACATCGGTTGGGCCGTGTTATCAGCTGTAACCGCAGTATATATCAAATATATATGGTGGCAATAAGACGTGTTTATTTTGGGATCATATCATATCGTGTCTTTTGGATGTATCATATGATAGTGTTTGTTTGTTTCCCTACTCTCTCACCCTGATAGGCTCCAACCAATAGCTTTTTTAAACAAACAGTTATTTTTTTTTTTCCAAAAGTACAGAACGGCAGGAAGCTGCTGATGGCTGATAACTACATATCACCAAAACAGACAAGGAGCATGTGTGCCGAGATCATATGTTTGTGTGTGTTTCTGTTTGTCAGGCCAGTGGGGCTTTGTGTTGACTATCTCATGGGCTGGAGATGGGGGAAGGTCATAGAGTGCTGTGACCTGTGGAAACACAAAAAAAAATTGAATTTCCCTCCATCACAGGGAGGCCGGAGCAGCTTGTTGCTTCATGCTTCTGTTTACTTGCTCGCGACACGGCAGGGCAGAGATAAGAACGGGGTTATTATCCACCTTCACCCTGCACACAAACCATTTTCACTTCTTACTTTTCTCCACTCTTTTCTCTCTATCCCTCTCTCAGCATTTCTCAATCTGTCAACCTGCTACACTTCCTCACAAGCATGCACAAACAATGCTTAAATCTCTTACACGCATACATAATGGTAATATGAACAGATGTTGTAATCCTGCGTGGATGCGCCTGCATTTTATCATGCGATGCACACATACTGTACAGGGTATGGACAGAAGCATGCCAGTATGTGTGTGTGTGTGTGTGTAAACGCTGAGCGAGTGACAGCTTCTCCATCAGATCAAGACTGACAGAAGCAGATGACTCAATTAGCAACGTTTGGATTTGCTGGTTGACTCGGTGATTGATGGCTGATATTTGTTGTAAATGTGCCTGCACGTTATTTTATAAGATACAGCTGAGCAGATGAATATCTTCACGTTATTCTTGTGGACATGTTTTATCTGCCGTGGAATATTGACAGCCAGCAAGATAGTATAGAGACACTGACATGTGGATGTTTGGAATGAGGAAATAAACATAGGCTGCTGTCACATCAAGAGTTAATTGTGTTTCAAATTAAACCAGACAAATTCAATTTATTGCATTTTCCTTCTTGTAAATTTAGCAGCAAACAACTATTTGCTATATAACGATATAGAGGAGTGATGTCTACCTGAGCAGAGAATGAAGTCGCTCTTACTCTGTGTGTGTTGTATCAGAACTTCTCCATGCTTTGTTGTCATAGCTGGGCCAGTGTGCTTTTTGTGCATGTCGTTGCATGTGAGCGTGCCCCACTAGCTACTGTATCTCACGGCTGCCGCTCTGCACTGCTCTCCTATGGCGGTTACAGCTGATACCGACGGCATCTTTGTGGAAGCTGCAGAAACATGGCGGACTCCGGGAAGAGGACCCGCTCCTTATGTAGATATGAAGGACTCATTCTAAGCTAACGAAAACACAAATATGCTTAGTGTCAGGTGATTACACACTAATGAAAACATAGTTATGAATATTATATTCCATTTCTGCCAATAGATCCCCCTAAATGTTACACACTATTCCTTTAAATAAGCTTTTAACCAGGAATTAACATACTCACAGCTATGCTATTTTCATGTGGTCAGGGGGAAGGAGTAGGGAAGCTCCGATATGGTCACTGCTCATCTTGAGGATTTGGTGTTAAAGAATTCCCTCCAAAAACACAGCTGAGGTTCACACTCCATGAAACTCAGGACTGTGAAAGCAGCTCCGAGGTTTCAGCTCCAGTTAGGTTCGTAACAGCAGGTAAAATATGTGGTCAGCTCTGTTTTTGCAGCTTGGGTGATAATGATCACCCTACACCCCCTGTGACTCCAGCTGCCTGCCACACAGTGGTGGTGAGTCTGGTGGTGAGGAGCTAAATTGGCCCCGTGGAGAGACGGAGAGGGGGGTGAGAGAGATTGGATAGACAGCTCCAGCCTTTTATTCTTCAGAGGTCACTTGAGACAAAAAGTTGTTAAGATGACCACCGTAGCCGAGTGTCAGTCACACTGGCCCTTCAGAGCGCCGGGGCAACAGTGAGGGACTGAAATGGGGCAAAAGAAAAGAGGGAGAGGTGGCAGGAGTGAAGATAAAGTGTTTGAGGTGGAGATGAGTAGAAAGCGAGAGCACAAAACTCAATCCGAGTGTGTGAGAGAAAGTGAAAGATTGAGACAGCATGATAAAACTGGAGAATTAATGAGCGACGGAGGCAGAGCGAGCGTGTGAGGGAGAGAAACCGATGGGGAGAGACGTGGGAATGATGGGAAAGAAAAGGTCAGTGTGCAGATTGTGTCCTCTGAAGAATTTATGAGCGGCGTTATGACTCATCTGTAGCATCGTGCAGCCTTCGATGGCCGTGTGGGTTAAAGGAACGCTGCGTCTGAACCAAGCTGATTTCACAAAAACTTGTATTTTCTCTCCCTCCACTCATCCTTTATGCATCTTATCTTTTTTTGTCCAATACAATATGTGCTTTAATCTAATGAGATGGCTCTCTCAGAGTGAGACAAGATATATGCTTAAAAACAATCCAAAGCAAATAAGGTAAATAGTGCGCACATCAAACCCCAGTTGGACAAAAGTGCAGGACAAAAAGAGAGGTGATTCAAATAGATGATTCAAAACATTAAGAACAAAATTCTACTGAAAACTGTACAAAATCAGACAAGTCATTAATGTAGAACCAGAGACTTTCTGCTTGTTTATCCAATGAGTTTTACCATCACATTGCATGTCGCGGCATCCTTCTAATGGCTTTCTAAAAGCCACTTTAGACGCCTTGTAGATATAGACATTTCCAACATGTTATCTTTCAAGTTATTTGGCTTGCTTTACTCACGGTTGTGGTGACTTGTTTGGCTTTTCAGGCTGACTTGATGTCGAATGGCTCGTGCAGTAAATAGAAAAAAAATCAAGGTTGTTCCAACATACATTCAACGAAAAAAATAGGCCTTTACAACAATCGAAACCAAATCAAAAGAGGCAAAACTCAAATGAAATGATAAGCAAACTTAAATTATCTAGAGGTATACATTATACGGTAAACGTTCAAGTTGAGAACTGTCTCTTGTTGGTGTCTTCAGCCAGAAATTGCCCACACCTGACTATTAATTGGCTGGAGCACAGTGGGATTTGTAGTCCTATAATTTTTTATGACCTACAGAGGTCACCCTTAGCAAAAACAAAACCTTCTCTAAAATTGCATGTAAACAAAAACATATGATATATAAACCAAAAATGGAAAACCAAACACTCAGGAAAAGACAAGATGTGTCATATTCTGCAGCAGAATCAGAGGAAATGCTCACGAAAACATGACATATGGAAGGAGATCTCTGAGCAGGTGAACGCCATTAAATTTGCCATTAAGTGCGTAAAAGCAGGTAAAGAGCAATTTGACGGAAATCTGTTAACTGAGAGCTTGTTGCACTCAAACAGAGGAGCATCAAGGCTGCCGCTGGAGCCTCCCGAAGCAATTAATGCATCCCTGCCATTACTGGAACTGCGTCTGTCTCTGGCTTGGTCTTATAAACAACATTATCTTTAATTCAATAATTGAGGGAACATCCATACATTTACCTTTTGATGTCATGTAATTGTTTTAGCATTAAGCTTCACAACAAAAGTGAGATTTCACATTACTACGTGTGATTCATACAGAACAAACTGGAGATACTGAAGGTTGACGAATTCTCAAATGTAAGAAAAAGCTGCTTGGTCTGGTAGTTTTCAAATAAAGTTTTTAAAGAAGCGGTTAAAGACCCCTTTTCTATCATTGAATAAACTGATGACCCCTGACTAAGTCACATATTTTATGGATATTTCATATTATATTCAATGCATAACAATAACAACACTGAACAACTGATAAACTAGAAATAGTGTACTTATTATCTACAGGAAGTTTGTGTAAAATGAGCGATTTGGATGAATTTTGAATCATAGATGAGTATTCCTGTGATTTTTAGTAACGTTTAATAGATTTGTTTTGTCTGTATTATGTTTTTTAAATACATTTTATAACAATTTAATTTAGTTTTATTCAAAGAGATAAATGAAATGCTGAGATATAGGCCAACTATATATATATTTTTAGGAAGTTGTCTTTCACCCCTTAAAATCAAGAAGGCCTCCCGACCCCTCGTGAAGTTTTGACGACCCCTGGTTGGGATCAGGAGCCCCACGTTGGGAACCAGTGCAGTACAACGATGTCATTGGTGAAAGAACTTGTGTTGCTGTGTTGCTGTGGATTGTGTCTTTAGGTGTGTAGAGCAGTTGATATTTCATCTTCATCGGAACAAAACAATGACTCAACTTAAACACAGTGGTCCGGCATTATCTTAAGCACACCCTGCTAATCTTTCCTGGGAACATGACATTTTCTAAATGGCAGGATGGATTGATTGTGTTTTTGTTGATATTTTGTAGGGTGTTTTCCAATTTTCAGAGGATTTATTGGCACGATGGGACTTAGTGTTCAGTCAGTTTATTGATTCAGCAAGATTACCAGAAACTTTGAATACGTTTTTAAAGGTCTAATGTTTGAGTCATTCCAACCATTAAAGGAACAATGAGGGATGTTTGTGTAATACTTGAGATCAACAGATGGAGAGGTGGATAAAGATGATGAAGACAAAAACAACACAATGTGACATATAGAATTTCTCACAGCAAATTATGCAGGTAATAAAGTGGAAAGTCCCACCCACGTATTTATCGAGAATTTCAACAACCCTTTACCCTTTAAGTCTGACAATTTATTGTAATGAGAAGTCTGCTCTGGTAAAGGTTTTCAAACAAGCGCTGTAGGATACCAGAAAGGAAAGGATGAAAAGCATCTGCACACAACACAGATCACTTATTATTTGTTTCCAAACACTATATTTGGATTGGAGATTAAAAAAATGAGGAAAAAAAACTTTTTTCAGCTTTAAGAAAAATTCAGTTTGCTTTTTACTTCGTTTTGGCATCCTTTTTTCACAGCTTTCGTCATCCTTCCTTTTATAATATTTTACTCACCAGGTTACAGGCTATAACATAGATTATGAATTCAAGTAAAAAGCTTCAATTTTATGAGTAAAAAGTTTAGGATAGCTATATTTCCTGACAATTTCCATGCCAGTAAACACTTGTTAGATGTCACCAATTTTCAGACAGCAGGTGTCTTACTTAAAAAAAGGTAAATGCGCTTCTCGATGCGTGTTGTGATTCACAAGCGGCGTCTTCACTCTGGTGTCTGAAAGCTAAAGAGAGACGTTTAGACGTGAAGCTTCACCTGCTGCCATAGGGGCCGGATTTCACGTAAAATTTCTGGCTGGTTAGGAACTATAGATTATCCTTCACACCGCTCACGTTTGATATATTAGTTTGCCCTCTCCACTCTACACTGGATCATCTCTTCTTGTGCCCACAGGGATTTCATGGTGGAAATGCTGCTACTACACGTGCCATGTTTAGATGAAAAAAGGAAGCATGTATAGAGTGTCTCCATCTCTCTCCACATCACTTAAATAGAAAAAACTAAAAGACTGAAATACACAACTTTAGGCAGATAGAGTGAACAAAGAGAGGTTTTTGTTCTTTTCTCTGACTCACATACAAACATTTTATATATATATGCTTTCTCTCACACAGACATACAAGTTCACACGAGGCAAAAATACTCATAGCAACATAAAGAGACACATCCCTCGCCTCCTCTCTCACACACACAGATACGTGTTTTGTCTCACAGCCAGAAATACACAAGCAAAGACACTTGGAAGCAGTCAGAGTTTATATACACATCCTCCAAGGCTGCACACTTAATGTGTTAGATTAATAATAGGAGATGTTTAGAAGATTCTGATCTGCCTCAAAATGCACAGAATGACAGACAATCATGCTCATTTTGGGAGGATATTTAAATCATGTATTAAGTCTATGTACAAGGATGAATTGTGCAAAATGTGATGACCACTGAGGTTAGACCATTTTAATTAATTATGTTGCTATAGCGCCACCTATAGGGGGAATAGTGTGGATTTTTGCAGGAACGTTCGGCGTGGATATGTGCATGTGTTATCTGAATTAAGCTGAAATTGCATAATGCATTCAAGAGTTATGGTAGTTTATGTACAATAGGCAATGTCTACAAGAATTTAAATATTTTATTTACCTAATTTTGTAAAAAAGATGAAAAATGGATGCAGGAGACGTACAGGGTTGTCGGTAAAGAGCCAAATTCCCATCAGCTGTTTACAGCAGCAGGAAGAGGAGATATTTACCTAGAAATAAGTAAATACTGTATAAGGAGGGGAAAGTACATCATAAATCACTCTGTATGCATATCTATGTTAATTTAATGTTCTGACTGTTTTCAAGTGTTGACAGAGACAGTATAGTACCTTCTTGATTTGGATTCAGTCATCTAGCCATGTTAAAGGTGCCCTGTGGAGTTTTCTTGTAAACAGAGAAAACACATGTTTTTTTTAATGTTGGTTTCTTTTTCTTAAATGTTTGAATCCTGCATTGTTTACATCCATGTTTTACTAGGAGTACTACTACTGGATATCTTGGTGCATTACCGCTACCCAGCCCGTTCTCATTCCCAGGGAGTCAAATACCGACGCTGTGTCACAGCCGTCGGTGTTCGATACTGCCGCACAAGGCACCCTTTAGTTTAGCGCCTGTATGAGAAGCACCAGGCTTTCCATTAACTACAGTGTAAACCCAATCGCGGCAACAATAAACACTCGGAGAAAATGTGCCGGGAATGACTGTGTTGACGTAGTTTAAAGAGAGAAAAGAGACAGACAGGGTGAGCGGGAGGGGAGGTGGATGGGTCCAACAAACACAGGGCTTTCATCCAAGAGACCGCTGTTTGTGTCCCGTGTGTCAAGTGACACGTTCACGTTACAATCAGCTGTTCATTCGTGTCCCGTGTTCACAACAATCAGTTTCATTTTCACTTTACAAACGTAGTAGTTTCAAGCCAAACCATGCAGTTCTTTCCTAAACCTATAAGTGGTTTTGTTGCCTAATGCTAAACTGATGCCAAGGGGCGTGACAAAGAGTGTGGAGACCACACTGGGGTGCGCAGATTGTTTTTTGTGCACAACCTACAGCAATCAATCTGCTTTGGCAGAAGTAGCTGGCTTGCACTGAAAGCTGCAGGAAGAACAAAGGGAAATTTCAGAGGGGAAATAATTTTTCTCCTATGTCTCACGGTTCAGGAGTTATGAGCCAAAATATCAAATTTGACACATGGCCACTTGTTGGTGCTGTCCACACCAAAAACCAATCACTTGTGATTTGGCACTGAACTTTTTAACCAAAAGTCAGTGAAGTATGTGACTGAAGCATGTTATGTGGTTGGTCTCTGGGATATCTTGCCAACTAACAGACAAACAAGCACACAGGACAGAAAACAAAATGTCTTTGGCAGAGCTACCAAACAATACTTTTGTTCTTTCTGTCTCACTTCCACTGATGCACACATGTATGTACACGCACACACAGGCTCACACACACAGAGCCGTATCAATCAAGCTATTCCAGGAAGCCAAAGAAGAGAGAGGAGATAGGCAGTCCTGTTCTCAGATGCCGGTCTGCCAAAGAAAAGCTGTTGGCTGCTGCCAAGGTTGAGCGAGCATATTGCCTCGTAATGGAAAAAGAATGGAGAAGCAGACACTGCACATTGTCTGAAACTCTATCAAATGATTTCTCTGTCTCTCCCTGCACAGCCACTGTGACACAGTGTCTGATAATAGCGGGCTTGTGTGTCTGTGTGTACCTGTGTGTGAGACTGTGTTTGTCAAGTGTGTGACAGAATTGATGTGTTCAGTCGTTTGGCATGCCTGCCGCCGGTGTGTTTCTGTATGTGTGTGTTTGTGCGTGCGTGTGGTCGGACACCAGATAGTTGTCGGAAGCAGCTGTTGATCACCGATAAAGAAAATGTTTCATTCTGAGCACAGACATAACATAACAGCATCGTCACAAATGCCTGTGTAGCGTCTATCTCCTCACAGCTGCACTCACACCTCTTTCCTTCGAGACAAAACTCATCTGTCAGAGAGGGAGAAATGGACCATATATTGCAACATTTCACACAAAATTAGTTCCTCATCATCGAAAGTAATCTGTCTGTGTGGGTTTATGTCCAAATATCAATTTCAATTGTGGATGTGAAAGGAAAACAGAGCTGTAGATGTCATGAATGAGAGAACTCGCTGCACATCACTGGGAGTTGAGGAGCCTCTTAAGTGGGATTTTATTAGTTTATTTATTAGGTTGTCTACGATATGATGAAAGTGTGCATTTTTTTTTAGCAGTGCCCTGGTGGAGACATTCACACCAGACATATAGCTTTATGAGTGCATTTACAGATTACTACTGACTGATCCTCGGAAACAGCTGGAGGTTAAGTGCTTTTCCCCAAGGGCAGTCAGGCTGGTTGGGCAGGAAAAAAAGCTCTTCAATGGATGTCCAAGAGCACTGATTCAGTTTTCCAAATTAAGAAATGTATAGCTGCATTTAAATATGGGTACTGGAGAACCAACACAGTCTACCGGCAGTTCGTTAAATAGACACGAGTCTCGTGTACATAGACACGACTTTCAACAACACATTTCCGCTCCAGTCTTTTCAAAATAAAACTACGTAGTTAAGTTTAGGAATAGATCGACTTAGGTTTGGTTAGGCTCAGGCAACAAAACTACTTAGTTATGTTTAGGAAAAGATTGTGGTTTGGGTTAACATAACTAAGTTTGGAAATTACGTGGCAAATAAATCAACTTTGACTTGTGGTTTCACACGAGACACGAACAACGGTCTCCTGGGTGAAAGTCCTGTGTTCCTTTGACCCTCAATTCTGCTCAAGTTCTTTTCAGTTTTACGCACCATTGAACGGCTGGCTTACCTTTGTCATTGACATTTGGTAACCCGTTGAGCCCTTTTATCAGCTGCTGGCAGGTGCTGTACGCTATTAGTATCCTCCCATCTCAGTCTCATTCACACTCTCGTCACTAGTGTGTGTGTGTGCATGTGTGCGTATTGGTGTAAAAAAAAACGTTGATATGTGGGTGTCAGTGTCAGAGCGTCAGTGATGGTGTGACTGTGTGTACGTTTGGAGACCGCCTCAAAAGTTTGTGTGCGTGATTGAGACCTAAAGAGAAAAACACATTAAGCCGATGCTGTCATCTCCTTTCTCAACTGTCTTCTTCTGCCAACGAACAATGCCCACCTGTGCCAATCGCCGTCACTCATGTCTGTTCCTTCGTCTAACGCAGAGAGAAACACAGGAATTCAATTCAGTTTTATTTATATAGCACCAAATCATACCAGAAGTTATCTCAGGACACTTTCATGTAGACTCTACTCTTTATAATATTATTTACGGAGACCCTACATTCCTGCGAAAGTGACAGTGCCATTTTAACACAAATAATAATATTTAATAATAATTGTTGAGCAGGAACATGAGGGCAGTAGGTGGATTGCAACCATTGATTCAATGCTCTACAGCCCCGGAGGCAAAAATAGGCGCAGAAAGCGACGAGAAAGCACAAAACTACAGGAGAGAGAAGACGTTGAAACTTATTGTTGTCTGAAACTATGGGAATTCTATTTCAACTTTAGTTTTGAACCCGAACAATCTCTATCGGTGCATCATGGGAAGTCTCCCACAAGTCGAGGCCTATAGCAGCATAAACTAAGGGATTCAGGTTCAGGGCTCACCTGAGCCAGCCCTAACTATAGGCGTTATCAAAGTGGAAAGTCTTAAGCCTTTTCTCTTAAATGTGGAGAGGGTGTCAAACTGGGAGCTGGTTCTACAGGAGAAGAGCTTGATAGCTGAAGGCTCTGGCTCCCATTCTACTAATAGAGACTCTAGAAACCTCAAGTAACCCTGTACTCATGGGAGCGCAGTGTTGTAGTTGGATAATAGGGTACTACTTAATGAGCTCTTTAAGATATGATGGTGCATGACCATTAAGGACTTTGCAGGTGAGGAGTAGGATTTTAAATTCTATTCTTGCCAGTACAGAGAAGCTAATACGGGAGAAATATGATCTCTTTAACTAGTTTTTGTCAGTAGCCTACATGTGCTGCAGCATTCTGGATCAACTGGGGAGTCTTAAGGGACTTATTGGGGGAGAAGAACAAAGAGAGAGAGAGAAAGAGGGAGAGAGAGAGAGCTCTCTGTGCTCCGCAACACACACACACACAAACGGGGCTCAAACATGCCATGACATTTCATTAGGGAAGATTTTCAACACAATTTCCAATTCTCAAATGTCAATACCACTGCGCCTGTCTGCACCTGTTGGGTATTGTCCTACATTTGTTGTGTCAATCCCGTATTGTCTAACGGTCTCGGAATGCGTCAGCACCAATTAGCCAGGAAATATTCCTCGTGCATCCTTTGCACCCAGCAGAAAAGAGCAGCCTTTCCCCTCAGACCAGCACACCAACCTGCAGTCACACTTTATCTGGTAGGAGAAGGAAATGCCATATTCAAAGACAATGTAACAGAGAGATACTAAGGGGAGGAAATAAATCCTCAATTTATTTATTTATTAATTTATCTATTTGGGACATTCCATGTAAGCAAATGAAATAGCATTGCCTTGTTATAGGAAGATGAGACAAGAGTCTACAACAATGCTAGCAGCTCTGTGAGACTGTATGTAGGCACAGCAGTGCATTGAGTTTGATGCTGATGTCATTACGCTAACATGCTCACAATGACGATTGGAACATGCTGATGATTAGATGATGTTTACCGTGTTCAACATGTTAGTTTAGCCTGATAAAAGTCAGACGATCACCATTAAATCCATCCAATAGTTGTTGAGATATTTCAGTCAAGACCAAAGGGTTGGACCAACAGACAGACAGACAGACAACTAGGGCTAGAAATGCAACAGTAATTTCAAGTCAACCATAAAGACCAGATTCAGATCATAGACTGTATATAAGAAATAGACGTAGTCACACTGACGTTTTGAAGCCTTGATTTCGGTATTTTGGCCATCGCCATCTTGGTTTTTGCAACCAGAAGTGACACGAGAGGGCGGAGCTAAGTACAACCGATCGCTGAATTTTTCAGGCAACCAAAAAGGTTATAATTACTTTCATGACCTGCAAACACACAGTGAAAGGGTTAAATTTGGAAGATGAAAACACGGACAACTCCCAGACCGGACAACGCCATGGTGGCGACCTGTCAATCACAATGTAGCCACGCTCTAAAGCATACCCTGCTTTATGGTCTATTTGACTCAAAATGGGACCATAATTTACTAAATGAACATCGTGCTGTACTGAAGAAGACTTGAAACTAGCGATTGAGACCATAAACTCATGTTTACAATGTTTACTGAGGTAAGAAATCAAGTGAGAAGTAGGCTCATTTTTCTCTTAGACGTCTATACAATCAGACTTCTTTTTGCAACCAGAGGAGTCGCCCCCTGCTGGTTATTAGAAAGAATGCAAGTTCAAGGCACTTTCCTATTGACTTCACTTCTCAGACCCGGGGGTTGCCCGCTGATTCAAATCAATTATTTATAATGACGAATCATTTATTTTCAGAGAATGTTGCAGAAAATAAGTTGCAGCAATGTTCTTTCAGCAACTATTGCCCTAAAAATACACACAAGAGATATGATAGTGCATCCCAAAGTTTCTGTATATACTGTACTATGCACCCTGGCTTCTTCTTTTCAACATCCAAAATCCCCTCTTAATCCTTGTTTGTGTCTTCGATTTGTGGTTATTGATATAACACAATAAAACTCTGTCTCTTTAATTGTACCCTCCATTTCTTCTTCTTTTAAATGTACAATGTAAAGAAACCTCCACCAAGGACGTAACATGAAGCAGAAATAGCAACACTTAAGTGTCTTCTACTTCCACAAGGTCGTCATCAGTTTCAAGTTTTATTTGAATAGGCCTGAAGGTGCATGACTGGAGGCGTGTGCACAAGGTGCCTAAGTCAATATGAACCATAAATCACAGCATGAGAAGATAATGACTGTAATCATCATAAGGAGTTGCAACCTCCACCGAGACTCAAATTATGAGCCGTCATGTTGAATGCAAGTGAAATTAGGCCAAAAATAAATAGGGGGGAATTTAATTAGGTGTGCAGCTATCCAAATAATGATATCACACATCTTTCTGAAAGTGTACCACGTTAAAAGAAACTTCTTTTGTGTGCAACTGCATGAATAAATATTCTCAGGCGGAGAAAATTGCTTGCTCACTTTTTGTCTTGTTTATCCGTCATGGTTTATTTGACTAATCCACAACAAGCCTGCCAGGTATGCTGTTACTGTAGACATCTTTACAGTTTTATAACTTTCCTGCACGCTTTATGAAATCATTTTCATTAAGGTAAAATATTACAACACTTCTGTTTTATACTGTCATGGGCATTTAAATTTGAGGGCATTGTCTTCATATGCTGTACTCCAAATCTACCTACCAATTTATCTATCTATCTTTTTATGGAGGACGTAACCTGCCAAAATAAAATATAAATTAAAAAATGACTCGATAAATAAATAAATAACTATGTAGTTGAATGTAGCAAAAAATAATATTAAAAATAATTGTAGCCATCAATCAATTGATAAGATGTGATTCAAATTTAATAAAAATAAATCCGTAAATAAATAAAAGGAATTAATATGAAGATAAATAAATAAAGAAGCAACAACAAAAAATATCAATTTATGTCACATTTTATCAATTAATTAATGGCTATATTTATTTTTAATATTATTTTTGCTACATTCATTGACATATTTATTCATTTATTTATTTTTAAAATTTTCTTTTAGGGCTTTTTGGCCTGTATTTGATAGAACAGTGGATAGAGCGAGGGGGCAACATGCAGCAAAGGGCTGCGGGTCGGATTTGAACCCGGGTGCTGTGGTAAGGACTTTTGATTTTGGCAGATTACATCCTCCATATCTACCGCTTGCCTTTTTCAGAATAACCCTGCAGGACACTGAATACTCAATCTGATTTTAGACTCACTGTTAACATCAACACTATAAAAAGTATCGCTTACTACAGTAGATGTTTTGGCTCTTGTTTATGACTGTTTGGCTTCATCTTTTTCAAGGGTGCCAATAACTCTGGAGGACACGGTACAACTTGACTCACCTCTCTGTGTGATCCATGCTCAGCGTCCAGTTGGGTGGCGGTCTTTTTCTTGGATGAAAAGCTCAGGTTGTGCCAGCCTCTTCCCCCCCAGGGGCAGGCCTGAATGGAGAAGTGAATGGTGGTGCAGGAGGAGAAACTGAGAGGAGAAGAAAGGTTAATTGGTTTTGTTGACCATCTGTCTGCGGAGGAGGAGGCGGCGGCGGGAGGAGACGGCACACCTCAGGTTGAATAGTAAGGAGTAGGATTTACAGGCGCTGATTGGCAGTGACCAGTGTGGTCACCCATCCTATTAATAGAGCAACTTCATCTCTCAGATGAATTCATTCTTCCCTTTTATTGCCTCTGTCCTTTCTTTGTGTGCCCTTCTGCTTTTTTGTGCCGGCTGCGTTTCTCAACCATCTATTTCTTCGGCTCTTTGTGTACCTCACACAGGTTGACTGGCTGACAAAGTATCTCTCCGTCCTGCTCTCCCACTATCTCTTTCCGTGTGCCCTTACGCTCTCAACAAGGTGAATGAGCCATAGATATCCAGCTGAGAGAAAAGGAGAAGTAGCTGAGCGATGCATTCAGCCAGTCTAAAGGCATAGCCGGGGCTGCTTCCCCCAGGGGGGGCAGCTGTACCTGCGAAAACCCGGGAATCTCTCCGTCTGCACTGCTGGGCCCGAAAGTGGGTATTTCTATCACCACTCAGAGACAGAGAGATGCAGGGAGAAAAATAGAGACAGCCATCACCTCCTACTGTAACCGACTATGACTCTTTTATGTGCAAGCTGGGACATGAACAAGTCACTTCAGTTTGATAAACTCTGGTTATTTCTGTCAAGCAAGTTTATATAACATACCTTAAGGGTAGCAGACTCAGCGTCATAAATAGAAAGTGAATTACAGCAGCTTTTAGCTATTGAATTATGGTTGGGAATGAAAACCTCTTTGAAGCAATCCTGATAAAAGTGGATTGCCTGCTTATAGCTGCTCATGATGACCTTGATGCTTTGAGGTTGTAAGGCAGCGCCTGCTGTGCACCTGAGAGTTTTAATGCTGTTCCCTTCCACCTTTCATGTCAGTGTAATGACGAGTAACATTTCTAAGGTGTTGTGCTATGCCCTCTGTCTTAAAGCAGGCTAAAAACCTGCTTGCAACTGCACCTCAACAGTATATTATATTACGTAATGAATATAATGATGTAGCCCGGTTTCACGCTACAGTTGTTCAAGACTCATAATGTCTTCTCCACAGAACTGGACAGCCGGTTAGACTATTGTCAGGTCATTAAATGGGTGTTATCAGTGGTTATAAGACTCATAGATGTGGGTCAGAAGGGGCCCGCTGCACCCACTAGTAGGTTTTATCATCGATTGACATGGGTCATTACCAAAAGAAGGAAAAGAAAACGACAGCGACCTCTAGTGACCGTATTAATTATGATAGGAGCAAAAGTGGAAGTCAGGTGCTGTAGAAGAGACAGTGTGAAACTCCCTGAGGCCAGCGGCGATGGATGAGGCACAAAACACTTTTGGAGATCAGGGTTTGCATCCCGTGTAAAACCAACTACACGTAGTTTGTCCAAAACGTTCCCCTCCGACTCGTCACATACTGATGCTTTGTCAGACCCTTCGGCGTCTCTTTTCGGTCGCAGTAAACATATGCTTAATGTTGTGAATTAAACACAAACACTTTCTTAGGTTCAGGCAACAAAACCACTAGTTAGGTTCAGGAAAAAACAACATGGTTGGGCTTAAAACTACTATGTGTGTACGGTGAAAATGTGACTTGACACTGTGAACACGGGACACGGATGAACAGCTGATTGTAATGTTGAAAGTCATCCAGGAGACCGTTGTTCGCATCCTGTGTGTTAAGTCTCACTTTTACTTTATAATCAGCTGCTTGTTCGTGTCCCCTGTTCACGCCGTTTAGTCTCATTTTCACTTTAGAAAAAGTCGTTTTAAACACAGCCATGTCATTCTTTCCTTAAAACTAAGTGGTTTTGATGCCAAATCCTAAATTGCCGCCAAGGTGGTGACAAAGCGGCAGCATGTGACAAGTTGGGATGAGAACGTTTTGAGCAGACCCCACTTACCCACATCTATGAGGCTTATAACGACCGATAACACACATTTAACAAGCTGATAAGAGTCGAATCGAGAGAAAGATTAAAGGGAAAACTCTTCTTCATGGGAGACCAGACAGCTTATAAAACACTTTAGAAATTACTCACCACAGGAACCAAAGCTGCTAAATTATCACATACAAGCTTAATTTAGTGAATTTGTGTTTCAGCAGAGGCAGAGCCGGTCCTCATGACATGTATGCTCAGCTGTCTGCCAGAAACTGACTTAAGTATTAAGGTGGTTGTATCTACAAGGCTCTATATATAATACATACTATAATAAAGCTGAGACCAGACTCATCCTGCAAACCCCAATTTATGCCAAAACATTCTTAATTCAGTTCAGAGTTATGCTCTATCAGAAAATGTTTTAGTAATTAGAAAAAGATACATTAACCTTTATCAAGTTGTTTTATCCGCCTAAAAATGAACAGATAAAAATACCCAATTCATGCTCTTGTCAGAATCCAATTTATATTGTCACTAAATAGTTGTTAAAGCTGCAATTATCCGTGTTTCATCAGTGTGTAATGTGAAAAGGGTCGCTCGTATTGACAAACCCACAGAGAATCATCACTCAGCTATGCAGAGCTTCTTAACTTCTTTCAGCTCAATGTTTTAATTGTTGGACCCACAACTTTACTGGTTTGGTTCACTCTCACTGCTCTCATTAACCTTGTTTCCAGCAGCGTCAGACAGCTGTTTTCAGTGAAAAAGCTCTGATAAAACACCTTTACGCTACCTGCCCAGCACCAAAACAGCAAATAGACAAAGTTAGTGACTAGTTTATGAATATAATGGAGCATTTAGCAGTTAAAAAGTCAGATATGTTTCTAGGAGTTGGAGGAGTCAATAACAAAGCGACAGGATTTACATTCCTCAGGGTGGATATACACAGAAAACAGGCTAATGTTGCTGCTGGATGTGTAAAAAGGCAGCTGTTTCTTTACTCTCCTATGACAGTATACTGAATATCTTTGAGTTGTGGACAAAACAAGACATTTGAGGACGTCATCTTTGGCCTAGGGAAACACTGATCGACATTTTTCACCATTTACTGACATTATATAGACCAAACAACTAATCGATTAATCAAGAAAATAATCAACAGATTAATCAATAATGAAAATAATTGTTAGTTGCAGCCCTAATCTGAACCACAGAGAAATAGTCAGCAGCCATGCATTCTCTTTCAGCTGTATAAAATATTGTGTCTAAACTGTAATTTGTTATCTAACATCACTTATAGAAGGAATTAAATTATTCCTTCGAGCCTGAACTCTCCTGCTGCAGCAACGCTCTTAGTGAAAAGGTCAAACATCATTTGCTGTGCATTTGTACGTGCATCAATGTTAAATGATTAACCTGCTGGTAAGGCATGTTTGATTTAAAGTGTTTCACAAATTTCACATTTGTCACTCTTGCCATTTTAAAATAATATATTCCTATAAATACTGCAGAAAACAATTTTGGTCTGTTTGCAGAATAGATGTAAAAAACGATTTTATATCAGTCTTATATTCCTTTAAAACCTCTGCTAGATTTGGAGACTACATTGCTACGAGTAATAAATCGTGTTATCAGGTATTTTGTTGTGGAGGAGCTAATAAATGCTGCTGGATAAACACTTTATCTGTATCGTTTGTTGAGAGCACTAATCAATAATGCATTACACATTTCAGACACTTTGGAAAACACCACAGGGACCACTCTGCCCTCGTAAACTGTCAAGGGTGACATACACTTTTAATATCGTTCCATTTTCTGAATTACAGAATGCTGTTTGGACAAATGCTCTGCAGAAACCGCACAGCTTTATTTTCTGCAAATATCTGGCCTGCTGTTGCTCTCTGCCAGAGTGGGAATACAATTAGCAGGTACATTTTAACATAATTAACACTGTTTGAACAGAAGTTTGGTATTCTTGTTTCTATCCTGAATCTGTACAAACTTTAGGAGTGTTAATTTGCCCCTGAGTATGCTCTCTATTCAGGTACGAGGACTTGTTAAGATATTTATAAAAACACTGCAGAATAATTTAACCCACGCACAACTTCTGATTATTGCAGTTTCTAGCTGAAGTAGGTGAACAAGTCAATTAGACGAATGAGATCAAAGTCAGACTACAGATAAACATGATGTACATTACTATTCTACATTTTCTGCATTATTTTAGTGCCACCTTACAAAGAATGCTACTAAAAACAAAACATATTTTTCTATTTTCTCACTGTTATGATGGTGACTGATGTCAGCCGCGCTCACTTTGAAAAAAAGGTCTGTAGATGAAAAGTGACTCAGCGACATTGAGGATGTTCTTTTAAGGATAAACGGGGATGTAATGAATGAATCCTCTCCACCAGGACATTAACTTCAACAGAGCAGACGGTTTTAAAGCTGTTAATTATCAGCAGCATTTATGTATAAAATATTCACCTTTCTAATTAGCTGCTGTGAGGGTCAAAGAGTCTGTGCCATGTATTTAGTGAACAACTGCCTGAAGGCAAAAAAAGGTGATAAATGAAGAAAACTGTCTCACAAATGCAGTCCTGACCTGATGAGTGACTGAGTTGCAGGTGTGCAGGTAGATTGGGAGTGAGAGTGAGACGGAGTGCCACGCCCAGACAACAACAACAACACACACAGAGACAGAGACAGTGGACAAACAGGGGACCTACGCATTTGGTCCTTGCAAACGGAAATTATGTACGTGTTTATTTGCATATAGAGCGGGGAGGTGAGATCCGATCGCTATAGTGATCACTCGAGATGCATGTGGAGACGCGTTCTAATGCCAGGTGTGAACTGACGTACTTGGAGCTGTCCACTTGTGATCGGATCACCCAAGGCGCATGTTTATACCAGGTCTGAACAGGGCCAGAGTGGAGATATATTACATTAATTATGATCATTTTGGGGGAGTGGTTTTGAAGGGAGGCCTGAAGAGACTTACTTTCTCTCTAGATTTAGGGACTTCTGGAGCTAGTGCTTTTCATTGGAAAACAGTTGGCAACACTGGGCTCGGTTTGTAGGTTGGATAATTTTCTTTTATATCTATTGTACTCTTATTTTATTATATAATATCACTATGTTAGCGGTGCAACCGGTGAACCCACACAGGGGCCAAGAAGCTGTCAGGGGCCCATGTAGGACGACAATTGTTGTGCAGTTTTATTATTGTAGCTGGGCCCTTTTTACTGACTTGATCAATTTGGTGCTTCGGCTGCTGTCCGTGGTGCTGATCAGAGGCTGGTGTGTCCGAGTCGAGTCTAGAAGGTAACCCGCAAATTGTGAAATCTGGCAAAAACTTGCAAAAACTCTTGCGAGACTCGCTGCCCTACAACCTATCCTAACCTTAATTATTTTAGATCAATGCCTAACGTTAACCATCTCGCAAGAGTTTCTCAACGCGTGGGTTACCTTCCGATCACTACCGTGTGTCTGTATGTGCGCATGAGCGGCCCTTCGGCTGCTGTCCGTGGTGCTGATCAGAGGATGGGAGTTGCATATTGACATAGCAATTGTTTGCTTTTCAGTTGTCTTGAGTGGTTGTGTGTATGCATGCCTGTGTGCACTTACTTTTGGGAGTGAGGGCCCAAGAAAAAACTTTGCACTGGGGTGAATCACAACCATGTTGCATTGCTTGCTTCATCAACATAAAGAGGAAATGTTTTTAATGAACATATCTGCCACAAGAAGTCACAAGATGTACATACAGAACATTTCTGCAGATTGTTCACTGACTTATTTCATTTGTATTCCCTACAATATCAGCTCTTACAGTAGGCTACAATGTCAACTCAAAGCAACTAAACCACACGTACTCAAAGCAGGTTAAGGAAAGATTGTGGTCTTGGTTATTTGATATTAACAAAGTCAAAACTGAGACAGAATGAGTTTACTTTGTTGCCTAACCTGAACACACACACACAGGACTCAGGACACAAACCCCCGTCTTCATATCAAAGTCCTGAAAAAGTAGCACTTCCTACACTTCCAGCCACCCTAACAGAAATAGCACTGTCTTTCCATATGTCAGCTATTGTTTCTTAGCTATTCCTGATACTTGCCAAAGTTGGCTTTTGAAGTAAAAGTAACTATGCATGCAAATGTCTAATATAATATATATGGCATAATTCTATTAAAAGAGATATGAGGAGAATCGTTTGGCAATAACGGACTGGAAAGCTGTCAAACTTGAAACACTCACACCCACACACAGATACTTTTACCTCATGACCACTGACAAGAAATATCTTCTTATATCTGACTATTTTTTTGCAATCAGATGAAAAGGAAATCTTGGCAGCACCTATGATTAAATTTTAATAATCTCAACTAAATATGAGATAGAGCAGGGAGCATCTGATTTAAATGCCACATCCAACGCTGGCCTGGGATTTAAACATTCAAATATAAATAGTAGCATGCTGCCATTAAGCCGGATGTAGGATTTAGATGGATGTGCCTATTAAACAGTAGCTTAATGAAGAGTCTTTTTTCTATTCTCCAAAAGGTTCAGCAATAAAGTAAAATGAAGATCCATTTCTTTTCGTTTATTACGGTAAATTATTCATTCAATTTCTCCCTCTCTCTTCTTCAAGAGTCAAATGAGCTTTCAGAGTATCATTAAGACAATGAGAAGTCTGTGTTGAGTCTGGGTCACATTCACCCCCGGGACCATCCAGACTGAGGAGTTTATTGTGTTTTTTTTATTAAGATTGTTGTTGACTTGTTTATATCAGGCTTCCCAGTGATGACTCATTAGCGGCGCTGCAGCTGTCAATAGCTCTGTTGAACAAACTTCATCCTACTGTTAATAGAACTGTCTTTTTCCTTATTTCTGTCATTAGAGGGGTTTTTGTTTGTCCTTATGTGTTTTAATATTAGTATTCAGTCTGTCGGCACCTTTATTTAACTTCTGGAGAGATTATATTCAAAGGCAGATGATTACCAACCTTCTACCGAAACGGAAATAGATCAGTGTTTCTCAAAATGGCCCACAAGACTGTTCAAAAACAACTTTGGATAAGGTTTGGTTGAAGTTTTAGCACATAACACTATGCATTAAAGGTGCTAAATGCGAGATTGGGAGCATTTATATTGGCTCTCAATATGGCGACGGCTGAGTCGGCGGCTCACAGCTAACAGTGAAAACAACAGCAACAGTGCTGACAGAGAGAGTGTTAACCTGAGCGGGAACCAGAGGAAGGGTGAAATACGCTTCCACAACAACGCCGTCGGTCAGGACAGTGTTATCAGCTATACCCGTCGCATGAGAGCAGTGCAGAGTGTTGGCCGTGAGCTACTCAGTACACGCTCACATGCTCACATTAAAAAGCAGGCAAAGCTGACTGTTGGTAGGATGCAGGCGCAGCGGCAAACAAACACAAGACTCTCAACCGGGAGGCTGGTGTTCATGTCCCGTGTGACTTATTTTGTCACGTCAGTCGTCAGTCACGTGAGTCGTTTAGTATATTCAGCCCTGTGAGTCACGTGAGTCGCTGAAGTTAACGTCAACCACGAAAGTTTCCTGTGAAAACAGAAGTTTATTTTGAAAGGACACTATGCATGTAACAAGTGTATATTGGCACGCCGTCTCTGGTCCGTCCAAAAGTAACGCAAGAGGGTTGGTCTCTGATGCCGAGGGGCTTTGACCAAGCTGCGGTATTTGACAAGTTGGTGGAGTGAGAATGTGTTGACCATACATTTGCCCTTAAAACCAAAAAAAAAAAACATTCGATTTTGAAAAAGTGAACTAAACTGAACTAAACAATGAAGCTCCACATTAGCCTACTCTGCCAAAATCATCTGTTATTGAAGTGAATGGTTTTCTAATCTTCATCCTGAAGGTTTTTGCTGTGGTATAAAAACATCAAGTATTTACGGCTTTGCTAGCAGTGAGAGGACAGCAAGAGGTCGCTTGTCAGTTGAACCTAAACACAGTTCATCTAAAGCATGTGAAGAAATTACTAATGCTCTCATGTTTGCTTAGCACTGTACGCTCTCTACCCTATAAAAAACCACTGTAAATGCATGACCTCCCTTCTGAAAGCATGTTTATCTACACACAACCACCATCCAGCAGTAACCCAAAGAAATCCAATTTTGACACATAAAACGAAAAACATGAACCGGGTCAATAATTTCATCAAGTGCTACGATGCCCGCGGCTCTTTTCACAGATGTGGATTAAGACTAATCCTCCACCAGAGCATCGCTTTAAACAGAGAGCATCTAGGCTTAATAAACCACATGTGACATCATCTTTTACATCGCACTCACAGAGCTATATTTCTACAGATTATTCTCCGTCTGTGGCAGGTCAGGTCCATGTTATATGACTGGTAGGCAAACACACAAGGTCATATTAAAGAGTAAAAGTCTTCTTGTTAAGCCAAAGTGATGCATAAATAAATACCATATGTGTTTCCTTGGTTATAAGACATTTGCAGTGAGTGAGCATATGCTGTATGAGAGTGCAGACTCTGTAATTTAGAGAGCACGTGTCCATCCTTGAAAAGAACTTGGTAAAGTACAAGAAGTAAGAGTGGCTGCTGATAAAATGGATTTTTCCTCGCAGGTCTGACCTGTCTGTCACACCATGTTGAAAGAATCAGTGAGTTTATTTTCCTGTGCTGAAGTTCTTGTATTTACATTTTCGGGTGAAGATTTAGTTTTTTAATATTGTGTGGAGTGTAACATCCAAAATTACGAAAATACCGATTTGCTTTTATCAACTGGACTGGATATGCTGCTCTTTATTTAGTTCTATTTTATTGGACATTTCACATGTTTTACATTTCGCCTATTGTGATGAGTAATTGCCTTTGGGCCCATATTATATTCAAGATAAAAACACAGTTCTTCCCATTTTCATGTGGTGCTTTGCCTCTACATTGTCAAAAAAATATCTACTGTATTTTCAAGCCCTTATTTAAACAGAGAAAAGTCTCACTGAGTATGTTTACATGTTCACACCAGTTTTGACTCTTATCCTAGTGTTGATGATATTCAGGATATGATGTTCACATGGAAACCTGAGACCTGTACTAGCGAGCTCAACCTACCCAGGGTATCTTTTCCTTATCTGAGGTAACTAACCCTAACAACCATGCTAAGTGGTCCTACGACAGTGGTTATAAACTCTGTACATCAACCCAGGGTTTAACCTGAAGTTACCTTGCTAACTCCGAATCTTGCTTTGTAGTAAAGGCCTTCGGTTATTCATATCCCTGTACACTTTGTCCATAACAGACTCCTGGTTTTGATCTAGTTGTCTTTAGTTACCTCAACATTTCAGTATGAATTTGAGTTTCTGGCTGTGTGACCTCTTCTGGATTTGGCTTTTCCATCTGATCACTGGTGATGGAAAACAAGAGCGACAATACAATTCATTCTCTGAATTACACAACTCAGACGTTCACTTTAAATTTCACCATTTAGTTTTACTAACGATAACGTGCATAACTTGAGTTGACAAAACACGTGCACACATGGCAAAGGATGATAACAAAAACTGGCTAACGTCTCAACATGGCGCAAAGTACTGTTAGGGCACTTTCACAAGCCAACATTTAGTCCGTTTTAATTGAACTCTGGTGCGGTTCGTTTGGGCAGCCATGAACACAGTAATCGTAATTGAACCAAAATGTGCATTTGTTGAGACACCTGGACACAGGTAAATGACAGGTTAACATGAGTGGGAGAGGACTGACCTGGACTTCTGCAGAAGTCTGATGTTTGTTTGACATCTGGGCCAAAGAGAACACACAGAATATGCAAAATAAAGTCCACAAAAATAGCGACATTTATAAAGTCATTGGAGATAAACTGGAAGAGAAGGGATTCGTGCACATACTATAGTAGGTCAGTGCCGAATCAAAGTGAAAAAACTTTGAAAGCAATATATCAAAGCCTGTGATTCCCTGCAGAGAAGTGGCAGCTCTAGAGATGAAAATGATAAATTCACTCCTTCGTACAAGCAAATTATCTTTTTATTTGGTCCACTTTAATTTGTGCACTGTGAAACTGAACCAGACTAAATAGAATATGAACCAAAAGTATCAATTTCACTCTGATTCGAAGTAGACTAACAGTCTATGGCTCGTGAAAGCATCCTTAAAACCACGATAAAGGCTTTTCCAAGTTTCTGAAACCAGAATATGTACATGCTCAGCAAAAAAACAGGATACTAGTGTGTATGTAAAAGCACTCAATGATAGTAAAATGTCTTTTCCTGGATATGAAAGCAGCATAAAAACATCATGATGATGGATAAAAAACAGGCAACGTAAACAGCTGAAGAATGCAGCTCATATAGAGCACGGAGAGTAGATTATCTCTACGTATCTTCCCCAACAGACTGTGTGAAGCTGCTCTTCACCATGTCAGGGTTTTTCTTGGAGAAAACGACATAAAAGAAAACGAGCACTTTGCTCCTCAAGAGCTCGGTGGTTAACTACATCTGTCAGAAACATAAGACTGAGGGGAAGTGGAGGGCTTGATGTCGGACTAACACGGAAGCGGAGGAACGTTTTCCAGCTGATGAAAGGGAATGCTTTAATACCTGATGGTGCTAACTCGCTGTAATTGACCCCTTATGGCATTCCTCCATAAGAGGAGGATCTCCAGCGAATTGTAAGTGCTAACTTTTCTGGAACGATATGTGGATTGGCAGAACTCAACTTGAGGGGAAATTGAGCGTGTGTGTGTGTGTGTGTGTGTGTGTATGTGTGTGAGAGAGAGAGAGAGAATGAATTTTAAAAAAGAAAAATCACAAAATCCACTTCATGAACATGAGCATGTGTGGTGCATTCGTGAGTCAGTGTGAAGCTCCAACATGTGAAACTTGCCAAACAGAATTGCAGCTACAAGCTAGATAAGACGACAAGCAATTAAAAATGACATTTTAAACAAAAGATTGTATGAACATGAGATATTTTTTTCATTAAGCAGTTTACCCCCAGGTGATGATGTTCCCACATAGCCAAGCATGAACGCACCGTAACATAATGTTCAGACAGACAGCAGCACTGCCTATAAAAAGCAGTCCCTTGTTATTATCAGATATTTTATGTCTGGAAAGAAATATCCGGAAATAACAGAATATCCGTACATAAGAATATATATAATATGTTAGATGCTCCGATTGTCAGCACTTTACTACTTTACAAAGGTCTCTATGTTGCTACAGCATTCTGCAGCATCTTATTGTACAGTCCAGTCGGCAGGAAAAAATGTTGGCATTGTACGTTTCTGCAAATCACGGACACGTTGAATGTGGATGTTTTTGCATTCAGTCAGAACAAGTGACGTAGTACAACAAGTGACTGTTATTGAAAGTTACGTCTTGGTATAATAACGAATAACACGCGAAAAAGTCCTCTCAGGGCAGATGGGAGTGGAGGTGGATGGGTCAAACAAACACAGGACTTCCACCCAGGTGAGGACGCTGTTTGTGACCCGTGTGAAACCAAAAGTAAACGCTGACTTACCGCCTGTTACATAACGTTGTTACGCTTGTTACGTTAGAAAGTCCACTAAGGGCAGTTGTTTATTTATTTGCAGTAGTTACGTTGTTATGTTATTACAGCCCGGTCACACTAAAAGGCATATGAATGACATGGTAAATCACAAGTCATTTTGCGTGCAATAAGAATGCCTTGCTTTTGGCATGTCATTTGTACACCATGTGGTCTGTACTGATTGCAATGTGTAAACACATTTGCATATATATGCTACGTTCAGAGCTAGTGACGTAGAATAAAATGTGAGAGACACTATTTATTGTGGGTGGGAGGGGAGATGAATGGTTCCAACAAACACAGAACCTTTAACCAGGAGACCGGAGTTTGTGTCCCAAAGTGTTGTTGAGTTATTTAGAAGTTATGTTAGCGATGTGTTTTGCTTGCTTCTGTTACGTAAGTATTTTACATAGATTACATACTTATTTTATGCCCAACCATGATGTTTTTTCTAAACCTCAGTGAATGGTTTTGTTGCCTAAACCTAACTGCTAGTGTAGTTTTGACACGCAAAAAGAGGCGTACAAATGACATGCAAAACGGCTAAAACGCAAAATGTCCTTATAATAATAAAAAAGTATTTACATAGCACTTTTCTAAACAAAGTTACAAAGTGCTTTTCAGAAAAAACAAAACAAAAACAGCAAAAAAACAAATAAAATACAAATAATAAAGGGATCATAAAAACAAGAAACATCAGGGGAGAGAATACATTTTTTTAAAAAGCAGAATGAAATGGCCAGAGAGGGATGATAAAAAGCCAGCATCATATTAATTATTCAAAAACGCTTTCCCATAAAAAAAAGTTTTAAGAAGGGACTTAAAAGATGGTAATGAAGTAGCGAGTCTGATTTCAATAGGCAGAGTGTTCAACAGTCGGAGGGCTCTAACCGCAAAGGCCCGGTTACCTTTGATCACGAGTCGAGATCTGGGACCAACCAGCAGAGCTGCATTCATTGATCTAACGGAACGCCCAGGCACGTAGGGGGTCAATAGATCCTTGATGTAATTTGGGAGAAGGCCGTTTAATGCTTTAAAAGTGATCATTAAAATTTTAAAATCTATTCTGAACATAACGGGCAGCCAGTGTAAATTGGCGAGCACAGGAGTGATGTGTTCGTATCTGTAAGTGCCTGTTAAAAATCCTTGTAATGTCGTGCTATTTATATGGCTTCCCATAAAATCGGGTTGGTTATTGGTTTAACACAAACTATGATGTTTTTTCTAACCTTAACTAAGTAGCTTTGTTGCCTAAACCTAATGGTTTCACAACATTAACTGCCATTTTGCATTTCTGCAAGCGTGATACGAGGCTATTAAACATATTTTTGGTTCAGAAACGTTGACATTCAACGTACCTCACGGTTTGCAGTTTTGACATCTGAACTAATCAGTTTATCACATTTAAAGGAGCTGTCAAAAATCACACAAAAGATGCTTAACAAAAGATCGATTGTAAGAAGCTAAAGGGCCAAGAGCACCATCAGAGTCATCCAATAGGTCAGGTCGTCCAAACATAACGATCTCACTCATCTGATCTTGTGAGCCACGAGACATTTCTCATTAATTCCTTCACACACCCAAACAGACGCTGTTAGTTCATTGCAAACTTGCAGCTATAAGAATCAATGAAATCCCGTTTATTTGATTGTTTTCCCTGGCAAGCTTATAGTCTCAATATCCTAATTGACATTGATATTGAAATAGATGCCCTCTTTAATAAATGCCAGATAAGCTCTTAAGGATTTATGAACCTGCGGATGCAAATGTCAACTCGATCCCTCCTTGTTACCACTTCACCCCGGGGTTGAAAACGAGGTGAGAGGTCTTTCAGCGGCTTGTCAAAAAGATGGCAAAGAGGACAAAAATAGGGCGACTGTAAATGAGTCATTAAAGCAAGAAAGAGAAAAAATAATAACTTCTCATGATTTCATCCTCGCCAAGCAACATGTTTTTTTAGTTAATCAGCGCAGGTCTCTGTCGGGTTTGTGATTGCTTGGGGAATTCTGCGTTGGTTATGTGCAATTACTTAGTTGGCATTCAATAAGGCAGTGAAGCAATAAACTGGCTTTGTGTTAATCCAAGATTAATTCTCATGAATATTAGATCAAGGAGGGGGATTTCATATGGAGAAGATGTAAAATACTCACTCGAGATTTATCACCAAGTAAATAAAACTCATGAGAGGAGGTCGTGCAGCTCCGTCTCTTTGTGGGTGTTGCAGGCAGGATGCTCAGGATGTCATGATTACCGTTGCACTTAAGGGGCATAAAGCTTAAAGGGATAGTCCGGGTGTTTTAGGTTTAGGCAACAAAGTTATCCATAGTCCGTGTATTACCTACAGTAGATGACGATCGGCAGAAGCAAATAGGAGGTACTGCACGGAAGCAAAGCAATGTACTGCTGTGGTCAGGGTCGGCAGCAAAACGTATTTTAGACGCCTGAAAGAAAGGCTCTCGTCAATGCAACCAGACTCCATTGAAAAAAACTGTATTTTTACCTCGCAGAGCACGGAAGTTGCTGGTCTACCTCTGCCTCGGTCGGTTAGTTTGTTTGTGTTATTGTGTGACTTTTGTTAGTTTGGATTCATCAAAGTTCCGCAATAGCATAAACATACAAACCGATGGAGGCAGCGGTAGACCAGCAACTCCCGTGTTCTGCAAGGTAAAATTACAGGTTTTTTCAATGGAGTCTGGTGGCTTTGGCAAGAGCATTGATGCTACAATGACTCCAGTTCCCGTTGGAAAGAGCAGTCAGATAGCAAGGTAAAAAATATGTTTTGCTGCCACCCCCGTCCACAGCAGTACATTACTTTGCTACCGTGCAGTAACACTTGTCTGTTTCGCCCAGCTGGGGGCGTGCGCACCGCCATCTACTGTAGGTAATACACTGATAAGTACCTCATACAACCCCTCTTCATGACACCCGAACTATCCCAAGGGCCTTTTTTATATTTCATTTAGTAGACAAAAACATAATATTGACCCTGACAGACAAATTTGTTGATTAAGAATTCAAAATGAGTGGAGAGGAAGGAAAGGAGGGAGACAGAGAGAGATAAAATACGCTGCAAAGTGCGCTCCATCCAACACCGTCTGGTGATTTATCCTGTTCCTTCCTCCACTCTCCCAACCAAACACATCACACTCACAGCAGCCTTCTGCGCGAGATCATCATCACATAATTGGTTTTAAATCAAGAGGAAGAGCCTGCCGCCCAGCGGGGGCCGGGATCAATCATGGGAATCAATGACAAAACACTGAGATAATGCCTCCCAAATCACATTTCTCAGCCAGGAGGGGGGCCCGAGGAGCCGACCCCCGCGAGCCCGCGACAGTTAAGGGTGTTTTCTCTGTCACACGCCTTAATTGGTTTACGTGTGATTTACTGATGGGGATATTTATTGCATTGCAGTCGCAATATAATTCTATATATATAAGCAAAAGGAAAGTGTGTTATGGTACATGAAAGCTTTCTGTCATCATATACAGGAGGGATGTTACAGCGTGTAATAAAAACAGAGAGTACAAGTCAGAGTTCATGTTTGGGCATGTACTGCTAGTGCTGTGATAACTACAGATTTCTGCTTTTGTTCCCAGTGAGGACGTCAACATAAAGCGAGAGGAGCATCAAAAATTTATATTTTCCAAGACTGCATTGAATATGAATGGACTGAATATGTTGTTTGGCACACGCAGGGAAACTTTTAAAGGGCTGATGAGCATCAACTGCAGGCTGGGGTTTGTTTGTGAACAGAAATGTGTATGAAACTGACGGTAAAACATAAAGCTGAAGTAGAATAAACAAATGAAAAGACTCTCAGTAAGCTGTCCTCCTACTAGAGACCAGTTATTAGCAACCTTTTTAGCTTGAGCTCAACTGGAACCTACCATCTGCTCAAACAAGCGTGGTGTGAGCTGAACAGGTACAAGCATTAAAAGAATACGCATATACAAACAAAACAGTTAACTGATTACCTACCTCGATATTGCTGACTTTTAGTTTCAGCTATGGCATACACAAGTACACGCAGATGCTCTCTAACAATAATAAAAGGTCATCTGCTGCAGATGAGTTTCACCTTTTCTTCCTCAACTTGAGTGTGTTCAGTCCCTCGTGGCTTAATGTGCCTAATGATGCACACCTGTTCAATGAATGAGCAGATGACCTGCACCAACATCACTAGCAAAAAAACTCACACACCATACATCACTAGATGTAAGCGTGGTTCTTAACAACAACTTTAACAAGTTTGTATATCCTAACAGATAAATTGTTTAATAAATAAACTGGTAAACGATAACTTAAGACTGTACCTCATTTTCCAGGCTGGTCTCATACACTGTACGGAAAGTAATGCACTGTAATTCGTGTATATCCCACAAAATCAATTTGTATGTAATCCACGTAATTGTGAAAGAGGAAGTATAAAAAGCAGCAAACGCCATATAGGAAGGATGTCGGGGTGAATAGATGGGTCAAAAAACACCAGACTCTCAACCAGGAGACTGGTGTTCATGTCCCGTGTGAAAGCAGAAGTCAACGTTATTTGTCACGTAACTTACGTATTTAAGTTACGCCACCTCTGGTGTTATTTTAACCCAAACTACTATCTTTACCTAAACCTAACTACGTAGTTTTGTTGACTAATTCTAACCAAGTAAATCTTTTCCTAATCCAAACAATTTAGTTTTATCGCTTGAAACTAAGGAAGTTGTTTCCTGTGAAGTTTATTTTGAAAATACTGTATGCATTTAACAAGCGGAAATTGACACGTGTTGCTGGAGATTCGTAGGAAAATGAACAAAAAAGGAGGAATAACTTTTCGTAACATATCATATAACATGTTGTATGAGAATACGTCACATTTTCAGGTTTCAACCAAACCAAACTCTTCGGACTCCGCTCCAGCTCCGCTCTAACTAGCTTTGTTTGAGGGCGTGCCAAACTTGCTGCAAGGCAGGTATTATGCAAATACTTGGTGACATCACCACGTTACGGAACAAAAAAACTATACAACACACTAAAGGAAAGTGTAAAAAAAACAAAATAATAGGTATAATAGGTATAATAGGTACTCTTTAACTGTTGTTTTGCTAGTATGACTACATATTTCAAGTAGTATAAGATGATGCAGGTTTTATCATCTGTTTGAAATAAAATGATTTGGTGGAGGTTTACTTGGATTTCGTGCATCATTCTTGCGACAAACACTATGTTATTTGTTTGGAACTAAAACAAAGGTATTCTCTGGTTACGTGTGGCAATAATAATAAAAAAGATTTCCTAACACAAACAGTTTGAATGTCATCCTTGCACGATCTGGCATTACAAACATATCCCCACACAGTTTATGCAAACCTTTGTGATAAGTTTTCCCCAGAACTTGTTTTCCATGATAAGTTATTCATGCTGACCTTTGAAAAGAGCGCTCCAGCTCAACAAAATACTCGAATATAAAACAGCTGGGAAAGAAAAACCCTCCACAAATGGCCAGTTGTGACATGAGGTGACATTAATTTTGTCCTTTAAATGGGTCAAAAACCAACTTTAGGTCTTAGATCATCAAACTACACTGGAAAAAAAAATCCCTGTGAAGCATCCAGGTGTATAATTTCATCTGTCCTTGTTCTGTCAGTGGTCCCAGCTGAGGGTGCTACTGGTCAGCATGTCCTGTCCTAATTACTCGGCTAGCAGGGAGGACCACAGGCCCAGATGCACTGGGGCTCTCCAAGCGCTGAAGAAAAGGTCCCAGGCCGCTATCCACACTCAAACACCTACATAGACGCGCTACACACACACACACACACACAAATACCCAACAACCTGAGCAGAGGTGTGGATTCATCCAAGTTGAACGTGCACAAATATCTGCACATGTGCACTCACACACCCAAAAACACAGACACTCACACAAGCAGAGAGGCCCATATGTAGAGGGACTGTGTATCCTTCCAGGTCATTAGCCCCTGACTGTCAGGGCGAGCTGAGGAAGCGGAGGTGGCATGTCGTCTCCGGCTCGGCCAGATGTGCTGCTGACACTGCAGACAGACAGCCTAAAGTTTGTACTGCCGGCATCTCGTGCTCTGTAATGACATCATTAACTCATGTCAATCAAGGTATTTTTTGGCAAATGTAAAGATATGTGCATTTAAAATATACTAAGTACCTCATACAACCCCACTTCAAAAACACCCAAACTATCCCTTTAAAATGCTCTAAATTGATTCATTGAGTTCAGCTTATTTAGATCTGTGTCACCGTTGTTCCTGCTCCGTCTCCATGTTTCCTCTCTGCAGCTTTTTTTTGCTTTTTGCAGAATCGTCAGCGTTAATTTAGCTCTGCGAGCATAGAAGTCAACACTGTGTCAGTGTTTATCTACGTTTGCACCCTTCCAAGCTTTTGATAGTTTTCAACAGCTGAACCTCGGAGCCATTTCGCTTTCACGAGAGGACAAACAACACTCCACTCCACACTTGTCATCTCCAAACAATTGCGACTGAAAAAATACTGTTAATGAAAAATCAACACCTAGGATATAACGCCGGATAATTTGTTGTGTTGTGTGAATGTGGCCGCATATTGAAAATCAGTCACGATGCTAAATTGCGGCTGTAAGGACTCTAATAAGTCATTTACACGGAACACTTTCCAATGCTCATTTTTTCCCGTAGATAAACAAATGCGTTACTGCTGGCTAAGTCTCTTTTCATCCGTCATCTGAAAGTGACTAAGCAGGCTGGCTAAATATTGATCATAAAACAAAACACAATATGTTAACTTCAGGTCTCACTTTAAACAAACAACAGCAGCAGTTTTAGTTGATTTTATGTGCATGCAGCACAATCTGCCCCCGCTCACTGCAGGTCATAATTTAATACTTTCCACTGAGGTAGCATTAGTGTTTGTGATGCTTTCGATGAGGCCTTTTGTGTTCACAGATGTCATGGACTGATACAAACACACAAAAGATGCAACACTCTCATGGCCAAAAAATGGAGGCACGGTGTCTCAGCTTTTGACCTTCATCATATTTGCACTGTGAAAGCATAGACTCCATCAGTCAATTATGTTTGGATCCAAAGATGCAACCTGCTGTGTGAAGTCCGCCTGCTCAATCATCATTGTCAAATGATGCAACGCCGATACGTGTTGCACTTTACACCTACTAATACACACGTGCTTGTACAAAGACCTCTCCTAAAAATCAAAGCAAGATGAATAAATGATATGAATTATAAACAGATACTGTGACTGAGTTTAGATGTGAAATGAAGATTCCCTCTGCATAACTCTAAACATCTATATTAGTGTGTATTTATGAATTTGTAAATGTCATTATTTGCACATTATCTATAGGGATGCAAAGTCCCTCCCCTCCCATTGTACCTTATTTGGGAAAAAAAATATGTACGGTAGTCAACGGCGAGAGACAAATACTTTTTTGACACCGTTTGAATTGCGCCATGAATCACACACATGATGTTTGTCTATTTAAAAGATAATTTTGCAAGTCAAGAAAGTCGCAGTTTGTCGTTGTATCATCAAAGAACATATATTAAAAAGAAGTGAAAGTACATTTTTCGTTCCATCGCAATATCAGTGCCCAATAGCAAAGCTACGCTTCCGCCGTTTTGGACTGAAAGTGACTACCGGACCCCGGTAAAACATCCGCCTACAAAGTGCCGTACAAAAGTAAAACAAAATTATTTCTATTCTGTTGTCATATTCTACCAAAATGGCCTGTGTTGAACAATACAATTTTTATAAATATAATAAGCATTTTCAGTTTTCAGACGTCACTTACGCGACTTTTGGTTGTTTAGTCTTTCTAATTACGGATTTTCACTGTCTTATACATCAACAGTTTTACAACAAACTGTGACTTTCTTGACTCGCATAATTATTTTTTAAATTGACAAACATCATATGTGTGATTCATGGCGCAATTCAAACAGGATCAAAATATTGTTTGTCTTTCGTTCATATTTTTTTCCGAATAATGTCACATGTCTAATGTCCTGTGAAATGTATCTGAACATTCAGAGAGTCTGCTATCACAGCTAAAAGATGAGGGCTTCGTTCTCAAGTAGTGAGGACAAGAGTGAAAATCTTCTGTTTCAGACCAGAGAATGATCCAGTTAGGAAGAACACTTCAGGGTTTGGTAGTGCCAGCCCGAGTGGATCAGTCTCGACAGCTTAGGCACGCAGTTTACAAGTTGGTGACGGACAAGTTTTGTAATTAACAAATTCACAGGAAAGTTAGTCAAACCTGCAACAGTTCTGATGCCAAACCAATACTGCAGCACATTCAGAAAAAGATAGAAGTGTGTGCCCAAAAAGTTGGCGTGCTTCGTGGTGCAGGACAGTGTAGGAAATGAGAGGAGGCTGCACGGGGAAAACAGAGCTACTGGTGGAGGAAATTTGGCAAAGTTGTACTCTGGGCTTCATGCTGCTGCCTCTGCTCTGGAGCGAAGTTGGCCGGTGTGAAAGGAAGGACAGCCAAATCCCCTAACCCAGAACAAATATGTCTAGCTAACTGCACTCCACTGCAAAAAGTGTCCATGTCAATCACTAATTTTAGCTTGCATTCAGGCTTATAGCTGTTGGAAATGTTATGACTTAAAAAAATAACTGTCCCATAACAAAAGCATTAGAAAAGCAATTAGAACATTTTCTTTAATTTCCTATACTAATTTCTCAACTGATAGATAGATAATGTTTTAAAATTGTGCTCAAACTAAACAGATATGACCACTGACTGAAGAGAAGAAGCTGCGTTCACTTTTAGTTCTGCTGCTATATTTAAAAAAGGTTGTATTTAAAATGTGATTTCACCTCAAATTGCTGTAATATGTCGTACTTTGTATGCTCTGTTTGAAGTGAACAGATGGGACAGTTGACTGGCAGATGAGTGGAAGCTACTGTCAGTTTTATGGATTGCCTCTAACTTTTATAACACCTTTAATTTTGCACCATTTGCGGCGCATCAGTACGTCTTGAGGGGAAGCAACACGTTTGCCATTTCATATGTGATGAATCTATTTAAACCGAACAGATGCAGAAGTGGTTCCTGTTTCGATTTTACTTTAATTCCCTTGTACTCGTACTGTGCGTAGTTGTAATTCTCTTTTGCAAAGTCGTACGTTCACTGCACTTTTCTTGAAGAAAATCAGCAGGTTTTGAATAACTAACAACAATCAGAAGGTAAAGTAATACACTGTGTAATTTTAGTTGCATTTGCAAGTTTCACAGCCGCCAACTTTTATGTTTCCTTCTTAGCTGTGAACAGTGCCAACTGTGAGATATTATCATAGGCGTGTTGATTTTTCTCTCAATCCCGAGGCCACAATTAGAAAATTCTTGTAAAAATGACAGAAGCATGAGATCGGGGGTGTTAAAGAGCAACACCTTCGCATTCAGTGGAGTAACACAGCCTGCATGCAAAAACACAAATCACATTGAAACCATGCACACTAGACAGAGAGACTGTTTTCACAGTACACACACAAAAACGGTTTGCAGAGACCCTCCTAAAAAAGTGAGCAGCAGACCTTTACATACACAAACACACATGCACAAACAGAAAAACACTGACTTTATCCTTAACCAAACCACCTCCACAGTCTCACACACCCCTGTGCAGTTGTACACAAACCGGTGAGGTGTGTGTGTCTTCCTCCCTGGCGTTCGTCGGGTCTAATTAAAGAGCGAGCTGCTCACCAGAGGGGTTGATGACACATAAGGGTGTTTAATTAAAATCCTAAAGAAGCTACACATCGTGGCAGTGTTACGGGACGGGACAGGCTGCTGGAGAACCAGGAGAGGGAAGAAGAGGGAAAGAAGGTTGAGTTATTTGAGGACCAAAGAGAGGAAAGACGGGGCTGAAAGATTTGTGCTGTATTCGATTCAAAAGACAAAATTTTAAAATATGTGTTAGGTTTAGACAAAGGTGGTGGTTTGGGTTAAAACAACACCAGAAGTGGCGTTATAAATATATCAACGTTGACCTCTGGTTTCACACGGAGAGTCCTGGGCAATAGTCCGGTGTTTTTGAACCCACCCATCCATCCCGACCTCCTTCTTAGGCGGTGTTTGTTGCCCTTCTGGTTCACAATTACGTGGATTACTTTTCGTAGGTATAGCTACGAACAGTGTATGAGAACAGCCTGCACAATTACAGGGTCAACATGCTTTGTTTAACATGTTAGTTGCATTGTTTCCCAGGTGGGAATTTCCAACTTCACTTGAATGCAGCAAAAGTACAAAATAACTAAAAGTGAGGGAAATGGAGAATGGGATGAAGGGAGAGAGCAAACGGAGAGGTGAGAGAAAGAAAAAAAGGAAACAAAGAGATTGAATTTAATGAAAAACAAGGAGAGAGAAAGAGAAGAGATGAAACAAAAAGAAAAACTGAGAGAAAGAGAGAGAGAGAGAGAGAAAGAGCGTGTAAAATCACTCATGACCAGCAGTGCAGTAGAGGAAACTGTGTGGTGTGGCAAATGAATTGTTCTGCAGGAAGCATTTTCATTTGTGTGCTCACACAGCACAAAGCTACTGGAGGGGAGCTGGAGCTGGAGCTGGGTTCCTGTGTGAGTGTGTGTGTGTGTGTGCGCTGTGGTTGCATATAGCTTGGGATGAAGGGATTGACCTAACAGTTTAAAGCCACCAACCCTCATTTATGCATTGTTTTTTTCAGAGAAGCAGCATGAGCACAAGTACTTTGTCATTACCGAAGGCTATTCCATATCATGAATGCTTAATTGTACTATACATTATACAGTGGATACTATACACTATACATTGCCAGTGCACATTATTTAAGGTAGCAATAATGTTCCCCTCTAAACATAATTGGCAAAATAAATTATAAAGCCGTGCTAGCAGCATCGCTCCGGGGATGGCATTGTCAGTCGGTTGCTCGGTCCACCACTTTGTTCCAGACTGAAATATCTCAACAACTAACGGATGGATAGCTATGAAATTTGGTTCAGACATTCACGGTCTCTAGAGGATGAATCCTACTGACTTTGGTGATCCCCTGACCTTTCCTCTGACTCTACCATTCCATTCATACCGGAACCCTTAGGTGTACCCAACCTGGTTTCATGGGAAGGCGCATAAATACCATGACATTACACGGACATTTCATTTCATTTCACAGCCTTTTCACGTGTCATTTGTACACCAAATAAACAACCGCAGTTAGATTCAGGCAAGAAAACCACTTAGTTAGGGTAAGAGAAAACATCATGGTTGGGCTTAAAGTAAGTACGTAAACTAAGTAAAATACTTATAGGACCAACGTAACACAATTACAGAAAACACGTCACAAACGTAAATCAATACATGTGACAATCGTTACATGACAAACGTCACTAACGCAACTTACAAAACAAAACACCGGTCAACGACGGTCCAAAACACGAGTCTCCTGGTTAAAAGGTTTTCGTTGGGCCCATCCACCTCCTGGTTTTTCTTGCTTTTTTCACTACATTACTAACTCTTGCTGTAGCATTTATGTGCAGATGCGTTTACATTGCAGTCAGTACAACATGCATACGCCTTGCGCATTATCATGGCATTTACACACCTTTTAGTGCAAACGGGCTGGTGTACTGCACGTTCATGCATGCGCATAGCAACAGACTTGACAACCACACATTGATTGATTGACACACATGCAGACAAGTGTTTAATCTAGACGCATGTTGCATTGTTTAAGTATAATATTATTATTATTATTTCAGTTGTGGTGAAAACTTGGACATTTTGGTTTTTTACAGACTCGGGACACGCAGCTTGAAAACGGACAACTAGCCACCATAAACACAAAACTAATGAAATTCCCATCAGCCTCAGCTGTACTTTGTGTTTAGTGTAATTAACAATCAGCATGTTAGCATGCTGACATTAGCACTTCTCTAAAAGAACCACTGTGCCAAAGTCCAGCCTCACAGAGCTGTTAACATGGCTTTAGACTCGTATTCTTGTTTTCACACTCCACCTCTGCCTTTGCTCATCCTGGCTTCTGTACCTTGACTTCTTCTCTTGTCAGGTGATAGCATGTTTTCTCTTGAGGTCTTGTAGTTGTCACAACAGAAGAGAAACTCGCTGTTGAGATACCAAAACAGCGAGACCTCTTCAAGCCACATTCTTGGCTTAGTGCTAGTGAGACAAAGTCCTCAGGTGAAAAATGAAGTCATGTAAAGTAGTGAGATATCACTCCTGAACAAAGGACCAAACTCTATATTAATTTTTGTTATGCTTTAAATTACACTTCTGTGCTCCTGTTGATGTGTGTTTTGTGCTTTATTCCCGCCACCTCTCAGCGCTCTTGTAACAAAAGCACAGAGCAGTTAATTAACTTTTCCAAAAAAACAATGTTAGATTACCGTAGATAGGTCAGATGGGAACGTACAAGCAGAGAACAAGTGTTTTACACAGCGGCGTGTTGTTCCTGCTTAGCCTCGTCTCTGTCTGCCCTCAGGTCTTTAACTCTGATCAGTCCACAATGCAACGCTGATGATGATTAAACGCTGAAAGGGTCCTCGATCCATTTCGATTTCCAATGTCCTATGTGCCTTTTCTCCCTTTGTCCTGCTAGATAACATGTAAACAGGTACAGATACAGTTGTCTATAGCTCCAGAAATACTGTTAATACCCTGCCGTTGTGCAGGAACAAAGCTTCATGGGACATTGAAGACAAGAAATAATGTTTAACTCGACACCGTATTCAATAAATCTTTTTTCCAGAGGCAGAGCTTTTACGTAAGAAGAACGTTAACGTTATTCTTGGTAATCAGAGCAAATAGAAACTCCTTCGGTTATGTTTATTATGCCTATATTGTACATACTATACTGATACTACACACACTGCACGTATAGACATGGACACACGAATGCTTAAAAGTTTCTCTTGCGTCAACTGTCTCGCGCACACACACACTTGGCAGCTCTGCCAGGAGGCTTCGAGCCGCTCCATCCTCCTGTATAGCTTTATTTGTTTTGTCATGAAAGCAAATTTTTGAAAACTGACACTTGCCGTAACGAGCATCTGTTTTCGCCATCTGTGGGCTATGCAAATTAAGCCAATGAATATTCAGACAGGACTCAGTTTAGAGGCACAAGTCCTCAGGCTTGCTTACAGTTGGTGGAGAGAATCATGTGGACCATCGGGACGGAGGGGGGGAAAAAAAAGGGAAGTAAATCTTCGTAGCCCTGCTCTCCACCTCCCCATCCTTTCTTTTTCAGTTTAAGCGGGCATATGCTAAATGAAAGCTCTGCTAATTTGGAACAATTTATGAGCTGACAGACGTGTCTGCTTTATTCATCCACTCCCGGGGACATCTGATCTACCTGTCCTGCGTGCAGAAAAACTGTTTTCCTGTTTCCTCCCACCGGTGGTCTGCCGCTACTCTTCATCACCTCCTCTTTATCTCTTCGCTGTCCTCTATTCCTCTTCCTTCCTTGACTCTCCACCTTCATTTTCTCTCTGTGTTTCCTCTGTTCCCCCTGTGCGCTGATGTTTCTCTTGTTTTTTTTTACATCAATTCTTTGTTTCCGCTGTTTTTATCACCTCTAATTCTCTCTTTCTCTTCCTCTTACCCTCCCACTTCATTTCCATTTTTCCACCTCTCCTCCGCTCTTCACTTTCTCCCTACAGTGAGGGCATCCCATGAATAATTCAAAAGCGTTGCAGGATGATAATGGGAAATTAGAGGTGAGACTGTGCGTAGCTTGTGTGTGCGTGTGTGTGTGTGTGTGTGTGTGTGAGAGATCAGTTGATTCATTCCAGCCAGGAGGCAACTGTAAGGGGCTCTTTATCCATATAAATTATGTCAATAAAGTGACACTTCTGTTTAAAGTTGCGAAGTGAAGACGAGTGACAGGCGATTTAGTCGTCTCGGGATGATGAAGTAATGATTGCCGTTCAGTTGTTATGTCAACATTATCGCCGGCTGCCATTAGGGCTATCAGTCAAAGCTGGTTTCTGTGGAAGTTTAGCAAAAAAAAAAAGAGAAGACGTTCCTCTCTTCTGGTGCAAGTAGTTTCACGTAAGAGGCCACCTCGAAGAGTTAGCTCACAACACGCTATGGACTTAGGACAATTAACTTTACACTGTGCAGAATGTATATCATAATGGATTTTGAGATAACTTCTGCTATGATTTGACGCTAAACTGTATACATAAAATTCAATTGAAAATTTAATTGACCATAATAGACCAACCGAGGCTAACACAAGGATTATAGACCGAGGTTAACACAGGGCGTCAAGTAGGATCAGAAACGACAATGGGTGTCGGATGTGACAATCAATCGTTTCATCCCGTGCAGTGTGTCTGTCTGGGACTGCTTGGTCACCGCCCCTAAGCTTCAAACTATGACACTCTAGGGAGAAAAGTAGTGTCAGTTTTGGGCCCAGGGATGGCGTGTCACCTTCCGTTAGTTACATGCATAGTGTCTTTTCAAAAGAAACTCCAGTGTACACAGGAAACGTACAGTTTTTTGTTACATGCGTACAGCGTCTTTTCAAATTAAACTTCCAACATAGATTTACTTAGATTTTAGCTTTACTTACGCAACAAATCCCCTTGGTTAGGTTTAGGAAAACATCCTGGTTTGGGTTAAAGTAAGTACATTTGTTACGTAAAATAACTACACTTGTTACGTAACTGGCGTTAGTAAAGTTTGGAAGTTACGTAACATCACTACGGTAAAATAACAACGTTGACTTGGTTTCACACGGGACACAAATAGCGTTCTCCTGTGTGAAAGTCCTGTGTTTGTTCCACCCGTTCATCCTCCCCTCCTTCCTGCTTTAAGCTGACTTTCTCACTCTTTATACTACGTCAGTTTCTCTGACCGTCTAATAGTGATGCGTATAGGTTTACATTGGAGTTAGTAGAAAGCCCGGTGCATCTCATACAGATGCTAAAGGGTGACTCGGTGTGTTTGTATCAGACGCCGAGAGCCACTGACCAAGCAGCGGCAGGCTACTAGACGCGTTGGAAGTGAGACGGGGTTGTCTGGATCTCACGACGTCAAGCCACGACGTGCCTTCCACTGCGCGTTCTGTCCTAGTACCTCTTTCCCGATGACATCACATGCGTAGTGAAAGACGGCGAGCTTTAACTGGTCTGGGACCAACGTGTAGTCTGTCATGTATCTCAGCCAAGTCATGGCAAGAATTTATGACTCTGTAATCGTCTAGTCTGACATAGTGATCATCATAATGGACGGAAATATTATCTAGTCTGAATCTGGCAGACTGTAAATAAAACTCCTCCACTTTTAAAAAAATGTTCTTACTGTTTACACCATGACCCATGGCCCATTCAGAGGCTTCTTCTATTGTTTACCCTGCAGGATATCATCTTCAAGTCAATAGTGTAGGAGATTCACAGTTAAACTCTACAATACAACTTCTAAGTCTTTAGTGCTTTATGAACATGTGAGTTCAGCACCCAGAGATGCCCCCACGTCTGCACAACAGCTGCAGGTCAGGAAGCTAAATCCAGCCAGGACGCTCAGTTGGTCCAGTACAGCCTCCCTCTGAAAGTTGTGTTTTCTGTAGCAAGAAAGCAGTTTCACAGTAAATATGGTCTACATTCAGCAAGCCGAACACAAAACGGGATTCATGTAATTAAAATGTGAAGAGAAAAATGTGCAGAATACGTGAATAAGCTGCTGATCCCTCAAAGTTAATAAAAGGTTAAACTTTCTCAGAGTTTGCACTGCAAATAATGATCAGATTTGTACAGGGATATTTGTGATATTAATTTTTTTTAATCTAATTTTCGCCCTTTTTAAAGACTTAAAATATACATCATTTTTTCTTCTTCTGGGAAATAAAATCTTAACCTCTACCTATCTAATAACATTCAGTGATTACAGATGTCTGTGACTGGATTTCAGTTTACCTTTATCAGATTTACTGTATGCACAGTATGTACATCTTCCCGGCTCTGTGGTTGTGGATTGTTTTGCTGCCGTTTCTATTGTTCGCTACCCGACTCAGTACCCGGATGCAGTGAATTGAAGCAGTAGGCCTGAAACATTTTGCTTAATTGTGCGTACGAGTCCAATCACCCTGTAACCCTGTCCCAAAACTGACAGGAATCTATTTCCGTTAGATTCTCCACTGAAGATAAGTCTCTTTTAATGGCTGCTCCGAAGTGCTGCCGTTGAAATGTTTTGTTTAATTGTGCATACACCGTCTCTGCGCTACCCTGCTCCTGCATTATCCCTGTTCCCAGAGGCGACAGCAGAAAGCGTCTCTATCTGTTTTTACTCTCTGAATGGAAGATAACTTTCCTCTATTGGCTGCTTTGGAGTGCTGCTGCTGCTGCAGGCGAGCTCATTCATGCTCCTTCAGGGCTTCATTTAACTAACTAACAGTCTTGGCCGCGCAAATCCATCCAGCTGGAGGTGAACGGCAACGCAAGCAGCTGTCAGCTGCAAACTGGCCTCCGTCCTGCTGAATCCCACGGCAGCAGCAGCAGCAGCGCCGACAGAGAGGGACTGTCACAGAGAAACTGACCAGGGGGGCATTGTGACACTGAGAGGCATCTTCTTCACTCTACTCTTCTAAAGATAGAGGAGAGGTGTGGATTAAAAGTGAAGAGAGGAAGAGGAGAAGATCCATATTCTTGCAAGAGATGAATGTTCAATCTGCAAGACTGCAATCTGGTACGAGGCTGACGTTAACATCTAATGATTTCATTACTGGAAAAATCATCAGCCCGTCCTGCAGCATTGCTATCAGCATCGTGTCAAGGTGTTAAAATGTAACTGGAGCAGAGGTACAAAATAAAAATAGTCTGCACGATACTGCTCAGTATGCACTGCTATATTTATATGTTTTTAAGTGTGCGCTCAAATGTAAACAAAAGCTGAACTGAGACACAGCCCCAACAACAGAGTGACATTTCTTATTCTTCTTGGAGAACATCCTATATATAGAAGATTTCATTAATAAGTCAATGCACTAGACACACAACCAGCTCTTCCACTGTTATTACTGCAGGCAGCTGCTGACATTTGGATGTGACATGTTTGAATCAAGTGCAACAATGACGCCGTTTACATGCACAAAACATTGCAGTTTTTGCCCTTATTATTAATATTCCTACTAATCTATTTTCATCGCTAATGACAATGAATAGTCCTCTAATATTCCTGTTTACATGCAGCCGTGCATACTCTGATTAACATAACAATTTGTGGACTTGCAAACACAGCCTCCCTCTCTCATTCCTTCAACCACTTTCTTGAAAAGGTCGGCGTTGCAATATTTGTGAAAATCAAAAATGCTGTTGATATCCAAGTCTTTTATAATTTCCCACCAGAAATGTGGGTTTTTCTTTTGGGCATGCATCTCTGCAAACTGTCGGCTAGTTGGCCAAGCTGGCCGTAAACAGGCAAGAGGCCGTGTGTCGCAAACTGCTGTAAAAACCCCAATTGAGACGCATATTATGAATGGGCTGTATATATGTCCAAAGAATGCTCCTAAAACATGAATAATATCGGCATATCCAACATGCTCCATTTGAGATAAGGCCTAATTTTGAATATCCAAACAGGATATCACTTGACCCATAAAAAATTCGGAATATTGTCATATTCGTAATATTAATGTGTGTGCATGTAAACATACTCATTGATAGTGGACAAGCAGTTTATGATTTCATACCCAAAAGTCAATAGCTGTGAATGTAGAGGTGTTATATACACCTCAGCTGAAATACCTCCACTTCACTGCGTGGAAGTACCTCTCTTGAAACAGATCACACGTACTTCTGCATACTCAACATTGTACTGGCAAATGGACGTCTGCACCTGCACATGAAAGATGTACGCCACCATCACCAGACGTTCTGACAAACTGCTCATCTATCACGTTATCTCGTTTCTGCTCCACACATCTTCGGTCTTCTTAATACACTTCAACACTTTCCTCCCATTAACCCCCGGAGAGGTCAAACAAAGATTCAACGGCTGTCTCAGGATGACGACGTCTCGCTGAAGCAGGTGAGACAGAGACATCTGTCAGGATACAAGGCTTTGGCTTCGGGGTAGGAACACACTGACACACACACATACACACTTGTCCTCAGAGGTTCAGCCCTCAGGTGATGGAAAGAGAGCATTACTTCCTTCTCCACTGTCTCGGAGCCAGAGCCTCATCCATTCTGGCATAAAGACAACATGCACACACACATTTTCTCTTTTTCTAGCCTTCTCTCACTTCCACTTTGTGTCCTCAGGGGGAAGGAGTTCCTATACGACGTCCATAACGACCCCTGGATGAGCCTCTCAGACTTCCATATCTACCTCTGTCCTATAAAGCTGTGGACAGCACTGACAGAGAGCCGGGAGTCACCGCAGGCCTGCTGGCTGCACTCGTAAAGAAACCTGGCAGCGCTGCCTCATCACCGCCACAGTCACAAAGCTGCACATGCAGCCATCATTTAAAGTCTCATCTTATGTACCGGCAATACTGCACTGCTGCCTGCACTGCTGTCACAAGCCAGGCTGTTCTCATACACCGTTCGTAGCTACACCTACGAAAAGTAATACACTGCATTGACAATTTTAAACTCTTTTTAGGGGTGCTCAAGCACACCTAAATTTCATCCTCACCACCTCTCGCCCCAGCCGCAGAAAAACAGTGCCCCTCGGGGCTGCTCCAGCCACCAGCTCCGGCCTTTCCAACGCCGGTCCCTCAGCCTGTTGTGCCTCCCAATGTAAATATCAAAATTGATTTACTATTGTGATGTATAGACATTATTAGGAGTATGCATTTTAATGTTGTAATAATAAAATATGATTATTCTTTAGTGCCTTCAACATCAACCGCAGCAGGCCTCCGAGGGTCCCAAGCTCCTTCCTCTCTCTCCCACTGTAAATGCTTTATATAAACTGTAAAACAGAAAGCAACATTTTAACATGTTGGTATCATGAGCCATGATGAAGAGTAAGCAAAACATGTAAGGCTTTGTCTCTTATTTATACAGACTCTCAAGACCGGACAACAACCCTGTCATCAAGCTCCTCGTCCTCGCCTGCTGGACCCACGACATCCACCGGTAGTTTACTTATTGTTATTGTTGTCTTTGCATGCCAGCCCATAAGATCAGACAATTTTCTTACATATATATATTTTTTTCTGTGAGTAGGTCACACCACTGAAGAAATGGAGCAGATGGTTCGGTGGTGTGGCCGGTGCAGGGAACCTGACCCTCCGGAGAGTTCGGAGGGATTGGTGTCGTGGGTCTAGTGCGACAACTGCCACACATGGTTTCACACCGACACTGTTAAAAAAATCGTAACGTTAACGTAACACATTTTTTATATTTATTTATTTATGAATGTACCTTAACAAACCTTTAAAAATGGGTAACAAATATATAGTTTCATTTTGTTAGTCAGTTTTGACACGGATAAACATGGGAGTGGACAAATATGCTGCTTTATGCAAATGTATGTATATATTTATTATTGTAAATCAATGAACAACACAAAACAATGACAGATATTGATCCAGAAACCCTCACAGGTACTGCATTTAGCATAAAAAATATGCTCCAATCATAACAATGCAAACTGCAGCCCAACAGGCAACAACAGCTGTCAGTGTGTCAGTGTGCTGACTTGACTATGACTTGCCCCAAACTGCATGTGATTATCATAAAGTGGGCATGTCTGTAAAGGGGAGACTCGTTTGTACCCATTTTCCATAGAATTATAGTGAAAGTAAATGATTCAACTTTTAGCTGCAGAGGACTCCCTGGAACGCTTCGTTTTAGCGCATTTCAGCGAAATAGCGTTGCTAGGCAACAGCTTTGGTCCATGTTTGCTTCCTGTCAGCTGATGTCATTCACATACACTGCGACTGGAACTCAACCGAGACACATTTAGAATGTTTACGTTCAAAACTGTATAATGGTCTAAAGCTGTTGCTAGGGCAACATTACAAAGCACAGTACTGCTTACTATTGGTCAAAGCTGTACTTTATGACATCATCAGAATGTTGATGATGTCTTAAAGTACGACTTTAAGACATCATCAGCTTCAAAGGAAGCTGTGAAGCCGTGAATGCAGCTATAGGCCAAATATTGGACACACTTTAAAACTGTTTTTTCAGCACTCTTAAGAAAACTGTACTTTCAGCACTCTAAGAGAGCAGAAAATGGGTTCCACGGTATCTAAAGACATTGAGAGCATGGCTTCAAGCCAAGAGCAGACAGATACTACTGACGAAGACAATGTAGTAGGAAGAGCAGTTGATCAACAAGAGCAGACAGATACTACTGACGAAGACAATGTAGTAGGAAGAGCAGTTGATCAACAAGAGCAGACAGATACTACTGACCAAGACCATGCAGTAGGAGGAGCAGTTGATCAACAAGAGCAGACTGATCCTACTGACCAAGACCATGCAGTAGGAGGAGCAGTTGACCAACAAGAGCAGACTGATCCTACTGACCAAGACAATGATCCTACTGACCAAGACAATGCAGTAGGAGGAGTTGACCAACAAGAGCAGACAGATCCTACTGACCAAGACAATGCAGTAGGAGGAGTTGACCAACAAGAGCAGACAGATATTACTAACCAAGACAATGATCCTACTGACCAAGACAATGCAGTAGGAGGAGTTGACCAACAAGAGCAGACAGATCCTACTGACCAAGACAATGCAGTAGGAGGAGCAGTTGACCAACCACCTGATGACCTGCAACACCGTGAGAGTCAGGAAAAAGAACTAATGGAGCTCCGTGAAAGTGTCCAAACTCAAAGAGGTTTGATTGCAAAGTGCAATGCTCTGAATTTGGCCAAAGAGGCCATTGAGAAAGACTTGAGACAAGAAATTCAGGAGCTAAAGAATACGCTGACGCTGTACAAAGCAGAGCACCTGAGAGCAAATGAGGCTCTGCAGCAAGAGATTGAGGAGCTCCACAAAAGGCTGTCTTCGGAGGAAAGGTGTGATGCAAAGAGGGACACAATTGAAGCCATGAGGTTCCAAAATGACACAATGAGAGAGGAGTTCGAGGAGCTCAAGAAGAATCGTCAAACTATAGAAGCTTTGGATGAAGTCTTCGATGCACATCGGGCAGAGGAAGAGGCGATTAGCCAGGAAAACGACGAACTCCAACAACGTATTCAGGACATGCGCAAAAACATCCGTAATGAAAAGTCTTTGCAGGAAATGGATAACACGGTGACAGCATCATATGTGGTCCTCAGAAAACAAAGTGACGCACTGCAACAACAACTCATGGAGCAAACCAAAAAGTATGACGAACTGAAAGTTCGGGAAGTCATGTGGAAGGAGAGGAAGAGCAGCATGGACTTATTGAGCAGACAAAATGATAACATCGAACAACAAGTTCAGGCGATTACAAGAAAGGTCCAGAACAAAGAAAACTTGGAGAAGAAAAACAGGCACATTAAATCAGAAGAAAAAGTCGTCTCGACCAGAAATACAGAGCTTCTCAAAATACGTGGAAAGCTCTACTCAAAGCTTCTATGTATTGGCGACCATGAAGACAGTTGCCAAACTATGACAGACGAGATAGAAGCCATGAGAGAGTTCAATCAGAATCTCCAAGAAGAAATCCAGGCACTCAACGAGGAGGTCATAAACAAAACTGCTTTGCAAGCAAAATATAAATCAATGAAAGCAGAGAAAAAGGTTCTAACTCACCAAAATGACAACCTGCATAAAGAACTTCAGGAGCTGCACAAAACGATTACAAAGGAACAAGCTTTGAAAGACAGGAATGCTATCCTTGCAGAAGAAAATGAATTATTGCGCAATCAAAACCTCTCACTTGACCACGAGATCCAGGCGCTCTACAGCAGACTCCAAAGTGAGAAAGTATTGGAGGCCATACATCAGTTGCTGAAGGTACAAAAAAATGCCATAAGCCAGCAAAATGATTCACTTCGACGAGAGAGCCGGGTGCTCCATAAAAGGTTGAAAAGACAAGAAACTTTACAAAATCAGTGCAAAGCGACGAACGCGGAGAAAGAGAACATCAGCCGAGAGCGTGACATCCTACAACAAGAAATCCAGCTGCTGAACAGCATGTGAGGAGCTGTGTTGTGGGTTTACTCCGGGTGCTCCGGTTTCCTTCCACAAAAATGCTGAAACAAAAACATGACAGTGCTGTCATGTTTTTGCTCTCCATAACGGTGTATTGATGTGGATGAAATGATTTCTCACCTCATCTCACCTCTTTGTTGTGGATTTACTCCGGGTGCTCCGGTTACCTCTCACAAAAAAAGCTGAAATATGACAGTTGTGTCATACCCTCGAACACCGTGGTGAACACCGGTGGTCAGGGAAGCCGTCCGACTGAAGAAGGAGGCCTTCCGGGATGTGATATCTCGCAGGACTCCGGAGGCAGGTGCAAGGTACCGACAGGCCCGAAGAGCAGCAGCCACTGCCGTGACGGAGGCAAAGGAGGGGCTGTCTTGGATGACACGTCTCTTCAACATTGCGTGGAAGTCGGTGACTATGCCTAAGGAGCAGCAGACCGGGGTGGTGATTCCCCTGTTCAAAAAGGAAGAATATAAGAAATAAAGTGTAGTATTATATGTTTAACTGTAAGGAGCAAATAATTGTTGAGATTACATCTTTTATGATTTCAATACTTCACATTTTTCATTTTGTAGTCATAGTGACCCAGTTTACCCACAAAATCAGAAAATATTGGATTTGGTTTTATCAATAATCAATGAAAAAGATGAAAACCCTCCCATGGTGTGGCTGTTTTTCGTGCTGGGGACAGTTACCGTCCCCTACCCCGCCAGCCCCCCTTTTCCTCAGCAGGGAAAAACAGCCGGCTGCTTGTGTCCCATCCCTTATTAAATATCCTACTGAACTACACAGGAAGACAAACAATATAAAATGATGAGCTCTCGTAGTGTCACTCAGGCTGGCTGCATACATTAAAACCTGACTTCTGTTAGAACAGAGCTGAGAGAGAGAAGAACGCACACCAAGATAACATTCATTCACTGTTACTGCAATCATTACAATTCAGATTTACAGTGATCGTCCTCTCTGCCGACCACCCTTTAGTGTTCATGCATCAAAGCTTTCAAAGTGCATCAACAATGACCTCTGAACTCGCCGTGGGGACGGGCGACAGAGACCGCCAAATTCACTCATTTCACAGTCACTCTTTCACAGTCATGATTTAAACATAAAACCACCGCATGAGGATATTTCTGTACCAGAAGAGAGATAAATATTCATGCATCCTATCTGTTGGAGCGGAGCTCATCAAAATGTAGCAGTAATTAATCTAATTCGCTAAAACATGATTTTACTGGACAGTACATTAAGTATTTCCATTTTTTTTTCAAATTGAGTGAAGCAGTGGCAAGGGGTCTGGTTATTATTATTCAGAAGGATATTATTCATCACTTTAAATCTTTAAAGCTTTCAGATGAATATAGATGAGGAGACCCCTGTGAAACTGCAGTCAAATGCTGCCAGTCCTGACAGGGAGGCAATACACTACAAAAACAAAAACGTCCCCGTCTTGACAACTAATTTACTTGTACGTACTGCACTTCACAGCAATTTAAAACATCTGCCAAGACTGACCTGTTGTGTTTCTAAAAAAAAACTGCAAATGTAAAAGTCTTAAAAAAGTCATGTATCTGGTGTGATTTTTATGGAAGCATTATATTATACTGCTTGTTAAAATGGATTTTTTTACAGTGTAGTGTTCCTTTCCCCAGTTGCTGGATCAGGGGTAAGCTATGTGTCACAGGCCCCACTTAATATTTTTAATGATGCAAACATCATTAGCACTTAGAGGTGTTTAAATAGAAAGCTTTGCCCCCAGCGTCAAATGAAATTAGACAAATATCCGCAGTCAGCTCCTGAAGGTATTCCTTCTCTGGTTCTTTAATAATTCATTTTACCCCCCTTTTACCTCTTTCTCTTCCCTCCTGCTGCTTCACTGTAAAACATCATAATGGGAATGAGTGAAATCAAACACAATTGTATGTAATAAAATAGGTCTGTCAATTTCATGTAAAAAAAAAAACTTAAAAGGATAAGGCTGGTGATTTTCCATATTTTGTAAAAATCAGGCTGCTCTCATTCATTGTTCGTACTTAAAGTAATGCACTGTACTTCGTCTATAACCAACAATATGAGCCAGCAGCCTGATCTCTCAGAAATACGTGAAATTAATACAACCTCTTTACAGTGCATTAGGTGCAAAAATTACGAACCGGCACAACGGAAACAACGCCATTGGAAAGTCAATCAGAATCCTTTGTCATGGTGGACACACAAATTCCCAGGTTAAACAGAAATACGTGTTGATCAAAGTCTGCGTAGGGAGGAGGTCGGGGGTCGGGCGTCAAACACGGGACTTTCACCCAGGAGACAGGTGTTTGTGTCCAGTGTGAAATCCGAAGTCAACATTGAGTGTAGACCTAGTTCTTTAAACCCAAACCATTATGTTTTCTTTCCTAAACCTAACCAAGTAACGTAAATTTGTTCCGTGACGACGGCCTGTAATTTAACACATTACGTGCCACCACCACTGTTAAGAAGTCGTGGGCATTTCACATATTTCTGTGAGGTCACGTTGGAGCCAGGACGTGCAGGGCTACCTCTGAAGAAGTCAGGTGACGTAGTTTAAAGAACGACAAAGTCCGCATAGGGAGGATGTTGGTGGGGATATATCGGTCAAACAAACACAGAACTTTCACCCAGGAGGCCGCTGTTCGTGTCCCGAGTGAAACCAAGTCAGGTTGACTTATTTTACCTTACTTTTGTTATGTAACTTACGTACTTGGCGTTAGTTAGTTAGCGTAACTACGTCATTGGACCCTCCCAATTTTTTTTCCTGCTGGCGAAGGCCTGACCCAGCAGGAGTGACATTAATTAAATTTTGGGGAAGATTATCAGGGTAAGGCAACCAGAAGCAGAGTAGGGCATATCATGCCTTCAACGTGGTAGGAAAAAAATATTGCAACCGGTGAGGTCCGATGACGTCAGTTTGTATTTTCAGAGCAATTGGCCTCTGGAACAATGGTCGTTTGTTTTCGGGATAACAGGCTTTCGGTCAAATGGGCTTTTGGTCCAATGGGACATTTTTGGGACTATTGGGGTTTCAGAATAATAGGTCATTGGAACAATGGCACCGTAAAGACTGCGGCAAATGAAGAACTGACCTGGAACTTGTCGATGGGACTAAACTCATGCTAAAATATTAATTAGTTTGCCAACAGCAGCAGCTAATGAGCAGACTTTAATCAGTCTATTTAATACTAGCTCCATTAATTCACATTTTAAGGCAAAGAGGAAGCACATGTTTTAAAAGTTGAACTCACTTAAAATGTTTTACAGTGTTGGTGTATTTCTCTCCTCTCCCGCTCTCACCCTCCTATTTATATTTACCGTGGGACTCCAGCAGCTCCATTACTACAGGTCAAGGCACTATGCAGGGAAAGAGAGATTAACTCTGGGCAATTAGAGAAGTGAAATTCCCTGGCAATGTTTATCATCCTGCCCTCAGTCTTGTTCTGGGGCCCAGTTAGTGAAATATGGATGTACATTCAATATTTAACATAGGGACATCAAAGTGGGCCATAGTCGGAGCGCCGGGAAAAAGGAAGAAAAATGAGGCAACTTTTTCCAGTGGTATGAGCAGACATTATTCATGGGGGCGCCAAAAATCTGCAATTTCCTAGACGTTTCCTGTCAGTATCAGTTTTTCTCAGGGCATCAATGTTGGCAAAATCGGAAAATCTGCGATTCATAAATATTTCCATGGACATTTTTCCTGGAGAGACTTCACTCTGTCAATCCGGCAAACATGGAAGCGATAATATACAAAGAGCTTTCCGATATATACAAGCCACATGGATTTTGTTCAGAGAAAACATTTTTTGTATTTTAGGAAGTATTTATGTGCCTTTGACACCTGAGATATCTTGAATAAGAGTTTTGACTAGGCGAAATGACGTTGCAGATATCTGTAATTACGTCAGCAGCTACGGTAAGTGGGAGGCAGAAGCTATTCAAGCATGCTATGACACTGCAGCCGTATGGGTTTATAAAGTGTGTCTGGAGACAATAAATCTATAACACGCTGTAAAATTCTAGCACAACTTTCTAGCAAACAAAGCTCTCATCCGCCACAAATTCCTTGATGATCAGCTCTTTCTATTTCATGGCATTTTCTAACTATCGTATCCACTTATCCACTCGTCTCACAGCCGGCTGCACACAGAGACCAATGTTATGTGTCCAGCTCGGAGGACGGCTCGTTGTGATTAAAATGAGGTTGTAGCTCGTTGTCTACCTTACTACAGATAGAAAGAGCCCTTGTTTGTGTTTTAACAACATTTCTCTTATGAGTTACTGATCCGGGAAGTTTGAATCTGTGAATATCTTTCCAACTAGTAAATGGGATAAAACATACAAAAACACCAGCATTTAATTTGTTCTTAATGGAACAATTAAGAGAAGTCAAATAAACCGCGGAGAGCTGGAAAAATAATGTCTGGAGCCACACCATCTAGTGGCCATTATGGGAACTGCATGCTCTTCAACTTGAAGCCATGGTGATTGACTCTCGACAACTTTGTGTCCAGATACACAGATTTGCTGGAGGTTGGTGCGGCTGTGTTGAATACTCAATTCTGATTGGTCAATCACTACGTTCTGCGTTCTTTGATTTCTGTATAACAGACCGTTGCTATGGGCGTAGCTCTGAGGTCGGACTCTGGCGGGCCGTTTTTGAATCAAAATATTGATTTGTTCAGTAAGTAACCGTGTAATAAGCGGGATAATGTACAGCTAGTGGGTCATTGTTGTGAAAGAATCCCCTTCAGGGCGATGAAAGACCCCTCCGCTTCCTGTCAGGGATTCTTTCACGATAATGACCGGCACGCTGTACATTATCCCTTACATCTGTGTGTGCGTGTGTGTGTGTGTCTCTCTCTCTTTCTCCCCCTCAGTCTTTCTCTTGTCCTCAGCAATTATTTTGACTCCTTTGAAAGTGTGATGATGAAACATTTCTTCAGCTTGTTGGAGGAGTGACGACTTGACAGGGAATGCTTAAAGGCACACTATACTCTATGATGTATAAAGGCCTATTCTCACGCTGCTATGTGCACTTCTGTGTGTGTGTGTGTGTGTGTGTACAATACACTCTTTTTGTATAGAATATAGCTTTTGGTTAAGATTCAGGTATGTAGCACCTTAATGGTACATGTCCACAGGGGCGTTATTGGACATGAGGGTTCACCTTGCTTCCAAGCATTGGACGCCTGATGGGCCGCCTCTAAGTTGCATAAAGTAGCCCAGACCTCAACTTTATGCAATTGAGGAGCGGCCAACGTCACTCGAAACGCAGCGCTACATGACCAGAATGCATTGCACGGCTGTTTACATAGACAACGAATGGGAAGCATGGAAAGAACAGATCTTGTTGGACGCGTACCATAAGCCTCGTGATGAATCTGTTAACATTTGCTTTACGGTCTACCAGGAGGAATTTCCAACCCTGAATGCAAAATGAATCAGCTAATGTGTGAACATCAGACTTTGACATGTCGAGGCGGGAAAAAGCAGAGGTGTTACTAATATTAATGATGATGATTAATGATGCTTCTGTTCCATTACGGTGTGTCAGTCATGTCAGTGAACCAGAACGCCATTACTAACATTATTAGCAGCACCTGTACTTGTTGAAATGTGAGAAAAGGTCTAGGAAACAAATGAACATACTGTATTATCCCCTGTAAAGCACTTTGAACTGTATGAACATGTGCTATAAATAAACTTGAACTTAATGTAACAGTCACTCGCAAAAATTAAGAAAGGTATACTCATTGTACGTTAAACGCCTTATCGTGGCATTCATACTCCTTTTCGTGCGAACGGGCTGCAAATTCAGTTTTGTGCTTTGTGTCTGTAAGGTGGGGAGGCAGATCCAGCCCCTGCCACCCGACCCCAGCAAGCTGAACAACCTAAAGCCAATTTCCTTGATTACTTCCATGTTCCTGCAGCTTTTCTGCTCTGGCTCGTTCCTCCCATATGATGAGAGGCATTTTGAGTATGTGAGCCCAAACAGCCGGCGGTCAGCTGCAACAATCAGAAGCAATGTCACGCTAGTGTCAAGTGTGCAGTAATGCCACTGTGTATCACTTCATTTTTCAAGAGCGGTGACAAAGAGCTGCTTACACTTGAAACGTGTGCAAAAACAGTAACAGCTCTTATGACGGCTCAGACAAAAACAAATCAATCTTCGGAAACTTTGATGGCTTCCGGCCTGTTTGACATCTATTAGCACATGCCCTGTTATTTCTTTGTATTAAACAATGTTGTTGTGTACTAACTGCCAAATTTGGGACATTCTAGTTGTGTTCCATTACCATACAGTATACCTTCTTATATACATCATTTCATTCATTTATCCATTAATTAACCTCAAATTTGCATCTTAATTGAAGATGTCAGGTCCTTTAATGTACAAATTGAGGTGTTTTTGCCTGTTTTAAGGGACCTTACACTTTAAAAATTAAAGGTTTTTAATACCTGTGTTACTGATCGAAGGTAAAGTCAAACTTTCTTTGTCCTCTCTTTCTGTTCTGTTTGGTGAATTTCAATTTCACCTCAAAGTAGTCAGTTCAAATGACGATGATAAGAACATCCCACGGAGAACCTAAACTGTTTAAGACACACATACATTATAAAAAATAGTCTAACAGCTCCGTGATGGCATTATTTTGCAGTCCTACTCTGATCCACCTGTGTGTAACATGTTCCTTCCTTCCCTGCCAGTAATCCTTTTAGCTCTTTGAGCTTCTTACTCACTGAAACAGATCATTTCTTGCCCCCAACATGTAGGCAACATGCAGAGGCGCACTATCTGCCCATAGCCGTGAAGCTCACATAGTCGTCCGTGGCAGGTACCCCACGCTGTTTGCCCCCGGAAGATGGAATTACCCAGACAGCCATGGAGCGCTCCGAATGGAGGAAGAGGTAATGCTGTTTACACCAACACCACGCTGCCGCCGCCGCCGCCGCTGCTGCTTCACCACGCCACAGATGAACTTAATCTCATGTCACAACCGCATTGGAAATGTAGCTTCCAGAAAGCTTATTCCGACAGAGGGTTTTTTTAAAAAAAAAAGGAAAAAGTGTCTTGGACATTTTTTTTAGACTGTATCCAAGGGTAGAGTGAATTTCCTCCCAAAATAAAAAGCATGTAGATAGGAACTGCTCAGAGGGGGAACGGCATGCTGGGTAAATGCATGGTGTGTCTTTGTGTGCACCTGTCTTTGTCTCTCTGCGTCTCTTTTGTTCAGTGGAGATATAGACTCCTGTTTCCTGAATTAGCATTTATATTCCTACATCCTATAAAACCCAAATCCGAGTCGTTGCCTTCTGGAGGGCACGACGCTTCCGGACAGTGAATAATCGAATCACTGCTGGGTAATGATACAGCATTTGTTCACTGGTCCGTCTTCTTTGTTTGTCCACTATAGTGCTCTTCCACTCTTCTTTTCCTCTCCTGTTGAACTCTCCACTCAAAAACACCTTGTTCTATCAATGTCTCCCAACTCTCTCATCCTTTGATTTCAACCACCATCATATATTCCCTCTTCTCTACTTCGTCTTTCCTATATCTTTCCCTCGTTTCTCTCCTTGTTTTCAAACTATCATCTTCTTTCTCTCTTTACTCTCCATCCACTTTCATTTCAACATTCGCCTTCTATACAGCTAGAGCTCCTCTACTTCTCATCTTCTTCTCCATCATCACCGATTTCACCTCCTTCACCACTTCCCCTCCCTCTCCTTGCCTTCACCTTGCTATACAGCGCTCCCACAGAAACAGATGAAAACACTACTCCCAAGTGTCCTTTCCCACCCATGATTTCCGCTTGCCTTTTACCAAACTCCAGGACACCGAAAGGCAGCCATTTATCACGGCTGTGGAGCAAAAACCACGTGGCCCGAAAGTATTGAGGCGGTCATAAATCTGGAAACGCGTGGGGGGGCTTGTTTCAGTCTGTGCAGGAAAGGGTCAGGAAACATTCAGCACCATGTTCGTCGTGACAGGACTGCAGATGGCATACAGAGTTTGGCTCAAATCCAGAGCTAATTAGTGGGATGTGATTTTTACCAAAGCATAAGCAGGAATCTGATCTTCGTCTGCTGCTCAGCAGCATTCATGGTAAACAGAAAATGTGTTGGAAAGTGTGCCATACGATGACATAAATAGCATATAGTGTTTCAGTTGTGCCTTTTATTTGTAACAGTTGAACCTTAAAGGCACTCTGTTTCATTTTTGACCACTAGTAATGCTATGGAGCGATGTTTTTACCAGTGGGTCCCCATACTGTTGTATCGTGCAAGTGTGTATATGGGTGGTTACGTATACACACACACACACACACACACACAGTGGTCAGTTGTGTAGTATAAAGCATCAGGGCAGTGTAGAGATCATCATTCATCAGGTGACCCGGTGTCGTATAGACATCCATTTTGCCGATGTGTCCTTCAGTGTAAATTCAGAGTCCCTGTTAGCTCCAGAGCTACTGATCTTAAGCTGACTGTGACCTCTGACCTCTGCTGAAGGAATGGATGAGAGAGAGGTGAAGCCGTGAGCAGTGGCTGCAGACGGAGAGCTTGGCTTGAATGACTCAGAATGGTGCTGCTCTACTGCTGTTTAAAGACTTCTGAAGCACATATTCATCTGCAAAAACTTAGTACGGTCGCTAGAGTTCGCTGTTGTGTTCTTTTATATCTTCTTTTGGTGATCTACCATGCAAATAAATGATAAAACCTACCAGTGGGTGGAGGAGGCCCACATCTATGGGGCTTATAACGACTGATAATGCTTATTTTATAGCCTGACAACAGTCTAATCGGCTGGTATAGAACACTCTGAACCGTGATGCCAGCCCTGTGGTTGGATATTTCCTCATCATATTAGTCTACTGTTTGTCCTCTTCATTATGCGTCTCAGTTAACTACTCCATCCTGAGTACTTGAGCAGAGGTGAGAGCTCTCACATTGTACTGAGAGAACAGGAATGAGAGTCAGCAGCTGAATGCAAACCACTGGATTAAAAATGATAATCATGTTAGAGCTGTTGGACGAGCATCTGAAGAGAGTGCTGATGATCATTAACCCATGTGGGTGATGAGGATACTTGTATCCCCCGCGTCTCTCTCAATCACACACAGAAGTAAAACACACATTGTAGAGTATGTTTTCATTCAGTTGATGAAGTGACAGCAACTGGTTCTAATCAGTTCACAGATATATACTGTGTTTAGGCCTTTGCACTCCGTATTTCTCGTCCGAAATTGTTGCACATTTAAAAATAAATACGACGTCTTGGGCTGTCATTCAGATTTTGCTCCCCTTCTTATGTCATATACAGGCTCATTAGAATATATCGCCCACAGATTGAGAACTACCTTTGCAAAGGTGCACCATATTTTTCTCACAAGCCAATCAGAGCAGACTGGGCTTTTTCAGGAGGGGGTCTTAAAGAGACAGGCGCTAAAACGGAGCGATTCAGACAGAGGGTGAATACAGGTATATATAGACAGACAGTATGAGAAAAATAATGTGTTTTTTGAACATTAAAGCATGCAAACATATTCTAGTAGAAACCCTAAATACAACCTGAAATGAGTATATACATTATATGTCCCCTTTAATAGTTCTATCATGTAAATATTCTCTCTCCATCCCTGCTACACAGTACGTTTCTGCATTAGTTTTCTCTCTTGTATTTACATATTCTCTCTCTCTCAACACCTGCACACGTTGTGAATAGTCACATCTGAGGGACTTGGTGCGTTTGTGTGCATCTGCCTTTCTCACTAAGCTGTCTCACTATAAACAATTGGCTCCTTTCTCGGCGAGGCTACACCTGCCAGCTATTGTTGGTGAACTCACTAGCCTTGGCTGTGCACACAGTGTAGCAGTGAGGGGCCTTGAGATGATGAGTTTGCAGAAGAAACGAGCCAATGAGCTGCCAGATACTGCTCAGTGTCACTCATTATTGGCAGCTGGAAGTATGGAAGAGGCAAAGCTTTCCTGATTGTTTGTGCTCACTGGGTTTACAGACAGAGTGTGACTGGAATTAACAAGCAAGGCTTTTTCTGAAAGGAAAACTTTTCTGACAGGAACATTTTTGTGCCTGTTGGTCAACATACCTATTAAATGATATCCACATTCCTATTTTTCACATCATTGTTTCGCACTCCATTAATACAAACACATATGTACAATAAGACCACTAATACTGGTGATATTTGTACTGTAGTCTTTGTAAAGATGGAGAAGTTACTGGGCAGATGAGAAAAGGAGGGTGCCCTCAAATCAAAATGTATCGGACACCATTACAGCGACACACTAACAGCTAACAGGGAGATAAAATCATCAATTTTGCTGGTATGGTTTATTAAGGTAGTGATTTTCAACCTGGGGGTCAGGACCCCCACAAGGGGTCACGGGATAAATCAGAGGGGTCACAAAATGATCGACATGATAGGAAAGCAGAAAAACATATTTCTTGCTGCACAAATATTTATCATTTTAACCTTTTCTTTGTTGTTTTTCTTGTGAATGTCAATAATTTCCAATATTCAAGCCTTTTGAAACATTTATTGCTTTGTTTTAATGGTTCACTGGCCAAACATATTTTGGTAACCACTATTTTAAGCAGCCCGTTTGCATGAGAAGGCGTATGAATGCCACGAGAATGTGCAAGGCATTTAGCGTGCACTAGGAATGCCTTTCTTGCTTTTGATGTGTCATTTTTACACCATGTAGTCTGTACTGAGTCCAATGTAAACACACCAATGTGAATATGCTATGCTCAAAGCTAGTAAAGTAGAATAATAAGTGAGAACGACTGCTTATGGCGGGCGGGAGGGGAGGTGGATGGGTCCAATAAACATAGGACGTTAGCGAGGAATTTTGTTTTTTGTTTTGCAAGTTACATCAGTGACTTTTGTGACGTGTTTTCCGCAGTTATGATGTTTTCCTTAAGCCTAAGTGGATTTGTTGCGAAAACCGTAATTTTGTTGCGTGGTGTACAATAGACACACAAAAGGCGGCGTACAAATGACATGCGAAAAGGCTAAAATGCGTCCTCATGACACGCAAAATGTCTGTGTAATGTCGTGCTATTTATACGCCTTTTTGGCCAGCTGGGGGCAATGGAAACAAGCTGTAAAAGAGAAACATTATCATTCATTTTGAGTCGTGTTACTGGCCACCTGACAGGTGTAAGTCCAATATTCACTCTCCTTTTAGCTGAGTTTGGTCTCCAACTGCAGAGGGAATTATTCGTCTCTTTAGCTGCTGAACGCTCTACACCAGCTGGTCGATGACTTCATCTGTGTACTGTTTGGAACAGTAGGATTTTGAGATTTTTCTCTGAAAACAGCTATATACTGCGGCTGGAAACGACGCTGTGAGGGCGGCGAGAGTGAGCCAAAACAGTAAAGTTGCAGGCCAGGAAACCAAAACAACGGTTGATCATACTCTGAAGGTTCATCATTATGAGCGACCCCCTCCAGAGCATCAATGTAAGTCCCCTTTGTGTTTATTGCTTTCTGTGTATGTTCAACACCTCAACTTGTCACATACTGACGCTTTGTCAGATCCCTCGGCATCACTTTTCGGTTGCATGTAAACACATGCTTAATGTTATGAATTCAACAAAAACACTTACTTAAGTTTAGGCAACAAAACCACTTAGTTAGGTCTAAGAAAAACAACATGGTTGGGCTTAAAATTACTATGTTTCTACAGGGAAAATGTGACTTGACGTTGTGAACACAGGACACGAACGAACAGCTGATGCATTGGACATGAACAACGGTCTCTTGAATAAAAGCCCTGTGTTTGTTGGACCCATCCACCTCCCCTCCCACCTGCCCTGTGTGTCTCTTTCACTCTTTTAACTACGTCACCACATCACCTTCCCTGTGTGTTTACTGTTGGTGTGGATCGGTTTACATTGTAGTTAATGGACAGCCCTGTGTGTTGCCTACTGGCGCTAAAGGGTGCCTTGTGCGGCAGAATCGAACGCAAATGGCCGCGACAAAGCGTCGACATTTGACGAATGAGAAATTCAAAGAGTACTACTCAAGTAAACACACACACACACACACACAAAACACACATGCAGACTTATAATAAGCATCAGGCTGCTGTCATAACAGCAGTCAAGAGCTGAATAATGGATGGGAACAAATAGAGACAATTACTTAACAGCTTGTCAATTCAATTAGCCTACTGTTTTAATGGCTTAATCATAGTCATCCCACCCTCTCTCGTCTCGTCTTCCCTCCCATGCCTCTCCTCCCCTTTTTTTCTACTTGAGGATGATGACAGGAGTGAGGAGGATGGAGGAAAAAAAAAAAAGCAATGCCCTAGAGAAGCTATAAATGAAGGGGGAGGAATGAAGAAGGAAAGTACAGAGAGAGAGCGAGCGAGAGGAAGAAGGATAGGAGACGAGGAAAGAAATCAGGAGAGAGGGAAAAAACTAATTAACAGGAAGAAGGAAGAAAATTAGCAAGAGGGAGAATTAGGAAAAGAACAGCCGATTAAACTGTTGTCAGGCTGTTAAATATTGGTGTTATCGGTCACTATAAGCTCCATATGTGGGTCATTAAAAGGCCTACTGCACCCATTATTAGGTTTTATCATCTATTTGCATGGTCGATCACCAAAAGAAGGTATAAAAGAACACGACAGCGACCTCTAGCAACCGTAGTAATTATGACAGGAGCAGAAGCAGAAGTCGGGTGCTGTAGTATTGAGAGTTTGAAATGCCATATGAGATGGAGGTCGGGGGTGATGGATGGGAGACAAAAAACTGTGTTTTCACGCAGGTGACCAGGGTTCACGTCCCATGGGAAACCAACAACGTGCAATTGTCTCTGTGTTCAGAAGCGTTAGGTTTCACTTTTGAAACCTAACTAAATGGTTTTGTTGCCTAAACCTAAAGAAGCCTTTTTGTTTGTGTTAAAAATGTAACACTTCATTCAGTTTCACGCACGTGTTGCTTTTGAGTTTCGCTTTCACTTTTACAACATAGCAATGGCAGGCTGGTCTCATACACTGTACATAGCTATACCTATGAAAAGTAATGCACTGTAATTTGTATATATCCCACGAAATCAAATAGTGTGTAATTGACGTAATCAAAATAGTGGCGAATGGGATGGATTAGTATGTCAAAAAATACCGGACTTTTGCCCAGAAGACCGACATTAGTGTCCCGGTTGAAACCAAAAGTCAACATTGATTTATTTGTCACATAACTTCCATTATGTTACATAAGTTGCACCACTTCCGAAGTTATTTTATAACCCAAACAATGATATTTTCCTAAACCCGGCCATATAGTTTTGTTGCCTAAACCTACCCAAGTTCTTTCCTGTGAAGACAGAAGTTTATTTTGAAAAGACTGGAGCAAAAACTGACACGTGCCTCACATGTTGCTGGACATTCGTAGGAAAAAACCCGAAAACTGAGGAATAACTTTTCATAAGATATCATACGAGCGTTGTATGAGGATACATTGACTACAGCACAGGTGACCACACTTTTGAAATTGTTGAAGCATGTTGCTGTCATGTCAACTGACCAGGTAACGTGTACATGACAAAATATTGTTTTCATGTTAGTTGTCAACCAGGAGTTCATTAAAACCACAGCTGTAAAGTACCAACATGCACCAAGAATCACATCAACTTGGGACAAATGCCCTGTAGAAAGAAGTTGTTTACCCTGACAGGTACAATACATATGGGTATACATGTGCTCATGACACATCTGAATGTCTCCGGGTGTTTTTAAATTCCACTGTGTGTATTCCTGTGTGTGTTTGGGATAGATGGAGGGAGGGCAGAGGGAGTTGTGTTCGTCCAGGCAGGACTGACTAGCGAGGTGTTGACAGTCGTCCTCCCGGCCTCCTCTTACTGTCTCACTGACAGCTGCTCCATGCCTCCTCTTTTTTTGTTGAGTACTTAAAGTCTTTCCTTTCTTACCGCCCTCCATCACTCAGCCCCTACCTTCTGCCTCCATATCATCTTTACATACCTTCCCTCTGTGTTCCATTTTTCTTCCTCCTTCATCAATCTCCCTTCTTCTCTCTTCCACTTTCCTTCCTTCAATCCATTTTGCTTACCCAAGCCATCCCTCATTTAATCCTCCCTCCAAAAAGGCAAGTTTAAGGCACTTATCCGGAGGTAGCCCACTGATTTACAGATACGTACAATATGAAAATGTTACAACTTGGTAAACACGTTTATATTGTGCTTTTTTTTATATAGCACCTTTATCCCAAAAAAAATGCTATATAAATAGAACACCTGGGAGCAACAAGATACCATGCAAGGCCTGACTCTTAACAGTTCAGTGTCTTGCTCAAGGACACTTTGACATAGGGTGACCAAATCCCAACAAACCGAATGTGGGACAAAGAGTATGTTTGTGTGGGACAATGGGGGACATGTTACCAAGGCTGAGAGGTAGTCTACAATTTTGATATAATGTCTATCTAACTATTCTACCCCTTATCTAGCTGCTCTTCCTTTTCTTTGTGGTAGTTTCCATCATATTCTGCCTTAATCTGCATAACTTGTGACTTTGCGGCGACTCTCAATTTTCTCCGTTGGGCGTGGCGTAGCAAAGACGGTGAAATGTTAACCTGCACTTGACCCACATGTGCGCAGTTTGACAGCAAACACAGCACCGTGATGACAGCCTTCCCCCGCTTTCTTCACAGCCGTTGGATAAATGCAAGATTTTAGAAAGCGTCCGTCTTGCAGTGGTTTGACTTTTGAAAACTAGAGCCAAAGAAAATGTGGGACATCGTCTCAATATGTGGGACAAGGGATAAAAATGCTGTGCAGTCCCTCGTACAGTGGGACACCTGGTCACCCTACTTCGACATGTGGCCAGGAAGGGCCGGAGATTGAACCACCAAACCTCCAATTAGAGGACGACCCCCTTTATCTGCTGAGCCACGCAGCCGTCTGGAAGATATGGCACATATGTTCATTAAAATATTGCTCCCTCATGTTGACGTGACCTTTCCCACATGTCCACCTCTACGTTGTCCACTAATTCTATTTAGAAACATCTATCTCATCTAAAATGACTTGGTGTGGTAAAATTAGACCAGTAGTATAGTTTCTAGGTTGCCCATACACACCGGAGAGAAACACACATTCACATTGATGGCTAGAAACAAGAATGCATTCACAGCACACACACACACACACACACACACACACACACACGCAGCGTACAGTCACAGCTACAGCTGCTATCCCATGCTTCTCTCACCCAGCAGCCTCAGCAGGGTTTGACAACAGCAGACTGGAACACAGAAACATGCCGTTTCCTGGTGTTTCAAATACCGCAGAAGGCTCACACACACACTTCATCACATACACACATCTTTGCTTCTGTTTTGTTTGTTCTCCAGCTTCCATCCAGCCGTTTCTCGCTCTCATTTTTCCTCCACAGTTACATCTTTATATACACCTGCTTGACAGTCAGTCCCCACCTCTCCTATCTCCTTCTGTACTCTCCTTCTGTCCCTTTCTGTCTCCTCACATTCTTGTTCTTCTTGCTTTAACTACCTCATCTACCACTCTCCTTTACAATTCCCTTTGTTTTATTCCACATCTGTGTTGGGGTGTTAATGTGGACAGTGTTTCCCAAACTTTTTTTTCTTTAGTGAATTAATATTTCGTGAATATCGAGAATCGCAGATTCCATCTTTAAGTCCTGCACCTGATCAAAACTTGGAAATTGTAGCGTTTGTCCTTAATGTTCCTGCTAGGTCAATTTACTTCTCAACCATAAACAAGATGCCATTGAGCTGACTAATGTCCTGCCATAATCACCGTTACATATAACCAGTTATTCTAATGAGGCCATTAATTAAGCTAAATAATGCATTAATTAGCAAATATTCTATGGCAGAGTGTGTGTGTGTCTTCACGTGTGATTTCAATATATTAAAGTATTCTTGTTTTTACCTAATTTCATGTGCAATAGTATGTAGCAACATGCTCAAAGGTCTATTAGTCGAATGCTTTAGCAGCTGTAATTGGCTTGTTTACAGAGTGGTATCACACAGGACGACAGAAGGATGATGCTATGATGACACCTTTTCCTGCAATCAGTGGCGTTTAAACTTACATAACTAAATAAATGCTACAACAGCATCATTGACTTACAACAATAGTGAGATCTGAACCTGGTGGGAGCTGGAAGTTGAGTTAAAAAAGAGGCGCACTCCTCTGCTGAGGTGAGGTGCCCTTTAGAAAGCCTCTGCTCTGCACCAGTAAGATGATGGGTTTACTGGGCAGCTCCCCGGTGTGAATGCATCGGCTCTGCCCCATTGAGTGAGCTGATTGTTAGTCTTAAATCCTGGGCTGAGCTCACTTGTTTCAGGTATAGTGGTCACCCAGATGTGGGGTTTTACTGAAGGATTTTCTTTGCTCTTAACAATAAACTGTGACTTCTCAGAAAGTACACAAGGTTTAAAATGCTCACAAATGCAATAACCAAGTTAATAAGTACAATCCTAATTTTTTGGCAGATGAAATTTAAATGGTTAATTTGATCAATATCTTAGCAAAATATTATATCCGTAAAATGATATAGCTTAAAAAAACAAAACTCCTTTTATATTTTTAAAGATACATATTTTAAAACTTATTTGACTACTATTAAAAAACTAAACATTAAACATTTCAAATTTACTCCAATTGTTTAGCAGACCCCCGATTGTTTTTGTTGTTTGTATTTATTATTATTATTATTATTATTATCATTTTCATTATCATTATTAATAATAATAATAATTTAATATAATAATCATTTTACTTTCCCTACATTTTGTTATTTCTTAATTTATTTTTATATTTTAATACTGTGAATTATATTTACTAAAATTTTTATAATGAAAAAATGGAACATATCTACATTTTAAATTTCCTCCAATTGTCTTTAACACTTCATGTATCAACATCGGTCGGGTTATTGATTCATGGAGGGACCTTCGTTTGGTTAACTAACATTACTGCCAAGCATGTGAAATATAGAGTGATATTGTGTTTTTAACTGTCAATCACGTTCAGTCTCATTTGTGTCGCCTCACTGTTTTGACCTATGCTCGTTCGTGTCAACGTAATGCGAGCACAAGCGCGAGCGACGGGGCGCTGACTGTCGTTGACTTAACGGCCACAGGTGTTACCGTTAACAAGCAATTTCTGACTCTTAGTGGAGTCCCTTTAAGTAAAAGACGGTTGTTCTCAGGTGGAGTTGAAGTGCAGCCTGTGTAAACATTCATTAATTAGCCTGTCTGTGCAGCATCAACACATAATCATGTCTCTTCTCATATAAATCCCACCACTGAACTGCTCCCACTGAGGTCACCTTCACATGCACAGAGCACCTGGGGGGCAGATCAGGCCCCAATTACATTCACAACTGTGTGAGCAAATTAGATGAAAGACACAAATTTGCCCTGGGCTTTCAGAGGTAAATCTGGCCCATCACAAACACACAGACTACAACTAAGACTCAAGCGTAGGTGGTGATGAAGTTCTTCCTTTTGAGGTTATTTCAAAAGTTGTATTGAGTTAATTAGTTTATATAATGGTCTCTCATTAGTTTTCTTGGTCAGTCAGGTCTCCAGCTTGTTTCTAATAACAAACAACTTTTGGATTTTGTTTTAAACATTGTTTCTCTGCAGGCTGCTGTGATCAGCACAAAGTTCACAAAGTGAAAACAAAGCCCCCCCTGAGTCCTTGGCATCACCCACTCCAAACACTTGATCATAACCACCTGATAGGAGACACAGATACAAACTAGTTCACCACAGGTGCCGTGCCATTGTTCTGACTGCCCATTATTTCAAAACCCCAATAGTCCCATTGGACAAGCCTGAAAACAGAGCCATGAGGAGGTGCAGAAGTCTAGTTTTCTCTCAGAACACTTGAATTACAATATGCTGAAAGGTTATTATGGATTTTTTGCCCAATGATGCCAAAAATATTCTGCCTACCCCCACTTTAAAGAGCAAAAAGACACACACAGGGCGGGCAGGTCCAACAAACACACAAAGCGAGTGAGTCGTTTCTATCATGCGGCTGGTACAAAACCAGAAGAAAACAAACATCCAAGGGTTAAGAAGAAGGGTCATTTACATGAAGACGCCAACAAAAATGTCTAACTGGAGAGACGAGAAGATTCTGGAACTTCTGGCGGTAAGGGCCGACGCCGAAATCGTCGCACAAATTCAAGAAACGGCAAAAGACTTGGTTGTTAATGACTAAACTACAAACCGGCTCCATCACCGCCGTGTAATCCATGTCATGTCCTGCCTCCTGCACACTCAGCCCAGGCGCAACACATTAAGTACTCCGGACAATATCTGAACCTGATGATCAATCCCAGTCTGTTAAATTGATCCCACTGTGTTTGTGAGGATGCGCAAAATAATATGAAAAAGATGAACCGATAACATGTTGAGGGTTTTTTTTTAGGTCAAAAATTAACTTTCACACTCAAATCTAAATGTGCCACATGTGTGTGTTATGCTGTATATTAATGTATATATTCCAGGGTCTTTGCCATTTGCCTGAAAATAGAGGAACAATGAATTTTGATATTTGAGATGCGGTGGCTAATTTGGGATATTTCTTCGCTTGACCACCAGCATCAGGTTTCAGCCACTGAAGGAGGTAAAATTTGTGTTTCCCCTCGGCATTGAAATTGTCCTCACATTTATAAAAAGATAGCTGACAGTGTAAAACCACGCAGTGCATGTGAGCCCCCGGTCCCTGAGGCTGGAACACATGGCGGCTCTAATAAGCAGTAACACATTAATGACTCGATTTTAAGCCACTGTCTTAACGCATTTACAGGCTGCCATTTACCTCTAATATACCTGTCCTCATGACGCTAATGCCTGGCTCCATTCCTGCGTCTGATCTGCCTCAGGTGACTGCCTTCACACAGCTCAGAGAATGTCCTCCCCCTCCCTCCCACTGTTTATTTTTCTTAGCATCTGTCGGTCGCCAGTCGAAAGCGATAGCGGCGCTGCGCGTGATGCCACCGCAACAGCTGCCGTGTTAAAGTGGAACCCAGAAGTGGTCTAAATCTCAGGGGGAGTGGCGTACCCTCTATCTGACACCAGCTTCACTGGAGTGGCTTTTTACAGGTCTCCCAGCAACCACAGCTGGCACAATAATAGAGGTCATCTGGAGAACTGGAGTTCACTAATGGCTAAATACATAGAGGTCTCAAAAGCAGGTAACAAAGAGCTGTCTTGTTTTTAGACTTTCAGCTATGAAACTACGACCTTGTCAAGTAACTGTTAAAAATAACTGATTTTCACCTCAATTTTATATTTTTACATATGAAACTGCAATTTTCTTGAGAAAATTTGGGATGTTACGCATTTTGATCAACCCCATCAGTGTCATGCCCCACAGCGTCACACTTTCTCTGAGCGTTTACTGTTGCCGCGGATTGTTTTACATTGTAGTTAATGGAATTCCCGTTGCGTTTCATACCGGTGCTAAAGAGTGCCTTGTGCGGTGGAATCACACACCGACGGCCGTGTCAAAGCCTCAGTATTTGACGCCCTGGGAATGAGAATGGTCTGGGAAAGTATAACCGAGGCTTTAGGTTATGGTTATGGTTCGGGAAAGAACGTTGTTATGGTCAATAAAAATGTCACAAATTTCACATCAGTGCAGAACGCAAACTCCAGTCTTCCGTATAAAGATCTGACGGACTACATGCCCATCCACCATACTGACCTCTGCACCTTTACATTCCACCTCGCTACATATACATGCAGGGCACACTATGACCGTGAGGTGCTGAATCGTCCCAATATGGACACAATTCCTGGAAATACTGGGCTGTTTTTTTATGCAACGACGTTTCAACCGCTGGCAGTAAAAAATAAGTGAAATTAACTCTGTGTAACATTAACTTGCCGATGTGTGCATTATCTGCAGCAGCCTCACTGAGGGCTAATTTTGAACACAATTCTTGTCTTGTGGAGCTTTAAATTTGGTTTATTTCTTAATTTTGTTTCTTTGGTTTGATAAGTGCTCCACAGAAGCATTTACTCTTTTTTAATGAAATACTCAAGCTGATATAGAGCTTAATAACATTTTCATTGTGTTCAGAACTGTGAGTAGTATCAGCTGATATCAAGCCACATGAAAATACAATTCACTTCCTTTTTGTTTCCTCTCTGTAAATGGATAATCTGCATTATCCTACATTAGTATCTGATGCATCATTCTGTAGCATATTTACCTCTCTACTCTCGGCCATCCCACTCTTTCATCTTCTTCCCTTTAATTTCCTATCTTCTCTTTATCCACTCACTTAACATATTACAGCATCTGTAGCCCACTCTAAGACGAGAGGAGAGCTTCGGGTGCAGCTGGCACTTAAGTTGCTTCTTAACAGGATTGCAAAGTGACTGTGAGGTCAACTGCACGAAGATCAGTGAGAACGAGTTGTAGAGCATTCAGTTCTTCAGTATCAGTGCCTCAACGTTTAACCAGTGTCAGCCCATGGCCTGGTTCTGCCCTGCTAACATGAACATAACTGCTAACAAACACAAGGCTTTCATCCAGGAGGCTGCTGTTCGTGTCTCTCGTGAGCCACATTACAATCAGCTGTTTGTTCATGTCCCGTGTTCACAACGTTCATTTTCTTTTTCACTGTACAAACGTAGTAGTTTTAAGCCCAACCATGTATTTCTTTTCTAACCCAAACTATAGTGGTTTTGATGCCTAGTTTGACCGTTTGGTCGGAGTTTACGTGTGATTGACAGCTGCTCAGAGACGGCAGCTGGACGGCAGACTCCAGATCAGCTTTGATTGGTTGTTTTCCTCTAATCTGTGAAATCTTGCAGATGCCATTGTTGTTTTTTTTCGTAATTTTATAATAGGTCTGAGGAAAATATTAGTATTTCCAACGGCCTCATCTTGTTCCTCTGTTGTTATGCCTTTTTCATTTACTGCATTATGTTACCCACTTGCTTGCTTGCTAAATTGTTAGCCTTTGTGGCTTCTAGACGCCGACAGTAGCGTTAATATAGCCTTAGCAGTGGTGTTCTCATGACTTGACCACTTGAACGCCAAGCACATCATGTACACGACCTCCCATGTTGTAAACACAAGCTCACGAGTTTCTTTTGAAGGCACCAAAAGATAAACTAAAGACCTCGACACGGAGCTCTCTCTGTTCTCTCCTCCACACACCCACACATGCTTCATGCATAACTGATTACTGACTTTCCACATCTGTTTTGTCGTCTATTGTTAGTTTGTAAATAAATGTGCCATTTTACTACTTTTAAACTCCTCTGGTCTCCCACTTTTATTACAATCTTTGAGCCGTACTTAAACACCTTTTTGAGAGCGTCAAGAAGGAACCCAGAGACAGTATTAGTTCAAATTGCCTTCAACTCTCTGCGCACCTACACGGTTAACAAAATTAGGAAAAAGATCATGGTTTAGGTTGAAATAAGAACGTTTGTTACGTAAACTGAGTTACGTACGTAAGTTACGTAGTGCCTGGTGAGACCAGGCTGGGCAAATGAGTTAATTTATTCACTTTAAAGTTTCATTATAATGATGATTATTTAGGAATCTGACGCTACTAAGATGTGAACTGACGACGAGCGAGGGAATAGTGTGAGCAGGCTCTTCCTCTAGGGGCTGTGGATGAAGTGAGAAAGCTGGACAGAATGATAATAGTGATGTTAGAGCTGTGCTACGCCAAGGGTCAGGGAGTAGGTAATTACATGGAAAGGGAATAATCTTCTTATTAAAAAATCATGGTCATTGTAAAACCTCGGTCAGGTCCTTTTAAAAAAAAAAAAAAGATAATTATTTGTTAAATACTGTAAAAGGTTATAAGGAAAAAAAAGATCAGAACGTAAGATTAGTGACAGTGATATAATGACAATGGTAATACAAAAATACAGTCTATTTAATTCCTGGAGCGGTTTTGTGAGACTGGGAGCAGATTACAGAAACATTAACTTTCTTTCCAGAGGCAATTTATCTTACAGCACAAGTTAAGAGCACATTGTGATTAAGGCTGCAGTCACACATACAATCAGTGCGATCGGGGATGGTGTAGAAGTGAATTGCCTCGACTCAATTCTGATATATATTCTGATATGTGGCAATTAAGGACGCAAAGATAGATGGGATGTTTAGAGCCAGACTAAATGTGCACAGCAGCAGTAACAGAGAAGATATTTTTGGCAACATCCCAGTGTACTGCTGTGTGTGTGTTGTAATGCTGTGGTGTGTGTGGTGTTTGAGTCTTTTATCAGTCGCAGCATGACAGTGACTCCTCAGGTTTGATTCGCTTTGACCCTGAGTGTCCAGGTTTCCTTCAGCGAGACGCTGAGTCCACGCAGCACTGCCAAACCTCAGGGATGCTGTTCTGTAGTCGACATACCGCACTGCCCTGGTGTCACAATGTGGATCCACAGAGAATCAGAAATCAGCTTAAAAATAAACTGGAAATACAGATCATGGAGGAGGTTTACTGCAGTTTCCATCTGTCAAATGTATTCACAGAGGCCTTAAAGCTGCAGTGGGTTGAAATGGAGCAAATAAAAAAATATTCTTATAAAACAGTAGTGCATGATGAGACAGGTAATCTGAAAAAAAAATCATGTGCCTCTGTGTTCTCCGGTGTCCTCCGGTGCTCCTAATGGCATCTGCAAGATTTCACAGACCGGAGGAAAACAACCAATCAGAGCCGAGCTGGAGTCTGCCGTCTCTGAGCAGCTGTCAATCACTCGGAAACTCCAATCAAACGGTCAAACTAGGCAGCGCTGATCAAATATGAATCAATATTCTGTTACTGTAATGTCTATTTCTCACCTCAAATGTTTTCAGAAACATCTTGTAATGTACTGTTTAGCTGTAAAATTAGAAAGTTTGTGACCCCATTTGAAGCCACTAAAAATCCCAGAAAAACTGTCAGGTAGGCCTCACAGTTTGGCAGTCCAGTACATTTATTCTTGTATTCTTGGTTACATAAACAAAAAATTAATACAACTCAACTTTGATCAGAAAATGTTTTAAATGATCTTTTGGAGATCTGACTTTAGACTTGAATGACTTGAGACTTGACTTCCTGCTCAACAGCTAGAAAAGGCAAAGACACTGTATGCTCACTTGGAAGGTTAAAAACACACTGAGTCAGAGTCATTTGGGGGAGTTTGTCTTTCAGCTGCATTTCTTCCCCTCAGTGAAGCAAAGGCCAGAAATAAAAATGAAGCAGCAGACAGAGGTTCATTACGGCAGAGGGAACCAATTGGCTACACTATCGTTTTTCCGATAGAGTCGGCTAACCACTGCTTTGGGTGATTATAGATTTATCCATCTCTGCTTCCTCTTCACCTCTTCACACATCACAGACTCTTGCTAAATGTTTCCCTTTGGGGGTGAATGGAGGGAGCTTGATAAATTGTGCTCATGTGCGGGAGGCTTTTAGCTGATCTCTGTGAACATCAGGCCACCGAGAGTCACCGGAGCGTTTCCAATGGTTTTCCCCCCATTACAGAATGTTTATGTCAATATTGTTGTTTATTGTGTTAATATTTCCAAAAACATAAATAATGAACCAAACTGCAGCTAAATACCTCATAAGAGGCAACTGCAAGGAGAGAAGTGACAATATGAGAGTTTAAAGCTGCATGAGAGAAGAAAGAGCTCCATTCCCGTAAAACGTCACTGCTCACTGTTTAATATTTTAAAGGTACAATCATCTCTTCTGTTACTATTTTGAAACCAAAGATAATTAAGGGTAAGAACTTTCACTTTAACTCCAAAACCCTAATTTAGTGAAATAATGAAAAGCTCATTTTAGAATTCAAACTATAATTTTCTCTCTTTACTGCAGCAGAAAGACTCGCCCCTCCTTCTGCTCCAGCATTGCCGTCGCCTCCATTATGAAAATTACATCACCTCCTTCACCCCTACTTATCCCCGTCTCCCCCACTTTTCTCCCCATGCTGCCGGCTGCCACGACACCTCTCTCATAATTCCTCCCGCTATATGGCTGCCGTCAGGTGATGAAATGGTTTCCTTGACCAGAGCGGGGCCTGGCAGTTGTTTTAGTGTTTGGGTTTTAGCAGAGCAATAAAGCATCGCCAGCTAACCCCGGCTGACAGAGAGCGATATCTAATAGGCCTGTCGCTCTCGTGCCAAACCGCTCGCTGCATTTCAATTAAGGCCTCTTCACGGGCGGAAAAAGGCAATGGCAGACGTGGCGTGTGTGCAAGTTGGTGTTAATGCATGCGTGCACACACACACAGTGTTTTGCTTATTGTCACTTCAGTGTTTGACCTTGCACAGAATGATGTATGTGCATAGTTTATTATTATATAATGTGCATGATGGCATGACTTTTTTGTGGCCTGGTCAGAAACAAACAAATAAAGACTCAGTTTCTTATATTTCTCCGGCTCATTTTTCACGTCTTTGTTCGCCCAGCGCTAAACATGGCATCATGAAATGTCACCGGTGTATCAACATGTTGACCTTTTTGCTTGCAGTTCTCTCATAAAAAAAACGCACCCTTTTCTCATAACGCTTTCGTGCTCATGACATAATAAACCCTTTTAATATAGGATGGCATAACATAGGAGACCCTTTAGTCTTTACACTTACTTCACCACCACTGGATCAAAAACAACTTTGATCCGTCTTACAGTTTGCTTTCTTACATTAAATATTACAGCCTAACAGTGGCTGTAAAGGTCTAAGTTTTGGTTCCAATTTTTAACACTTATGGATCACGAGGGACATTTTTGGTTTCATTTTTCGATCAATGCACACGGCATACATTTTTTTTAAATTTTGGACATTCTACCTCAGCTCCTATAATAAGTATAAAATGAACTGTGTAAGGGCTGCTCGGTGGTGCAGTTGATTGTTGACTCTAAATGTGCCGTAGGTGTGAATGTGAGCATGAATGGTTGTCTGTCTCTATGTGTCAGCCCTGTGATAGTCTGGTGACCTGTCCAGGGTGTACCCCGCATACGCCCAATGTCAGCTGGGATCGGCTTGGTTTCCACTGAAGTTGGTTAAAAAAATAAACTCAGTAAAAGTGGAAAATAATATTAATACATAATTTAATGGCAGTTTTTTGTCCTCTAAGGACATCAGAGCAACTTTTTTTAAAGTGATACACAAGGGCCAAAGGTGAAAAATGAGTTTGCACAGTGAAAATTAATAGCACTCTCTCTCTCTCTCTCTACCTCTCTCTCTCTCTCTCTCTACCTCTCCCTCTCTACCTCTCTCTCTCTCTCTCTACCTCTCTCTCTCTCTCTCTCAGCCTCACTTCACACCTTCTTTCTCTCTTTTCTCCTGCTCCAGAGAAGCTTTATCCTCCGCACCTTCTGTTCTATTGTGCAGCGACGGTGCCCTCATCAAAGTGAAGCAAAAGGGCGAGGAGAGGGTTCAGCACGCTGTACAAAGAACAGACACTGTGTGTGTGTGTGTGTGTGTGTGCGTCAGTCTGATACCCACCAGAACGTCTGATTGAAACTCCCTTTGTTTTTCTCCTTGCCTCAGCTTCATTTTTAATAAGCATTATGTATAAAGAACTATTGTCCACAAATTTACAAAGTGCTGCTGAAAAACATGCAACATAATCAATAAATACCAATAAATACCATGGAAAAAACATATACCAGCAGTAAAAATGGAAAAGAAAAGCATTCAACGCAGAGTTAAAAGATGGAAAAGGACAGAAACTGTGTGATATTCATTTTTGCTTATGGCTTATCATACTTAAATCAATGTAGCAACGATTTATGGATATTAAAATACCTCAGAGCATCTAATAACTTAGAAGATGGATTGAATGAAAGGATTATCCATAGCGTGTCAGAGCAATGAGTTATGGAAGACATTTGTTGTTTCTGTTAAGGTGACAAATGTTGATTTGAAAGTGGGGTCAATTGATCCAATATATCTAAGTCAGGTTGGACCAGCTGGTGGTTTAACCTTGGATGCAGTTTTCTTTATTTTAAAAGGCTGTAACTTTGTGTGACTCTATCTTGTTTGTTCATTAATTAATTCCCCTCAATCTTGCCTTTTACATTCAGTGGAAGGTGTGAACAAACACAAAGTGAATGTCTGCAAACCTCATAGCTGAATGTTCACACCTGAGAGACAAGGTGATCTTACCTCTCAAAAACAACAAACTCTCTTTTAAAAAAACAAAAGGAAACAAATTCAATCCAACCAAGCATGGTCTGTATGAACAGTGTATCAGGATTTCCAAAGCGCCAACATTGAATGCAACGTCACTTTCCCCCATGCCAGGAGAGGTTTTGAGGAGAGGAAAAGAAAAGATTGTTCGGGAGGAAGCTGTGTGCCATTGTGTGCTTTTGAGCATTCAAGTCTTTGAAGGTCTTTGTAGGTGTACTTAATTATCCAGAATCACAGACTGCTGAGGGCTAAAGGAACATAACCCTCAGTATGCTTATTCTTTTATTTCGTTCTTCTCACCGCGGGTCCACCACGGCCTATTTATTGAGGGTCGAATCTTGGCTGTAGGTCAGATGTCAGTCTAATTTGGTTCAATTTACTTGTCAAAAGGAACATCTTGAGGATTTTACGAGCTGATTGTACATCCTGTGCGATTGTACGAGCTGAACAATGGAGCTGAATCAGAGGAAAGGTAATTTATATAAAAAGGATTCAACCTCTTGGGAGTAAACTGTAAGCTTTTGTGCATTTCTACTTGTCTCAGTGCGTTACTGTCACCAACTGTTAATGGATAGAATAGCACGTAACCGGTGGCAGCAATGTGTTTTTTCATGTTTGCACATGTGCATACGTGAGTGTCCTTGTATATGTGCAAAACAACCCTGTCTCCCACAAAATTACATTCCCTTAACACTAAACTGCATAACCGAATATGTTTTGAGGGAAATGTATTTTCTCTTGGATTACCAACATGATCTCTTCAATCTGCGTACAAATAACACGACTTTACGCTTCCAAATTGCGTACAAAATAAAAGAAATTTGTGTCAATGTACACAAAGCAAATAGATCAAATTTTGTGACTATTTCAGGAACTGCCGTGAGACTGTGTTGTGTGTCTGTACTGACTGCAATGTAAACGCAGCCACGTAAATATGCTATGCTCAGAGCTAACGACGTAGAATTAAAAGAGAGAAAGACCTCTTTCTAGACTTTCAACCAGGAGACCGGTGTTTTGTTTTGTAAGTTACGTCAGTGACATTTGTCACGTGTTTTTTAGTGATGAGACGTGACATGTTTTCCGTACTTTTGTTATGTTGTTTTCGTACAGATTTTACTTAGTTTGCATACAAATTTTAAGTCCAACCACGATTTTTTGGTGGTGTTTTTTCCTAAACCTAACTAAGTGGTTTTGTTGCCTAAACATAACTGCGTTACAGTAGTTTTGTTGTGTGGCGTACAAATGACGCGTGAAAAGCTTAAAATATGTCCTCATGACACGCTGAATGTCCATGTAATGTTGTGCTATTTATTGGTAGAAAAGTAGCTGCTATATCAAAGTTGTTTTATATTTGTTCTTTTATTCCAGGGGATCACATTGTAAAAAAGAAAACTACATTTTTATTATTAAAAAATAATACAAATAAATTAGTCAAAAAATCAACCAGGTTCTTCACAAAATCCACGCTAATTAAAACCTGGCGGGACAGAGAAATCAGTGTAAGCTATAATGTGCATAAATTACAGAGAACTATTCTGCTAATTATCTAAGAACAACTTGTCAAATTTCCCACAGAGCAATCTTAAAAATAATTCACATTCAGCAAAGACTTGTCTCTGTCAGAAAACTGGGATCAGTGTAATAAAAGCCCCCAGGCAAAAATCTCTTATAGCCAGAGGATAACAGGATGAGAATGTTTCCTCCAAAGCCGAGAAGTACTGCAGAGAGCAAGCCAAATACAGGAGGGCCAATTAATGCAAAGGAGACATACCTAAAAATACCCACACATACACTTATATCCCCACCAAACAGGCTGCTTATCAGAGGCTGGGAGAGGAAGATCAAAGTAGGAACAGCGTGGAGAGGGAGAGTATACGAGACTGAGACGGAGCTGAGAGGTACGACGCATGATGAGAGAGAGAAGAAAAGAAAAGAGAGGAAGAGGAAGAGACAGAGAGGCAAAATGAGACAGAAATGAAATGCTCAGATCCAAACCGTCTGAGGGGAAGGCAGTCACAGTCAAAGATTTAAAAGCGAGAGTCTTCGGATCTCGGTTTGATGGATAGAATAACTCCCTCGAGTGGAGAAAAGATACAGATAAAAAAGACAAATGACAAGGGCTGATAAAATGTTCAGAGTGCAGAGAGAGGAAAAAGGCAGTGTGAGGTAGATTGTGACAAGAACTTTGAAGAGGACTTAAAACAGGCTGCATAATGAAGGATCTGATAGGGGGGGGAAATTGAGACATCAACGCTTTAAACTGCAGGTTTGAGTCTATTGCTGGAAGGGACAGGTGCACTTCAAACGTCTGTTGTGAGGATATTTAAAATGATTTTTCTTGCAACTGATTTTATTGTGTTGGCTCACTCAGAGAAGTCGATGAGCCCGGTGTGTGAAAACCAATGGCCGGATTCAACCACTGGAGGCTCCTGAGGCAAAAATGACCTCTCGGCGTCTACTGACCTTTTGTTGGGATGTGCCCCTCCACAAGACTTCCAGATTAAGGGATGGATGATTAAAGGACCAGTGTGTAACATTTAGGGGGCAGAAATTGAATATAACATTATTAAGTATGTTTTTCTTTAGTGTATAATCACCTGAAAATAAGAATCATTGTGTTTTGTTACCTTACAATGAGCCGTTTATTTCTACATACGGAGCAAGTCCCCTCGTGGAGCCGGCCACCGTGTTTCTACAGTAGCCCAGAGTGGACACTGGGACATTGTGTTAACTTTTCCTGCTTGGGCCGGAGTCGATAACGTTACGTTAAGACATGGGAAACCTCTGTTGGTCTTGAGGAGCTGCAGCATTTATTTCTGCACAAACTGCAACTTCCACTGTACATTCACTTGATATTCTGAAACACATTCGCCGCCGCCCCTGCTCTCTCTCTCTTGCTTCACCACTCACTTCCAACGTACACACTCTACACACTGGCTCTGCTACTCTCAAAATGCGCTACTCTTTCAACAGCTCTAGAGAGGGCCATTCGCATTTTCACGTTGGCTACCATAGTTCTCCTACACACTTGGCACTCGACCTCAACCTTGGAGAGGTTGCAATCTGCAATCGCACCTCTAGATGCCGCCAGATGTCACACACTGGACCTTCAATTGTTTATTTTGTCTCTTTAGCTGCTAGATTCCCAATTTCCCTCTGGGGATCAATATAAGTATACAAGTATTTCTTAAAACAGTCACTTATCACTCTGCAATTTAGGTACAGTGTATTTATCAGAACTGTTCTGTTGAATACTGCTGCTGGAAACCAGGTTGATTAGAGCAGAGTATGCAAGCCAGAAAACTGAAAGAATGAACTCCATAGTAGTAAGCTGGGTGATAGTTATCTGTGGGAGTCATTTTCACGATTTATAACTTTATTTGTCATGGTTTTGTAACTGCTGTTTTGAAGTCGGCTACTGTAAATAAAGTTTACGTGGTGCATTCTTCAAAAACAAATTTGTATTTAATCTAACTTCTACAAACCAAGTGACTTACAGTGATTGTGAAGTAATCCAGCCGCAGCCTTGGAATAATAAAAAAAAAATATTATGGTTGCAAACAAGATAAACATCTCCTCTAACTGAGGGCCCACAGTTTTGCATTAAATGCTGATGTTGTATAGTGACCTGCAGGAACTCAACAGGTTTATGTCACTGTGAGGAAAAGTTATGTAGATCCCAGGAGGTCACAGTTTATTTAAATAATATTATTATTTGTGGATAATGGAAACTTAAAAAAAAAAAAAAATAACAGTTTTATCCAGTTGCCACTTGGGGCCGCCAAAGTGTAACATTTCCCTCTGCAGCAACAAGTCTTAACAAACTTGAGAAGGACAGAGGAATGATGAGTAGAGAGTGAGACGTGATGAAGGACACAGTATACACACCATACATACACTTTCAAGCTTCTCTTCCCTCTCATAATGCTGTCCTGTACGTGCAGCACAATGCATCTTTCTAATTGGATACCTCTGCTCCATCTAATCTAATCCCCTCCCTGCCTCTCTGGCCTGTTGCTGATCCTCTCCCGTCTCCAAAACCGTACAGATGACGGCCTCCGTATTTTCCTTCTGAACGCAGAGAGAAGAAAGAGGCTCCACTCAGAGCAGAAGATAAAGAACGAGGACGGTTAAGCTTTGTCAACACAGAGACACAAAACTCTGAGAGATAAAACCGAATGGAGGAATGGTTATTATTTGTAGTTCCTGGGAGACTCTGTGCCATGAAAACACACAGACAGGAAATTAAACATAAAGGAAGCTGGAAAAGTAACCCAGGCACTCTGCAGGTTCACACAGGTAAAGAAGGACGACGCTACCACTTTTTATGTTTCTATTTTCCATGAACTTCAGCTCACAGTGCTGCCTGAAATGCTACCAAACGTCTGAAAGCTTGAATGAATTCCAGTCCATCCAAGAAACAGAAACTTCTAAAGCTTCCATTGTTTTGCCTTTACAAAGGCCCGTCACCTAAAATCCCACTCTTTACACCATGCTGTTTTTATATGGAGGACAGAATCTGCCAAAATCCAAAATAAAAAAAGTGAATAAATAAATGTAAATGTGTTGATATACGCAGCAAAAATTATATTAAAAATAAATGTAGCCATTAACTAATTGATAAAATGCAACATAAATTGATATTTCTGTTTTAATTTACCTCTTTATTTATTTATCTTTGTATTAATTCCCTTATTTATTTACCTTTCTGTTTAATTTTCCATTTTATTAATTTATGTATTTATTTTTTATAAATTTTTAAATTTATGTATTTGTTTTCCATTTAGTTTTTATTTATTTATTTTTGCATTTATTATTTTATTTATTTTATATTTGATTTTAAATGTATTATTATTATTAATTTTTATTTTTATTACTTATTTATTTCCCCAAACTTGTTTATTTCTGTATTCTTTTCTTTATACATTTCTTTACACATTTCGGTTTACATTTCTTTATGATTTTCTGCCTCATTATGCAAATGAGGAGGCTGTCAATCAACGTGTGTCATTTATTTATCAAGTCTTTTCTTTATTTATTTATTTATTCATGTATTCTTGATTTTGGCAGGTCCCGTCCGCCATATATTTTCACTTTCTGAGCCACCAAAAGTACCCCCACTCGTGGATTTAGTATTCATCCTGTCATTCAGGAGGCATTGTGGCATTCTAAGCATCTCAGCATGAAGCAGGAGAACAGTTTCGTAGACACCAGAACCGGTTTATGTGTTTGACGCTTTGTTCCTGCAGTTCGTATGTGGTTATTTCAGCAGATGTGGTTAGACCTGTTGAGTATTGGTGTTGAGGTATGTGCCTTCAGATGTGAGTGCAGATAGTCTGAAGCTGATGCTCCGCTTTGAGACGCCTCTGTTGAGTTGGAAACTTGGAGACTCACTGAGCTCTTCTGTTTTATACTTTATTGCAGGAGAGCAGGAGTTAACATAAATTTACATTTACTTACATCTGATGTGGTTCAAACTTATATCATTCCTACAATGTTTATATATTTTATAGTAAAAAAGTCAAAATGATTGAAAATAAAAAAACAATAAAAGGAATAAAGAAAGTAATAACATAAAAATTAAATTAAATTTAAATAAAAAAAATATATAATATGTTTGGCTCGTGACAGGGCGCACACATAAATAGGCCTACAAAATATATATATGAGAGAGAGAGACTCTTCAGGGCTGAGTCCTTCATTATTGCTTAATTGTGATCCTCGTATTTAATCCATTTATTCCACCGCTGTAAATAATCTTGTTCTTGATTTCTGAGTTTATTTTTTCCATTTCTAGAGTGCTGTTTCCATTGAATTTAATTTTCAGTTGTTAAATGAAGGTGGATTCAGTTTAATCACTAGTAGTAGTTTCCTGTATATGTATCTGTCTATTTTTCTAATGAGATTTCAGGTGGTCGTATAGACCTAGAATAATATATTTTGGTTCAAGTGCCTTTTTGATTTTGAAAATTTCCATGACAGAGTTTATAGTTAGGCCTAATTGCCAGCATGTTTTTAGCTTTTAAGCTGAGCTCTTCTGAGAATAAACTTTGCCACAACATGCACGCAGCACAACTGTTGGATCCCCTGTTACTCAGGTAACACTGCTGCACTGGGTGCTATAACACAGGATATTGAAAAACTCCAGCAACACTTGAGCGAGACAAACTTAATTATGAGACACGTTTCAGACCTGTGGGGCTAACAGCCTTTCATTACTACAAATGTTGATGGAGTGAGTTTTTATCCTTCCCTTTTATTATGCACCTTGCAAGTGGGTGAAGTTGTGCCGGAACACCAGCATATTGCGCTGAAGTTTTGTTCTTGTAATCAATCCAGGGTTGAAAAGACAATTTGCTGTTTTTCAAAACCTCCTGACAACCACACACACACATTTACAGAGTATTACTGGTGGCTGCTGACCGGATAAATGGGATCAGTTGGGGATGAAGGGCGTCTTGATGTGAGCTGATGAGGAAAGATAACTACTCATTTACTTTCCTTCCCTAAATATAATTTCCCAGAGTCTCCATAAACCAAATTATCATGCTTCTTTCCTGTTGTACCATAAAAGTTATTTCAACAGTGACAGCACAATATCTTTTGCGAGACCAGATACAATAACCTTTTTTTTGGATCTCCAATTGCTGAATTGACTTCATCGCACTGTCCCATACTATGTCTACCTTTCGGTTTCCATCCCGCTGTATAGAACAGTATCCTACACACCAGACACTTACACATACAGTATCTGGTCTTGAGCAGGACTGGTGAGTGTGAGTCTTCCCCTTGATCTCTCCCATTGAGGAGGAAGCTAATGGGCCTGACCACACGATCTGATCACTACAGCGTGTGCTTTGATAAGCTCTGGCCTTAACCCAACTGTTCTATCTGCTGTACCTTCAGGTATCCTCACGCGGCTCAATATATTGACGTCTCTGTGAAAAGCGGGTATACCTGCTGGAATGGGGTTAAAAAAAAGCGTCTGACGTAATCCAGCAGATGCTGAAAATACAGAAATTATTACAGAGAAGCCAAAACGGTCAATACCCGTCAGAACTGCCCTTGATGGATAGTTTCACACAAGCAATCCGATTGGTCAGAGATGTGCTCCAGCTGTGTGAATTATTCCCATAAAGCTAGTGGTGCTTTAGGTTGCTTTGCCTGTTTCCATGGGAAGAAGTTAGTGATCTGTCTCTCTGCTGGAAAGAAAACTTTCAGATAGTAAATCTGCAGCCGTTAAAGAGGACCTATTACGCTTATTTTAAAGTGCATACTTGCATTTTGGGTTACTACTAGAACATGTTTATATGCTTTAATGTTCAAAAAATGTTTTACTTTTCTCATAACGGCTGTGCTGCAGCACCTCTTTTCACCGTATGTCTGAAACGCTCCGTTTGAGCTCCTGCCCCGCCCTCCCAACAAGCCCAGTCTGCTCTGATTGGTCAGCTGGCCCACTGTTATGATTGGTCATCTGAACCAAACTCTTCAGATTCCGCTCCAGCTCCGCTCTAACTAGCTTTGTTTGAGGGCGTGCCAAACTAGCTGCTAGGCAGGCGTTATGTAAATGTGTTACTTGGTGACATCACCACGTTACGGAAGAAAAGGAAAGGGAAAAAGCCCATTAGGTCCCCTTTAAAGCCATTACTGTCGTTTATGAGTTGTTTGGTGATAACCATACTTGCCTGAACATTGTAGCTACCTGTGTTACTGTCATAATGAAGACACTCTCCAGGATATTTTTGCTAGAATTAGCTCAAACAAAAGCATTCATAAATTTAAGACGATTTTCAGCAGTATTAGATATTCTTTTATCTCCTCAACATGAGAGAATAACCAATAAAATATTGATTTCATGAAGCCACAAACAAAAATGTGTGATGTTTTCTGTTTCATTTGTTTTAAAGGGTCTTTTTGATAACATTTGTATGTAGACAAAAAAATAATACATCTCAAAAGCCTTTAGAAGGGTGACGAATAAAAATATGGCTTTTCATGAAAAAAAATATAATTATGAATTAATAATTTTTAAAAAAATTGGCGAGTCCAAAATCAATGTTTTGTTTGTCTCTGTAGATATCTGATGTTTGGTTCCCACTTCTAACAAAGCTTGTAAGCCAATAATATAACGACGTTGGTATCACGTGGTACCTCTGGGTCTTCAGTTAGTGTCGAAAAAAAAAATAATTGGCTGCGATTGATGGTGGCAACGACTTGTAGTGAAATAAATGCAATAGAACGAGGGAGGGAGAATACGACATCTAGTGGCTGAATCACTCAATAGCACCTTTAAAGTAGTCAACCACAATGACACCTTTCATAATTCAGAACATCTATCATATGGATGGAGAGAGTATTGGCCTTATTTCTGTGTATTTTTGTGTGATCACTGAAATAGATAATGTGAGAAATCATCTATTAATCATCATGTCATTCAGTTAGAATAAATTAGAGACTCCACCGGGTGTCTCAACAAATTATTTTAAAGTATTTTATGGTGTAAGATTGGAGTTCATTACAGCATATTACACCCATTTTGAGAGAGAGTTCATACCTGAAAATCTGTTTTCTATTTTATAAGGAAAACTCATAACAAATCAAGTGAGTTTTACCCTTAATGTTTTTTTAGGAACCTCAACTGAAGGATGTCGGTCTCCTGAGAAATTTCTTATGAAAGTCAGAAAACCCTTTTTCCAAAGCTACTGGATAACCATTGTCAAGAGTTTCACCCTTCAGTGATCAAAAGTAGTTGTGAGATTTTCCGGCTGGTAGATTTAATTTGCTGCTGTCTCTCAGATAGATTCGCCTGGCATAACTTTGTACAAATATCCACAAAGCGCAGTTATCTTATCTGCCGATCACACGCACCCAGCAGACATCACTTCCTGCTTTTTTATCTAGGGTCTTGAGTTCAGGGTCTTGAAAAAGGATGTTTTGATTTGACACAAAGGGGGTCACACCTGTCGCACATATTTCTGTCCATCCTACAGAAACTGAGATGTAATGTCAAAAAGGTTCATATGTAATTGTGCGCAAATCCAACCTCAGTTTCTATCATTATACCAAATTAAGATGGTTTGAGTGATTGTCTTGTCTACTTCAGTACAGTACTTGAGTAAATGTATTTGGTTACATTCGACCACTGCCCTCACACATACACGCTAAGAAGTTAGACTGTTTTGAAGAGAAATTTTTTTAACCTTGAAGTAAGAAACTTTTTCTGGGTGTACACTTTAAAAAAAGAAAAGTGTAAAATAATGGAAATTTTCCGGCAGCAGGGGCGCCAGAAAATGTCTGTTAAAAAACGGAAAAATACTGTCCGTTAATTAACATAAATAAACTGTAAAAAAAAGAGTAATTATCTTTATATAATTAGCCTTTATTACTATAATATTACAAGAAATATTTTACTTTTAACATATATTTATTGTTAGAATAGTCATACACCGTAAATCTAAGACCATTTACATATAAATCAAAAATGAAACATGGAATTTTACGTTGCAAAAGCCCAAATTTACATTAACTCTCAGAAGTTTTGCAAAAAAAATCTGTATTTTTTACAAGAAATATTTTTAGAATTCCATGAAATCCTTTTCTTCTAACATAAATGAATTGTTAAAATAGAGTCATAAACATCTAAAAAAACTGAATAATTATCTTTAAAAATGATCAAGAAAAGCTTAAATACAGATAATTACAATTGTGATTACAAAAATACTGTAAATCTAAGACCTTTTACATATAATCACAAATGAAACGTAATTTTTACATTTTTTTTACAGTGTATATAACTTGTTGGATTAATTCCTTTATGTGGTTCTGTAGTTTAAAGTACACTTGAATGATTTAAGAGAGATTTGTTGGTTTCTGACCAGCCAATATGTTTCAGTGTAGGTGTGTAGTATTCATTCTGCTGTATAGGAACAGCTTGTGGCAGCCATTCATCAACGCCAGACTACTCAAAGATATGCATGTCCAATGGTCTGTCTTTCTTCCTCTCTGCTTCCATCTGTCTTGTCACTCTCCGCTGTTTACCAACTTTAAAAGAAACACATGCCTCGATAAACTTTTTATACTTTTAGCCGTCCTGAAAATCCATCTCAGTGGTTGCTGTGTGACATTAAAGATTCACACACACATGGCTCAGTTCTCCTCCCTTTTGGTGTTTCTGAGAGATTCTGGGTAATCGTGGCACATTATGGTTCCCACCACACATCATTACAAAAGGTGTTGGCAGGTTTTTCCAGCTCAAATTCCTCAAATTAGTATGCTGATGTGTTATTTGTGTCACACGAAGAGGAAAAGCAGTTGCAAAATTCACATTTTCATTTACTCAGGCAACATTTTGATTGTCTCTTACACTGCATGTGGTGTGACTCCGCCATCATTCAGCTTGTTAAGGGACACAGCAGGAAATCTGTCAACTGAAACACAGGTTTGTGTCTGATCAGATATTTGTGTGTGTGTGTGTAGTGCCTCCTTGTGGTGACATACCTTATTTTTTTCCTTTTAGTAGTCCTGATACTGAAGTCTGCCGTCTGCCTTTTTTCCACAGAAGACATTTTGATATGTCACAGTAGGGAAAGCACAGGTGTAAATAATGAAGCTAATGATGACGGCTGAATTGCTTTCAGCTGCTTTGATTTCAGGGTCCTAGTATTGTGCATGCTGGCTCACTGAGACATCATTAGTGTTATTAGTAACACCTGTGTTTTTCCTAAAATGAGAAGTCAAAACGTCTGCTGTGAAAAAGGCCTATTGGGTCTCAGTTCATTTCAGTTACAATCACAGTTGTTTTTTGTTTTATTTCATCATTAAAGATTATAAACTGCATGGTATTTCACAGGTGAAGTACACTCCAACTGTTGTTAAATGTAGATTTGTCTGTACTTTTTGCCTTTAAATATATAACAGCTTTTAACCACAAATTCAAAGTCATAATGAAAAGCCAACCACTGAGCCTTTTACAATCAAAGGTGATCAAAGTGGCGATGCCAACACAGTTAAACTGAGCATTTACTGCAAAGAAAAAAGCTAGATAACAGAAGGCTCCGTGATGTAAATACTCTCTTAATCTGACTTTAAAAGAAACAAATCTGTCAGAAGAAGAAGAGTATCTTAGATTAATCACTTGAGCAGGTCACACATGAAAGCATCGATCACATAAATGAAAGCGAAAGGGAGGACTCTGTACACAATTTGTGCTTTATTGACAAAAAAAGAGATTGTACAGTTTCTACTGTTGATTGCAAGAGCAGTGTTGATCCTTCACCTTTACGCAGGAGCCCTCCTCCCCTCATATTCTACCACTGTACCTTTATATACGGACGAGACAGCTGAAAACAACTGGCAGAAGGCGACGAGATATTGATAGCAAATATGTGGATTCATGTGGCAATAATGGCGTTTCAACTGAAGGCATGACACGGCAACAGACAGAAAAATGTGGCTGTGAAGAAACAGGAAGTTATGAGTGACAGAGAAAAAAACAAATGTGGTCTGTTCTTGTTTTTTTGTGGTCTTTGCTCATGTGAACATCAGGCCACACAGGGTGTGCAAATTTAAAAATAATTAAAAGTTCTGTGTGAGCGTGAGGGAAGAACACATTTTGCCACAATAGAGACCATAAATGATTGATAGAGACTTCACCGAAGTCATAAAACAAAGAGGGCCAGCCCCAGGATTCCTGCATAGCAAAATCTGGGCAGTAGAAGTAGAAGAGGTACCGAAGACGAGTAAAATATAAACTGATGAACAAGGGGAAAGTCTTCTCCCACACATTATATTAATATGTTCCAAACTGAACGGTCTTCATTTAAATGGCTTAAGCACAAGAACAGACCCCTCAGCCTTTTTAACTTAATGTGCAGCTTAATTTCCCAGCATGTAATAGGGATTTTACTTCCCTTATTTAATGTCAAATCAAAATCAAAAGGCTAATATGCATTTTTTGCAAAGGTGTGACAGGAAACAGTTGGAAATAAGTCTGAACTACATTTAGAAATTTTAGCGAAAATGTGATTTATTTTTTTGTTAGAAAAAAAAATACATCAAATTCATATTATATGAAAAACTAAGGAATATTTTGACTATGTGTATTTAAAATCAAGTTTCCTAAAGCTTCATTGTTTATAGTTTACAGTACTTTACTTCTTACTGTATAAGATCTATGACAAACGGACCATTTCAACATGAGCGGTGGACAGTTTTTGGAATGACTGCATATATCTGATGTATCAGCTTCTCCTAGATTGCTGCTTTGTTTGCATACTTGCACCTTTACAGTACAAAAGTATGCATGACACAAGTGCTTTAAATTCCTTGTGTGTCAGTTCATATCTTGGCCAACTGCTGAGAGAGAGAGGTATATTATTAATCTTGGGGTAAATAATCAACTGTTATAATTAAGCATTATATTATGACCTAAGTTCTTCCTATTCTTAAAGTGACTATTAAACATATTCAGACAGTATGCAAGAGGGAAAACAAAATAGAGGGACCATAAGGCTGAAACACTCCCAAAAAAGAAAATATAAGACCCCTAATAAAGCAAAATAATAAATCCCAAGAAGTCATTCATTGAGAAAACATGACATTAAAACAATATAACAAATAAGAACAACAGATAAAAAGTAAAAATCTCTATGCAGACAACAGAAACATCCTGAACAAACAGAGTTCTATTCCAAAGACATAATGCTCTCCGGTTGGCCTGTAAAGCAAGAGAAAGCATCAATCAGGCTCCGTGACAAAGCACGGCATGTCAACAGTGCGACCGGCAAGACAGGTAGGCCAACCGGCTCTGTGCAGGTCTGGACATATTGTTCTTCAGAGCGTGGATCAGAAAATGTAGTCTCGGGTCATCTTGAGGGACGGCATGGCCTCGTTGACGTTTTGATCCAGCCGGTGGTACTCCACGGTGTTGCGGGAACACAGACCGTCCTTCCAGCGCCGGCTCTGAGCCAGGAGGAAGATCTGGAAAGGAGGAGGGAAAAAAAAAGTTTATCTGTTAAATGTACAAGTGCTGATCAAGTAAAACTATTTCTTGACAGGCTAGCAAAAAAAGATGAAAGACTACATGATTGGAATCCTTACTTCAGCTGTAAAAACCCAGCATGGGGCCAGCATAATATAAAATATAGAACATTTCTCTACTGATTTGACACCCCAAAGTCCAGTTGGTTTGATTAGTGTGAACGCTCTGTACCGTACTCAGGCACGGTTCGTCGATCCGCACTGGAGTCTACTTAAAAAGGTGGTCTGGACGTACGATTCATGTGTACTCGGGTACAGTTCGTATCAGGTGTGAAAGCCAACCGTACCAAAATACGGAAGTGGACTGCTTTTTAACGCGAGAAACAGCAGTCAGCGAGTAGATTTGAAAGGGCTTTTTTTTTTCAACGCCGCCGCTCTCCTCCGATCATCCGTATATGCTCGCAGCATGCGCCATCCTCAGAACTGCACGGCCATGGGTGATAAAGCAGTAAGGCAGGCGAGAGGTTCCTTAAAATATAAACAATAGTAGGCAATGGGATTGAGCGGTTTGTTATTTTATTTAGCTAATTTAATGCTCTGCCTCCGAAGAACGAGAACTGCTCAGCTGCTCAGCTGCTCAACAGACAGAAATAGAAAGAGTTTAGAGCTGGCATATTTTCGCATTAAACTCAATGTAATAAGGGTTTCGTTCGACCAAACCAGAGTTGGGGATTGTTGGAAAGACTTAAGACGACGGTTTTGGTGAGTTTTGTTTCTGTCAAGTTTGAATAGTGTTTTACGATGCTCTGCTACTAGAATAGCTGATCTCAACATAAACAAATACACGTGGATGATGACGCAAATGTACTCGGGTACGGACCAATACGACTAATGTGAAAGCTGAGCATTGGGAGAGTGGCTAATATGAAAACGCCCTAACTTACACAATATATAACAAAGGAAAAAACAGTAAAACTCAGATTTGAGAAGCTGTTATCAAACGTGTTGGTACCAGCAGGTAAAGCTGAAGTAATATCAGCGCTGTGCAAACAAAACTTAATGCTCATCATCTCTGAGCAGTCGCCTGGCTGTCGTCATGCCGACACTCACCTTCCTCTTGTTGTGATAGGTGATGTAAACGATTGCCACCAGGAAAGCCAGGATGACCAGATGAAAGAAGAAGTGGGAGTCCTCGTCCTCTGTGTTGTAGCTGTCTGCTCCTTTGTAATGGGTCTCCTCCTCCATCCTGTCTGGCTGTATCCTGTTCATGCTCTTGTCTTTGACGTCGTCGTTGTTGTTTTCATATATGTCGGTTTCGCTGTAGGTTTCGTCGTCGTCGTCGTCATCGTCATCGTCGCCCCCTTCTGTGTAACTATCCAGATCAATGTGAGGTGCTGGTACTTTGTCAGTGGTCTGCAGCAGGTCTGGTTCGGTGACCTGCTCTGTCGACGGGGGCAAAACGTTGGAGGGTAGCTCTTCTGTTACAGGTTTGGCCATTTCTTCTGGACTAGAGGCTGGAGTGGCTTCAGGAGCAGCAGGTCCATCGGTTGCCTCAACTTGGTCTGGGAGATTTTCAGGCTCATCTGTTACTGTGTCCACATTTCTGACAGGTCCTTGCGGCTGTGTTTTATCAGATTCCTCAATGATGGTGACTGGATTTGTGTCCACATGCTCTTTAGACGTTTTTGGTCCAATGGCTGTTGTGTGGCTGTCTTTAGGAGCCTCTGCTTCTGTTGTTGTGGAGTCATTGCCAGCAGGTGTTGTAGGGTTCTTGGGATCTGTTGAAGCCGCTGGACTCTGTTTAGATGGCGGAGGCCGTGTTTGACCTGCAGTCTCGTTCAGAGATGGCGGAGGCTGTGTGTCATCTGCATTCTGGTTCAGAGATGGCAGAGGCTGTGCTTCACCTGCCTTCTGGTTCAGAGATGGCGGAGGCTGTGCTTCACCTGCCTTCTGGTTCAGAGATGGCGGAGGCTGTGCTTCACCTGCTTTCTGGTTCAGAGATGGCGGAGGCTGTGCTTCACCTGCCTTCTGGTTCAGAGATGGCGGAGGCTGTGCTTCACCTGCTTTCTGGTTCAGGGATGGTGGAGGCTGTGCTTCACCTGCCTTCTGGTTCAGAGATGGCGGAGGCTGTGCTTCACCTGCTTTCTGGTTCAGAGATGGTGGAGGCTGTGCTTCACCTGCCTTCTGGTTCAGAGATGGCGGAGGCTGTGCTTCACCTGCCTTCTGGTTCAGAGATGGCGAATGTGCTGTGTCGCTTGCGTTCTTGTTCACAGTGTCCAAAATAGGATTTTGAGAAGGTGCGTCTCCCCCCTTATTCTCTTGGCTTTGTGCTGTAAGGTAAGAGGGAAGAATAATGCAAGACAATATATATTAGGTTACAAAAATAAGGTTGATGAAATACTCCTTAAAACATGTGAAATGATCAACTTGAAACATTTGCATTGTAAACAAAACATGTATTTTCAATCAAGGAGGGGTTCTTTACTGAGCACTTTCTAAGCCTTCCTGCTAATAATGCAATAAGTCCAAAATCAAGTTGTGAGTTTTCAGTTTCAACCTATTTTAAGAACTACACTTTCATCTAAAGCGACCAGTGGGAAACTTCAGGATCTGAGAAATGAAGCCAATAAACATGCATTCTTTCTAATAGCCAGCAGTGGGCGACTCCTCTGGTTGCAAAAAGAAGTCAGATTGTATAGAAAGACGTGTTTTCGTCTTACAACTTTAACCCTTTCACAGTGTGTTTTCAGTTCATGAAAGTTAATTTTAACCTTTCTGGTCGCCTAAAAAGGTGTTATTCAGCGTTCAGTTGTACTTAGCTCCACCCTCTCGTGTCACTTGTGGTTGCAAAAAAACAAAGTGGACATTTGTACTAAAACAGCAACTTGTTTGTGTGCGATTGTGTGAAAACATACAAACTTGCCTTATCCCCATGACTACTTCTATCCTTTAAAACACTGTGATATGTCATTGCATATTGTCATAAAGCCTTTGTCAGCCCATTATATTATTTGTTGTAATTCACTGCATTCAACATATTTCATTACTCTCAATTAGACTGACAGATCTTTTAACAGGGGGTTTGAATATATGTTAGTGTTTGCCAGGTTTTCCAATTTGTTTAACCTGTTTAAATTTATAAAGGTTGAAGTATAACCGACATAACATTTCTGTTTCATAATAAAAAATGAAGTATTTTAATCTCTACAGTTTCTAACTGTGTCTTTAAATAGGAGATGAACTCCGTCTCATGCATCTGGCCAGCCTTCCTGAATCAATGACACCATTTAACCAACAAGTGTCGACATTATTTCATCCTGTGTGACTAAGGGGCGTTGCTTAGGAAGGGACGGGAGGAGAACACTAGGGACTTGAAGTATGGGTTAAGACGTCCCCAAGAGAAGAAAGGGACTATTCATACACATGGGCCATGGCCAGCATAAATAATCGCTGAACAGGAGATCCTTGTGGCAGCTAACGTTATAGGCTTTGCTGCATTAAACAGCATGTAGGAAAGTCAGGCTTTAAGACTGAGCAGCTGGGTCACACTTGACAAATGTAATATTAAAGTATGCTTATAATGTTTCACTCTTTTGGCTCTTGGATCAGTTTTATTAAGATTAAACCCATATGATGCACGGATAATTCCCCAAATTAGCCACTATTAATGCCAGTAAATTTAGACTAAGGCTGGTTGAACATTCCCAACCAGTTGAGCTATACTCAGCAGTCATTTGCTATTTGTATTTCAAGCTAAATCAATATTAAGCAGGTTACTGGCTGATCAAGAAAAAGGTCATCCTCCCTTTGTACAAACATTTTGTTTTGGTTCCCTTCCCTGACAAAACCTAAAGGGACATCAACCGTATAAAGACAGTGCATTAATGATATGTCACGATCTGATTTCATGAACCAAATGATACCAAACATAAATGTTGCAAGCAGATACTGATGTGATTCCAGGCTAAAGGGGATATTGTACGGAATAGCTCCATTAGTAATGCCAGATCACAAGACTTGCATGACAAATCTTATACCAATGCATGACTTGCATTTCACATATATAAAGTTGATGTGGAAAAATATTTCATGCAAGTAATTTGTAGAGAAAATAGGCCATAGTCCATTCATGGAAAATGTTTGTTCCTAACTAGCAGTCTATGTATTTTTGTTGTAATAGTGCATCTCTAGCACAATAATACATGTAGAGACAAGCTGTTTTGAGTGAGTATGGTGAGAACGATGGCGTGACACAACCATTATTATGAAAAAGAAATAGGCCAAAGACTTGATTTTTCCAAGATAACACAATGCTGCAACCTGACATCCGCCCAAACACGTCTAACTAATAATGGCATCTCCATTTGAAAAGAATAGAGAACAAAGGCAAAGAAACCAACACCACTGACATTATTTCAACAGATTTAAGCCAATAAACTACAGTCAAAGTCCATTTATGCAACACAGAGCCTGAGAGCATTACAGGAGGTTATAACACGGTACATCACGGTACAAGCACATCTGGTACAAGCCACTTTATCTGACCACCACAAATCAATGCTGCTAAGGAGCCCCTGCAGGGCATAACAAAGTAGACACTTTAACTACAGTGACACTAGGGTTATATAAACTGGGGGGAAAAAGTTTGGAAACTTGTGTTTGGTTCATTATTTCTCTTTTGTTACAATGCTAATTGGCATTGTATTTTACATCGTTGGAAAGCCTGTTTATCTACCTTCACAATGTTGTCCAACATGTAAGGATCATGCATTTGTGGGATGAGCAACACAGCTGATTATGTGGGTAGCGCCCAAGAAAAATTTGCCAAAATGCTCTGCCAATGGTAAACGGTGTATTTTCCTGTTGGAATTGACTCTTGTCAATATGTGTTTACCATTTGCAGAGCATTTTGGCAAATTTTTCTTGAATCTAGAATTGAATTGAATAGAGCGGCCCCGTTGTCACTGATATCCGATCCAACTATTTGAGTCAGCATAGGCCCGATATCTGATCCGGTATAGGTGCATCCCAACAATTTTCTCTACAAATTAACTTGCATGAAATATTTATCCACATCAACTTTATATATGTGAAATGCAAGTCATGCATTGGTATAAGATTTGTCATGCAAGTCTTGTGATCTGGCATTACTAATGGAGCTATTCCCTACAATATCCCTTTTTAGCCTGGAATCACATCAGTATCTGCTTGCAACATTTATGTTTGGTATCATGTGGTTCATGAAAGCAGATCGTGACATATCATTAATGTGCTGTGCTGCTCATCCCACAAATGCATGATCCTTACAAGTTGGATATCATTGTGAAGGTAAATAAACAGGCTTTCCAACGATGTAAAATACAATGCCAATTAGCATTGTAACAACAGAGAAATAATCCACCAAACACAAGTTTCCGAACTTTGTTTTTCCAGTATATAATAGACATTTAAGTGAACTGGTCGAAGTAAACATTAGTTGTAAGGTTGAAGTTAATATAAACATTGTTATTAAGGCCAAATCAGGGAATTAAATGTACTAATAACGTATTAACCTTATATAACCCCTTTATATTTGAGGAATCACTTTGTTGAACTGTACTGTAATAAGCCTGTCATCATCTCTTTTTGTGGAAAGATGTCAAAAATTCATAAATAGAATACATTTCACAACGGTTCTCGCCATGGAGCAGTCACGTTTAAAACCTTACATAACCCTTTATATTTGAGGAATTACTTTGTCGAACTGTACTGTAATACTTTGATAAGGACTCGAGTTAACAAAAACAAGAAACAAGAAAAATATTACTTCCAGGTTTGCTTGTTTCGAGATGATTGTTATTATGACCCTAATATGACTTTATAGAGTTACTAAAAGTTACTTGTTATTAAGGCCAAATCAGGGAATTAAATGTACAACGGAGCAGTCACGTTTTAAAACGTTATAACCCTTTATATTTATATTATACTTTGTTGAAGTGTACTGTAATACTTTGATAAGGACTGGAGTTAACAAAACAATACTATTTTAAGACTTTTCCGGGACATGCAGACAGCCTGTCCTCGTCTCTTTTTTAAAAAAAGTTAAATTTAAAATTTAAAATTTAAAATTTAAATATTTAAGATAAAAAAAATTTAAAATTTAAAATTTAAAAATTTACAAATTTATAAATAAAAAAAAAATGAAATAATAAAAAAAGGGTACATTTCACAACGGTTCTCGCCACGGAGCAGTCACCTTTTAAAACCTTATATAACATTTTAAATTTATATTATACTTTGTTGAACTGTACTGTAATACTTTGATAAGGACTCGAGTTAACAAAACAATATTCTTTAAGACTTTTCCGGGACATGCAGACAGCCTGTCCTCGTCTCTTTTTTAAAAAAAATTAAATTTAAAATTTAAAATTTAAAATTTAAATATTTAAGATAAAAAAAATTTAAAATTTAAAATTTAAAAATTTACAAATTTATAAATAAAAAAAAAATGAAATAATAAAAAAAGGGTACATTTCACAACGGTTCTCGCCACGGAGCAGTCACCTTTTAAAACCTTATATAACATTTTAAATTTATATTATACTTTGTTGAACTGTACTGTCATACTTTGATAAGGACTCGAGTTAACAAAACAATATTCTTTAAGACTTTTCCGGGTCATACAGGCAGCCTGTCATCGTCTCTTTTTGTGGAAAGATGTCAACAATTTTTAAATAAAAATAAAAATGTTTTTAAATTAAAACATTTTAAATTAGAAAATTAGAAAATTAAAAAAACTTTTTGAATAAAAAATAAAAAAATAGAAAAAAGGATACATTTCACAACGGTTCTCGCGACGGAGCAGTCACCTTCTAAAACCTTATATAACATTTTAAATTTATATTATACTTTGATAAGGACTCGAGTTAACAAAACAATATTCTTTAAGACTTTTCCGGGACATGCAGACAGCCTGTCATCGTCTCTTTTTGTGGAAAGATGTCAAAAATGTTGAAATAAAAATAAAAAAAAAAAATTAAATTAAATCATTTTAAATTAGAAAATTAGTAAAATTAAAAAAACATTTAGAAAAAAGTGTTTTTTTAACAAAACAATATTCTTTAAGACTTTTCCGGGACATCCAGACAGCCTGTCCTCGTCTCTTTTTAAAAACAAATAAAATTTAAAATTTAAAATAAAAAATAAAAAATTTAAAAATTTAAAATAAAAAATGTAAAATGTAAAATTTACAAATTTATAAATAAAAAAAAAAAATAATAATAAAAAAAGGGTACATTTCACAGCGGTTCTCGCCACGCAGCAGTCACGTTTTAAAACAAGAAAAAGAAACAAGAAAAATATTACTTCCAGGTTTGCTAGTTTGCAGATGATTGTTTTTATGACCCTAATATGACTTTATGGAGTTACTAAAAGTTACTTGTTATTAAGGCCAAATCAGGGAATTAAACGTACAAATAAGATCTTAACGGTTTATATTTGGGAAATTACTTTGTTGACCTGTACTGTAATACTTTGATAAGGAGTGGAGTTAACAAACAAGACTATGTTAAGAGTGTTCTGGGTCACACAGACAGCCTGTCATCGTCTCTCACCTGACACCCTGTTAGCATGACGTGCTAACCAGCTAGCTCCAGTAACGTTATCTCTATGTGACACTAGCTAGCTGCTAAGCTAACTAGCAGAGCTGTTGGTTGGTTTATACAAATAGAACAAGACAAGTCATCATCTCAGGTACTTCGGTGTAACATACCTTCCGCCGGGGTTTTCACCGGAGCTGACAGACAGCCGCTGGATAACAGTTGGAGGAGAACAACCAGAGAAAGAGCACAGATACTTCTCCGACCCATCTTTCTACACATCGCCATGTTGTGATGCGTGAGTAACTGAAGAGGGCGGGGCTTAGCGTGGACACATACAGGAAGTGTGACGTGTGTGTTAGTCACGTGGTTAGTCATGATGACAAGTGGATGCATGAAGTCTGTAATAATTAATGTCAGTTGCTTGTCATGTTGGGTCCCTCTCTTCAAATACTTGGTAACATTTGTTGATGTCATTGTTTTGTTGATATTGGTTTGCTTTGCTCCTCATTGTTTGGGGTCCACAATAACAACAAAATCATCTCTCCCTCTGATACCTGATTGTTTGCACTCCTGGAATATTTGCACTATCTGTTTTTATCATGTTTATTTTTGTTTATAACTTATTTTGTATGTTGTATATTAGTAGAATTTCAATTTTTTATTCTTATTTTATTCTAGCGTTTATATATTCTTCTGTTATTATACTGTTTTGACTTGCACCAACATAACCAAAGCAAATTCCTAGTGTATACCTCTTACACCTGGCAATAAATACGATTCTGATTCTGATTCTGATTCTGATCAATATTTTTTCTTAAATTGTTGTTCTTTTTGTCTGACTTTATATCCATATGGAAAAGCATTAAACTGCATTCAATTCAAAATGCATTAGGTACCTTTTTTTCATATGGTTTGGGAGTGTCCGAGGGTTGCAGAGTTCTGGAAGAAGGTTGCAGAGATGCTATCAAACATATTGTCAAAAACAATTCCTTATTCTGAAGTCCTGTTACTTAATGACAGCTCCAACCTGGAACTCTGTGTTAAGCAGAGACGTCTCTGGTTAGCCGGCCTTACAGCTGCAAAGCGACTAGTAGCTTGCAGATGGAAAGCTTCACATTTTGTCAATATACAAAGATGGCTACTACTGCAAAAAAGGAAAATATATCACATTGGAAACAAGCAATCACTAAAATTAAATCCTTCATATAATTGTTCTCCATGTCCCCAAGGTCTATAGGGTGGGTGGGATGGGATGGACCCAAAGGGAGGGATTTGGGGGTGGGTGGCGCAGAAGGTTTTATTTAAATAACTTTTTGTTGTTGTTTGTTTTTTGTTTTTTCTTCTTCTTCCTTTTTGTTTGTTTTTTTTCTTTTCTTTTTCTGTAGCTGCTTGCCAATTTTGTATTGATTAGTACATGGACATTTGTGATTATATTCTTTTACTTTATTGGTGATCTATCAATTTGTAACCCCACACTATATAATTATGCTTTATTACCAATAAAACATTGATCGCAAAGACTGAACTGATAACTTTGTGAAAACTTTGTCAAAAATGGGCTCTGTTGTTTTCCAAGAAGTTAGACAAAGTTATCCTACATAGTGACCTCACATACTGTATGTTTGGGGTCAATTAGACTTTTGGGAGGGGTTGTACTTAATAAAGAAATACTGTCAATATCAATCACGGAAATGGAACATATGAAAATTAAATTTCACCATGTTTTACAGCTTTGACCCCAAGCAAAAAATGCATAATGTTCTGTTTACAGCTTCTGAAACATGTCATCAGTTTCGTAAAATTAGGACAAGTCATGAAATATATGTTAAAACAATAATAAGTATGTTTTAAAGAGGTCTCAAGCACTTCAATCACAACATTATGGTTAAGGACAATCCATCCATAGCTGAGACTTACACCTTTTCAGGGTTCTCTCTCAAACATCAATTTCAAGAGCTATTCAGTCACATTCCACACCTTGTTTAGTGAAACCATATGTCAGAACAAAAGTTAGACAAGGAATTGTTCAAAATCAGCTGTCATGGCTTCATTTGTCGCTCCTGATCATGTCAAAACAACATAATCCTGGAATATTCATACCAGCCAATGCCAAACATGCCGAGAACAAATATCCATCATAGGGTTTTCTTCCGGATTTGTGGGAAAGTGATGCTGTAGTCGTCTTGAACAAGATCCAGACAGAGCGAGGTCAGTCATCCAATTACAACTTCAAACATGTTCAAAGATCTGTGTACATTTTCCTCGCATCCAATCCACTTATCATTTCATTTGTCAAGCAAAAATGTGAAGATTTGCAGATTTTATTTCATGTCAGTGTAAATCTTTGGGTTTTGGACTGTTTTGAATTTAAAGTTGTCACCTTGGGCTCTGTGAATTATGAAACGCCTTCTTCACTATTTCATATTTTATAGACAAAACGATTTACAGACCAGACAATAAAAAAAAAACTGGTAGCAGATTAATCAATATCTAAGATCATTTGTAGTTGCTAGTACTGTAGGGTGAATTAAAAATAAACCTTATGATCCCAGTCAATATCAAAATCAGACAGTTACCATGTAATCTCCTTCTTCAAAACAAGTTTTAAATGATCTTCAGCTGTCAAAAGCTTTTTCACAGAGTATTAAATAAACATGGTTTGAAATTAGTCATGAAAAGATCATGAAGTGACAAAAGGCAGAAGACCAAAAATACAAACTGGTTCAAGATGTTCTTTATTTAATTCAAGGAATGACAATACTGTCAAATACGCTAAGCATGATTCCCATAACCAGTTGTGGAAGACTACCATTTCCTGTCCACTGTAATCATTATTATTTGTGTAACTGTGTGCATGAATGGTTTCCTTTTCCTTTGCTCGACTAGGAAGAATTGACAGGTCTTTGCCTTCCTTCGTAAGACTTCACATGTGAATTAAACTATGCAAGACTGTCAATAAAATAATATTCTTTTTACTATATGTAACAAAAGACATTTTTCACACCAAATGCACAGACACAAAAAAACAAGTGAGACGAAAACACAGAATGTCCACATAGGGGTGTAGTGTCTCTTAGAGCTAATGACAGCTGCTTACATCAGGGACAACTAACCCTTCCCATTAAGTATAATATATCAAGACAGACATGAGAGCTCTCCAGTGCAGAAGTGTGAAAATCAAACAGTTATTTCACCACTACAACTTTTGAGGGAGGAGTGCTTAATGGCGCTATGCAACAGCACCATCTGGTGGTGTAACTACTCAACTGTACGCAAACTGCTCTTTCCCTTCGATCTGCATTGGAAAGCAGAGACATACAAATTAAAGCTTTGTGTAGTGAAATGACAAAGAGTGAGGCCGACATGACTGTACTCAACTTTTCCCTTGCAAGCTACACAATTCAAGATAAAACTTTCTGTTAAACGGTTGTAGTTTTGTTCTGAACTCTGCTCTTTATTGTCAAAATATAATGTTCCCTTAAAGTGGTCCTTTAAAAGTGGTAGATCGTTGCAAGAACGATCTGACCTTTATGCTGTCTTGCCTCCAGCTGTAGCATGTCTAGGAGATACAGGGGTTTTGTGAGGGCTGGCTAATCGATAAAGGATTTGGATTTTTTTTTCTTCTTTTTGGTGGGGAATGCGTGTGAGCTAGGAGGACTTGAAGAACGTCTGCCTCATCCTCCTACGCCTGGAATTCGAGGCCGAGACCAAGTTTGTGGCCACCAGCGTTGATGTTCTTGCCATCGAGGAGAGCAGAGAGTGTCAGCTTGATGCCTGCAGAAAAAAAACACATCAGCATAAGCCAGGCACGGAAAAGGCAATTTATAGAAGTGTATACATTTATACATTTCTTTGCTACCTAATCCTCCACAGTCTGAAACTGTATTTTGATTATACAGGTTGCTTATGCTTAGTTCACACTACACGACTTTGGCCGTATGTGCTGCATTTGCAACATGGAGCAAAGTTGTTGTTGTTGTACCTAGAGGAATAAATACTAAAAAGAGTGTGGAAACCGGTGGAAACAGATTATTCTGTAAACACAAATGCCAACAACAACACCAGCAATGTGTCTCACGTATGGTATAATGTCATTTACCGTTAACTCATAAAAGATCTTGCAGTGTGTGACGCCCTGTCACCGGTCTCTCATGAAGTGTGAAAACCACAACGACTTAAAGACTCGCGATTACAAGACAACAAGTTGTGTGGTGTGAACAGTACTGCGATCTGACGACTTTGAAAGTCATGTAGTGTGAACGTAGCTTTACTGAACTATTCCATTCTTGATTTACCGAAGATCCCACCATCATGTCAATTCCCCCCCCAGCATTCAATCTCAAAGCCCATCTTTCTGTAATGTTGCTACTCTTGTTTACCCCTGAGAGACTGTAGTTGTTGGCTATAAATAACCCTTCACAAGCATTGTGCAAAACTTCAAATAACTGTTCTATTTTCATCTGGGCATCAATGTAGAATAATAGAAGTAGTAACATGCATTCTCCAGCAGTTTGAAAATGCCATGCTAGTGAGCCGTAATATGATCAAGGTGTACTCTGTACATGGCTAAAGTTGGAATAATCCACATACACATCTTAATTCCATGGTTAAATTGTGCTTTCTGCTTCACAGTGTTGTCTAAATTGAGTAAATATTGAAATATTGTGGTCTTTGTAAACACGGTCAGTGTTTTGGCCCTTGACCCCTAAGTTATATACAGAGTGCACTCACCTGGCTTCAGAGTCTGAGTGTAGCCCAGGCCCACGAGGCTGGAGTTGTTCACCTTGGCCTGCGTGGAAACCACAGATGAAAATCATACAAAGATCAACACATATTGATAAATGATAAATATATCATGCCGATGCTGGGTAATGTATTGCCTGCTCCGAGCAAAATGTTAAAATCTGAATTGTAATTTGTAAGTGCCACCACTAAAACAGTCTCACATCAGAAAGGCATGTTGGCCTCATTATTAGCATATTAATAATAGTTAAATATATATAATTACACCAACAAACAACCATTCACACTAATTGGCTCTGGGATTTAAGGACTAATGTGATAAGATATTAGCCTGGGCTTTTCTGTAGCATGCACACTCCTCCCATTGGCCATTCTGGCTTGGATGAAGCTTCTCTCAGGCACAACTAAACGTGATGTGGACTTGAATCCATCCCTCCAAGTTGGTCAGCTAGGCAGGACATGCAGCAAAGATTGTGAGTCAGTGTTGAAAGGAGCAACATCATGACTAGTTGTGATTCATATTGTAGAGGCCTAGACTGTCTCTGAAGTCAAGGCGAGTTTAAGAATCTAAACCCTGCACTATGAATTCCTTGTGAAGTGTGAGTAGGTTAAAACAGGAATTCCTAACAGGGACCAATAAAGTGACATTGTCATCATACAACACGTGACTATACCACTACTACAACTACTACTACTTCAGGTTACACACTACTCACAGAGAAAGACGCATCAGGATCAATCTGATACTTGGCGGCGATGCCAAAGCGGGTGTTGCTGTTCCCGGCAGTCCAGGCCAGGTTGACCGCCGTCTCCAGTTGGTCGTTCACCTTCTGGTAGATGGAACCACCGAACTCAGTGCCATCATTTCTGAGGAAAAATAACACATTGGAATATATGTAAATGTTGATGCTACACAAATGCTGTTCCCCTACAGGTGATATTTACCCCTTAAAGGGAGAAATTATGGTTTTGTAAATCTTGCATGTGTGTTAAAGAGCTCCTCAGGTGGGCACAAGGACACTGACGTAAAAGCCTACATTATACTTGGTCCGACCTCACATGACCACTTCAGCTGTAGACTGAAACAGACAGGCTTGACCAGGGGCACAGCAGGAAACAAGACTAACACTGTGCCCTGTCCCTCCCTCTCTCTAAATGTCCAACACAACCTCACTCTGCCTTTTCACCCTTCATGCCTGCCAACCACTCACTCCGCCTCACTTGCAATATAGTAAATCCCATCACCCAGGTGTAAAAATAACTGCAAGGCACCTGGGTGCCCGGCAAACAGCCAAATGGGCAACAAGTTAGTCAGCCAGACAAGGACAAGAAAACCGTAGTCAGGGTCAGTCGTCTGGACCAAGTTGTTTCACTTATAGCTAGAACTTTAAGCCTATAACTTATGTTCAAGTACCACAGGACAGAAACTCTAACCTAATATCAGAATGTATAGTTTTATAGTATAGTATACATTTACTATCCTTGCTTACCTGTCATTGTAAGCCATGACTATTGATAACATAACTCTAATAGTAAGATGAGGAGAAGCCACATTGGTTCAACAGGACATCAGAAAGGTATTGTGTGTGGTACAATGGAAGTATGCATGCTAGCATACTAATGACCATCTGCTGCTTCATGTAGTCTTACACATTTGTATGGAGCTGAAACTCGTCCGTCTTGAATCCAACCGCGAAGTTGCTCTGGGTGATCCTGTTCCTGCCAGCCTCGAAGGTCATCTGGTAGCCGGCCAGCCAGCCCTCGTAGCCCACCACCGCTGCGCCGTGGATGGCTGTACCGTTGATGTCGTAGTTGACGTCGCAGCCGAGGTTAATGTGGTCGCACTTGTAGCCCGTCTTGACCTTCCCGCTCTTCTTGCTGGCAGGAATGTCCAGCAGAGAGAACATGTTGTTAATGTCAGAGGCCAAGGTTTCCCAGAGCTAGAAACATCACACTGCTGTGACACTGAAACTAAAAAGTAGTGCAGTTTATCAGGGCTACAGACTGCAACCATTTAGTCACACATGCTTACAGACATTTTTAGAGGCGGTGTGACAAAAATGTCTAAAACGATTGCTCTTTGCAATGAACAATTTATCCATTTACCTAAATGTAACAGCAGTTGTATGTTAGTGAAATGTTGTTTCTGTGTAGCAGTTGAAATGCAACATCTTTTTAATGGCCAAGTAGCTTACATGTTTGCTTGTTAAAATGTTATTATCTACATTGATTCATCTAAATGACCCAGGAAAGGTCAAATTAGGCCATAAGTAAGACATAAAAGGTCTTCATTATATGACTGAAGTTCTATTTTGCAATGAATTGTGTAAACCTAGTCACTGTAGCTCTAAAACCGCATGAAGAAATACTGGACTTCATCCCACTGAACTCTTGAATTCTCACTGAAATTAACTACATTTGCATTGTTCTCATGGAGCTGTTCTTACCCGGTGTTTGGCGAGAAGGAGGAATCGAACGTCAGCTTAAGCCCCTTTGCCAACTGTGGAACAGGAGAGCGAGATTTAGCAAACAAAAAATAAAAGTTCATAGTAATTAAACTGATCGACTTTAGCATTAATTGTTCATCAGATGAAACTACAGTCCGATTTATAACAAGGCAAATGGCACCCACTACTTGAGTTACAGGCCTGTTACTGCAATTGCAATGGAAATCACACTTTTTCTACACATTTTAGATAGTCTTGGTCCCCACACCCAATCACCAACCTGGTCTTCAAGGGTGAGCTCGGTCCCCAGGGTGTTGTCGGTGTTCCACTTCTCTGTGAGGGTCAGTCCGTGCTCCTGCCACTTGTACTTGGTCTCCAGGGACCCAGCGACCTTGCTGGTCTCAGTGTTGGCCGAGCCTGTGCTGGTGAACTCCTGCAGATGATAGTATCGGTGTTTAGAGTCGTACTGACAGGCTACATAGCCAGATACATTACCATGTTAAAATCACCTTATCGTTAATGTCTAGGGCTGCCCCCTCTTAGTTGATTAGTCGGCTAATCTGTCATTTTGGTCTCAGTCGACTAACATTTCTTCAGTCAGTTTCCAAGAAACTAATGAGCACATTTCTGGTAAAAACAAGATTTAAAGTGGTGCTTTTGTGTGTCTGGAATAATGAACTAAGACATACAGTATATTTGTTTGTTTTACAGCATCTTCTCAAAGTCCATTTAAAAGAAGGTATCCGAGGCCAATGTGTCCTGGCAACTTGTAGGAGATCAGATAACCAGCCACTTAGTTATCGGCCAGGAGCCTCTTAAGCTATGATAAGATGGCTGCAGCCTAGAGTGGAAGCTCGGATAATCTCATAATGACTGGCGACGACTTACCATTCCATTCTCAGACTTTGTTTTCAAGTCCAGCTTGATGACCCCAAAGCCTGAAACAGAAAATATTGAATAAAAGATGAAAATGATGTCAGGATACAATACAAATGTAACATCCAATAATAATAACCACTCTGAAACCTTTCATTATTGAAGTGAAACAGGTTTTTTTAAAACCCAATCACCAGATAAGCCCTGCAAAACAAGTACTACTTTTATGCCAGTATTATTAACCATGCAAAATTGTATTATAATTATATTAATACACATTCAAATAATCCCTTTAGATAATTTAAAACACATTAAATCAAGTCATTGATTAATGTCTGTGAAATAGCCATTTATCAGCCTCCAGAGTGCATTTAAAGTTATTTATATGCCACTGACTGAAGGTTGGTATTGATTTGATGTAAACTCTGCGAGAGCTTTAGTGCTGTCAGATATGAATAATAGCTAGAAGGCTGGTTAACAGATCCTGGCTCGAGCCTGAAGCCCCATTCCTGGCCTTACCCAGCATTACAGCCATCAATTGATTCACCCAACCACACTTCACATGACCCAGAGATCTCCACGTTCATGTACTTTCAGGCCTGGTGCGATTCCTAACTCGTCCCAGCTTCCCCCTCGCTAAACCTTCTAATAATTTAGCCATCACTGTCATCTAAAGCTGCAGTTTCCACCCTATGAAATTGTCACCAGCTCCACAACTACTCTCAGTTTCGAGGCTTTTCTGTGAAGGTGATGAACTCCCAATTGTTCCACGTGGCCACCGCCTAAGTCTGCACTGAAACCAACAGTAATGAATTACAGTCACAGCCAAACTTGCAGTGAATCAGTCTGCTCTGCGACAACTGGGAATTCCCTCGATATTAGGTGGACATTATTCAGTAACCCTTGGAGCACAGCTGTGTGTACTGTATACAACTGCAGGCTCTGTACTAACTACTCCTCAACATGTGTTCAGCTAGTGGGAAGCCATAAACAGTACAGCAACTGGTTTGAATGATTTGCTTTCATTGGGCATTGAGTTGAACATTACGTAGGGGCTGGATTTCTACAATGCCTAAGAGGAAGTGTCACACCCGATCATGCAAGAAATCTCCGTGATTACTTCACAGTGCAATATAAAAAGAAGGTTTTGTTCTTTTAGTGTGTGTATATAGTGATTAAAAAAAGATAGTATGAAGAATGATGTGGAAATAAAACTAGAGACAAATTCTACCACTGCTACCCTCTTCACGAATGAAGAAGCGAACATGCGATAAAAAGCCTCACATTTTATTTTTTTTTAAATATTTAGAGAAGCATTAGCACAAACAAGGTAAAACTGCTAAGCTGGTAGAGGCTACCAATGCTCTCCATCTCCATCATGGTGCCAGAGAGCTTAATATTTCACCAAGGTTTTGCAATCGGACAATGACATGTGGAAACATGCAAATACCCTGTACTAAAACGCTGCACAACTCACAGGTAGTACTACAAAGCCTGTGAAAACAGCTCTATAATGTAATCTGTGGCTCTGGACGAGCTTTGTCAAGTCTTTAATGCGGTTTTATAATTAAATAAAAGCACATATGTACGTACTACATGCGGCTGTTTCTCTGTGTTATAAAATGGCTTTATCTCCATTAACATTGTTACATAGATTCATCCCTATTAGAGTGACTAAAGTATGTGAAAGCTTAAGTATTTTATAATGCATTTAATACACAGGGAATGGCTGATTTCTGCTTTCTGAAAATATATTTTTCTGTTTCAGAGGTATGTTTCATCTCTTTAGTTCATCATGGCTACACATCATGGCAGTGTTTTATTGTGATTCAAACCCCCTTTTCCTCTATATCATACTGCTGTAAATGTTGATGAAACAAGTGAGTGTGGTTGGCTGCTTGGTGCTTACCGTATCCCTTGGTGAAAACATCCCTGGCAGACTTTCCAAGGTCAATGTAGGTGGGAGGTACAGCCATCATCTGCAAAGAGAAAGAGGATGATCAAGGCTGGGACTAAAAAACTAGGCAGAAAAAAAAGAAAGAAATGTAACAGTCTCTCTGAGAAATGACATCCCTGCTGTCCTCTCTCTGTGTGTTACAGCTTTAGGACAGCCAGAGTCGATAGTCACAGAGCAGAGGGAGACACGCTGTAGCAGAATGACAGATCAGATGTGATTCCGTGCTGCTGACAGAGGAAGGCAGGCTGTGGGAGCAACTGGAGGTCACTGATGCATAGGAAAGGTACAAATCTAATCAAGTTATTGTCTTATGCAAGACACACAGGAACATATTCGTTCAAACTTGCATTCCTATCAGCACAGAGGGCAGCTTTTATGCAGGTGTCACATTTTGGCATTAGCTGTTAATTTCCAGTTTGGGTATTTTAAATACACTAAAATTAAAAGCTTTGCCAATGTATTCATCGATTCCTTCCCCCGTGCCCATTCTGTTGCCCACTAGTTTACAAATTAGGGAAAGTAAAGGTCATTTTTGACACTATAGTCATTTTCCTGAATCAAACTTGATGTTTAAAAGTGGAAGAAGCCAAGTGTGAGAGTCCAACAATGAGAGTCACAAACTGAAGCACAAAGCAGACTATTTGCTAACGCTCTGGACTGGCTGTGCTCATGTGTGAACCTCTTTGTCCTTCATTTTCCTGAAAAGCCTGTTGTGCAAGACATGTCCATTTCATCATTATGTATGTCTATTTCATCATTATGTATTATGAATAGATGTAGGTTCCATTATTCAATAGCACAACATTTATCAGGGTACAGTTGTTACGCAGGCCTATTGATAACATACATGTGCATATTGATAGTAGATAGAACAGGAATTTGAACCAGGTGAATAAAAAAACGTACGGATTACAATTTCTCAATTAACACATCTTGAAATCCCAAGGACTGCAACTATTCTACAGTATTGCAATATCTGTTTCTGCATGATAAAATTAGGGTCGCACCCTTTAGTTGATTAGTCAACTGCTCGGTTGTTTTTATCTGTCGACTAGTCATTTTTTAAGCCAATTGACTTGTTTCTAAGGAACTTATGAGCACATCTCTGCATGAAGTTTCTTTTAAAATGACATGAATGAGCTAAGGCTTGCTCTACCTGAAAGAGTCACCCTGCCAATCACCAAAATAACATCAGAAAATCTTTCAAATCCTTTCTTTCAAGCCTATTCAATGCATTTTAAGGGCACCCTCACCTTTCCTCAACAACTCTCCAACCTTTTGCTCCAGCATTGTACCCATATGCACGTTTGGGCCCCGGATGTTTCTCTGCTGCAAGCCACTATTTTCTCCTCAATTTTTGGCCTCTTAAATAACAGTGCAACATCAGCTCTGACACAACAAATGTCTGTTGACATCTCCTGGCATGTCCTAAGGCCCATGTCCACCTCTAGACATCATTCAGGATGCCCCCCCTGGACAGCCCTCTGTCTGAACCCCAGTCATCATGGGTGTACTGCGGTCATAAAGAAGCACTTGGACAGGAACTGGACTAATGTCAGGCATCTGCAGTGCCTGTTAACACGTACACAAATGGCATGCCAACTTAGCTATTCACACCCATACACAGTCTGCCAACACACACCCTGCGCCTGAGTAGTTTTATAGCTTTCACACATGTCAGAGCCCGTAGAGGACAACCTTGTATATATGATGCCTACAAAGTCTTGTCACTGAGGTGTCCTGGGGTAATTACTCTTAGGTTGAACATATCTTCATATAACAGTTAAACCAACTAACTTTACAAAAGAAAGAGGGCATCAATCCCATAGCATGATGAGGACTACTACCACTCGTGAAATGTTACACTTGACCTAGCATAAGATAAGATAAGATAAGATATTCCTTTATTAGTTCCGCAGTGGGGAAATCTGCAGTGTACAGCAGCAAAGGGGATAGTGCAAAAAACAGCTGCATCAGCTAACACAGTAAAAAAAAAGAGCTAAACAAAGTGTAACAAAATATGAACCATTTAAATAGAAGGAAGTATAAAAATGGGAGCAGTATATACAGTATTGACAATAAACAGACTATTAACAAAATTGCACAGGTGGAAAATGATATTACACAGTGAGAATGAATGAATGAATGAAATTCCACCTGAAAATATCAGGTTATTGTCAGTCTAAGTTAAGGATGTATCGCTGCCCTTCAGCACCACTTTAGTTGTAGTATATTTGAGGGAAATCCAGCTGTGATACAGACTTACGATTGATTTGAAAAGTCTAGTCTCTCTAGAGCAGGGGTAAGCAACCTGCGGCTCGGGAGCCACATGCGGCTCTTTAGATCCTCTCCTGTGGCTCCCTGTGGATTTTTAAAATAAGAATAACTGTTTTCTGTTTACATTTTCATTTTTATTTATCATTGTTGTAGGTCTATGGTACCACGGTACGACGGAGTATTAGGGCCACATTGAGGAAAAAATTAAATCTGAGATTTCGAGAATAAAGTCACAAGTTTATGAGAAAAAAAGTTGTAATATTATGATAATAAAGTCATAAGTTTAAGAGAAAAAAAGTCGTATTATGAAAATAAAGTCAATATTATAAAGTAGTAATTTTACATGTTATTTTCTTTTTTTCTCGTAAAGTTATGACTTTATTGTCATAATATAACGACTTTTTTCTCGTAATATGACTTTATTCTCATAATATTCAGACTTTTTTCTTGTAATGTTATGACTTTATTCTCATGATAAGAATTTTTCGGTCGTAAAGTTATGACTTTATTCTCGTAATATTACATCTTTTTTCTCGTAATATTACAACTTTATTCTCGGAATATTATGACTTTTTTCTCATAAAGTTATGACTTTATTCTCTTAATATTAGAACTTTATTCTCGTAATATTATGACTTTATTCTCGTAAAGTTATGACTTTATTCTCCCAATATAACAACTTTATTCTCGTAAAATTACGCCTTTTTTCTCGTAAAGTTATGACTTTATTCTCGTAATAATACGCCTTTTTTCTCTAAATATTACAACTTTTTTCTCTTAAAGTTATGACTTTATTCTCATAATATTACGCCTTTTTTCTCTTAAAGTTATGACTTTATTCTCGAAATATTCAGCCTTTTTTCTCGTAATATTACGACTTTTTTCTCGTAATATTATGAATTTATTCTCGTAATATTACGACTTTTTTCTCGTAATATTATGAATTTATTCTCGTAATAGTACGACTTTTTTCTTGTAATATTATGACTTTATTCTCGTAATATTCCGACTTTTTTTCTCGTAATATTCCGACTTTTTTCTCGTAAACTTATGACTTTATTCTCGTAATATTACTACTTTTTTTCTCGTAAAGTTATTACTTTATTCTCGTAATATTACGACTTTTTTTCTCATAATATTATGACTTTATTTTCATAATATTATGCCTTTTTTCTCGTAAAATTATGACTTTATTCTCGTAATATTACGACTTTCTTTCTCGGGAAGTTATGACTTTATTCTCGTAAAGTTATGACTTTATTCTCGTAATAATACACCTTTTTTCTCTAAATATTACAACTTTTTTCTCTTAAAGTTATGACTTTATTCTCATAATATTACGCCTTTTTTCTCTTAAAGTTATGACTTTATTCTCGAAATATTCAGCCTTTTTTCTCGTAATATTACGACTTTTTTCTCGTAATATTATGAATTTATTCTCGTAATATTACGACTTTTTTCTCGTAATATTATGACTTTATTCTCGTAATATTACATCTTTTTTCTCGTAATATTACAACTTTATTCTCGGAATATTACGACTTTTTTCTCGTAAAGTTATGACTTTATTCTCTTAATATTAGAACTTTATTCTCGTAATATTATGACTTTATTCTCGTAAAGTTATGACTTTATTCTCCCAATATAACAACTTTATTCTCGTAAAATTACGCCTTTTTTCTCGTAAAGTTATGACTTTATTCTCATAATATTATGCCTTTTTTCTCTTAAAGTTATGACTTTATTCTCGAAATATTCAGCCTTTTTTCTCGTAATATTACGACTTTTTTCTCGTAATATTATGAATTTATTCTCGTAATATTACGACTTTTTTCTCGTAATATTATGAATTTATTCTCGTAATATTCCGACTTTTTTTCTCGTAATATTCCGACTTTTTTCTCGTAAACTTATGACTTTATTCTCGTAATATTACGACTTTTTTCTCGTAAAGTTATGACTTTATTCTCGTAATATTACACCTCTTTTCTCGTAATATTACTTTTTTTCTCGTAATATGACTTTATTTTCGTAATATTACGACTTTTTTCTCGTAAAGTTATGACTTTATTCTCGTAATATTACACCTCTTTTCTCGTAATATTACGACTTTTTTTTCTCGTAATATTATGACTTTATTTTCGTAATATTACGCCTTCTTTCTCATACTATTATGACTTTATTCTGGAAATCTCTGATTTTTTCCCCCTCACTGCATTAGACTTATATACTATATACTTAGACTATAAACTCAAATGTTTTGCAGCTCCACACAGATTTAGTTTGTTTGTTTTTGCCTAAAATGACTTTACTTTTGATAGTAAAGGTTGCTGACCCCTGCACTAAGTTAAGGATGTATCACTGCCCTTCAGCACCACCTTAGTTGTAGTATAACTGAGGGGAAATCCAGCTGTGATACAGACCTATGATTGATTTGAAAGTCTAGTCTCTGTAGAGTGAACACAGCTTGACTCAAGACAAAGAGGTTATATGAAGAGGCAGCATCTCTCTGCACCTCGCCTGCTAACAGATTAGCATTAGCTCTCTATCAAGGTGGACAGCGGGCAACTGTCTCCAGAGAGACACCTTAAGGCAGGTTAACAGGAAGAGACACAGTTAAGAGTCAACAGGGTAAAACAGTAAGATAGTTAAGCTTCTTTTACTTCTGCTACCTGACTATAACTGCTGACCACTGACTCCTGCACTGTCTGTCAAATGACCGCAGCATTAGCACACCATGCTACCAGCAGCTCTGCAGAGGCCTACTATATCATCTCTGCTGCATCTCTCCGGTTAAACATCTCCAGGCTGCAGAGGTCAGAGTCCTCCAGCTGAGAGCAGTGACAGAGCAGAGCAGTGAAGATGTTGCATTTCAGTAGTAGATAGGCTACATAACTTACCTCTCTCTGTGTGTGTTCCTGTCCTGGTGGAGAAGGGGCTTGTCAGCTGCACAAAGAGGAGGAGAAAGAGAGGGGAGAGAGCAGGGAGGTGTTTGCGTAATGACGGCGTGACGTCATCACGTCACGTTACAAGTCACGCAAGCAAGCTGAGGCAACCTTGCCATCGTCATTGATTAGAGGGATTTTAACAAACCCTACTCCTATCACACCTCGTCTCCCACAACTTTTAGTAGTTGGCAGTGACTTTACTGAAATCAAAATCCCCAACAAAACAATTAGAAATATGTTTAATCACATCTCATACCATATAGTATCTTACAGAAACTCAATTTTACAAATCTATCAGAAAGAAACTATTCACATGTTACCAATTAAATATCTAAAATTCCCCTTAACTCCCAAAGCAAAAGAAATCCATTTTAAAGTATTAAATGGAGTGTATTCATCCAGTGATTTGTTGCGACAACGATTTGGAATTGAAACCAATAACTGTGTATTTTGTGATGATACTGAAACTACTTATTTATTTTTTCATTGTATGTATTCTGGAGCTTTATGGCTTGATGTACATGACTGGCTTTTCTCTAAAGTTTCTCATCTGGGAAACTTCTCTCAAAAAGGACATTGTTTAAGGTCCATGACAGGACAATAACAAAAGATGACTTTCTGGTGAATTACATTCTCATTCTTGGAAAATTTTATTTGCACAAATCCAAGTATATGAAAGTGAAACCTAGGTTTAATGTGTTTCATTCTGAGTTTATTTCTTACATAAAAGCCCTTAAAGTCATGAAAAAAAATGCACAAAAATGCAAACTGCTTAGCATAACAGAAGAATGTGAATTACAGGTACAACCTTATATCCCTTAATTTAATTTATTATTATTTTCATGTATAATTTTACATATTTTATTTGTTCTTGTTCTGTATGCACCTTGTCATTTTACTTGAATGCAACGATCTATGAGCCATGTTGTTTGTAAATTTGAATTTATTTAATAAAATAAAAAATAAAAAACTTGTCATCGTCAAAGATACAACATTCAAAACAAACAACAAGATGGTTCACTTCAGCATTTCAGCCTTAGTGGCATTAATGCAAAAAAAGTGAAGGTATCAAAAACACATTACTTCTTTGCAGTTAACAAATCAACACTTATTTTATTTCAACAGGAAGAGTAAATAATGCTTTTAAAAAAAACACAACAGTATAAAATATACCCAGTGGTGGAATGTAACTGAGTACTTAAATACAATTTTGAGGTACTTCTACTTTACTTGAGTATTTCTATGTTCTGCTACTTTCTACTTCTACTCAACTACATCTCAGAGGGAAATATTAGACTTTTTACTCCACTACATTTATCTGACAACTTTAGTTACTTTACAGTTTCAGATTATTAATACAAAATATAATCACATTACAATCAAATTACACATATTACTGTGTGCATTCCATATTTAAAACACAGAAATATTGACAATTTGTATAATTTGTATTATTATTATTATTATTTGTAGTAGTAGTAGTAGTAGTAGTAGTAATGTTTTTTTTGTGTGTGACTCAGGGAGTTAAGTTGATTCCCACACAACTTAATTGCATAGTAAAACAAAAAATCCAATCCCCAAGCCCAATATCTCCTAGTGTCTTTCATTCACTATAGAAATTCAGAATGTGTCTCTTTATCCTGCTGCATGATACGTAGGAGCATCCTGACTGCGACACTGCTCCTAAAACTTTGAATGCAAAGCTCACACACCTCAGCTGTGCATGTGTACCTGCCTGTCTGGCTGGCTGCTGTTAATTCCAGGCTATAGGCATCCTGTAATATATTATAGAGTGATATATAGGCTACAAATAACACAGGTCAGCACTTTTAACACTAGATAGATAGATAGATAGATAGATAGATAGATAGATAGATAGATAGTAACTTTATTAATCCCGAGGGAAATTCAAGTTTCCAGCATCACAGTTCCATAGTGCAAAACATGTTAGTAAAAAGGCAGTAAAAAAGTTAGTAGTGCAAAGTACAAAAAAATATACCAGATATAAAAATACAAGGAGATGAAGAAAACTGTCAAAAATGAATATAGTTCAGGGTAACAGCTGTGATACAGAACTATTAAAAAAGTGAATATAGTGCAGAAGAGACTGTTAAAAATGAGTATAGTGCAGGGTAACTCCAGTAGCTTAGTCTATGAAAGTGCACTGTGTGCATTAATATCTGTCCTGCAGACCGTCCTCCTTTATCCTTCATTCCTCTGCCATAAGTTATTACAACCGAAACCGGAAATAGCATGAAGTGTTTCGGTTAGCATCATTCTCTCTGATATCGGCTGTGTACTTTGACGCATGCGTGGTTGACCTCTGGCAGCACGCAACTCCTCCTTCCGCAGCATCCCTGGGAATAAAATGTCCCTTTAACAGCTGACTGCAGATCAGCCTCCTGCACCTTCATCACATCATGCAGTTAAACAAACTGTACTGGAACAGAGGAGATGACAGGAGGAGATAGGCTCCTCTCAGCAGCTGTAATGTTACATCACATCTGTGCAGCACAAGATGAGCTCAAAGTTGACCTCTGCTGTTAAATGATGAAAGTCATTCACAACCTGCGGCTAGTATTTTTACTCACTTCACTTGTGGTATAAAGTCACTCTTTATGGTGGCCATGCTAAATTCGACATCCAGAGCATTAATATAGCATTAAACAACTATTTGCTCTGTAAAGATGTAGAGGAGTATATGTCTACCTGAGCAGAGAATGAAGTTGCTCTCGGTTGTAATCGTAATCCGAGTTTCTCCATGCTTTGTTGACACCGCCGGGCCGACCCGCTGTGGCCATGGACTTTTTTAGGTAAATCAACTTCCCAGTAGGAACACTCAAATAGCCCACATTAAAATTGTTATGTCATAAAAGTTATTAAATTCACGAGTAGCCGAATCAGAGTTATTTTCCTCGGCATAATGAACGTGCATCATTCCCACGGGACTGCGCTGCCCTGGTTATGCTGGGGAAATAGAGCTACCGCTCAGAATGACCTACCAACATGATGTGCACAGTGCATTTCAAAGACAAAAGAATATTCCTCTCTGTTTCTCTGTGCTTTGTTTACATAGCCGGACCGGCTGCCATGTCCCTGCATCTGCTCTGCACTGCTCTCATACAGCAAGTTACCGCTGAAAACGCCATCCAGACCGACAGCGTCATCGTGGAAGCGCATAGCACCCAGCCTGTGGTTCCCCCAGGTAAACACTGTTAGCTCTGTCAGCACTTTTGCCGTTGTTTGCACTGTTTGCACCGTTAGCGCCATGTTGAGAGCCGTGTGGAGGCAAGAGGCAAATAATGTACTTTTTACTCCACTACATTTACTTGTAGTTACTGGTGAATTTCCAGGTTAATAGTTTACATGAATGTAGGTATTCTGTGTATAAATAGGATGTTATTGTTACATATCCACTTTATAGACTGCACATATGTACATATTACATTACATTTATTTATTGCACATACTACATTTATTTATTGACGGACTGCACACACTATGTTCACCCATTCACTCTGTATCTTTTATATCTCTATTATTGTTTTTATAATGTTTGTATACCTTTACCTCTCCTGTGTTTCACTCTGTTTGCTGATGTTGCTGCTTTGACACCTGAATTACCCTTAATAAAGGTTCATCTTATCTTATCTTATCTTATCTTATCTTATCTTATCTTATCAACCTACCCAACAGTAGCCGATACAAAGTATAGTGTATATATAGTAATAATAATCCAATAATATAATATATATAACACTGAGAATGATCATTCTGCTGCATAAAGTACTTTTACTTTTGTACATTTTGTTGATATTGCTCATGTAGCCTACTTTTACTTAAGTAAGGTTACAACACGGCTTTTACTTAAAACAGAGTATTTTTAAATTGTAGTATTGCCACTTTTACACAACAGTCTGATTTATATGTATGTATCATATATAATATTAATATTACAACTGCATTACCACAAGATAAATATTTCCACTGATATAGTTACACAGACATATTTTATGACGGATATGTTGTTATTTTACATTACTATCAGATTCTTACAAAAAATATCAGATTTTAAAGTCAGGTGAATCGTATATTCACAAGTAAAATAGAGGGTAAAGCAACTGACTTGCTTTTCCCTCCTGGTTGTGAATGCAGAGCTGGGTTATGAAATGTTTTGCAGTTTAATTTTGTGTGCAGAATTCGCAGAAACACAGCAGTGTGGTTGAGTTAGGGGAACGTTGCCAAACCCTTAAGGTGCTTCCTTTGCAACGGGTACAGCTGGCAGCAAAAAACTCATTCTGAGAATCCTGCACCTCCTTCACCCATAAATATTTAAAAATTTCATTTATTTGCTTCTTATTTGTTATACGCTCACCCCTGATATTTCTTTTTGCTACTATAAGGGACTGTAGATATACACAGTAAATATACTCAAACCACTGATAAACAAAACTTCCCCTGCCTGATATAAGCAGCCAGTTTATCTGTCAGTTCTGTCAACAGTTTGATGGTAAAAATAAACATTGCAACATCCGTTCTATTTTCTGAAACAAGGAGACAAATACAGGATCCTGCAGCAACTGGGCTTCTGCTTGTATTAAAACAGTTTTAAAAAAAACACACACATTTGATAGAGTGAGTGGGTTGATTATAAGAGAGGTTGTGCTCAGTTTTAGACAGTAGATGTCAGTGTTGGTAACAATGTGAAAAGGATCACTGGTGTCAGTAAGTTGGGTATTTCGGAGAAATGAATGCACTGTGGCTTAGCAGCAGACGAAGAATCACATTTTAATTCAGTCCCTTCTCCACGGTGTCTTTTATGAACTGTTTCAGCAACATTTAAAATTTAATTCTTTAACTTTTCTTTTCTTTTTTATAGATTTTTTGTGGGTCGAGATTAATTTGCAAACCTTTTAAATATAACAAAAATGTACCTCCAAAAACACCAACTTTTCATGAACAAAGAAAAAGAGCACAATTTTCAGTTTGTTTGTTTTTCCAGACAATCTAATGAGTTTTTAAATGGTTTATTCGTCTTAAAAAAATAAGAGAATAAAACAGAAGAAAGGAACAATTAATCATTTAGTGTATCTGAAAAGCTCCCAATGACCAAATCTTGAGATACACGTTTTCACTGGTCAGTGATAAAATATATTTAAAATGTATAGATGAATACAACAATCTGATTTACTTTTAATTATATTAACAAAATGTACCCACGCTCTACATCCAACATTGTTTTATTGTTTTATATAGTATATATAATTGCCATAAGTAACTAAAATGTTCTATAATGTTTTTTTCTCCCACATACTGCACTACAAACTGAAGTACTATATTTTATTAGTTTGTGCTTCACTCAAGTGTTTCCAATTTATCTCCACTAGTTTAAGACTCAACTGCAAGCAAAATATTCTGCTCAGAAACATTTGTCAAAGAGCCTGCGTTTACTTGATTCTTTATGGAAAAGGATTAACATGCAAAACATTTAGTTTATAAGATTAACTTGGAGAGAAAAGTCAAAGCCAAACATATTTTTTCACTTGCCAGGAGGACTTTATATTGAACATGTGTTTTTTTTTTTAAGTACATTGAATATTAAATACGGATTAGTGTATTTCTCCTGTTACTTAAGTATAGACTTTTTGGAGTTACTTTTACCTGTGACAAGCTGCAGCAGATTTGCTTCTTAATAGCTTTAAAGGCTTCAAGAGTGTTACTTCTTCAAACAGTGCCGACTGGCTTTATTACAAACTTTTTTCCTTATAGGTTTTTGTCACATTTTGATGCAATTTTGTTTGGGAGAATTTAATGTTTTCAAGATTTGCTGAAGGCAGCTATGATGGGAAACAGTGATTAATACCATTAATTAAAGTCCCAATTGTAAACAGCATGGCTCATAAATAAAAAGAGCTGTCACACGACGGATGAGGAGAGATGGCTCATTCCTCCACCAGCATCCACAGCTTGTTGTCATTAAACAAACATATTTAACTTATTTCCTGATGTGTATTTAGAAGTTTCCATCTCTATTTTATGTCCCTGCATCACTGAATCTCAAGTAACATTTAATCAACAACTAGTAACATGTTTGTCGCCTGTCGGTCGCCTTCAGAGGCGAGCCAAAATTCATTTCTAGATTATCCTCGAGTCATATCTGGATGCTCTGCTTTCATCCCCCAAGCTTCAAAGCCAACGCTACGCTCACTTCAAACAGCCGTCACAGAGTGCCAATCAAATCCCGCTCCAGAAGACAACAAACACTACAGAAAATGTTAATCAACCCGGGCCAAGCATCACCAAAGTAAATAAAATAAATTGTAAACAGATGCCATAATTTGCAGCATATGGACAAATAAGGCAGTATGTCATCTTTCTTTTTCTTTCTTTTTTTAATTCAGTGGTTCACACAGGGTCCAAGCTCCTCTACCTCTCCCACTTCCCTCCATCCATCCATCCATCCATCCCAAACCCTCTCTTATGAGTCAGTGACTTCACTGCATGCTGTTGCTTTTTCCAGCCCAGCGTGGAAGTCCATAACCCAGCGTCTGGTTAATACAGGGGCATAAATCACTTCACTCGTGTTCCTGTGTTCAAACAGTCCGAAACCAGTAACCTTTTTACCTTCGTCTCTGCGGGATCAAATGCAACATTCAGCATGTTTAAAAGGTTTTTGTAAAAGGTTTAATGGTTCGAAGTTTCCATCCACTCCCTTCAAATTTGTGCCATCAAATGGGACGGTGAAAAGGATGACAGGTCCAAATGGATAAATAAAATCGCTCATTGGGCGCAGTCCAAAAGCATCAAAATGAAAAGTACTGATGCAAAGCGAATTGGTTTTCATGTCATGAACTGATGTCTTTCAACAAGTATTATTTCAGGACTCAAAACATAATCTCCAACATCCTTGTGTGAAACCACTGATTAAAGAAATACCTTTAACATAATTGCTCATTTTAAAAAGTAAAGGATTAGATTTGGAATATCACATCTGTGTTGTCTTCATAGTTTGTTGTATTTCTAACCATCAGACAAATCAGTCATTTAACTGTAGCTGATAATAATGTGCTGCTCTGTATAAATAACCAACCACAACTTGTCCTGTGACAAGCCCAGTGATGTAATGTCTACAGACAGAGACAATGTCAATGTGTTTCGCTAAACAATAAAGATCTGTTGGCTTTCGGTATTTCTTCCTCTTCACATTGTTGAGAGTTTTATATCAGTGAGGCATTGTTTTCCTGTGAAAATCAATCAAAAACAATATGAAGCTTTAAGTTTGTCTCAAATGTGTTGAATTCTTTTGAAAGCCCTTTTAAATGTCAGGGAGTGAATGAAAGGCAGGTGGTTGCTCAATCACTTAAAACAAGTTGGAAACAAGCAGTTTGTCCTTGTGGTTTTAAATTAAAGCAACTTAAAGATGCATGTGTTTGTTTGCCTTGTTTTGTTTATAAGTGGTTGACATGATAGGAAAAGTGAGAGATGCGTTCCTTCCTGTCTGAACTTTGGTAAATAGATTGGAGGCATGAGAAAATGTCAAGACTCAACTGTGGTCAGAGCGCTGCTGTGGAGCAGTGACTCACTCTCACTGTGAGGGTGTGTTTGTGTGTGTGCATAGGTGTGTGTGTGTGTGTGTGTGTGGCTGAGAGAGAGATATAAGGTTTGTGTGTGGTGCGTTGTACGTAGCAGATGCAGCGATCTTTATCTCTCATTCATGGCGTCCAAGGAAATGTAGCGTAAGCTGGTTAACAGTCATTTTCTCAGTATCTGCCTGGCAGAGATGTACTGATGATAATCACTGCCGTGTCGCTCAGGCAGACACCTGCCGCCTTGTTCTGTGGAAACTGAGGTGATGCTGCAGCATTGCCCAATACTCCTCTCAGTGCATTGATTGCCATGCTGCGAACGCAGTATTACCCAATAAGGATGAGATGTAGAGTTAACGCACTGCAACTTTTAGTTTAGTGCAATAAGTTGTATTCACTTAAAGATTCATTTATAGTGGGGCTGTCAATCAATTGAAATATTTAATCGTGACTAATTGCAAATTAATTGCAAATTTTGTATCTGTTCAAAATGTACCTTAAACGGACACTCTTATCAAAAGTGGACAAATATGCTTGCTTTATGCAAATGTTTGTATATATTTATTATTGGAAATCAATTAACAACACAAAACAATGAGAATTATTGTCCAGGAATCCTCACAGTTTGGTTTTAATTAGTTATTTGATGCTCTAAAAAGGCGATGAGATGTCATGATTGGCGTCTGTGATTGACAGCTGCTCTGAGTGAGTTAGTTACGGAGCCGGATTCTCTGCAATTGTACGAGAGACGAGGTGTAACTTTAACTTTCCATAACCGTGACGAGTCTGTGTAATAGAGCATGTGTGAATTTGATCATAAATGTAGTTACTAGTTGCCGTGGTGCTAACGTAGCAGCTTGGTGGCTCCCACTAACAAGCTTGGCTCGTGATTGGCTCGGGCGGCTGTGTGTGCGGGACCTCGATACCGCGGCTCCAGCCCTCCCGATCACTACTGCGGAGGCTCTGGCTCCAAATGACGTCAAAATCTCAAGATGGCATCTCCCGATATTATGGCTTCACTTACAGCGGGAGGAAGTGGAGACGCGTCGTCCCTCTATATATACACTCTATGGTGTTGACTTAACAGTTTGTACGCTCACATCTGTTCTAAACTAAATGTAGACTTCACTTATAAACACTGGTATAGTGTGACACTGTCATAGTTAAATGAACACTGACCATTAGTCACCTTTAAAGACAAACCTGCTGTAAGTAATGACAGAGCTCTGCTATGAGGTTGGGCTGGGAACCTCCCGTGGTTGTTTTAGGCACTCTGGATAAAAGCGTTCATCAAAAGACATCCAATACTTCAAATGACTCCAACTAAAGCCTATATTTCTGGCCACATTGATCAGGATAAGCTTGTATCTGATTCACATCTGCCATCGATAATCACAATATGAAACTTGGCAGAGAGAGAAGAGAGCTGCGGCCCTGCCAGCACTTTTACCACAAACTCTCAAACTGCCACGCCGAGCCTCCTGCCATACACTACCTCACTGCACCCAGCATCAATGTGTGTACTGAATACAGGACCCTGTAATCAACAAATTCTCCATATTCTCCCCCTCAGGTGCCTCGCCAACATCAAAGGAGGTAAAGGATGGTGTGGTATCTCTGTGTGCCTGTGCCTTCTACTGTATAAAACAGCCCCGAGAGGCAGGCGGGGAGCAGCCGAGGAAATTGAATTTCATCACTACCACGTTGCTACCTGGCAGGTAGGGCTGTGGTTCATTTTGTTTGTAGTTTTGTAGATTTCGCCTGCACCGTGGTTAAGAGCTGATCACACCAAACGCCAGGATCAGATATGAAACTCCCCTGTTTTTTATGATACTGTAGAGAGCAGAAGTGGAAAAAGTACCAAAATGTCACTCATTAAGACGGTTACTTCAACGAAAGTTTGGGAAATTCCCAGTTTAAAACACTTCCTACCTGAAAGTTAAATTTACTGAAAGTAAAAATTACAAATTTTCCATGAAATGAAACATATACATCAACACAAAGCCTATTTCAAGCAATTAACAAAGTTACAAAATAAAGTGAATTAAAGTGAGATTATAGTTCACATCTCAGATGTCTGACGCCACAACTGGAACATTTTGGTTCTTATAAAGTTGTAATCTACTCTGTAATTAATGTCATTTAAAATCTAGATAATTTCCTGTGAGTCAAACTACATAAGTGAAATTTATTGAAAACAAAAATACTTCCTCCAGCTGTACAAGTGCACAAAAGCTTCTTTCTTCAGTTTATTACTTATTGATCACTACATTGCCCCCTCTTAGTCGACTAACATTTCTTAAGTCGATTAGTCGTTTTTTATCCTTTTTTCATGCTGAATGACTTATTTCTAAGAAACTTGTGAGCACATCTCTGGTAAACACAAGATTTAAAGTGGTGCTTTTGTGTAATTCTTTGTGGAGAAACTCAGTTTTACAGATCTGTCGATTTAAATCAACTAATCGATTAGTCGACAAAAGCAAATGAGTGATAGTCCACAAAGAATTTCTTTGGTTAATTGGTTTCTCTCACTCAAGGTAATAAAGTATGTGTTTAAAATCAGTCAGCAGTAGATCAAAGTATAAAATGAATGACTTGAAAAGCATTCTTTAATATGAAATTATTTTATTCAAATATCTTTTTTAGTTTTGAGCGTGGTTTGCTGACTGATCGCTGTTGCTCTTTGACACTTTGCTCAAATGTTGAAGTTACTGGGGTTAATTACTGGAGCAAAGGCCCAGACAGACAGAGAGAGAGAGAGAGAGAGAGAGAGAGAGACAGAGAGAGAGAGAGAGAGAGAGAGACTAACTGAAAATCCCTGGCACTGAGCGTTGAGCCCCGAGCCAGTAACCTTGGTGTGCTTTTTGATCCTGACTTGAATTTCACATCAGAACATTAACCAAAACTGCCTTTTATCTTCTCCGGAGTGCAGCCAGATACTGAAAGGCAGATGAATGCTTTTATCACCAGCTGACTACTGTAATTCTTTCTCTTCTGGAAAAGTCTAGATAAACTGCAAATGCAGGCGCAGATGTTTCATTGGTTGCATTTTAGAATTTAAACATCTTTAATTTGTTTTTAAATCACTCAATGGACATCTAAACATGAGCTGTTCTTAACGAATGTTCTCCCTCCCACTGGATCTGTTTTTCTTTCTTAATTTCAAGACGTAATGTTTAGGTTTCAGCAGACTCATTTTATAACAGTTTTAATCTAGTCTCTTTTATTCACATTATTTTATTCGTTCTACTATCATTATTTCTTTATTTCGTTATGTCTCCATTGATCTTTTTCTAATTTCTCTATGAAGCACTTTGTTGTGCAATCTTGCACGAAAAGCATATTGATTTTACCTGATTATGTAACTTGAACTATGTTGAAGCTTTTCGTTTTATTTCAAAGGTATTTTTTTCTTTGTCTATCAACATGTGTAGTTGCCAGTCTTGTCGAGATTTGGTAGTAAATATATCTTTAATATCTTTAAGGTAAAGAGCCGTTGAGAAGCAATAGATATGCCCTCAATTTCTCATTTAGCACCTTTAATGCATTGATGTTAACATTTGTATTGCTGTGTTAAACTGTGAGTTAACTGAACTAAAGTTGAATCATCAGTTCAAAGTTGTGAGTTTTGAAAAATTTAAAACCAACTGAGTGAAGTTAACTGAAGTTGAGAAAACAACTTCCTTGAATATAATCAACAATTGTTCAGTCACGCTCCTACAGTAAACTTATAAACAGATTTGTTTTCCTTTCACATTTTTTTCAGCTTTAAGAGTTTTTCTTAAGACATAAATAACTTACCATTGTGGCTGCTGATGGATTCAATTTGTGCCAGAGACAACATGTAAGTGACTTTATTGAAACATGTGTGTCTGGGGACTGAATTCAATATTAACCTCCATATTGTGGTTTGCTTTGTTTTCATTATTATGAAAAGAAACAACTTATCTTAACGTATATTTACACAGCAAGTCTCCATTATGTATGCTTTTTCTTCAAACTATAAAAAGAAAGGTCTCTGGAGAGTTTTAACCCTCAAAAATGTATGATGGGAAGTATGTTTCTTTAGAAATGTAATTTAATGAGTTTAGTGAACTCTCAGCAGTATATTTATTCAACTCATCATGTCAAGTCAAAACACATCCGGTCAGAAAGACTCATGTTTATAAACTCTAAACTGATCTGAAAGAATAAATAGAAAATAAATAAATGAAGTTATATCAACTTGAATGTATATCTTATACTTAACTTCTACTTAAAATCAGTTCCATTAACAGCTACCTGAGAGGAGGTTACAGTTTGTGACACTCAAGTGGTAAAAAGACATTTTCCATAGACGGGTGTCTGATCAGTGCTGAGATCTTTCACTGGTTGTGTAATTCTGTGTGTCCTTAAGACACACGCCTCAGCGTCTTCACAAAGCATCTACTGTAGATGTGAAGAGCGCTTTCAACTGAAAGAGATGTGAAGAAATCAGACAGAACTGTTGTCTGGGCGCAAACAATGCTGTTTGTTGAGATGCTGACAGTTAAATCTAAATGCCAGGCCCACCTCAAGCTAACGTACAGACAGCCACACACACAACAAAAGGCACATAGACACAAATGCAGATACACGTATGCTTACAAACACATCTACGCACACAAAAAAGACAGAGTATTGTCTCTCTAACTGTGTCTTTCAATACCAGAAAGTTCTCCATAAAACAATACACAAACATCTGTTGGTGGGCAACTGTTTGAAGTCAAATCAAATTACTTTCATTCAAAGTTGGTGATGACAGAGATAGGTGCAACAAAACGTGCCATAAATACACTTGCAAACAAGAATACAAAAATAAATAATTAAATAAAGGCCATAAAACATTCTAGTCAAAAGCTAAAGAGGGAGGTTTTTATATTTAAAGAACACTCTGAACTCCTCCAGTGCAATATAATATGATGTTCAAACGAATGTAAAGATTTTAAAATGGGTGGAAGTATAAACTGGCATCATGGGGAGGTTTCCAATTTTTTACACTTTTTGGGTTGTTTTCCTTTCTAAAAAATGAGTCGATATCCGCACTTCTGTTAGCTATAGCTCCTGTTCCAGTAGTCTTTGTTTGACAGTTCAGTTTTGAAAATGGCATTATGGGAACTGTAGTTGTTGAGTCTGAGTGACATCTAAGTAGCAGATCGTTCATAAGTTCAAAAGCAATGCATATACAATCAGTTGTACGTTTTACAATTTTTTTTAGCGAGTGTTTGAGCCAACACTAATGGATGTTTTTGGTGTCTATATATGTTCTATACCTGTAAAGGTGCTCTATACGATATCCAGAGCATTAATATAGCAGCAAACACTATTAGCTATGTAAAGATATAGAGGAGTAATGTCTACCTGAGCAGAGAATGAAAATTTAAATAAATCGTAAAAAAAAAATGCAACTGGGTTATATAACAATATAATACGCCTTCGGATGTTTTCCCAGGGCATAAACAAACCAGTTTCCTTTTTTTAATCAAGCTGGTATCATATATAACATCAAAACTTTAATTACATGCTATGGCAGATGTAATTCATATAGTCAAAGTCACATCTCCATTCAGTCAGGCTTCTTTAGTTATGATGAAGTACATTATTATCTTTCAGCTCAGTCAATGCGAAAAGACCAGCTCTGTTCTTCCTTGATCCCACTGACTTTATTTTCACATGATGCGACCTCAAACCTCAGTTACTCTTCCCAGACAAATACATTTTGTCAATCACAACAGGGCAGTTACACACCAAAACCCCAAATAAATGTTTAACGCAAAAATGTTCAAACCCTCAACAGCCATACATCACCATGACATTCAAATTAGTGCCATATCAGCCTAATCTCACCAGAAGCCATGCAAGAAGAAATGTTTCCGATTGTTTCTGTGTGTGTTTATAACGACCAGGAGACAGAGCCGATGTGGAGATATGTGTGGTGACGCATTTGTCGCCATCGCGACTAGGGCCCTATAATCTTCCCAATCAGGAAAACCAGAACAAATTAGGTTGTGCAGCGCTTCCAGTGTGCCATCACTATAAATCATCATCATGACCCCGAACATGCTCAAGTACACTCTGTAACAACAGGGCCTGGGAGAATAATGTTTGTTCCCAAGATTGGTCCACAAGTGTTGGATGATATACTGTGAGAAGAGTCCCATTCACATCTATTTCTCGCACACTTATTGTATGGTAGAGTGAAATATGTCACAACCATAGGTTACAGGATGTGCAGGATTTGGGTTTGGCTCTCGTTCCTTTTTCATTATAGGGTTTGTTGGCTGTGAACAAGCATCAGGCAAGTCAGTGTGATTGTTTACTGTCACAGTGAGAAAGCACGGCGCCATGAAAAAACACCAAAACAAAGGCCTGACAATGAAGTTGTGTAAACAGCGAATAATATCTATTAGATTATATATACAATTTTTCTTTCTCAGAGGACAAACAAGACTGACGGGGAATTCAAACCAGGCAGGAGCTAAGTTCGTCTCGCCGCATTTTTATAGCATCAAATAACTTATTAAAACCAAGCTTATCTAAAAAATTAACACGTGAACATACATTAGCGTGATAAGAACTACCTAAAATGACAGAAATCATCTTTGGGGAAAATGTATTTGACGTGTACTTTGACTTTTTAGTTTGGCCCACGTCCCATCCACTAACATGGAGGGGGCGGGGTTTATGACCTATACTGCAGCCAGCCACCAGGGGGCGATCAAGATGTTTTGGCTTCACTTTTGTGGAGCTGTCATTTCGTCCATCTTTATATACGGTCTATGGTGCAGATGTTTAGTACAAATAATGTTTACCATGTTCACCATTTTAGTCGTGTTAGCATGCTAACATTTGATAATTAGTACTTAACACAAAGTACAGCTGAGTTTTGCAGGTATTCGGTCATTAACCAAAGTATTCAACAAATTACAATTTTGTCCTGATGGTGGCGCTAGAGGAATGGTTAAAGGATCACCAAAGTTATTGTAATGTGTCAACAAAATTTCATGGCAATATATCCAATAGTTGTCAAGACATTTTATTTTACTCATAACCACAAATGTGAACCTCATGGTGCTGGTCATGATGTTGGCAGAAAAGTGAAGGGATCACTAAGTAAAAAGGATTCATCCTCTGGGGATTAAATGAAAGAGTACAAATGAATGTCTGTTCATGGCGATCAATCTAATAATTGTTGAGATATTTCAGTTTGAACCACAGTGGTGGACCAAGATTGCCATTCAAGAGCCAGATTCTGTTGATGCAACTAACATGACTAAAAGTGAGGCAGATCTGTTCCTACGCAGCAACTTTTGTTGTTATCATGATCAGTTGTTCACACAAACAAAGGGTAGAAGAGGTAGAAGAACATTTTCTGGGTAATTTAGGACAAAGTTGTATTGATATGTACCACTGTTAAGGGGAGATTTTCACACACAAAAAAACATTCTTGTGTCCGTTTTCAATGAGAAAGCACATTTGCTGAAAAGACACCAAAAAGAAAATTCACTTTAATTCAGCTAATGCTGTTTTCATTCTTATGTTTTTTCCACATATTTTGTAAAGTAAAAATGTAAATAGAGAAAGAAGGAGTAAGACCAGAGAGCAAAAAGAGATTATAAGTGAAAGAGAAAAAGGCAAAAAGGAAGTAGTAAATGGCCAAAAAGAGAAAAAGCAAAATGGTGAGGAAGAGAGGAAAGGAAAATAGCGAGAGGAAGACAGACGCAGAGAAGGCGAGCGAGCCAGAGAGGACTAGCTCAGTTCCAGTTGGATATCCAATCTGTGTTCTCAGTCTCTGAGTCAAGTACAAACCATCAAAGCTTGAGGTTTGGGGACTCAAAAGTCGGTTCAATCTCCAACCATTTCCCGCAGCCTTTCAAGGGCTGCCAAACGTTTATTTGTTTTGGATTAATGTAATTAACCCCCCCGTTCCCGTGTCGCACACAAGAAGCGAGTCACAGTGAAAAGATTACAAGGCCTCTGCTTCTCATACATCCAGGCCGACCGAGCCGGCACAGTGGCTCAGAGATTTCATATCAGTGGATTATATTTTGCTTTAGCTTGACGTGTAAATCGCCCTCTGACAGTTCTCACGAGCACATCGGCAAACACTTTGCAGTCCGCGCAGTAAAAGGATCAATTGCAGCAGAGGAATGAAGAATATTCTGCTTTTTAGCCACTCTACAGTCATTTCCAGTTCTGTTGTGTAGTTTGTGATAGTTATTTGAAATGTATAGATATGCATTGTTTGTCCTCTCTTACAACTCATATGACTTTAAAGCAGCTGTTAAATAATTTTAGTGCAAAGATTTGATAAGAAAATAAGAAAATGCTTGTAAAGATAAAGTTCTTTGATTCATCTTTAGAGGTATTTTCTCCAGAAAGAATTATGTTGTGCCCCAAATTACGATATGCAGATTTCTATTTACTCTATTTGAATTCAAAAACCTCAACATTTCTCTGAGGAATTCATGTAAATATCCTGTGTTTCACCATAAACTAGTTCATCGTGCAGTGTTGAGTCATATGAAAGTCTTAAATCTCTAGATATTCCATTCAAACACTAAGAAACCCCTGCTGATTTTTGTCATTGACCATATAATGCAAATTCTGAACTCATGCAGTGTTTTTTAAGTGGGTTTTAAAGGTCCTCGAATTGGATCATAAAACGTCCTCCGTCAATAATAGCCTGCGTAAAACTTCATTTCAAGTATAAACCAGGTTTTTACAAACCAACTCATCGGCCTCTCCGAGCAGCCCGGAGTCATAACTCTTCTGGCGTCAATATTTTTTCATGTGACAGAAGTCACAATAAAAATGATGTGTGAGTATGTAATACATTAGCGTTCCAGCCATAGTAAAATGTCCCATAAATCCTAAGGGGTTTCTGTTTCATACGCTACATGTCCCTTCATGAGAGAAAAAAAAAAAAATCTGAAAAGTATTGTGAAGATTTTGCGATCAAACCCAGATGGGACCAAATCATTTTTCAAAGTCTGGTACAATGAATAATGTGCTTTCTGATTTTGCAGTTGGAATAATGAGAGGCTTTTCTTCATGCTGAAAGATGCTGAAAGTTATAGTTTGACCATCTTAACAACAATTCAATACTGCATCTAAAAAGTATCTTCTGATTAAAAAAAAATACTGTTTGTGAGTTTTGCCAGCACTGAAGACAAACAGTCTTTTATTGTCAGTGAGGCACACTTTAATAGCCAAAGAGCAACTTTAAACTTCAACAGAGATTAATACCAGAGCTACTGCAGCTTTTTCTTCGACATAAACAACATAAGCGTCTCCTCATCTTTCTGCTGTATTGATGTGGTGGAGCTCACGCCTTCGACTGAGGGCCTGCATTCAGATTAATTTCCATTTTGTACCTCAAGAGGTCAGTCTTGCTCCCTGTGCCAGCAGCGGCTGACCACCTGAACTGATGACCAACAGAGGCTGTTCACTAAAGAAGCAAAGCAGAAACTCTTTAAAAATCACACTAATGTGTCAAGGCGAGGAAACAGAAACATGTTTATCTTACTGTAATACTGTAACATCTTCACTAAATGAGTCGCGGTACAGTAAAATGTCATGATACATATTGATTGTCTTGTTTAAGGTAATTTCAGCAGGGAAGTTACGAGGGCCTAAGCCAATGTCCTTCGACAACTGTCTGACTTTTTTGACCACTAAAACAGCGTGTCATTTAAAACTGTTCATAGGATGCACAAACCTTTGACCCCCAAAAATAACTAATTAAAGTAAAAATTATAAAACACATTGATGCTGTTAAAATACATACATTTCTGCAGGGGATGTCATTGTTTGGTGTAGTTTTATATTCCTTATAAATTGCTAAATTAAGACAATATCAGATCAGTATATATATATTTGATTATTTTTTTTCAGGGCAATTTTCATTGAGTTAAATAAGAAACCAATATTCAACATTCTAAAACATCAATAGTAGAAACATGTTTTGTAATTAACCCAAGACTAATGAAAACAAAAATGTTTTCCTCTGATGTCCAACTTTGAAAGACCTGAAAGCAATGCAGCCAAAAGAAATGTGACAGTTGGGGATGAAAGCTGCTTGTTTTTGTGTAAAAATCTGCTCTTCTTCTGTTAAGATTATGCTTTATTTAAACTTCAGGTCTATTATATGCAGGCATTTTGGGAAATTTAGGAAATCATTAGTGTTAGGTGATCTGAGGGGGGAATTTTACCACTGATATAAATCAGTAATTGATATTACTGTAGCTCTTACTTAAGGATTTGTCTCTTAACCTTGAAGAGAACAGTTTCTGAGTTGCTGCGAAATGGATAGAAACACTTATATTTCCAAAAGAGACTGAAAAGATGGTCTCTGCAAGCTTTCCGTGCTTTTCTTAAGGAAAACCTGTTAGCTTTTTGAGTCTTTCCATTTCTGCTGCCAGTTTGCTGCAGAGAAAAAAAAAATAGCCAGGATGTTTTCTTTGTCCTGAGCGACACTCCCTACATCTGACCTTGGCTTCAGATGAGGCTGTTTTGCTGTGATGCTGAGGAAATGTAACAACATCACAGAGAGCCAGAGGATCAACAGTTTTTTTAAATTAGTATTCTCTGTACTGTAACTCCTTTCTCATTTATTCTTTTCAGTAAACCTCTAGTAGCTACAATATCCAGCAAAAATATGACACACAACTGTTTAGCATTTGCAGTAAAAAAAGAAAGCTAGAGAATAAAGTAGTATTCTGCATCTGTGTTGTATTTCATACTTTTGTTTTCACCATGGAGCCATTATGTAGAAAGTAGGGCTGTCAATCGATTAAAATATTTAATCGTGATTAATCGCATTACAATCCATAGTTAATCGAGATTAATTGCAAATCAATCACACATTGTTTTAGTATTTAATACTCTTATCAACATGGAAGTGGACAAATATGTTTGCTTTATGCAAATGCATGTATATATTTACTATTGGAAATCAATTAACAACACAAAACAATGACAAAGCTTGTCCAGAAACCCTCACAGGTACTGCATTTAGCATAAAAAATATGCTCAAATCATAACATGGCAAACTGCAGCCCAACAGGTAACAACAGCTGTCAGTGTGTCAGTGTGCTGACTTGACTATGACTTGCCCCAAACTGCAGGTGATATCATAAAGTGGGCATGTCTGTAAAGGGGAGACTTGTGGGTACCCATAGAACTCATTTTCATTCACATATTTTGAGATCAGAGGTCAAGGGACCCCTTTGAAAATGGCCATGAAAGTTTTTCCTCGCCAAAATTTAGAAAGTGTAGTAGAAAGTGTTACCTTATCAGAAAACCCACCGTGGATGTTCACAAGAAAAGTGAGAAAAAGATTCAGACCTGCGAAACTGTGAGCACATAACATGTCCCAGAAGCATTGGTGCAACTAGAATGCTATTTCAAAACAAATCCAAGATTATCACTAGCCTGAATTTACAGTATATCCTTCCTCCATACCTTTGCCAGAATGACAGTATTTTGAAGCCTCTTATAAACCAGAGTAAAACAGTGGCAGCTGCATCATATTTTCCTTATTCCAGTCTGGGCTTCATCGTGTTTCATATTTTACATGTTTTCCTGATTAGCAGAATCAACTCTCTAATTGGTTGCTGTGTTCATATAAACACTCAGCGGGGTGTTTTCATTCTCTGGTCAAAGCTTTTACTCATCCAGTATCATCACAGTCCTGCAGAAGAGCCTTTGCATCTCTAGATATCAGTTTCTCAGAAAGAGGGACAAACTTGTTGATTTTCCTGTTTGACTTCTGTGGATTTTGACATTTTGCAATGTTTTATCAGTTGTCTGAAATATGTTCTGCATTTAGGAGAAGTGTCCATCACTATGAGGAAAGATTTTAATTTCTACAAGCCACTAGTTATATCTGTGCAATGCTGTAATGAAAGGCACTATGAACAAATATAAACAGCATCCTCGTTATTACTGTAATATTCAGTTTTTTTCTCCCCTTTCACCTGATAACATTGCCACAATGTTACACATCTTTTCTCCCAGTCATAACTCAGTCATGTTTATCCTCAACATCAAGATTAAACATCTATAAATCAGCTTAAAAATCATGGAAAACAGACACGCGTATAACTTAAGATCTTGTCTCATAATCAGAATTTTCTTCAGATTTGTTGTGCAACAATGCACAGGCATTATTTTCACCTTTTGATCCAATATTGAAGTCTGGCACCTTGCGCAACTATGACTCTAGGTGGAAAATGAGCTGAAGTTAGACCGTCTTAAAAGAGCATGCAAAATGAGAAAGAGCTTTTCAGATTTTTGTCAACAGCTTTCTCATTTTTGTTCTTAGACAGGTACTATATATAACAATTTACATGTATGACTTTCTCTGGGAATTGCATACTATTTCCGGTGAAATATTACAGTATGCAACACTGGACATTACGTCAGTGTGAATATCCCACAATGCAATGTGGTAGTAACGACAACGTTCATAGCAGACAATGGCACACTGCTCTGTAACATCAATAATGCTTCAACTGTAACTTTAACTGTAAGTATAAGATTTCATTTTGCTAGTCGTAACATACATTTTAAAGTAATTCAGACTTTGATTCTCACAAACCGTCGTTTTGGTCACATGAGGTTGGCACGGGTTACCATGGTAACACGTCACCTACCGGTAATGAGGCTCTCAGGAAGTGACGACGTAAATGACTGCTCAGTGCGTCCGAAGAGATACATACTACTGTTTATCACACAAAAGTATGTTGAACGACAGTACACATATTGGGTATATATTAGGCTACATAATATATTTCTACATATATATTTATGATTTTGGATGAAGCCTATAATTTCAGTATGTGTGTGTATGTGTGTGCACATACATGTAGTTTGCACATTACATGTGTTTGCTGCTTCCACGCAGATGTTTGTCTGCACACATGTATGCGCGTACTGTGGGGCCGATTCTGAATCCTTGATCTTCCACTGCATGAACTGGCATGGAAACACTCACACACACACACACACACACACACACACATACACACACACAAATAGGCTCACACACCCACTCCCCAAACCTAAACAATGATCCATCATAGGAATCCACATCCTCCTCTGGGCCACATCAGTGCCTTTGCTGCGGAAAAACTGATCCCAGAATCGGCTGCTAACTGTCAACTGCAGGACTCTGAGCCGCCCACTCACCACTAGAAAGAGACCACTGTGGACGCACGCATTTAATAGGCCTGCCATCACAGTAAATGGAGGCTTAGTTTGAGAGCGCTCTGATCTCTCTCTGGATTTGTGACGCTCCTCTTTTTTGAAAACACCCCAAGGAGAGCGAACACAATGGCGGATTTGTCGAGGCTGTAATTGTGATTTTAGTTTTAGTTTTGTTCCTTGTCATTGTAGGTGAATTGTCTGGCTTGTCGCAGCTGTCAGCGCGGTTTGTGTGCGGTGTGTGTGTGTGCTCGCATGCATGTAGGTCTACTCTCTTTCCTCTGAACACATGCAGTCATTAAGAGTGGCTGTCGGCAAACATTAGGTGACTTTTGATCCAAATTGAGCTACAATTTGAAAAAAAAACACCACCTGGCTTCCCATTAAATTAAAACTAATTAATGTTCAGTTTAAGTGATGAGAAAAAGCTCAATACACCACGGTGAATGTACAAATCAGCAGTTAGAACACATTAAAGGGTGTGTGTGTGTGTGTGAGGTCATCCTCAGCCCACTACTACCCTTGAGCTGCCCATTGCTTCAGTATGGACGTGGCCACCCACTCTCTCTGCCCTGCTCTACCATTTATATCAAACTCCACACATAATGGACCATCTGGGGACTCTGTATGGCTAACTCATTAGCATCACCACAAGTTTCCTCTTTGTGCCAGTTACAAAGTGATTTTTTTTGTTACTATTTCCCAGCCTCTTGGCAGCCGAGTCGACCGATATGTAAAGGTGGACGCGGCTAAGATAAATGTTGAGATTTGGTTCAGTGACAATTTTAAACAACATGGTTTTCATGGGAAGCTACGAACAGCGAGAGAGAGAGTGAAGCCTGCTAGTGAGTTTATTCTAAATCTGTTGTAACTTTACAGCGCTTCCACGGCGGGTAAACTACAATAAACAGAAGAAAATGTAAGAAAGAGTATCAGCTGTCCTTGAAGGATATTGCGGCTAAAAGCCACTGTTTTTACTGTAACCTATAAATGTTTTTTTTTGTTTTACTCTCAAAGTAGGCTAATCGAATTTATCTATTTCACTAAAGACAACAGAGCCAAACTGTTTCTTTATATTACAACTAAAGAGGACGGGTGTGTCAGAAAATCATATTACAAACTGTGCCACAACCACCAAAAATGTTGTAAATTACAATGCGGTCTTTGCCATTAAAAGCAGATGATTGTGTGCTTCGCTCTACTATTACTGTTATTATAGCTTTTAATTATATTTTATTACATTTTTATCATTTTATTGTCTCACACGCATTGGTCTCAAATTGTTAAATTGCTGAATTGTCTTTTCTGTTGTTTTCATGGTCTACACTTGTTCGGTCTTATTCTCGGCTCGTCAGTCATCTATGAAGCACTTTGAGCTGCACTAACCTGTATGAAAGGTGCTATACAAATACAGTTTGATTGACACCAAAACCAACAAGGCAAATTAAGCAGAAGCAATGCAAGATACAAAAAAAACAAAATGAAAATATGAAATTAAAAGCTGTAATTAAATGAGACCAAAGCAGAGAAGACAAAGTGTAATCAGAGTCAGACTGTGATTCTCATCGTCCTGCTTCACGCTGTGTGTTGTGTTCTGGTGGATGAAGCTCTGGGCAGAACCTTCATCACAGACAGAGTCTGGCCTCTCTGGCTGTGGTGAACACACTAACCACTAATATCAGGTTGGTTCAGCAGAGGAGAACAACAGCACGGCCACACTAACCAGACAGCTGCAGCCTCCTGCATCACAATATGCTCCAAGAGCAGGGATTAGCCACTCAGATAGCATAATAACAACAACAACAACAATACCGATGACACTAGTACAAATCATTTGCATAATTACTCTATACAGCTCCATCCACAGCTGCTGCCATGGAAATATTGTGTATATTATATAGAAAATAGTTGGTAGGCATAAGAGTAGTAGTAGATCACATTATATTTTATTTGTATAGCATTTTTAAAAATGTTTTAAGGTGTTTTACAGAGACTAATAATATGAGATGCAATAAAAAAAAACTGAACAATCACATGAGGATGATTTGTCTGCGATGCTTTGAGCAAAATGCTAATATCAGCATGTTAACATGCTTACAATGACAATGCTAACATGCAAAAGTTTAGCAGATAATATTTATATATATATATTTATTTAATATATTATATTTATATATATATATAATTATTATATTTATTTATTATATTATATTTATATATATATTATTATATTTATTTAATATATTATATTTATATATAATATATATTTATATATATCTTAATTTTATCATTAGTTTGACATTTGCTGATTAGCACTTAAGACAAATATAGCTGAGTTTGATGGAATCTCATTAGTTTTGCAGGCACCAAAGTATTGGGCAAATTTCAATTTTGACCTGATGATGGCGCTAGATAAAAAGTCAGGGGATTGACGAAGTTATTACAATTTGTCATCTAGGGACCTTGAATGTGTGTAGCAAAATTTCACCGCAATCCAACCAATGGTTGCCAAGATAATTATTGAAAACCGAAAATGTCAACGTCATGGTGACGCTATCACCTGACTTCCTTAGAAACATGCTTTCTAAGGAAGCATGTTTCCCTCCATCACAGGGCTCACCTGGAGTTACATCAACTTCATGATTTTTCTTCTTATAGGATTTAAAGACCTGTGCCCGGTTGCATAAAGTTTCAAACTTAAGTTTGTCCCTTATGCAAAATATTTCCCTAAGCTCAGAGGTTCATTTAGGAGTGTTACATAAAACCTCTTAGGTTGTCTCCTTGCCTGAGTGTTTAGGCTGTCACAGTATAGTTACTGTCAGAATACAGCACATGTGCACTGCAGTTACCATGGTTGCGCTTCACTCACATCATCATTTTTTAACATTGCTTGACAGCTTTGTTGTCAGTGTTAGCTATAGCTTCTCCAAAAAATGGACAAGAAAGACAATACGAAAAGAAAAAGAAAACCAGCTGGACAGAAAATGAGAATGTTGTTTTATCCTCGAAGAATACGGAAAGTGCAAGCACATAATCCAAAATAAATTTAACCTAGCGATAATAATACGCACAAGCAGAAGATGTGACTGACAAAATCAATTTGAGAAATGCTGCTGTGAAACAAACTGTTGATAAAATATTACTGTGACAGCAAGAAGGATGATAGCCAAAGACAGGAGTCGAGTAATAAAACAATATAGCTTATATATGAAACAGAGTTATGTTAATGTTTGGCTAACTAGATAAAAAGTTGCAAATGTTAATGTTACAGTGTTGACAATAAATAACAGCTGTTAACGCTGGCAAATCTTTATTCTCTAACAAGTTGCACATCGCTCATAGTGTCCCAAAAAATGCATCTTGGTATATCCTACTCTTCAGTCACCATAAATTAAGCCATTGTCTTATGTTCCAAATATTATTTCACTTTTAAGAGACTGGTATGGGTTACTAGGGACTTCAAGCAACGCATAAGGGAATACTTAAGGGCAAACACTTGGAGGTCAAAGGGTTTTCCCTTACAACATCCTAAGGAAATCCTTGTGGTGATTTTATGCAACAATGTTTTTTTCAAAGGCATATAGAATGAGAATTTAAAGGAAACCTTAGCCGAGTGGTTTTATGCAGCCGGGCACTGGTTCTGCAGAGGAAGCCTGAAACAATGGTATTAAATCACATAAAAACTGAACCAGGACTGGCCTGCTGTACAGCATGCATCTTGTGTGGCTCTCGTTAACAAATGTCATATTTGGTTGTAATCTTATGCAGAAGAAAATAAAATTCCTGAAACAAACCACTTTAGAGGAGACCATTGACCTCGTGAGAATAATGTGAGTGAGCATTTTTGAAGGATATATTCAGTGTTTTCCTGAGGACTTTTTCAGGAGCGCGCTTTGAACTTTGTGGAGGTCGTGGGATCTAACAGCCCACTGTGGCTAATTTAATGCCTGGTGGGTTCCCTTTATGATGATGGACATAAGATGCTCAATGTACTGTATGTCAGCCATGAAATCACTTGTCTTTATAGTCAATACTCCATGCATCTACTGGTACAAGCACTACGCCTTCTACTACAGCTGTGACTAATACCAGGGTCAGTACAACAGGAATGAATGAATTTAAAATATATATAACGCCTAGCAAAGTGAAATCTTACACTGAAATTGAGGCGTTATTGACGTTACAGAGCCGTTAGTCAACGTCTGTTATGACTGTTGTCGTCACTACCACATTGCATTGTGGGATATTTATGCCCCCATAGTGTCCAGCGTTGCATACTGTAATATTTCACCGGAAATAGTATGCAATTTGCATACTATTAGTTTCATACTTTTGGTTTCATACTAAGGTTTCGGACATACTAAAATATCTCACATACTGATTTAGCGTACTAAATAGCATGTCAGTATGGAATTTCATGGGCAACCCCTACTTCAGAGAGAAATAGTTCACTTTTTACTTGACTACATATTTGACACTTATAGTTCATTTTACATTTAAAAAATATATGATATGCTTAAATGATATGATGCATATCTAAAATTGGCTCCACATTGACGAACTACAATTTTAAAATGCAGAATAATATAATAATCTAAAATAATATAACTTTTAGTTTTGATAATTTAAGACATTTTACTGGTAATTGTAATTGTAAATGTAATTTTTACTAAGTAACATACTAAAATCAGGACGTTTACTTGTAATGGAGTATTTTTTAGACTAAAGTATTTCTACTATTACTTTAGAAAATGAGTATTTCTCCTACCACTGGGAATACTGAAGTGGCAGAGGATAGAATAAACAAGGTTATTCATGGGTGAAAGAGCTTTACTGAATCTTTGAGGAGGTTTATTTGCTGTATATCTGCAGGAATCATTTGTGTTGTCAAAACCATTTTTCCATTTACTTGTGTATTGTACATACAGTACTAAAATGATTTAATTGTGCCAATTTTCCATGAAACGTCTCGACTAAACTCTAAAATATTCTGGTGTGCAGATGGTCAATGATTGGACTGTTTGTCTCAAAAGTCTGGAAAAGAAGGCTGGAAAAGAGTACGTGCATCAAACCTTACCAAGTCTGATTCCATGTGCAAATATTTCATGTACTCATAAACTCATAAACACTGTGATTTTGATTACTATCACAACTTACTGTTGCTACTTATCAGCATTACAGTTTTCTAGCCCCATTAGTCTTCTTAATTTCTTTGATTTTACAAGCTAAAATTAACTTTGTCCTCACTAAAATGAAATGTTGGTGAATTGATATTACCACACGGGTGAAAATGTGCAATGGAAAAAGAAAAAAAAAGTTTGTTTCCGTTGAGCCAAGCTGCAGCATTGTGGTTCATCAGTGTATGAGCGTGTGTAGTGTCGGCTGATTCAAATCTAATGTATCAAGCTTTAAATAGCAGGCGCGTTGCCTCGACTCACCCTTTTCTTTTTTCTCGCAAAAGTGTGTGTTTGAGGCATCCTGGGGTAAGAGGCTGCATGTGCGCGTCCTGGTGTGTGTGACTCTGTGTACACATATGCATGTTTCTGTCTTTCTGTAAATATGTGTGTGTGTGAGTGTGTGTGAGGAGCGAGGAGTGAATGGCTTGGCTCCACATCAAAGGCCCCTGCGAGTCTCTGCATTAACGAGGCCCTTTGTTCCCTGCCTCCCAGATTACAGCACGTCTCTCCCCGTGCTGCCAGTGAGCACAGTGTGTGTGAGTGTGAGAGTGTGTGTGGAGGGCACAGTAACCTGTAGACCAAAGGCCAAGGCCTGATCCTCCTCCTCCTCCTCCTCCTCCTCCTCCTCATCATCATCATTCTTATCTAATGTAACCAAAAAGAAAGCTGATCCAAAAAGTTTCATTTTAGTTTCATTTCTGGGTTCTGGTTACACATTTTCATTGTTGCCGATTTATTATCATGTGATCATATACAGTACAACCCTGTATTATGCAATTCTATCACTAATTTATTCATACCAATTATGTATCTTATTGTTTATCTTGTCTATATCTGCTTCTTTATTGCAGAAAATGCTCTTGTGGACACCGTGGCTCTTATGCAAGACATGCAAATTGAAGTCAGCTATTACAGCATAAAAAATCTTCAAAATAGTAGGTGTATTAAAATAAAAAAAAGCAGAAACAAACAATAAAAAACAATTAATGATTAGCATCTTATGATCTTATGTTCCTTATTTAGAACAACACATATGGACTGAACCCAAATAGTCCCAGTTTATTTGTGTTCACTTGAAGAAATGAAACAATTTTAAGCAACCTGTCATGAAATGCAGTTCAAAAATAATCTCTCAAGCTCTACAGCTATACCTTCAGACCTGATGCTTCAACCTGCAAAATCACCTCGTCTCACCTCAATCAGCTCAGCAACAAACCTTGCGGCGTGTTTGTGTTTGTGCATGTTTTCGTGGTGACACGGCGTGACGCAGGAGCTCTTTTGCTGCTATTTCCAGTCACTATCAGCCTCTGTTTTTCATAAGCCAGGGCATGATTTGTTAATGCACGTCTTTAAAAAGTTCATGAACTGAAGCGGGCCTGAGCGAAGATGGAGCTGTTCCAACCACAGCTCGCTTGTTCTTTCCTCTGAGCACACAGGGACAAGAGAGCAGGCTGCTTTGCTGCGTGCAGGCATTTGAAGGGTTTTCTTTTAAACAGAGATATAGACGGTTGAAAACAGAAAAAGAGGGTATCTCCTCTTACACATAAAAAAGGATGGCACTTCAGAAGATTATCCTTGGAGCAGATTCAGTGCAATCAAGTCCTCAGTTACTAAATGAGCATGGTACATGGACATTTCTTCATATGTGTATTGAAATGTATTGCAAATTGATCCATAGCTTTTACTTTTGTTATGTGAGCTGATGTAGTTGCTGAACTTACTTCTCGATTTGTTTTAAGTAGCTCCAGATAAAATAAAATTAGGGCTGTCAATCGATTAAAATGTTTAATTGCGATTAATTAATCTGTTCAAAATGTAACTTAAAGGGAGATTTGTCAAGTATTAAATGCTCTTATCAACATGGGAGTGGGCAAATGTGTTTGCTTTATGCAAATGTATGTTTAAATTTATTATTTGAAATCAATTAACAACACAAAACAAGGAAAAATATTGTCCAGAAACCCTCACAGGTACTGCATTTAGCATTAAAAATATGCTCAAATCATAACATGGCAAACTGCAGCCCAACAGGCAACAACAGCTGTCAGTGTGTCAGTGTGCTGACTTGACTGTGAGTTACCCCAAACTGCATGTGATTATCATAAAGTGGGCATGTCTGTAAAGGGGAGACTCGTGGCTACCCATAGAACCCATTTTCATTCACATATCTTGAGGTCAGAGGTCAAGGGACCCCTTTGAAAATGGCCATGACAATTTTTCCTTGACAAAATGTTGTTATTTGTAGTTTCATATGATACCAGTATCTTCACTCTAGCTTTAAAACTGAGCTCGTTACAACCTCACTATTGTGTTAATGCGTTAAAGAAATTAGTGGCGTTAAAATGAATTTGCGTTGACGTGTTATTATCGCGTTAACTTTGACAGCCCTACATTCATTACATGTTTGCGCTGGACCCAAAGTCACAAATAAAGTGTTTGTATCTTGGCCCACTGATCCTCTACTCAAGACCAGCGACGTGTTTTCAAAGCTCTTTTCCTACACTGTTTATGTTTTTTTGATTTCACCCCCAAAGCCCTCTGCAGATTTGTGATATCAGCTCATACATTTTTGATAAGGAGTTAACGAAGAGGTAAAGGGACTGGATCAAAAGAGACGAACACATTCAAAACAGCAAACACTCAGCAAACTAGAGCTTGAACAAGCCTCATTATCTGGCACAACATATCAAGTCTTTTTTTATTTGGGTTTATTTTGCTGAGCCAGTACCCTCTGTTTTCAGTACTCACGCAGCTGCATGAGAGCTGAAACCAGTCTTGGCCACTGAGGGGAAACCTGAACCAGGTTAAGTGCCTTGCTCAAGAACATCTTAATGGGAACTATTTTCTCTCTGTTTTCTCCTTCGCATTCAAACCGATCAGTTCGTTGGTTTCAGGATGTAACCTTTATTCTTGATGGTAAACTGCGTATTTCCACCCTCTGTGTGCCACTTCTTAAATAAGTGTGTGAAATACTGAAATGATTCAAAGGTTATTCAGCCTCCTACAGACATCAAACCCACCTTCACAGGAGCTACGTGGCATCCCATCAATGTACTACTTAAGTCAACTTCAAATAAAAAAACATTTGCACACATAGAGTGGTTTCTACATTTCAAATGCAAGCTGTCTCTTAAGACACATCTCAGATAATAAATACGAGGATAAGTAGGATGGAATATCTGGTGAAGGACTCTCAGACATCTGATTAATTTGATTTAAAAACAGGGTAACCCTTATTCTGCTGCACAGAATTTATCATCATCTTTAACCTTATAATGTTTTTTTGCATGCAGTTTGGTGGTGGTCCACTTCCTATTTAAAAACAATTAAACACAAGTCAGTCATAACCTTTAATCTCATCAATTTGAATATTTGATGTTAGAGTAGTTTACTGTTTCATAGCAGAAACTTATATAGTCACAAAATAAAACTGTTGAATAGATTTGTTGAGGTTCCACATTGCTGGCTGGATGCTGCCTAGAAGGACATGGTTTTGATTGTAGGAAAACTACCAATAAAAAGCACACAAGTGGTTCCAGTTAAGAGCTGTTCGCTTGGATGTGGCTTAACCCCAATGAAAGGACATGATTTAATTACTCTGCAGCTTTAATGCGCCTGATGTTTCTTTAGAAAGCACAGTATATAATCTTTTTTTGAACCAACTGTGATTCATCTTCGTAAAAAAAAAAAAAAAACACGTTAAAGTAGGAACGTTTCCCCCCACCACTGATTGAGCAATGGAAAGCGACTCATTGTAATGATCTTCTCATATACATATATAGTCTTCAACACACTGACAGCAGAGTTGATGTTTGGGCATTTTACACTGAGTGGCATCATTTATTTGCACTGTCTTTTGTTTGGGGATCAGTTAAAAGCTCAACATGTTTCCCCTTACGGGTATTTCCTGTCACCACTGTGAGGGTCCCAACCTGTTTGGCTTGTAAACCCCTTAAATTGAAGCAAAGTCTACCTATATGCATATAACAGGAAGAGTGTGTTATTTTCCTTGTTTTATTTGAATAACTTTTAAAGGCCTGCTGAGGTAAAATCATTCACTAAATTCTAGGGCTGTCAATCAATGAAAATATTTAATCACAATTAATCGCATGATTATCCATAGTTAATCACAATTAATCGAAAATTAATCGCACATTTTTTATCTGTTCAAAATGTACCTTATAGAGAGATTTGTCAAGTATTTAATATCAACATGGGAGTGGGCAAATATGCTTGCTTTATGCAAATGTATTTATACATTTATTCTTGGAAATCAATTAACATCACAAAACAATGACACATATTGTCCATAAACCCTCAGAGGTACTGCATTTAGCATTCAAAAATATGCTCAAATCACAACATGGCAAACTCGTGGGTCAGAGGTCAAGGGACCCCTTTGAAAATGGTCATGCCAGTTTTTCCTCGCAAAAATGTTGTGTAAGTTTGTGGTGTTAATTAACCTCCTTCCCGACAATCTAGTATGACATGGTTAATACCAATGGGTTATTAAGATTTTCTAGTTTCATATGATGCCTGTATCTTCGTTTTAGCTTTGAAACTGAAACCGCTACAACCTAAAAACCACATGTTGCATTAATGTGTTAAAGAAATTAGTGGCGTTAACATGTTATTATATTATTAACTTTGACAACCTTACTAAATTCACAAGGAAAAATGGTGATGAAAGTCTGAAAAAAAATATATTTTTGTGTGGCAGAAATACCAAAAATCACCACTTGGTAACCATTGATCTCATACAACAGAATATATTTTTTCTTTTATACTTTTCCAATTTATATTTTATTCTTGCTCTGCATTTTGAACAGTATGCTAAGATAAAAAAAATGTTAACGCATAAATAGCAAAAATTGTCTTTCTGACTTAATTCAAATTTTAGCATTACCTACTGCACAGTCAAGTATATTTTGCTCTGTTATTTCCATAAGCTTCAGATAAACAAAAACATAAACATCTTTGCATCACACACGCACTTCCTTTATCAGAACAACCACAGTCGTTGTCTTGTTCAGATATAGCACTCGTATCTGTGTCTGTATGTGAAAAGCTCACCCTCTGGGGTCACAGCAGCGAGGCATCCTTTTGTTTTCTGTGTGGGCTGTTTATCTTTTCTATCTGCTCTATGTTTCCTTATTTGGCCATTCCTGCCAACAGATGATGTGTGACGTCACGACAGTCATTAGAGTTTGAGATAAAAGATGACGAGGAAGGATGCTAGGGTGCGTGTGAGTCACAAAAACTCTGGACTGATAAGGCAGGGTGGTGTGAACTTAAAATATGACTCTGATCTGACAAGTATAATTAAACCGCTCATAGTAAAACAGAGAAAGAGAGGATGTGTAAGTGTGTGTGAGAGAGAGAGACAGAAAGACAGACATATATAAAGAAAGAATGTGTTTGTAGGTCAAGGTATTTCAAGAGAGACTACATGTGGACAGAAAGTGTATTCATTTCTGGATTTGTGTATCTGTCTGTGAGAGATACAGACAGGCTGACTATGTAGCCTATAGCCTTAGGTGAACCTGCGAACTCATGTGATGGATGTGCGTAACCATCAGTGCAGATATTCATGGGAAACTGTGTTAAGATCAGAGCGCGGCGAGCTCACGAGGCAGCGTGGCCCGCGCAGGAGAGGTGCTGTCTCTCTGGAAAAACAGCTGTCTATATTTAATCAAGGCGAATAAACAAGGAGTTTAAACAACTCATTTATAATTTAGATTTGCATACATTAAAACCGCTCATTTTAATCTTTTTATTAATATGCATCGACGATATTGTATAAATATGCAGTTTTATGCAAATACCGGGCCCGTTTTCTGTTTGTATTTAATTCTGTTTCCCAGCTGTGGATCATCATTTTCATTCAAGGCAACCGACTCAGATTAAGTCAAGTATTAAGTCACAGCATGGGAGTGTATAAATATTTCTCAATTAAAAACTCTGAAGACCAGCTATGCTACTGTATCAGCATTAAAAATGCATTGGCATTGGGAGGAAAATAGGGGAAGGCAAGTTACGAGTTTGATAAGACATCAGAACTTCAAGTCGACATCTTTGAACTATGTTTTTTTTTCTTCTTCTTCTTCTTCTTTCCCTCCTCAAATCAAGTAGTTGCAACAGCTAACACTTTTTTGCTGTTTTGGAGAACTGTTACAAAATCTGGGGGATGTAAGGACCAGTCAAAAACATGCAGTGCATCTGTTATTGATGAGCATGCCGTGCCTTCTGATGTTTTTCACAGAATGTCCTACATTTTGCAGTTTTCTTGCCTGAGCTGCCACTTCTCTGCCCATGCAAATGAGGAGGTTTTGTTCCAAAATGTGAAATGAACAGTGTGACAACAGCCGTAACAAAAGGACAGCTGGGATAATAGGAGTAAAACTCACAATGCATAATTACCAAAGTTATTAACTAACTAGATGATGATAACACCCCCCCCCGCCCCCCCCCCCAAAAAAACAGTAACATTTGATATAAGTATGTACTACATTTTTCTTCATAGAGCTGTATGGTTAGGTTAGGAATCACTGAAAGTATGTTGACTAATGAGAAAAGGTCAACCTTTAAATCCTGTGCTCATGACACAACACACGTTTAACTTGAACCAATCACAAGAAAGAGAGGGCAGGGTTTTACACACCACAGGCAGCTGATAGGATCCACTGTCTCCATCACCACCGCCGACACAGACAGCCCTCTCTTTATCAAAACAGAACACACACAAAGCGAAAGTCAGGTTTTTGTGTGGGTGTGGGTGTGTGGGTGTGTGTGTGTGTGTGTGTTTTGTGTTAATTTACATCCGTTTCATAAGGTACCAAAAATGTTGCATGTTGTAGCAAATGCACATTGCACAGATTTGCAGTTTATCACCTCACATGTTTTATTACCAGACACAGGTCGTCGCCACATTATCTTGCATTTTCTTAATATTAATGTTTTATATTCATTGATGTATTTCCTGCATGTGTGCTGCTAATATTCCACAGCCAATGTATGATTGCAAACTAGAAGCACTCAAATGCAGGAGTTTCTTTTTTCAAGGTTCAAAGGTTCAAGGTTCTTTATTTGTCATGTGTCAATTCCAGCAAAGCAGCCATTGGCAATGAAAATCTTTGGTCTCAGGCTCCTTCAACAATGCTCATAAAATATGTATTTATAAAAGGGGGAATCACACAAGTAAATGTGAAAGTAAAATGATAATCTAAGGCATAAAATAGTGCAGTTGAAATAAATATAAACATAAGTAGGTATAAAGTAGTAATGTTAATGTAAATTTATAATTTTTTTGACGACAGTATTTCAGATGGGAACACTGAATGTAAACAGAATGTAGTATGTATAGAGAAGTAATAAATATGTATGTGCTATACACAGAGGTGTAACAGATTGTAAAACAGTAAAGTAAAGTGACAAATGATGAGCTCAGGAGCTCAAGAGTTCAGAGTTTTTAAATGTATTTAATGTTTATTTGTATAGATAACTGAGGATGCATTTGATGATGGAGTGTAGCTGATAAGAAAAGGAATCTAAAATATGTAAATTTCATGATTAAACAAAATCAATATTTGTGCATCTTTAAATAATAATATAGGTTTGTTATTATCTTCATTAAAATCCTGGAGAATGTGCATTCATGTGACCAGAACTAAAGTTCAGATGAAGCATAGACAATAATGAACCGGCTCCACATTGGAGGAGAAAATCCTCTTCTCCACATTTGAATGTAAAAAATGAGTTTTAGCTCCTCAAAGTGGATCATTGTCATTTGGAGATAATTTGATTTTAAATCAGTTGGTGACAAAAAAAAGTGCAGATTCTGTGCAAACTTTGCTTTAGGATTAGGGCTGATCTCCAAAGTAATGAGGTAGAGATCCTTTCAATATTGTAAATAAGAAATATAAGTTAAACAAAATTAAAACATAAATCTAGCTGCAGCTAGCTTCCTAAGTAAAGTAGAAATATCTCTCTGCAAAAATACTTTATTTAAAAGTTCTTAAAGTGAAATGTTACTTAAGTAAAAGTACATATGCGAGGTTGGGCTAATGTTAACTTATTTACAGTATATACTGTTACAAATTTATTTGAGCTCATCATATTTTTTTATGCAAAATGTAATCAATTCTTTATTGCATATACAGTGCACATACAAACAAAACACATACAAAGGAGTTATCAATACAGACAAGTAATGTTAGAGCCAAGGAGACTCTTTTAAATGAAAACATTTAACAAAGACCACAAATTAATAATTAATTAATACATTTTTATTTTTTGAGGTTAAAATAGTTTTAATGTAATGTTTGGTTTCATTTTTAAATCTTATAAATAAGGGTTTAGATTGGCTAAATTTGTATTTATGAATTTGAAATTTTGCGTACAGTTACAAACTTAATTTGTAAAGTAGCTATATCTGTTAGATAAATGTAGAAGTGGTTTAAAATGGCATGACATGCAAATACTCATGGAAGTACCTCAAATGTGTACTTGAGTAAAGGTAATTAGTTACTGTCTAGTGTCCACCACTGGAAATAAGGAAGAAAAAAAAAATCTGTTTCCTGAAACCAGAAAACTAATCAGCAGTCCAGACCACAATATTGAACAAACTACCAGTATTAAAGGTCCCATATTGTAAAAAGTTAGATTTTTCATATCTTTTACATTATAAAGCAGGTTTAAGTGCTATGTACATATGGTGAAAATATCAAAACGCTCAATATACGGAGAAATACACACAGCCCATATTCAGAAATTGCGCGTCTAAAACTAGCCGTTAGGATTTCTGTCCATTTAGGATGTCACAAATATACAATATATACAGACCATTATACGGTTTTAAACATTCTAAATGTGTCCCAGTTAATTTCCTGGTTGCAGTGTATGTGCATAACATCAACTGACAGGAAGTAAACATGGACCCAAACTGTTGCGTAGCAATGCAATTCTGTTGTAATTCCATTGAAATGCACTAAAAACGGAGCGTTTCGGACAGAGAGTAAATACAGGTATATATTCAGGCAGACAGTACAAAGGAAATAATGTGTTTTTTGAACATTACAGCATGTAAACATGTTCTATTAGAAACACAAAATAAAAGTATGAACCTGAAAATGAGCACGATATGGGACCTTTAACATTCACCTGAAGCCATTCTATCTACATATCTCTGCATTTGTTTGACTTTATAGTGAAGTTTTGGTCCGCAGCCAGGGGACCGTGGACGGCGTGAACATGACTTTTTTTCTCCTAAATTTATGACTCTATTCTCGTAATATTACGACTTTTCTTCTCGTAAAATTACGACTTTATTCTCGTAAAATTACGACTTTATTCTCGTAATTTTAAAACTTTCTTTCCCGTAAAATTACGACTTTGTTCTTGTAATATTCCGACTTTTTTTTCTCGTAAAATTACGACTTTATCTCGTAACATTACGACTTTTTTTCTCGTAAAGTTATGACTTTATTCTCGTAATAAAATCTCTGATTTTTTTTTTCACCACTGGAAATAAGGAAGAAAAAAAAAATCTGTTTCCTGAAACCAGAAAAAAAAAATCAGCAGTCCAGAACACAATATTGAACAAACCATCAACATTTACCTGCAGCCATTCTATCTACACATCTCTGCATTTGTTTGACTTTATAGTGAAGTTTTGGTCTGCAGCCAGGGGACCGTGAACACGCCCCTGGAAGTCATGAATAATGCGTGTAGAGCTGAGCTGAGCTCAGGGAGAGGAGGATGTCTCTTTAAGAGGCTCAGCCCTCTCAGTGCAGAAACAATCATGAACAACCCCCCCAACAAGTCATCGGACCTGTCAATCATCCGGTCGGCGCCCTTTGATGTCGGGACTCGTTGCCTTGTGTTGAGCTGTTAGCTGTAGTAGGAAACATTAGTCCTCTATATACCAAGCAGCAGCAGACAGCCAGCCGGGGGACGACACAGAGCAACTTTTTCCCTCTCTGTGTGCTGGAGGTTTCTACACTTTGGAGGGCAGACTGAGGAGATTTAACAGAAAGAAAAAGTCCCTTAATTTATACTTTTTTTTTTGGTTGTTGTTATCATTAAGAGTCTAGAGGAGAGTCTTTGGAGAAGTAGTAGTAGAGACATGCCTCAGCTGAGCAGCGGCGGTGGGGACGACCTGGGAGCCAATGATGAGATGATTGCGTTCAAAGACGAAGGAGAGCAGGAGGAGAAAATCCAAGAAAACGCGTTCACGGAGAGAGACCTGGCCGACCTCAAGTCCTCTCTGGTGAACGAGTCGGAAATAAATCAAAGTCCGAACGCAGCGGTAAGGTGGAAACGGAGAGTGTGTGTGTGTGGAGTGGATATTTCACAGGGAAAAAGAGTGTCTGTGAAGGGAAAGCTTGTTTTATTACACGCACTGTTGGATGAATAACCCAACATAATGCGCACAGAGTTGCCTTCAGGGTTACAGGACATTCTCATGCTTTAACACAGTGACAAGGGGTATAATAGTAGGATAATGAACACACATTAAAGTATGATAAGTCTTTGACACTCTGCAAAACTTGTGTAGTCGCCTTTTTCTTTACTTTTTTCTTGGAGTATCTGACCCCAAAGTGTTTGTTGTCGGTCTCTCTCCAGGCGGTCAGACGAGGACATCACGGAGAGCAGAGGGGCTACCCAGACAAACACCGGGAGCATCACGACGGAGGTAACAAGATTCTAGAGTTTTATTTGCCATTTGCAACAAAGTACATTGGGATTCTGGAATTCTATTTGGAATTGGAATTCTGAGCAGTTTACACCTAAGTCAGCTTTAAGAAAAGAAAAAAAGGTAGAAAAGGCATAAGATGATTACAGTACAAAATAAGTAGCACATTCAACTACAACACAATCAATAAATACATTATTACAATATATAACAGTGTAGTAAATCAATAAACTAAACTACCCTCTGCATAGGAGCGATACCCCCAGAATACACATATACAGCAAATAAATAAATACTTCCAAAAATGAATACAAAATAAATGCAAAAATAAATAAGTACATTTAAATATTTATAAAAATAAATACACAAATAAATAAAAGGGAAAATTAAACAGAAACACAAATAGATAAAGGATTAAATTATGAATTAATTAATGGCTAAATTAATTTTTAATATTTTTGCTACATTTATTTATTTATTTATGAAGTTATGTTTGGTGTTGGCAGGTTGTTTTGAAGTGAGGGTTTTTTGAGGTACTTATTGTATTACCTACAGTAGATGGAGTTTGGAGAAACAGACAGGAGTACCAACACTGGAGCAAAGCAATGTACTGCTAACTAAACTACCCTCTGAATAGGAACGATACCCACCAGAATACAAGTATACAGTGTATATGCTCCATGACCATGTCAAAAGAACTTGTAACTCTTAAAAATATTTCAAAAAATAAATAATTAATAGCATATTGCATAGCATTACAGTCCATTCAGTTCAGGTGTACTGTGTGTCAATAATGGTATGGAGGTGAGGTGTGGGGTATTTGTGTCCCTCTTTAATGTCCTTTGCCACCAGTCTTATTGTAGCTGGGAAGAAGCTGTTGTGAAAGAATAAAAACATTTACACACTCACTCAAGTGAGTATAGCCACTTACTATCTGAGAAAACAGCTAAAGAACCCCCCCCCACTGTGTCCTCAAAGTGAGGACTCCAGGAGGACACGTGTTGGTTGCAGCATTAAAACCAACTTCAAAGAGTTTGTTTTCAGGTGTACACTGCAAAAGATGTCCACCATGTCTCTACTTTATCTCTCAAATCCATCACTTGGGTGGGGTTGAGATTTCCTGTGTTACAGTTTTATGACGACATTCAAGTCGAGATAACCTGCTTTAAAATGTATCAAGTTATTTAGTGTCATCAGGATGAGATCATTTCACTCTTTGCTCAACTTGTATCAAACATCTTCATACTACTATAGTGTGATCATCTGCCCTGTGCTCTTGTATCTAAATACATTTTAGATTTACAGCCCTTTTTTAGAGTCAACCCTTGACATTTTTTGCAGTGTAGCTTTTGCCAAAAGTGGGGTCAACCAGGGTCCTTGAGAGGTTTATTATTTTTTTCATCTCAAATGTAGTATTTTTCACCTAGAAAGAACAGAGTAATTTCCTTTCCCCACACCCCTGTAATGAGGCATATGTAGATATGTATACATGGCAGTTTAATTATAGGTTGTACTCAAGGTGTGTCCCTCATTCCAAACATTTCCAAAAGAATAAATGTTCTCACATTGTGTTGTGCAAAATCTTCATCAAATATGGATTTCAAATGCATGTATTTGTATAAACCCACAGACTTGTGCAGCACTGAATGATTCTGATTGCATGCTTGGATTATTTAATTTTTCTGTCTTCTTGGTTAAACCAAGACGTTAAAAGTTTTGGCTCCTTTCGATGACAAGGGATGTGCTTATGTATCTAAATACATTTTAGATTTGACACCCTTTTTAGAGTCAACCCTTGACATTTTTTTGCAGTGTAGCTTTTGCCAGACTTTGCCAAAAGTTGGGTGAACCAGGGTCCTTAAGAGTTTTAGTATTATTTTTATTCTAAAGGGTTGCCACCCAATAAGAACAGAGCAATTTCCGTTTCCCTCCCTATAATGAGGCACATGTAGATAATATATACATGGCAGTTTTAATTATAGGTTGCACTCAAGTTGTGTAACTCATTCCAGTCATTTCTAAAAGGAAAAATGTTCTCACATTGTGCAAAATCTCCATCAAATGTGGATTTGCGTGTATTTGGAAAAACCCATAGAAAAGACTTTGAGTACAGCTTTGAATGACTCTGATTGCGCGCTTGGATTATTTTGTTTTCTGTCACCTTGGTTACGACCACGTTAAAAGTTTTGGCTCCTTCTATGACAAGGGATTAGGCTGGAACGGTGAGAAAGTTCAGTGTGCGTCTCTGTGACATACAGAACAGGTATAACCTAGTTACAGCTGACCCACAGAGAGGCCTCTGATGCTTAATATGGGTGGTGGTGGTGATAGATAAATTAACACATAGGCTACAGGAGTTCACACCTCTCAGGCTAGGTGATGCTTGTAACGCTTTTGTCTCAAGTGTTGTAGTCTGTGCTCACACAAGGATATAACATGTAGTAACTAGAACACTAGTAAATAGTTGACCTACTTTGTATGCACGATTATTTTGGATGTTTCTTTTAGTTCTGAGGCACATTTTATAGCACCGTTATATTCATTTAAATCAAATTTAAAATGCTGATACTCGTCCTCTCAGACACCAAACCAAAAGATTTTTCTCAGAAAAGAAACAATTTCTACAAACTGGCAGTATAAGTGGTTCCATTTAAGCATTCTTGAAGTTTCTAACTCTTGTTTGTTGTTTTTATGTCCGGCCTGGCAGTGTCGAAGCATCAAGATGGAGGCATGTACAAGACGCAGGCGTATCCGAGTTATCCGTTCCTGATGCTGCCTGACCCCTACCTCCCCAACAGCTCGGTTTCTCCATCTGTAAGTCCATTTCTGTTGTAATTCTCCTGCTGGCTACACTGCTCTGGTCATGATGGTTTCCTGTGTCAGTAAAGCTGAGGGCAGTCTGAGGTCCTTCATGTTTGGACTCCAGCCCAAGTTTGTGCACTTCAGCTGCTATTTGTATTTTTTCAGTATCAAGTCCAAACACTGAACAGAAGGGGATTTTTTTTAATGATATTCAATGTTGGTGGTGATGCTCTTGCCATAGTAGCTCACCACTGCTGAAGAAATAACAAAAAAGACAGAAACATACACTCAGGATAGAAATGTTTCAAGTCTGGTGGCCGCTGGCTAATATTTTTTTTTTGGCTGAAGCAAATAGATCTTCAGTTACCAGAATTCAATAGTACCAAACAGAGATGGCGAGGACATGATGGACAACAAAGTACTGGAGATTTTTCTGTTTTTTTAAAATAAATATTTCGTCTGGCTGCATAATTTGCATTTAATTTGTTGCGCATCTGGTCTTGCAAATTTGTAAACTTTCCCTTACATCAGCCTAAAAATCAGTGACGTCTTTCCCTATTAGATGAGATTGGCATACTATGGCCTCAAATGTCATATTTAAGACATTTTACTTCTCACAAAAATATATTTTTTTATCTTTTTTTAATGGCTCCTTCGTGGATGAATCAAATATTCTGAGGGGTTTGAATTAAAAGTATATTCATGTCAGTTACCTGCCTGCAGATAGTTATATGTGACTGAGATCTTAATGATAACATGACGCACGCCTCTGTCAGTTAAGCCCAAGAGACACTTCCTTCACACGTACAAATCACAAAAACAGAAACAGTTGATTTATTTCAGTCCTCGAAGGCGCCTGTAGTTTAATACAGCGTAGGTCGATTTAGGTTTAAAAGAACCGCCGTCAGTGTGAGATCACAGTCGCAGGGCTGCAAACCAGTCACTAACTTTACATGTGCTCTGATTTTGCTTTGAACTGTGCTGTTTCCCGCCTAACTGCCTTATGAAATACGGCGCTACTTAAAACATGCTTTCCCTCATGGGCGCCGCAGCCTCATGAGGGAAAGCGGAAAAAAGAGCTTGTTTTTGTTTACGCCTTTGCTGAAGTTGGAATGTCGTCATCGTGAAGCATTTCGCATGACGTTTCCCATCTGTTTGTACTGTGCGTGAATGTGCAAGAGGTTTGTTGCTGCCTTAATAGCTGCTCTGAGTGTTAAACCGCTAAAACAAACATCAGAAAGACTCATGGAAGGATTTCAAGTATGCAGTATCACTCATCCAGCCAGACAGCCCTAAAAAATTAATCATAAAATCCCTTCAAGTCACCCATAAGAACCAATATCCATGGATAGGCTGACTAATTGCACCAAACATGAGCGGTTGTGCCTAATTCATTTTTCACGTGCTGTGTAATCCTGTTGCCTGAATTAACCCCCTGCTCCTGCAGACAAGACGTTGCTAAACAGCACAGATGCATGTTTATGAGATCACACGTACTGTTGGCTGATCTAACATGAGGCACAGTGAATCAGGAATGTGCTGTATCACAAAATCTACTTTATGGTGGAAAATGTGATTTGCTGGAGTGTTTTTTCCTTCTTCAACGTGAGGGTCGAGACCGAGTGGTTGGTCATGGGAGATGTTAAATGGGTCATTGAAGGGTCAAAAAATAGATCTCCTCATAAAAATATTCCTTTAAAATACCTCAAGCTCCCCACATTTTAAAAAAATGAATTTTTCAAGCTGTAGTCTATGGGAAAATAAACTTTCATTTCAATGTCAAGGCACCTGTGAAAGTTGCTTCTTTGCTTCACCACAGCTGTATAAAGCGATAAAATGTTTCAAAATAAATGTAAGCGACCCTGTTTATGACCTCTCTTTGACTTTAAAGTACCTTTGTACTTGAATTATGTGTATGTTTAGTTTGACTTTAAGCCGGCAGATTTGAACTTTGACTGAAAACAGGTTAGCTAGCCAATCTTTTACAGTGTTTTTACAGTGTTTTTTTGGTGTTTCTTGGAAAGAAAACTTTGGATTATAAGCTCCAGTTGTTTTGGTCTCAATTTTACGCGTAAAAAGGTGCATTTGTTTGTGCGAGACGTACATGTACATACAACAGCATCTCCCAGGAAATCACATTCTCCCTGTGTCTGCTATTCACTACACTGTGATTGAGAATCTAATTTGAATGAACTACTCTAGTACAAGAGAGCGTATTTCCTTAAACGTCTTTTATACTCGTCGTTGCATAACACGGCACATCCGGCATCGCGTTAGACAAACACAGTGAGCAAGTGTGATGGTATGTGTCGCTCATCAATGTGTCTCCACTTCTTTCACCTTCATCCTCTCTTCTCTTTCTCCAACCCTGGAGTGCCAACCGCAGAGCCTCTCAGAGATTGTTTTTGTTGAGGGTGGGGATGGTGAAGGGGGTTGGGGGGGGGGGGGGGCTGGTGGTGGCAAGATAAAGAGCACTTTCTTTCCCCGTGTGTCTTCGAGACTCCACACAATGCTCACTTGTTGCTGCTCCCCTTGTAATTAGCCCGCTGGTTGCGAGGCGGTAGCGGCGTATCAGGCCCCGTCTACCTGCCACTTGAAAGGCCTGAGCATAGTGGTTTAGAGGGTTTGGGGGGTGGGGGTGGAGGGGATGATTATGGATGGAAGAGATGGATCGGAAACTATAGGTCTGGGAGACTTGCAGGAAAAAAAGGGCTGTTTGGTGTTTTCCTAGTGTTGTGGTGTTAATGTGGGACAAGGCGACGCATGTTAACGTCTCTGTCTGTCTGTGTGTGTCCATGTCTGACTGACGTCTTTCTGTCTTGGCATTGAGAGTTTCACTATTTGCTGCTAGTTTCCAATTCCACGAAATGAAGTAGCCTGTTGATTACTTTTTTGAGTCATCATTTAGTTTGATAAATGGATAATAGTAATGATTTCCTAGAGCCCAAGGTGCCGCCTTTTAAAAAAAAAAAAATAATAATCTGACGGGCAGTACAAAACCCAAAGATATTCAATGTAACAAAGATGTAAAAAGCAGCAAATTCAAGGAGACAGAAGCAGATATTTCAGAATTATTGATGATTCAGTCAATCCATCAGTCGACATATTGTTTCAGCACTACTAGTTTGTTTTATGTGTCAACTTACCCGTTCAGTGATAAAAACATCTGCTGCTACACGTCATGCTAATATTTCATTATGTGTCCTGAAGGTTGATAAATTGAAAAAAATAAATATGTGGACAGTCTTGTTTGGATTGTCCTTGAAGCTATTTCAGATGATTCATGCACTGCAGAGAGATTTTTATTCAGTTTGCAGCTGAAATAATTAGTCGGTCAATTTATTATTTAAATAAGTGATTTTTTTTTAAGAAAACATGCCAAACATTTGTTGGTTCCAGCTTCTCAAGTGTGAGGATTTTATATTATTTTATTATTATTGTGTCATGCATAAATAATATGCCCAGCCCAAACGGCCTTACAGGACACCACTACTTAGAAAATAAAGAAAAGACAAAGGCAGAAACCAGAGTAGCAATATAAAATACAAATAATACTAAACAAATAAACCATTCTGATGTTTTTTCCAAGCTTGAGAAATAAAAGTAGCCAACTTCTAAGTATTAAAATGAAAGGAAGTGAGGATTTGTAAATTGAAAGAGACATCTGAAGATGTTACCTTGGGCTCTGAGAAATTGTGAAGGATAGTTTTATTATTCAAGAAAAATAAATCTGTAGATGAATTGATAATGAAAACAGTTGCAGCCCTAATTCTGTTACCGTCAGTTCATTTGGAAGCAAGGACAATCGCTCTTTGGTAGACCAAAGTTGTGTATTAATTTTGCAACCGGTTTGTTGAGTAGCAGTGACGGTAATCTTCTATAAATCAGTGGGAGGCTGAATGTTGTCAGCAGCTAAGATGAACAAACAACAACAATTTCTCAAAAGCCTCTGTGTGTTCCTGTAAACTGCTTTAAACTGTTGAACTCATTGTGAGAGCAACAGCTGAATGACTGAAAGAAAAAATATCACAATTAATATCTGACTGTCTGTATCTTCCCCTCCACTCCCCTGGTTACGCCATGTGGGTTTATCTCTGTTCGTACAAGACTAATCTAATAATTCCATGTTCCTTTCAGATTATTTTATATTTGGGTATTCACACCGTTTGAATATATATATATATATATATATATATATATATATATATATATATATATATATATCCCAGAATGAAAATTTGAGTGAGAACTTGTCCAAGGACGTCAAACGCTTGTCTCGACCGTCGGGGGTCACATTGCATCTCACAGAACAGGAGCTAAAAAAGATTTCCCAGGGCTGTTTTGTTCTGAAAAGATTAACATATTATTTTCCATGTTCACCCGAACCAGATTGTCTTGAAACAGACAAAAAGACGGATACATCACACCCCTTATTATTCTGGTATTAATGTTAACATCTCATGTAAAAAAAAAGCTTCTAATCTCTACTGCTGTATTCCCTCCTCATCCCATTCAGCGATAATACTCCTATTACAGCATTTCATGGGACATTTCACTGTTGTTACATTAATGTAGATATCAGCTGTCCTTTCAGAGGAAGTGGCCAAAGAAGGAGATTTGTGGAATTCAAAGATATGACTAAACTCCCCCGGCTTGTTGTCTTTGGATAAAGCTTTATCTGGAGGGTGTAAGACAGTGCACGTTGTGTTTGTGTGTGTGTGTGTGTGTGTTTGCTGTTTAACTTCATTACACTAAGTAATTTGTATGTATCGGAGGTTTTGGCATGTTTTCTGCATCTTCATCTGCATGTTTTCTCCTCAAGTTTGTTGCCGTAGGCTTGTGTTTGTATCCAGGGTTCATGGTGTGTTTTGTGTGCTAATGTTTGGTGTATGGTGTGTGTGTGTGTGTGTGTGTAGAGAGAGTTTGTGGATGCAGTGTGTGTGTTAGACCTTTGCTGTGTGTGTATAATGCTGTGGATTACTAGCAGACTGTTTTTCAGGGGATCATGACTCTTTTGTCGTCTCGAGTAGTCAAACCCCAGCGGAGGAGAGATTGTCAATAAAAACAGAGTATTTTCCTCTCCTCAGCATCCACCCATCTTTCTCCCAACTCCCTTTTCTATTTGCTTTTCCCCCCTATCCATCTCTTCTCTCGCCTCCGATGCCTTCATCATCTTAGCTGAGTCTACGCATCTGTTTGCTCCGATTCAACTTCTTCATTTTTCTTACTCCGTGAGATAACTTCACGGTGCTCGTTGTGAACCTTAAAAAGATAGAAGATCGAGAATTTTATTTTGAGTTATAAATAGTAGCATGTTAAGTATAACATATCACACTCAAGGACCTGGTTGTTGTAAAGAATCCACTTTGCTGAAGTGTATTTGAACAACTTGCTGACTCTCTGCCAGCTTATTGAGCGCCGAGCAAATCTATATTTCAATGCTTGATTATGGTTGTAAAGAAGTTTTCATAGATGGTGGACAGAGAATGATTGAATAGAAGAAGAATATAAAAGCAGTGAAGAGCTGGGAAAGGAGAGATGAAAAAAAAAGAGAGTCTAATAGCTCAGCATCACGCAGAAGTTTAGTTATCATGTGTTATTGCTGGTCTCTTTGCATGAATATCAGCTTACTATTAATCTTATGACCTTGCCCGTAAATACAGATATTTGCACTTACACAGATGAGTAAGAGCAGTGTTTCCCCTAAAATGCCTGATATTAGTGGGTGGTGTTGGGTTATTAACAGAGATGGAAGGGGCACAAATGTTTGTACCTTATTTGGGGGTTTCTGTTTCTTGCACTTCTTTATCTAATCAGCTTCTTCTCTTGCTGTATTTCAAGTTTGTTTTAGAAAAGTGCATAAAAATGTCCATATCTTGGCATAGACTATTGATCAAGCAATGGGTTAAAAGTTGGCTGTTGGCTTCAATAACTCAAGCTGCACTTCCTGCAGCTGCTTCACAATAAAAGCCTATCGACGTTATGCTGGTGGAAGGCTTTTTAATGTGAAGCACTACATTGATGTAACCTTTTGCTGCAGTGGACTTCGGCTCTGATAGCACAACCGATCACAGCAGATCAGAAAACAGCAAGGCGCCGCCCGTGTGTTGGATCAGCAGAAATAAAATCGGAGAAGTCCCATTGCGTGATTATTGACGGAGATTAGTGGGTGCTTGGTCGAAAGTAGTGGGTGGCTAGCCCACTAAAAGTTAAAAATCAGGGTTGTACTTTTTTCTGAAGTGGGCAATGACTCACTCATAAGGAGTTATTAGTGGTTATATTTTGAGTATTTAGACCAAAGTTTATGAGTTTAGCGTGTCGTTCCACTGTTTAGTTTGAAAGAAGCACAACTTGTTTGGATTAAAGTTTGCATTTAGAGCAGCTTTAACGTAGTTCATTGAAAACAGATTTGTCTCAAAGCCTGAAAAAAGATAATTTAATGTTTTAACATGATGAGTAGTGATGAAACTCTCAGCGGAGTAATAACTGTTGGTTGTTTGGACACTTTGCTGAGTGATGCTAGATGCTGAGTGATGGTCAGCTGTTTGCAGGTCATTATCTGACAATTGAGAAGCAATTAAAAGTCTGATATTCGGCTGTATGCAGTTTTGTTGGCTGTCAGAGAGGCTGTGAAACTCCCTGTGATGTGGAAGCTGTGGTCACACAAAGACGTCAACAAGCCCCGAAGACAACACGCCGCTACGAAACACTTTCCCGCTCACTGTATACCTGTACACTGACTGTTAAGGGCTTACTGTATTAACCAGTTACTTTGAGATAATAACAGTATAATGTTTGTTTTGAATACTGCTTGACAGTGTTTAAACTTAGTCACTGGAATGTACAAGCATGGTGTTCAAGCAGCACATCGTGCAGTGTCATTTTCTAGTTTGGGGGAATTTCCTGCTCGTTTGACATTTCATTTTCACAGACTAAAATTGAAAATTGACAGGAAGACCGCTGAGAGAGAGTTTACATGTTTGGGAAGGGTAGGGGTGAAACGTCGTCACTTCTAGGACTCTAAGGGCTCAGCTGCAGTGTGTTTTTGAATTTTTTAAGTATCTCAGCTTTCAAAATGTCCCCTCGCGGCTTTCTCTGAACCAAACCAGAATTTCCAAATCATGCAAGGAAATAGTTTAATTACAGTATTTCTACCCACTTCAAGTGACAGCGTGTTTGTTTTCGCTTATTTTTGTTATTTGGGGGAACGTAAAGTTTCATGTCTTTAAGCTTGTAAACTTTTTCATACGCCTCCTCCTGTTCCTCGTATCCATTCAGAAATCAGCTGTTGTTGCTAACAAGCTCTCCTCCCCTCCCCATCCTCTTTTCCTCCTTGTATCTCCCAAATAAAACAAAGTCGATCCACCAAGATCAAGGGAATGGCATGTGTGTGAGCGAGTCTCTAGGATCTTGCCACTTCCTTGTTTCCTATTGTACTGCGGTGCTGACAGGGGGGTTGTTCAGCCAGCCCCTAGTCTCTTGGTAAACAATGGCAGCAACACAGGCTGAGGCCTCCCTAATCCCCCCTTCATACAGACCCAGGGGCTGGGATGAGCGGCACGGGGGCCTCCCTGCTTCTGACTGCCGACGATAAGGACCCCGCCACCGCCGCTCACATTTAAGAGGCCTAAAAGAAAAGCAGCTTTTACTAGAAGGCAGCAAAAGCTCGGGTCGGAAGGAAATCTTGAATCTCTTTTAAGGACTGTTTGCTTTTTCATATATATATACAGTATATACACATTACTGTATATGTACTATGCCAAGACTTCAGACATTTAAAGTAGCATCTATGTTACTTTCCATCCATGTTGTCAAAGTAAAAAAAAAGCTTTAAAAGGCTACTGTTGGATGTTTCCCATGTGCAAGAGTGCTATGGGATAGAGGAACTGGCAGAGTCTTAACTTGCCATTGTTGCGATGTATGTAAGTGCAAGATTATGGTTGTATAAAGTCTAAGATTATTGAGTGAAATGAGGTTGATGATTGGTCTCTCAAACAAACATCCTTTTTCTTTGATTATGAGAGCGCAGAAGTTTCCTCATTCACATCACATATAACATTTTGTATTGTCACATTTTGTGTATATTATATTATATTAATAAATGAAAATATTAGAACTAGGGCTGTCAAAGTTAACGCGATACTAACACGTTAACGCAAATTTGTTTTAACGCCACGAATTTCTTTAACACAATCGATATTTCAGAGGTTGTAGGGGGCTTCGTTTTAAAGGTAGAGTGAAGATACATCGGTACCAACCATGTCATCCTAGCTTGTAGTGAAGGAGGTTAAATAACGCTCCAAACTTACGTTACATTCTGGCGAGGAAAAACTTGCACGGCCATTTTCAAAGGGGTCCCTTGACCTCAAGATATGTGAATGAAAATGGGTTCTATGGGTACCCACGAGTCTCCCCTTTACAGACATGCCCACTTTATGATAATCACATGTAGTTTGGGGCAAGTCATAGTCAAGTCAGCACACTGACACACTGACAGCTGTTGTTGCCTGTTGGGCTGCAGTTGGACATGTTATGATTTGAGCATATTTTTTTATGCTAAATGCAGTAACTGTGAGGGTTTCTGGACATTATTTGTCATTGTTTTGGGTTGTTAATTGATTTCCAATAATAAATATATACACACATTTGTATAAAGCAAGCATATTTGCCCACTCCCATGTTGATAAGAGTATTAAATACTTGACAAATCTTCCTTTAAGGTGCATTTTGAACAAATAAAAAATCTGTGCGATTAATTGCGATTCAATATTTTAATCTATTGACAGCCCTAATTAGATCCCAGCAGGCTTTTAAACCTTGAAAACTGTCCTGTAGAAGTAAGAAAAAACACTTACTGTACAAGGTCGATGGTGTCACATTATGCAGGGTTCCCATTATCCTTGACAGTGCCAGTTAATTTGAAATAAATATAATTTATCTATCTTTTGAAGGAGCAATATTCAGTAGTTTCCTGACCTGATGAGATCAGGTGCAGGGCTGCAACGGAGGATAATTTCCGTTATCGATTCAATTATTTTCTTGATTAATTGATGGTTTGTTTGGTCTATTAAATATCATAAAATAAGGGTTGCATGCCATTTACAATTACCCAGACGCAAGGTGACGTCTTCAAATGTCTTGTTTTGTCTGACGAGCAGTCCAAAACCCAAAGATATAACATAACAGATTTACATTAAATTACTAAACAAGTGAATATCTCTGTGTGTGTGTGTGTGTGTGGGTGTGTGTGTGTGTGGTCACAGATTGTCATGTTCAGTCAGTCTCAGGTAGATCGAGGCCCCCTTGCTGCTTCGAAGAAGGACAGGAAATATGCGCAAGAGATCAAAATAGATGCGGATGAAGACAGATAAATAGACTGTAAAGAAGGGGGTGGCTAGAGAGGTAAAGAGAGCATTATAGAGGGAGGGGGAAGGGAGGGGGGAAGATTAAAATACAAATGACCATAAGAGCGTCCTCATCGCCCTGTCGGCTTTGAAGTAGCGACTGTGAAGGCACCTGAAGAGAAACTGTTCAGAGGACTATTTCAAGAGGCGGAAATGTTTAAAAGAATATCAGAAGAAGAGGAAAAACCCCTTCAGATGGCCCCGAGGTGTTTATACCTGTAATTATTCATCCACTTATTTCTTTTCCGGCGCAGGGGGAAGGTGGCGACGGGGAAAAACTCTAAAGCAATAAAAGACAGGTGTCTGCGAAGGAAGTGTGGGTTTTCTTTGATTGATATTATTAAGTCTGTTTCTGTCTTTTTATACATTCAGACACGTTAATTCAGACAAAATCTAATGTGTTGGCCCTTTTTTTGTTAACACAAACCAGTAGAACATTAACCAGATTCACCAAGAAGATGCCAGAGGTCAAACATGTTGGCACACTTTTTTTTTTTCCATCTTCGTCTCACTTTTGCCGCCATCAACCATCGAAATTAACTCAGAGAGCTCGAGCTCCATTTTAGTGGCCATATTCCATTTTCATACTGTAAAGTAATGTCCAGTTGTGCCGTAAAGCAACATGGGGAACCTGGTGTTATGGTGATTGCAGGTCAGGCAAAAATCAGATAGTGATTTTGGATAATCATTTAAGTCATTAATCAAGTAAAATTGCCACATTTTCTGGTTCTCAAATGTGAGGATTTGCTGCTTTACAGCACAACGGGAGCGAACTGGAAGCGAAACATCCTCCACTGTCTCTCATTTGAATAGAGAGGCAGCGGATCACAGGGATTTTTTTATTGAACTTTCATAAGAGAAGAAGGGATAGACAGAGACGGAGGAAGACAGAGAGCAAGTTTCGACTCTTTGTTTAGGCTCAAGTGTTTGTCTGCGAGGTCTTCATAAAGAGCGTGTGTGTGAGTGAGTTGTGGGATGTTGCACCCAGGTGAGTCATTGGCCTGTGGAACGAAACCATACAGAGTTTCTCCTGTGTCGTTGTTTACAGAGCGAGCTGTCCGGGACTCCCAGATGTGTGTTCTCAGCTTGTAGTTAATCAATGACAGCATTGTCTCTCTCACACACCAGCGGGATATCAAAATACCCACAGATATCTACTCATTCATACGGCACACATGGTCTGTCGACCATTTAAAAACATGAAAGCAATGGCAAAGTCATCACTCCGAGACCTTTTAGGTTCTGGATTGGAACTGTTCACCAATTAATAAGAACTTTTCAAAGCCGCTTCTCGACTCCTGATGTCAAAGTTTGGACTCATAACATGTCTCTGTCTGCAATGTTGTGTTTACAGAATAGGAACTAGCTTTTAAAGTGTGGTTAAGCTTCACAATGGACAGCAAAATGTAAGTTTGTCAAACATGACAGAGCATTTCCCACAGCACGATATTGAAACCGAACATTTTTGATGTCTTCAGTCACAGCTACGTGTCCGTCTTGAAGTTAAAACAAGTGCAAAACAGTGAACATTTAACTTGGTCAGGGCAGTATAAAGAATATACAGAGTGTAGAGCATGCATTTCCAAAAACAAGCTGATAGCAGATCCCATTAAATTTACATCAACAGAGCAACTTTTTGATCTAACAGAGATCTTGGCCGGGTATTTTCAAATGTAATTCGATTTATTGAGGGCTATCAGAACTGTGTCTGTCTTCAATACAGAGAATATTTCTCTTAAAGGAATACTTCACCCACAAAATGACCTTTTGTATATCTATCACTCACCGCGTGTTCCCTTCAATTCTTCAAGACAGCTTTGTTTTTCTTGCATGCCTCCACGGTGAACGGAGAATCCACAAATGGAGTAAATCCTTGAGGAATTGAAGTAAATGGGGTCGAGGTTAAACAACAGCAAAACTATTTCAAAAATCTGTTTACAGACTCTCACACAACTCGTGCAGTATAATCCAAGTCTCATTTATCCCGTCGGATGCTCACTACTTCCCAAACGCATGCGTTTTCACCAAAATCGTACCATTTAAAACACTTCCTCCACAGCGCTGTGAGTCCGGACGAGCAGTGGGCCTGCATGATACAGTATATACAAATGGTCATTTTGTGGATGAAGTATTCCTTTAACTTTAAACTATAAAGTGTTAAAAAAGATACCTAATAATTCATAATGAACAACATTATGAATGCCTAAATCTGCTTAAAAAGGAAGTCTTTGCTTTCGACACATTCAATATGATAAAAATCTGAATCAAAATTGATAATATCTGATCAGCAGTAGTAAGTTAATAATAATAGCAACCGGTGTCCAGCCTAATCTGTCATTGTTTTCATGTTGCATGTAGCTGGGCGTTTAAAAATGACTCGTGCACACACACAGACCCACATCACAAAGTTTGTAGGTCAGTGGGCCACAACCTGTAAACATGTTGAATCCCTCCTCCCTCTCGTGACCCTGGTCAGTGAGGAGTTTCAAACTAAGTACACTGTCGAATTAACCGCTGCAACTATCCGCCTGTATCGATATATAGAGCAGGTTAAATGGTATTTAAGATGGAAGTATTTGGTTTTGATCTTCAAAGGTGTGTTCATTTATTCAAATAGCCTTTGGAAATCTAAAATTAAGAATCATTTACTATAGTAAACAATGATGTTCCAGTATCATATTGTCATGCATCGGTCATTTCTTTTTGATGCATGTAGTTTTGATAACTCAAATCCATTTCATTTGTGTGCCTGCAGATATATTGACTGTTATTAATAATAAGGAACATCAGGATTTAGAAGAAAGAAAATATTCAGACAGTTGTCATCCCACACCCTGATGCAGTGAGCACCTGTCTGCATACACTTTGTCTAAATCATTGCAGCGCTTGTTTCTCTGCTTGTCCTTTATTACACACAGCACATCCATTTTGCACAAGTAAAAATACAAAGTTTATTTCCGTTTAGTCCAGGTCTGAAGCTGTACTCCGGTCATTAGAAAGCTGCCGCATCCGGTTTTGTCTTCTTTGAAACATTGACGGCAATGGGAAATCCAATTCTTGACAGATTCGCTTTTGTTTCCGTGGGAAATCGAGTGATATTGAAGCGATTCTACTCTCTATACTCTTGGTTTCTGCTAAGAGTGAGAGAGAAATCATGTGACCTATGGGAATTAAAGTCTTGTTTCATTTCCTCTTCATTACTGTCAATAATCAGACTGTTGAACAGTTTCATAAAGCAGTCACTACCTCTCTAGATTAGTAGAGGTTTACACTCCTCATATAGCAGCACACACACACACTCACACGCACACACACATAATCCCCATGTACTTTCCAAAAAAGGAAACCAAATCATGTGAAACCAAAGAGAGTTACAAGAATAAATCTCAGGTACATTTACATAACCAGGAATTTTCTTTGGTGAGCTGTATGTTACATCATTAAACTAATTTGACATGAAATTGAAAATGCACTGTATGAAATTGACATTAGATAATTTATGAGAATTAGGGCTATCCTCGACCAAAGAAATTCTTCGTTGACTAACACTCATACATACGATTTTGTTGACTATTCGATTAGTTGATTTAATCAACAGATCTGTGAAACTGAGTTTCTCCACAAATAATCACACAAAAGCACCACTTTAAATCTTTTGTTTACCAGAGATGTGCTCATAAATCTCTTAGAAATAAGTCATTCAGCATGAAAAAAGACTAATCTACTAAAGAAATCTTAGTCGACTAAGACCCAAACGACCGATAATTCGACTACTCGACTAAGAGGGGGCAGCTCTCGTGATAATATAATAGATATCCAAGATTAACAATCCTTGCCAAACTCTGCACTGTGACAAGTCAACTCTATGAAATGACCTGGTCAAGATCAGCACGGAGACAAAGGTCAGATTTAGCTTCATGTGGGGGGAAAAGCCCAGTGTGTAACTTTGGTCATGGGGCCACATCTGTGCGTGTACACCCAGCAAACAAGTATGACTTGCATTATGCAAAGCTGTACAGGAGGAAGTTAAAAAAAGGTTAAAACTATGACACAGCAGAGAAGCTAAAAATATTTCGGATTACCAAACATGCATTTCTTTCACTTTACACTTTCAACTACACACTGGACTGTATTCATCTCCCAGCACATGTGACATGTAGGTATTAGTCAGTTCCCCTCCTCTCATGTTGACTTTAACATTTTATAAGACTGCAGTCTCACCCACACATAACGTGCTGGCGCTTCTACTGTTTGCAAACACAGTCAGTGTGACGACCATATGTGATCCTACATGACAATTTGCCATGTGCTCGGCCTCTTTCATCTGTCCCTGTAAGGAAATTTACAACCTGTTTACACTCTCCTACTGAGAGATGAGTGTGTGTGTGTGTGTGTGTGTGTGTGTGTGTGTGTGTGCTCCTAAAGGGAGTGTAACTAACTTCACATCTTGTTGTGTGTGTTATTTTAGTGAGGGATCCGGTACAGGATGGTACTTTGATTCTTGTATGTGCTTGTCTGCATGTGTTGTTCAGTTGGTGGGTACTTCTTGTACCAACAGTAACTTCAAGGTTAGCCATAATGATGTTTTTCCATCATGGATGTTTAAAGAGAACTAGATAGAGCGTTGGAGGCGGGGCCCCGTTCATTCCTAGGAGAGTTGCTCAGTGGCGTATGGAGCCAAAAACGTTCAACTTCCTGGGCGTAAAATAACCGGGATCTTCCGCAATCCATGGGCCCAGAGAGCAAGCGCACTAGCGTTTCCTTTAACCCCGCCTCTCAACCACTCGGTCTGGGGCTCGTTCACATGAACGACAGCACGAAAATAACTCTGGATTAGGCTATCAGTGAATTTTACAACTTTTAGGACCTAATGATTTTAATAAGGGCTGTTCAAGTGTTCTTATTGGGAAGATGATTTACCTAAAAAAAATGAAACGCCGATTTGCATACATCTTTTTCCAAATGTGAGTCAATGGGAAAAAGTCTCTTGGGGCCCAATGGCATCACATTTTGCAACTATAAAAATTGGTTTCAAAGTCCGGTGCTGTTTTTGGGTGCTTGGTTTCTACCAATGGGCTACCTCCGCGTCTGAAAAGTGAAGCCAATGCGGAAGTGTCCATTCTTTCTAACAGCCAGCAATGGGCGACTCCTCTGGTTGCAAAAAGAAGTCAGATTGTATAGAAGTCTATGAGAAAATGAGTCTACTTCTCACTTGATTTATTACCTCAGTAAACATTGTAAACATGAGTTTATGGTCTCAATCGCTAGTTTCAAGTCTTCTTCAATACAGCATGATGTTCATTTAGTAAATTATGGTCCCATTTAGAGTCAGATAGACCATAAAGCAGGGGATACTTTAGGGCGTGGCTACCTTGTGATTGACAGGTCGCTACCACGGCGTTGTCGGGTCTGGGAGTTGTCCGTGTTTTCCACTTTAACTTTCACAGTGTGATTTCAGATCATGAAAGTTAATTGTAACCTTTTTGGTCGCCTAAAAATGTCTTATGCAGTGTACACTTGTACTTATCTCCACCCTCTCGTGTCACATCTGGTTGCAAAAATACGAAGATGGCGACAGCCAAAATGCCAAACTCGATGGTTCAAAACAGCAGTCCATAAACCAGTGGGTGATGTCATGGTGACTACGTCCACTTCTTATAGTCTATGGTTTTTACTCACCTACTGACTTCACTCTTAATTGATTTATTTCCCAATGTCTCCTCTGTAGGAGGGTTGAAAGGGCACTGTGACTTTCTAACCTGCGTCAACGTTCTCATCTAACTCATCACCAGACTGTGAACATATTTCCCAGAATGTCAAACTATTGCTTCAATTCAAAGCTAAGCCAGCACCAGAGAGAATACCTAATTACTTCATTACAGGAATCATTTCTGAGATAAATGTTTTACTTTAATGTGTTGCAGATTTTGGGTCATATCATCCAGCCCTACTGTGAAGCAGGGTGTGCTTATGGGTCTTATTGATTGACCCTTTACCTGTCTCATCTGACAGGCTTGTTAGTTGGTGATCTGAGTGGCACAGTAACAAACTGAGTGGTTGACTCATATACAGATTCATTTGAAACCTTAATGTCCATTATCATGTGTTTTTTCAGTGTGAATACACATTTGTCGTGTTGATGTTAGTAATTGACCTGCGATGACTTTTCCCTTCTCCACCGACTCACCTCACCCTCCAAACCTCAGCATCTGCCGCCGACCTTTAGCATCATTTAATATGCACTTTATTAAAATAGTGTTCATAAAAATAGAGCCGACTAAATGAAACTCAAACCCCCGTCCTCCTCCTCCGCCCCTCTCCACCCCGTGCCCGTGGCTCTGCCCAGACCAGCTGGAGCCTCCACAGCCGCATGAAGCAGCTCGGCACACATGGCTGTGATCACACACACACACACACACACACACATACACACACAGGAGCAGAAGTATAATCCTCCCTCATATGATACTCATCTGCTGAGGGAAGGAAGCAGCCTCCGCCTTCATACACTATTCATATATATATACATATATATATACACATATATATATGTATCCACATATATACATGACACATATATACAATAGTCCTACAGATCACTAATACTGCTTACACACACTGAAATCACAAAAACCTTAACTATAAAGGGAAATGTACAGTACATATCCTCATCCCCACATACACTCATAGTAGTGTAAGCTTTCTTCACTTCCTTCTTCCTCTTCATGCACACTGACACACTAACATACATCATGCACACACACACACACACACACACAACACAGCAGCAGTTTAACACACAGTGTGCATTGTTCAATAACAATATCCTACCAGGCAGGGACAATACACCATGTTTTATTCTTTCTTTCTTGTCTCCCTGCTGTAGTTAATTGATTCATTTAACTTTAACTTGCAAATTGCTTCTTGTCAATGATATTCTTGATCCGTTCTTTTACACTACTTGTACAAATTAGCCATAAAATTTCTTCTGATGCTTCGTTTAAAGAACTGTAACAAGTTTGACCAATATTTGGATATTCAGAGTGCAGATTGCCGGTTTGCAAAATGGTGTCATCTCATTATATATATCATATGTTAGGTCTTGTTACCTAAAAATAACACGCAATTTCCCATTACCCCCTACATCGTGACATAATAAATATATTTTTTTATTCTTTGGCTTCTCTGAAAGTTTTAGCCAACGCCCTCTTCCTGCTTCATGCTGTAAAACCGATTCCCCACAAGGCTTGTCGATGCCAATCGTATCAGTGACTGTGTCATTAGTTTTAAGGTGGATACATTAGTGATGTTAAAATGACCATGTTTTGCCGTCAAAGGACAGCGCAGGTGGCGGAAAATGCGTCCCAGGTGAACGTGTGGCAGCTTACTGCCAGAGGTGTGTCTGCTGTGATTTCTTCAGTGTGTGTAAACTCAGATGTTTTGGCACTGTGTCCATGTGTTAATGTCTGTTTTTAGCCAGAAAAGGGAGAGGGAGGAATTCCCTCTTCAACAGGTTTCCTCAAAAGGAGCTCGGCCATGCGTCAAATTGATTTCCTACCTTTGTTTTGCCCAGTTCTGTGGAGTAGGGAAAGACACCCGTGCCCACATTTTGTGGCCATGGGAACCTTTTCTATTGGTCTACAGAGAGAGATGCAACACTCACACACAAACACAGGCGGACACGCAACGAGAGCGTATCTTTCCCATGAGCCTTCATTCTACGATGGAGAGAGAAGACAAAGACGGAACATGTTGATCACGCGTCCAGTAATTGCGTCAGGATTTCAGCGTTAATGGAAGCGAGGAAGAAGAGGTGGCCTTGAGGAAACAAGGAGGGTTGATGTTGTATCGAAAGAGGAAGGGAGGGGTTCAGGGAGGAGAAGAAAGGGAAGCAGAAGGAGGCTAAAAGGAAGACAGAAACAATATAAACAAGGTGCTTTAACGACACATTCAGACACAGAGTTGTTGTCGCTGACAGACAGACGTTAATATGTTTAGTTTCAGGAAGTAATGGAGCTCATAAAGCATTGTTAATCAGTGTTTTGAGTGTGTGTGTGGGTGTGTATGAGATGGTATTGCGGTAATTTTTCAGGGCCAAACAAAAAACTAGAGCAACTGCAATGTGCACTGCACTGTGGTCGGTGTGTGTATGAGCATGTGTGCGTGTGACGGTGTGTAGGCGTGCGTGATGGCGTAGGTGTTGCACATAGTACAGGACATGTATGTGGGAAACACTGTATGCACACCAAGGACAGATGAAAGGGAAGAGGTGGGTGGGCAGGAAGTGAAGAACAAACGAAACACATCATCTGATTTATCAGATTGGACTGATCAGATGGAGGAAAAAGAGGATCTAAAAAAAGGAGAAAGTGGTTGCAAACAAGTCTGAGAGAAATTGAAAGAGGTAGAGAGATTTATAGAGAGAACAATAAAGGAAGAGACAATAGCTGCAGTAGCGGAAGGGAGGTAGCAGTAAACAATGAGAAGCGGTAACCGCGTTGTGCACCTGGTAAAACTCAACCACAGCCCCAGTTGAAGCAGACTCTGACACCTTAAGAACACCTTTAACCGTTTCAACTCCGCACTCAAGGAAAAGAAAAACACAAATCCAGGGTTAATTCATATCTCGAAAGTTACTTTTTACTTTCAACAGTAGGAAGTGGATTTGTTAGAAGAAACCAAAGTGGGCAGCAGAGTTGCCACAGCCAAAATAATCGAGGCTGACTCTTTTTTTTTGTCTGATAGATGTTTTTCCCCGTCCTGTACTGAGTGACAGCGACGCCTCTTTTTTTTTTGTAGCTTCCGTTATTTATTACACAAATATTAGGCTTTTATGAAACATCAGATAGCAAACAGCGTCAACCACCACTGATGAGGAGGATGTTCCCCTCAACACTGCTGCACATGGATCAGCAACGACATTTCATCTTCTTGCCACATTTTAATTAGTAGTTTTTCAGCCATATTTCCTGTGAATTCATTCTTCACATGCAGATAGTATTTACACACGTAGTATTGGATCTTCCCGCCTTTAAAGGACTTAAAGGATGAAATATCTGAGTTTTGGTACGGATACTAAAATTGTCAGATTGGCCTCCTAAGGACTCGCAACTCTGTTGAACCTTCCCCTTATATATTAAAAAGTACAACGCTTCCAGCCCATATTATTAGGGGGGTCGATTTGGCTTTAAAATTTTTTACTTTTCCTAATGTGAAGAGAACTCTTAAGAAGAGCGTTTAATAGTATTGCAGGGGAGTCCTTGTGGGGCAGAAATCACAATCACAGAAAGATGTAATTTGTAATAATAGTAAACCAACGTGTGAATGAATAGTCTTATTGATCAAATTCCAGTTTTTCTGGTTTCTATATAGAAGACTTATCTTTTACATAGTTTCTATGATGTCCCTGAGGGTTACTATCTGGGGAAAGTACAGTATGAAAAACAGCTTGTCGGGGAATTTAACAGCTGAATTAGGCCCTGATCAGACAGAGGCGCACCACACTGCCTTTTTGTTGCCCGATCAGACTTTTTTAAAATAGGCAACCACCAAATAAGAACTAATGTTACCTTAATGCAAACCATGAACTGTACGCTACCCAAATAGTTAATAGTACAGTACAAATTCATGAAAACAATTTACCCGAAAGCTCAAGTACCGCACTAATTTGCCTCCTGCTGTTTTCTGTTCGGATCGCCGGTAACTACGGTTGGTAAAATCTTATAGCTCCAAGTATCCAGCAAAAGTCACCACAGTGAGAAAAAATGCTAATGACATCGGGCACTTTTCCGCTGAGTTGAATTTTTTTCCAACCCAAGGCGTTCAGGGCACTCCTGTAAAAACACGAGGTGCGTAGAGCGGGAAACCGCGAGGCACTCAGCAATGCAAAAGCAGCGCGCAAAACGCTTCACTCTCATTGAAAACAATTACAAAAACGCACTCTGTGTGATCAGGCCCTTAAGTTGTAATGTCACATATTGCCCCAACGACATGCTAAGCACCAAGCAAAACCTCTGGTATTTGCATGCCACCATATTAAATGCTTTCAGTACGTCTCTGAATTGCTGAAACTAAATTTCAGTTCAGATATCAGTTCGATTGTGTTTGGTCACATGAAGTCTGATGCTGATTGGTGAAACCTCAAAGAAAAGTTATTGATGAAGAAACAAACAATAAATATGCTGATTCGCTTTGACGAAACTACGCCGCCGCCATCACCATCAAGCTGCACTGTAATTCTTGTGGAATAGGCGCCATCGATTAAACTGCAGACTCAGAAGGAATGGGAGACAGACAGACAGACATGCAGTCAGTCAGACAGACTCCATCGATGACGTTTTTATGGTCCCCATGCCGAATCCCCCTCCAGACAGAAGCAGATTTACAGCAGGCACAAGCACAGTCAGTCCATTGTCAGGATCCCAGAGGACTCATCGCTCCCCCGCTGCCCTGCAGAGCGACGCGGCCGTCACTCCTCTTTGACTCTCCTCCTGTCTCGCATTTTGCTCTTGCGTCTCTCTCTCTTCACCCCATCTCTCCCGCTCTAACTTCTTTTCTGTTTGTCTTTAAAAAATGCGCCCGGGGTCTTAATGCTGCCAATTAAAGACAGCCATAACTCTGACACTGTCACAAACAAGCAGCGCAGCGTGAGTGCCATCCAGGCTCCAGTTGATCCCCCCACAGAGCCACATTAATCCCAGGCCAGCTGAGGGAATACTGGTTTCAATTAAGCATCCATTAGCTAAACGTCAAGTCAGTGGTATGCTGTTTTGATTAGAGGAAGCAAAGGGAGAAGACTGTTGATTTTATTTTTCTCCTCTTTTTTTTTTCTTTTGTGAATTTCACCACAGGGAGAGAGAGAGTCCCCAAAAGTCCCTGGACACTCCCCACTGGCACTTAGTTTATTTAGAAGAGTTCAATTCCAGATGAGACATCCTCATGCAATAACAAAAAGTGGGACCTACTTTATATCACTGACGCTGGACATTCGTAGGAAAACACACGAAAAAATAACTTCTCGTAAGACATCACACGAACCGCTGTACGAGGATAACTTGTTTTAGCAGAATTCAGGCCACAAAAACCAGTAAATGATAATGTGCATTACTTTATTTTATAGCTTCTTCAAATAAACTGTTGCATGAAATATAATCTGGATATTACAATCATCTCTATTCTTTTTGCTTATGGCAAAAGAAACTTTGTTATCAACATCATTAAATGTTATTTGAAGCTCAGTGAGAAGAGCGAGACTTCTATTTTATAATTGCAATACAAAAAGGGCAAAATCTTTACTCCCTTTGACAATAAGGGTCTTCTTTCTCTGAAGTGCAGCTCTCTCTCTGTCTCTCTCTCTCTCTCTCTGTGTGTTCGTTGTGTACAGTTAGGCGAGGTTAAGCCTGTTGTGGTTTACCATGGAAAATAAAGGCCTCGAGTCTCATTGTCACCTGAACAACACACACACACACACACACACACACGCACACACTGCTCCTCCTTAACCGTGTGCTGCTCTGTGTGTTGGTGGAAAATTTCAAAGCTTGTCTTGCTCAACTGCATCTCCTTTTTTTTTCCTTTTACTGCTTTTAAATGGAGGAGAAGTTAGTTAAGTCTGCAGAAGCATCTGACCTACAATGGAAAATAATGTATGACAGAAAAACATAAATGGAGACAGTACAGTTGTAGAGAGTGATGTGTTTTAGATATATGATGAGAGAAATTACAATTCTGGCTTGATTCTTTGATTCATTCTTTGCATCAGTGCTATAATTACTTATATGTAACTCTCTGCTTATCAACCAGGCAAAGGAAACTCAAATTAGCACATTCATCACCTGCCTTTATGGAAAGACGTTTAAGGTTGTGTTTCCCAGGTGTTGAAGCATTGCGTGAATGAACAGATGAGCAGCAGGGCGAAGCAGAAGTCTTGGAAATTTTGTTACAAGAAATGAGCTTATCTTATAACACGTTGGCTGAGGATGAGGTGCTTCGTCATGGAAAAATCATGGAGTTTGATCAGTGCAGTAATGGGTTGAAAGCATGTTCGTGCTTCACAGCGGCATCACGCAGTAGCTGGAGGGAAGGAGTCCAGGATGGGAGCCGTGATCTCTGGTTTGGCCTCTGTCGAGCTGCTCGGCTTTTTGGTTTCCCACCATGTTTCTTTTGGACTGAGATTAAACAAGAGTGAGGGAGGGAGAGAGAGAGAGATAGGAAGGAAGGAACTTTTAGACTAAGAGACAGATAAATACAAATAGAGGGACTCCCTCTATTTGTATTTATTTGTGTCTTAGTTCTCATGATGTCTGAGGAAGAGACTTCATGAGAGTAAAGAATGAGTAGAGAAGTTTGAGGATCCAAGGAGAGAGAGAGAAAAGTGCAGATGGATCTTGTTTTATTGCTAATTTTGTACTTAACAGGATTAGTAATGTCTAAAAGGTGTACTGTAGGCTTGTTTACTTAGTGTTACTCATTGCTGATTGACTCTTAATGTGTACGTTTTTTATTCTTGCACTTTCAAACAACCTTGTAGGCTGCTATTGAAAACACCAGCTGACTAAAAACACCAAAAACACCTTTTAACTAAGAAAGCTTCTTCCACTAACCCTCTCAAATGGTACTGAATTGTAGATGTTTACAAGACTCTCGTCCTAAAAGTGCTCAGAAAAAACCCGATTCCATGACAGCTGGGCAAACTCGTGAAATAATCGAAAGCTCCAGGACAGCTGCCTCCTTGAGTAGAGATTGTTTCGTCAACTCTCGATGATCAGATGTCCTTATTTTTTGATAATTATAGATTAAACGATCAATTGAAAAAAAGTACCAAACAGATTTATCATTAAAAATGAATCATTTGTTGAAACCCTAGAATGAAACCTCAATGGCAAAGTTTCACAGTGACAAATCTAATCAAATAGCCCAAAAAACCCAAGAAACTCCAATATGGCTGCCAAAGGCGTTGTTACTGTTACATCGCCTGATCGCTCTCTGGTCCGCTAACGATTAAATCATGTCAAAAGATGGAACATGCATCCTTGTTTTTCGAGTGTTTGGCCTCGCTGCGTGCTGCATCTTGTGCGGAGACTATCGTCTCCATCGTGGGGCGGTTGGAGCCTGGAGGCGAAGCGAGCCATAAGGGCTGCGGATGGTTAGCCGCTTGGCTCGGGTGGACCAGCGCTGAGAGAGCAGAGGCCCGGGAACAATTATGGCTTCGTAGGAGTAACATAGCCGAGCCAGGCAGCTGCTGGTTGTTCTCTGAATATGCAGAGTGTGTGTGTGTTTGTGTGACTAAGTGTGCGTTTGTGTGTGTTCAGGGGGGGCGTCCAGAGGGAGCGGTGCTCTCACACGCAGCCACATATTTACATTACAAATCACGACTAAACAATTCAGCCGACCACAGACGCAAACATCAGACGGTCTTATATAGACGGGACGGATAAGAATGATGGAGGGATGGGTAGAAGAATGCAGGGATGAGGGCACGGAGAACAAGGGATGGATTTATGGATGGATGGATGGATGAGCAAGAATAGTAATAGTAGACTCTTAAAGGACCATACAAACAGTTTTGAATGCAGAACATATATTTTTAGTTTGTTTGTATCATTACAGGCAACCACTGGTTTCAATTCATTTGTGTGCTCTTGAAACTTGCACAGTGAACGCAAAGTCTACATTCGTTTAGGGCTGTAACTAACGATTATTTTCATTATCGATTAATCTGCAGATTATTTACTTGATTAATCAATTAATTGTCTTGTTTATAAAATGTCAGAAAATATAGAAAAATGCCCTTTACAATTTTCCAGAGCCAAAGGAAACGTCTTCAAACTGCTTGTTATGTCTGACCAACAGTAGACATCTAATTTACTTTAATAAAAGACTTAAGAAAACAAGCAAATAGAATAAAAAAATCACATTTCAAAAGCTGGAATCACTGAAAATGTGGCATTTTTGCTTCATCTGTTATCAAAATTGTTGCTGATTAATTTTCTGTTGCTCAAATAGTGAACTAATTCATCGACTAATCCGCCCAGATTGATTTGAAAAAGTCTGCACTGCATTACCTCAGAATGATGATGTAACTTTGAGAAAAGATTCGCCACAGTTGATGTTCAAAATGATGGAGTGATTTTCATAGCTTAATGCAATGAGTAGAAACCAATAGCTGCATGCATTCAAATATCTAAAACACAAACACATACTTCCCAAAATAGTTAATTTATAGAGTATGTGAAAATGGGCTAAATATGCAATAACACCGGTATGGTCATTTGTTGGAAGTGAGAGACAGAACTGGGTAAGATAGATGGAGATGGTGAGTGATACATGGCATTAAACCCTTTTCACACATGGAACCTTCAACCTTGCTGGCATAAATTATTCAGGTATGGAAGTGTTTTTGACACTCATAAGTTCCCACATAACTGCTGCTGCTTTTGTTCCCACCACAGCCGTGGAGGAAGCTTTTACAGAAATCTTACCAGTTCCTGAGACGGAAAATTGCGGAAGCGTCTGACACAGAAAATCGTCTACAGCCTCCGTTCCTACATGACGCCCACAGGGAAAATTGTCTGAGGATTTACACTTTAAGGTGCACAGAGTGAGCTCTTGTACGAGGGGCACGAGAAGAAGCAAAGAGTGAAGGAGTGAGCAGATGACAAAAGCTGATTTAAAGGCAGAGGGCCCTAAGTAGTAGAGCCAGCCACTTTATTTTGGGGTGATAATTACACAGTGTGGGCAAGTCACCATGTTATTAGTTTAGATGATCGATAGCAGAATATCAACCCCCTCTGTTAGCCAACTGGGCAGTTTGGCAGGCGCTCCGTAAACCACAGGCCTGCCCTGCTCTCTAGGAGAGACGCACAAACACACAAAGAGACACGCATACTGAATTTTCTTATGAAATCCTGGATGCACACATTCCTAAATAGACTAAAAGACATAAATAGATACACATATAAACGCAAGAGCATACACATACAGTTCAAAAACACAAAAATACATGCACGCATGGTACGGCAGGGAGAGCACTGAGAGAGATGGCGAGTGGTTGACAGGCGGTCTCTCTCTGATGCTGCAGCGCAGCGAGGCCCCCTGGGCCTGTGCATGCAGCTCTGTGGTAGAACGCACCAGCACTGGCTCTCACTGGGTTTTGGACAAACTCCACGTGTGGTCAGCTGAATGGTAGCGCCCTCGCTTCACTCTCCCAACGTACACAGATGACTCCAGTGGAGTTTTGCCATGTCGAAATCCTCAACACAGTCTATTTCGCCAAACTCAGAGAAGGCTTTTTCTCTTTTTCCTTAACATCTTTTATTTCTGTTTAAAACATAAGATTAAAAACAGTTTGGGGTCACAGAGGCTTGCTGATTGACATTTCTTTATTCCTGCACATTTAAAAGATGTATTCTCACCTATAAGGCTGAGCTACAAGCCAGAGTCTGCATGGTTAAACCCAGTGGAGAGTGCATCTCGTCTCTCCAACACCTCTTTGAGTTCCTGGAGATAAAAGCAGCTGGCGCAACATCAAATCAATAGACCCATCAATGGGAACATCTCCTGAAGATTAAAGAGAAACTCACTCAGAGACAGAGAGGGAAGGTAGGGCGCTAATATAGTACAAGACCTGGCCAATGGAAAGAGATTTAATTGATGTGTAGAAGGGAGATGGATGAAAAGGGGAGGGCTGACCATGTTGTAATGGGGTGGTGTGTGTGCGTGGAGCTTCCTTTTCTTTGCATTCATCCATTAGTAGGAGACCATTTGTCTAAATACTCTAACATTTCAATTATTTACCACCTTTTTTAAACACTCATTCATAACATGCATCTGTATGTTAGTGTTTGCATCCTCTCCTCTGTCTTCCTAAACCTAAAGTCTCTTCAGCTTTCTTTTGTAGTTTCTGCTTTTCATTCCTTCCACATGCAGCTCTTGCCTCCTTTCATTAGCCTGTTTATCTGCTTTTCAAATTGTCTGTGTTTGATCCATTAAAAGGCATTAAGCACAGTTCTGCTGAACAACATTATCAGCCCTTCAATGATAAGTAAGTCTGTGAATGCTCACCACAGACTGTGTGTGTGTACTGTATATCGTGGAGGAGATTCATTTGTTTATTGTCCTTTTTCATGTCTGACTTGTTAATCACAGGTGTAACTAATAACATGAATCATGGCTGAGTTACATTTAGATATTCCAGCACCACTGGCCTGATAATGTGTATGGTGGCATACTGGCAAACCTAATTGGAACTGAGCCATCGCTAATGTTATTGGTTACAGCTGGGCTTTCCCTGCTTTCACAAGACTAAATGTTTGCAGAGAAAATTGCACAACACATGAACAAACCCAACATATTACAGCTGTCCACGCTACTGCAAATAAAGCACTATACAATACAAAAAACAGAAAATACACAGAGGCCAGAGGCATTATGTTTTCGGGTTGTCCGTCCATCCGTCCAGTCCGTTCTTGTGAATGCGTTATCTCAGTAACGCCAGGAGGGAATTTATTCAAATTTGGCACAAACGTCCAAGGATGAACTGATTTAGATTTTGTTGGTCAAAAGTCAAGGTCACTGTGACCTCACAAAACACATTTTTGTCCATAACCCAAGAATTCATATGCTAATTATTGATAATTTCACACGAATATCTAACAGGATAAAATTATGTTGTGATGACAATTTGGACCAACGTGGATGTACACTGCAACTTGACTGGTTAGCAGAGGCATACAACCGTGAGGTGGTAATTCTAGTTTATACCGGACTAGAATTGGTTTTCATTGCTTCATTTGATGAATATTTGTGATAGAAAAGAATATTTCTTGAGGTCTGTAATAGAGCTTGAGTAATGGCATAACATCCTCTGGTTCCAGCTTCTCCAACGTGAGAATTTGATGCTTTTTTTATGTCATATACGGAGGTAAACTAAATATCTTTGGGTGTTGGACTGATGGTTGAATAAAGCAAACTATTTGAATACATCACTTTGGGCTGAGGGAAACTATAACGGCATTTTTACACTCTTTTCTTACATTTTATAGACCAAACGAGTAATTGCTTAATTGAGAAAGTAATTGAAAGATTAAACATTAATTAAATTAATCGTTAGTTGCAGCCCTTGTCTGTATAGTAAGATAATTAAATTCAACAGCAGGATTTATGTATGTCAGTTTCTTGTCATTAGTGCCACACTTTTTGATGATGGATATTTTATTTGGGAAAAATTGAACTAGTCTGTACGTGTCTAGATATCCTAATATATCACTTTTTGAAACTAAACTAAACCTAAGGTCTGATATTGATTATTAGTTCTTCTCAGTTCTTCCCATATCCTACCAGAACACACCAGAACCTTCTGTCTAGAAGTGAAACCCGATGAAGGGATTTATGCGTCCCTTCAGAACAACTTGTCACAACCACCGGCATACTTTGCATCCCCCCAATAAAAACCCCTTCTAAATGAGAGCAGCATGTTGGGGGGGATATAGTTAGGGAATGTACAAGGCATTCAAAAATATTCTTTCATAGCGAGGAGACCACAGGACGGGGCCTGCGCTGAGCTGGTCGGTGTGGTTGTGGGCCGGGGTTTGTACGCTCTCTATCTGAAGCCACATCAGAGCCCTGAGCCCTGTGTAATGTGATCTGGATGGGCAGAGGAGGGTTCCCCCTTGGATTCAGAAGAACCGCCGCTGAGGTGCAGCGCAGGGACGGGACGGGGCGGTCAATGATGTAAGGCAGAACTCTGCACCAAACAATTATGTATGGTGACTTTTCAACGTGATGTTCTATGCCACCATGATGGCGAAGGCGGCGTGTGTGTCACTGCGTCGCTTGCTTCTCTTTTTATTTCGCTGTTACCAATTATTTTTGTCTTTCTTAATCTCTTCTTCTCTCTTGGTGTGATTAGCTTTGAGCACATGATGGACGTGGTGTCTAGGAGGCCGAGTTCAGCATCAACCTCAAAACCTTTTCAAAGTATTACTCCAGCACACTAAAGACCAAACTGAGCTGATGATAGATATTCCACCAAACAGTGCTTGTTGCAGCTAAGGATGAATTCCTCGATTTTGGTTTTGATGCACGCTGTCGAATTGTCAGTTCAATGTCAGAAAAGTGTTTTCTCGGTTGTATCCTGATACAGCCCGGTCGCACGAAAAGGCATATCAATGACATAACGCGCAAGTCATTTTGCGTCCAATAAGATTCTTCTTCTTTGTTCTTGCTTTTGGCGTTTCATTTGTACATTATGTAGTCTTTAAATTGCAATGTAAACACATCCGCGTAAATATGCTACGCTCTGAGTTAGTGACGTAGAATAAAAGGGAGAAAGACTGCTCATGGTGGATGGGTCCAACAAACACAGGACTTTCAACCAGCGGTCCGGTGTTCGAGAACTGTGTTTTGTAAGTTACGTTAGTGACGTTTGTGACGTGTTTTCTGTACTTATGTTGATTTTGTTTATATTGTACTTAGTTTACGTACTTATTTTAACGCCAACTATGATGGTTTTCCTAAACATAACTAAGTGGTTTTGTTGCCCCCTGCTGGTACTGCACCTTCATACACGCGTGTAATATTCACGCCTCGGTGAGACAAAACGTGACACTGACAGGGCTGGGCAATATGATAATATATATTGTCAAAACGATTTAAAAATGTCTTGTATATATTTTTCTATATTGTTTCTATCACGATATATGCTAGGCCGATATTTATTTATTTTTTCTCCATAAGTATTTAATACACACAGGAGTATACAAAATTTGACTTTATCATGTGGCTTTTTTATATAGACTATTTATTTATTGAATTACCAGAAAACATGCTATATTGTGATATATATCGTTATGGAGATATGAAACAACCTATGACGTGATAGAAGATTTTGACCATATCACCCAGCCTTACGGCCACGCTATCCTCTGGCGGATAGACGGGTCTATTACACGCTATGGCGTGATACGAGGTTGCCTAATACGTGCACCATGAACGTGTTCATTTTTCCAATTCAAACTCCCAGTGTTGATGATGCTCTCAACGATCTCTCATGGATTGGGTTCCTCTCCTTTTCTGTTGCTGTCTTGTTCTGTCCATCAGTCTCTCCATCCCTCATCTTTTTCTGCCCTTTCTGCTTTTTGTCTCCCAGTCACTCTCTCTTTCTTCTTGTCTTTTTTATTCATCCTCTCCTCCATCTCCCTCTCCATCCCATTTCATCTCTCTCTCTCTCTTTCGCTCTTCTTGCGTTCCCTCTGCTTACTCAAAGTCTTGAACAAACAAACAAGCAGTGGGTGGCTTGCGTCTCCTATCTATAATTCAAGCCAGTCAAACAGCGAGGATGTTTGCCAGAAACATGAAGTGCATCTCTCGACATCTTAGAGAGAGAGAGAGAGAAGGAATATGTTTTACCATCATGGCTTGGACTCAACACACAAAGAGAATCCCAACATTGAATTGAAAGATTACAATTATGTTTATGACATTTCTGCTTTGTTTTGATAGAAAACACACCAGGGAAGGGCAGAGATGATGGAATAGGGAGGATAATATATGAGCACATTTGTGAGCAAAGTCAAAGCCACTTGCTTTGAGGGCGAAACACTACATTTTAATAAGTTTCTCATTAATAAAATGAGATCTGCCTCTTTACAAATTGGATTAAACCACAATAAAACTCTTCCAGCAGTCAAACATGATTACAATCAGAGGAAATTAATTGAATGTATAAGAATGTGCTTCTTACAAGAAGAGGATGTACATTTTTTTTTTACTTCAGGGCTTCTGTGTCCCAAGGACACTGATGCAGCTGCATAACGGTAACTGACTTCAGGCGTTATCCATCATACAGAAAAGCATCATATCCCCCCCTCGAGACCAAGCCAAACCACTTGTGGTAACAACCACTTATAACCATAAATGAGAGTCAAGAAGAAAACCAAAGCTGTTTTTCCAGGTGTTTGGACGAAACTCCAGAGTATAGTTTTCAAGTCCATCTGATGTTTTCTGGCTGAAGCCGTTCACTTCTGGTGAAAAAGGGAGTTTTGTAACATTCAATTTATTTTTTTTCTGAGCCTTTAAAACACATGACTGCACACACTCACAGAAGCAATAATGTGTGTGTCCTTTAAAATGCTTCGGGTTTAACTGTGAAATCCGTTTATTTTGGTTGGGCATATGCAGCGTAACATTATAGAAACTGTTTTGTGGTCACAGTAGCGCCTGTTTGGAGGGTCACCATGGTCACAGATGATCCTCGTACTGTGTCTTGTTTAACACACTGCCCTCTCATCCAGAGTTTGATCTTTATGGTTTGAGGTTAACATTTGAATGTGGCTGAGGATACAAACAGACATCTCAATCTGCAGATTGTTATCTTGATAAATCAGTCGTTTAGTCTACAGTTGCACGCTTTTAGTCGATTAGATGGTCGTTTTGGTCTTAGTGGACTAAGATTTCTTAAGTCAATTAGTCGTTTTTTAATGCTTTTTTCTTGCTGATCGACTTTTTTTTTCGACTTTTGATCGCATCTCTGGTAAACACAAGATTTAAAGTGGTGCTCGTGTGTGATTCTTTGTGGTGAAACTCAGTTTTACAGATCGTTCAATTAAATCAACTAATCAATTAGTCAACAAAATCAAATGTTGGTTGACTTTCTTTAGCCGAGGATAGCCCTAGTTTGGTCTATAAAGCCTTAGAAAACTGGAAAATGCAAGTGAATACTGGTGAAAAATGTCATTAAATGACACTTTTTGTTCAACCAACACACAAAAACTCCAAAATATTCAATTTATTATAATGTCAGATGAGGAAAAGCAACCAATCCTCCCATTTGAGAAGCTGGAACAGTCAAATGTTTTGCATTTTTGCTTGAAAAATGACTTTTGACAATGACAATTAATCGAAATATCCTAAACTATTAGTAGACTGTGAGTATAAAGAGTTGTTGTAAAGGGTCAGTTCCCAAAAAAAACAAAATGTATCTTCTCACTTACTCCATGTATGGACATATCAAAAGTGTATGTGAAATATGTTGTTTGTAATTTTTGGAACCCTTTAATGTCTTGAAGTCTACATCCATGTTGCTTTTTGAATTGTTTGCATTCTGCCCTTACAAATGAAACAAGTGGAGCAACAGATCTTAAAGATCAAGAGACGGGACTTTTAGTGGCCCGTGGTTTGAAGCAGTGCAATGGTTGCCATGGTTACGGCATGCCCGCTCCGTCTCCTCACTGCCGCACTGGCGTGTAGAGAGGGGACCAGCCCAGCAGGTGGGCCAAGAGAGAGGTAGAGTAGAAGAAAGGTACAGTAGAAGGAGAGAGAGAGGAGAGCATGGGGCTGCTATAGGAGGTGGGGCGCACTGCATATCTAGAGGAATCGCTGCAGCCGCTGGGGTAAAAGGAATTAATCAGACAGAATAAATTAGGACATGAAAGGAGAGAGAAGGAGACAGAGCAGCATCCACCATCTCCCTCTACACTTCCATCCATCCATCACTCCATCCTTTCCTCTATCTACACATCCATCCATCTCTTCTTCTCTCCTAATCTTATTCTTGTCTCCATTTGTGGCTCTTTCCAGAAAAATTAGTCGCTATTACGGTTATCGTTCAATCTTTTAAGGATAAATGGCAAAAATATACCGGTTTCAGCTTCCATCCTGGTTTCAAATGTGAATAGTTTGCTAGTCTCTTCGTCCTCTATGATAATAAATTGAATATCTTTGAGGTTTTTGACTGTTAGTCAAACAAAACAAGCATCTCTTTCATCTCTACATCTCCTCTTTCCAGTGATCCCATCTCCTAGTCAGCTTTAATTCAAGTGGGCTTTATTGGCAGGAAAAGTACTTTTCGCCAAAGCAAAAACAAATCATAGCACTGATTCAGTTTGTGGCCGTTGGACAACAACCTTTTCCACTCCCCCCCCCTCTTTTTCATAGACCCATTTTTGTCTTTTTTAGGGGGAGATAGCAGGTCAACAGTAGATGTCACATAGAGGTGGTGTACATCATCTGAAAGCTGGTAACCTGAGGATTAATTTGAGATGCAGCTCAGCACTGTGTGTACCACATTAAGACACCAAGACCTTGAGGAATACCATAGAAAAAGCCCTGCTGTGATTTGGTATCAAATACTTTTGACATTTGGAGCACTTCTGTTGTGGAAACTACTCAGAAACCTCCTTCTTGTCAACATAGCTAGGAAAGCCATCCATCCTCTGAATGCCCTAGCTCTCTAGTTTGTGGTTGTAAAGTTTCATGAGGCTGTGATTATCCCAGAGGTCACCACAGGTCATTTTATATAGTGAGGTCAAGTTTAAAAAAATGGCTCCTATGGGGAGTAACATCATCACACATGAATACAATTGGGCTCATTGGATCCACAAGAGTCTCAGCTTTACAGTGATACCCAATTTATGTAATTCCAAGACTGTTTAGGGACCCCAGTATGCAGAAATATTCAAATACATCACTTTAAAATAGGAGAAAATAACACATTTGTACTGCATGCAAAAGAAACTGCATGTGATTATCATAAAGTGGGCATGTCTGTAAAGGGGAGACTCGTGGGTACTCGTAGAACTCATTTTCATTCACATATCTTGAGGTCAGCGGTCAACCCTTTGAAAATTGCCATGCCAATTTTTCTTCACCGAAATTTAGCCTAAATTCTAAAGACTGAGCCTGCTAGAGGCTCTGAAAAAGAGAAGTCGGCCGAGGGCGCCGCTTGAGGAGTGGAAGAGGTTAAGAACATTTTATTTAGAAATATATATTAGTAAATGAACTGACCATGGAAGCCATTCTCTGTTCTGCAGGGACCTTGAATCTCTAAAAACCTTTCAGAAAAGTTATATTTCTATGAACTATTTCACCATAAAAAGTTTTTTTAAGGCTAAACTTTTCTTTTCTGCCGCGTAGGGGTGCTCTGAATGACAGTTGCAGAGTGATGATTGAAAAATCTATGAAAAAGTAGGTTAAGCCCAGATCAAGTACTGTCGATGCAATTTAGAAACTGAATTAAAACCAGAAAAACACTCCACTTATTGTAATGAATTTTGTTTTTTTCACCTAGTTTGAAGTTTGTAATGGGGTTCAAAAGTCACCATTCTGGGCCTTTACCCTCTGCCTGGAGATGAAGAATAGTGTCAGCATGCATTGAGACTTCTGAGACCCTTTTAAGTGCTTAGTGTCAGCCCCCTGTACGGACACTGGTCATCAGTGCTGATAAATAACCGTCTCTCACAAGCGTCCGTTGCAACGACTGTAATCTTTGGTGAAGGATGGTTTTTAAAACGGTCCTGAGTTGTAGTGCTTGATCTCTCTGAGAGACGATGAAAGGAAAGAGCTGATTGGACAGCGGCCTCGGGGCTCTGGTTTGTCCCTGATGTCATCTGATGACTCTTGCAGACAGTTTGTACGTCTGTCGGTTTGAGTGTCTTCTGGCTGGGTTTGAGTTTGATGTCTCTGCTTTTTTCCTAGTTGATAAGTTGATAATTGTCAGAAATTGATAAATCATTGTAGTATTTTTTTTTAAGCAAACATGCCATACATTTTGTGATTCAAGCTTCTAAAACATGAGGATTTTTTTTGCATTTCTCTGTTTTACATCATTGTATCTTTGGGTTTTGTGCTCTTTGTCAGACAAAACAAGACTTTTGAAGATGTCACGTTGGGCTCTGGGAAATTGTGATTTTTTTACTCTTTTTTTTTTACATTTCATTGACTAAACAGTTAATAGAAAACATGTATTTTAAGGCTTCTAATGCCTTTATTAGAGCAGCTGGAGGATGACAGGAAAGGGGGGAGAGAGAGGGGATAACATGCAGCAAAGGTCCGTGGGTCGAAATCGAACCCGGGCTGCTGGAGGTCTCCCCTATGGAAAACATAATCTATAGATTAATCAATAATCCTAATGCTAAATCAGAAGGTACAATAATATTAAGGAAATAACAATCCAAAGCTTAATGTCTCCTTTCACCTGAAGAGAACACAAATATGTATAATTCTTCCCAGTTACGAGCTGGCAGCCTCCCTCATGTTGTGGAAACTGGAAGTTTAAAGTCAGTTCCAGAGGAGGAAAATGTCGCTGATGTGGGAGAGACTGAAAATAAATGCATGATAGATAAGAATGTTTGACATGCAGCCCTCGTATTTGTTTGTATTTGTCAAATTTAGAATCTCTCAGTAGTAAAGAGCAGCCTCAGCCGTGTCATTGACACAAGCGAAGCAGGATAATCTAATGAAGACGGTCATTTGATGTCACAGCTGTTAATAGTGTTGAGTGAGGAATGCACAGTGGCTTTGTTGGAGTTTCTCGGCACAGAGCGAGAGGTCAACACGCTGAATAAAGTTTACACAGCAGCGGCTTTCAAGTATCGTGAAAAGAAAAGTGTCCTGGAAATTCACTGATCTTCTGACCTGCTCTAGTGTCAGGACTTTCATGTACAAGTGTAACAATTTCTATTTTTCTGTTTCTTAAGAAATGATTCAACGTGGAAAAACTTTGAGGAAAATTTGTTTTATTCTTTAAAAAGTATATAAAAGTTTAAAAAGTATCAAATTAAATGCAAATTTGTGCAAAAACATTTCACTTTTCAAAAAAGCAGATTGCGTTTTAATATTTCTTATAGCACCATAGAGTGTCTGTGTGCAAATAAATAAAAAAAGGCGTATCCAAAAAAATATTCCAGTTTGGGTTTCGGGGATGTTAAGGCCATTCAGCACACTCTGCCCCCCAGGTATTTCTTTTTGCGTGGCCTTCAATGCTCTCACAACACACAGGCGCCCAGGGATGAGATTATTTTGATACAAACATCAAAGCAGCAGATCAGACAGAGAGCACCGTGCACGTGAAGTGAACCGGTGGCCCAGAGGGCAGAAAGCATGTAAGCTGATTGAGTTGTCTGCTTCCCCAAAACTTGACTCAACCAACAGTTGGCCTACGCGCAGAGTCAGCCATGTACGACCGCCTCGGCAACGCCCTGATCGCTACAAACACACAAAACACATGAGAGAGACACGCACTGCTAGAAATACACATATGCATGGGGAAAACTGGCATGGTCATTTTCCATGGTCCATTGACCTCCGACTTCCAGATATGTGAATGAAAATGGGTTCTATGGGTACCCACGAGTCTCCCCTTTACAGACATGCCCACTTTATGATAATCACATGCAGTTTGGGGCAAGTCATAGTCAAGTCAGCACACTGACACACTGACAGCTGTTGTTGCCTGTTTCCATGTTATGATACCTGTGAGGGTTTCCGGACAATATTTGTCATTGTTTTGTGTTGCTAATTGATTTCCAGTAATACATATATACATACATTTGCATAAAGCTCCACTCCAATGTTGTTAAGAGTATTAAATACTCGACAAATCTCCCTTTGAGGTACACTTTGAACAGATAAAAAATCTGTGCGATTAATCACAATTATTCATGGACAATCAAGCGATTAATCGCGGTTAAATAATTTAATCGATTGACAGCCATAATATTTATAGATGTAGGTGTAAAGATGAAGATGTAAATTTGTAGTTGTCCTAAACGTAGACAGATTTTGGGAGCATTATTCCAGAGTACCAGCAGCCTGTCTTTGAACTGATGAGCATACATGCAAAATCTTTTGGTGTGTGTTTTTCAAGATGTTTCTGACAAACAGTTTTAGGGCTGCAATTAACAATTATTTTTATAAGCAATTATTCTTTTATTGAATAGATCAATCGTTAAGCCTTTGAAAAGTCCATAAAATGATGAAAACATGGCCAACACAAGTTCTGAGAGCCCAAGGTCTTATATTCAAAAGTCTTGTTTTGTCTGACCAACAGTCAAAAACCGAAAGATATTCAATAAAAAATGATTTAAAAAAACAGAAAAGCCGCAAACCCTCACATTTAAAATCTGTAACCAGCAAATATTTGTCTTTTCTTTTTGATAAAATCAACAAATTACGAATCTATCATCAAAATAGTTGCCAATTAATTGTCTGCCGATCAACTAATTTATTATTGAAACAATTGTTTCAGCTCTGAATTTATCCCGCAGTAGAAATTTGGTATGCATGCTAAAATATTTAAATTTGTTCTCAAAACCAAAGGTTTCTTAACAGGAAGGAAGAACCAAACTGAATTAAATCACATTCTCTGTGTATCTCTCTATCTAGAAAAACCCCAAAAAACCTTTGTTCTTTAATCATGACCTTTGTGGTTCTTTTATTGTGGTATTCGGTGGCCATATTTGTGTATTAGACAGATACCGGCACACAGGAAACACGTCACTGCAGGGTTTTTTTTTTTTATGTGCGGCGGCATTTCCCATTTGGGCACATGGTCTGGTATTTAGGCTGAGCTTGTGAGTGAAAGCTATCCTCGGCAGCCGTAGGGGAACGGTTTCACAATGAGTGAGCGATAGACGCGCTCAGTCATCTCAGCAGGGGACGGGACCGCATAACCTCCGGACAGGATGGCAATCACCCTGGGGATCTTTAAGACGAAAAAAACAGATCTGAGGCCTGCCGTTTCCTTCCCTCAAATAGTACAGTAGGAGATTCACCAAAAGGTCGCTCATGATGCTAAAAACGTGCAGCCACCAGATGAATCAGGTCAGATAAACACAGTTTGACATTTCACCCTGGAAACAATCCCGGGTGGTTTGCCTGAGAATAAATGCAAACACAGACGCCTTTTCCACCACGGCGAGCCCTCTGTGCTTTTTTGACAATGCTGTTATCAAACCGCTAGATTTTTTTTTTTTTTGTTGCTTCTGCTAACCGGCTCCCACAAGACAGACAAATATGGCTGTGGCCCCAAGTAGTCGTAGTATCTATTGTTTGAGTAAACCAAACCCTAGAGGAAGTGTGTCTCAAAGAGGATTTATGTCCTCTGCGGTCGCCTCATTTCCTCCCGACTCCCTGCGTCAATATTTTTGTTGTGGATGATTGCCCAAATGTCACAAACAAGTTGTTAATTGTGGAGCTTTCTGATAGAAATAAACAAGTACACCATTAATTAGCTCCCTTTAGGACCAATCATTAGAGGTCATCTCTGCAGAGCGAAACCGTCACCGCAGTCTGGAAGAGAAAGTTGCCTGCTTGTCTGTCTCCGTCCACTCATTAAGAGAGCGATAACTCATCTCTAAATGCCATCGCAATGCTTGGATTGGATTTTGGTACCCAGTCATCCAGTATCCATGGCCCCGAGCCAGCTGCAGCCGAGCAGAGTGTCGTCTCTCATGAAGAGGGTTACTCACCACATCGAGCCTGCCTGAGCTGTGATGTCAGATTAAGTGTGAAAAGTGAATCTGTACTCTTTTCCTGTCTCTCTTCTCTCTTTCTCTCAAGTCTGGTCAGTACTTCCACTTGTATTACAACTACCATCATTCCTACTGTTCATCTTCTGCTACTGCAGTGCTGCAACTCTGTTGTTATTATTTGCACCAGTATTGTTGGTAATTGGAAGTAAAGATAAAGATAATCTTTAGGGCTGTCAATCGATAAAAATATTTAATCATGATTAATCGCATGATTGTCCATAGTTAATCACGATTCATCACAAATTACATTTTTTATTTCTAAAAATGTACCTTTTATAGAGAGATTTGTCAAGTATTTAATACTCGTATCAACATGGGAGTGGGCAAATATGCTGCTTTATACAAATGTATGTATATATTTATTACTGGAAATCAATTTACAATACAAAACAATGACAAATATTGTCCAGAAAACCTCACAAATATACTCAAATCATAACATGGCAAACTCAAGCCCAACAGAAAACAACAGCTGTCAGTGTGTCAGTATGCTGATGACTTGACTATGACTTTCCCCAATCTGCATGTGATTATTATAAAGTGAGCATGTCTGTAAAGGGAAGAGCAGAACCCATTTTCATTCACATATCTTTAGCGTAAGTTTGGAGCGTTATTTAACCTCCTTGGCGACAAGCTAGTATGACATGGTTAACTTTGACAGCCCTAATATGCTTACGTAAAACATATGCATACATTACAACCTCTGCAGGAGAGCTGAAGGCTTGTACAAATACATGACATTATTAATGAATCAGAAAGGATGGAACAAGCAATTACAGGCAAAGAATAAATGCATACAATACATATTCAACTTGTTCTCATACATTTTCTTTAGGGCTGTCCTCGGCCAAAGAAATTCTTAGTCGACCTCACTGTCCTCCTTGGTAAAACTAGTAGAAGGAGGAGGAAAAGTGGTGGTTAAATACAAATAAAAACCAGTGTCCTTCATCCTGGTGTGAATAATGATCAGATTACTTTTCGATCTTGATCCAAACAAATAGTTTTTTTTTCTTATCAAAATACTGGAATCATTGTCCTCTGTGAACGTTACGTTTGGGTGTAGTATGCATAGTAATATGTACACACACACACAAAGTGTTTCTGTCTGTCAGTAACAAGCGGCGGTTACTGATTCATCATGGCCACGGCCCAGATGTTCCAGTGGTGTGTGGCAGCAGTGGACGATGGTGCGTGTGTTTGCACATGTGTTTGTGTGTGTATTTGCATGCACACCACTGGGCGTGTCCTTGCATACATGCATCCATGCATGCATATGAGCATTTGTGAGTGTGTGTGTGTGTATGTGTGTGTGTGTGTGTGTGTGTGTGTAATTGGGGAGTGGGCGGGCTTGTTGGGGGGGGTGTTTGGCCCTTTTTTAAACATAGCTGCGTTGTTATGGTTGCCTGGGCTTTGATGTTGCCCAAACCTCCAACTAAGAGGCTCTCATTTTGGGCTCCTGACTCTGGAGAAGGCAATGACTTCCAGATTGGGAGACCTACTCACTACTGGAGACCGACTGCTGGGGTGGGACGGGCTGTGGGGGGTCATGTCGGGCAGGGCAGGTCACCCTGGTGGTACTCTACAAAGCACTGGACTCTGACACCAGAGTGCACGGTTTTGGTTGAAAAACATGGCTTGAATTAGGAAACAGTAATGATTTTGGTTAAATATTAATAAAGTGAATGCCTCATGCTTCACGACTACATTGACTTTTTCTACATTTAACCAAGACCACCATACTGTTTTCCTAAACCGAACCAAGTGCTTTGAGTACTTTTCCATTTAAACATTTTGCATTGGTGGTGAACAGTTTGCAGATGTGTTCAATATAAACGTTAGTATAAAGAAATCCAGACAGCAATACAGTACATTTCTTACAAAAAGTATTTACAAATGCAAATTGGTTGTGTATGAACGTAATGTCTCTGAGTTATATTGTGTATTAAAGAGAGAATTTAAGGAGCAGCAGTGGAGGAGAAAATTACAAATATCATAAAAGTACAGTCACAGAATGCATTTCAAGTTAACTTGCCGACATATTTGTCAACAAAAGTTAAGACATTGTTTACGAAATGTGGTTCATATTAATGACATAATGAAGCTTTCGACCAGAGCAAAATAGCAGGTATTTTATTTATCAAGGGGTGACATGTCAAGTCAAAGGAATTACTTACATAAATAGTTGAATTAAATGTTTCAGGTGTTTGTTTATTCTATCTCTATAAGCATGCTGTATATTTGTCTCTCCAATACAAAACCGAAAAGATTTTCTAGCAAATAATCAGAAATCGAATGACATCCTATACAATCCATTTCCTCTCAACAAAGCCAGAAACCTTTTCTTTTCAGAAATCATATTAATCATTTCAGTTTTTTCTTAGTCATACAGGAGAGTTTCAGAATAGGTTGAGCAGGTATTTCCCACCGTCGTGCCTTTTGACTTCATATACGTTTCATATACATTAACCTTCCTCCATGTAGTCGATAAAATCAGATCTAAAATTGATAAAAAATCTAATATCAGTCAGATCTAGGCCAAGAGTTTCCACGGGATCAAATGCTCTGTGAGATTCTCACTTCTCTTTTGTTGCCACCTCATATTCTCCTCTCGCTCACATGTTTTCTTTCTCTTTCTGTACATCATGTCTTTGTTTGTCTCAGTCTCTCTTTTTCACTTTCTCTCTGCGTGCAGGTGTCGGGAATTTTACCGCGCCGTTAGACTCAGAGTTTTTTTTCCCCTCCTGTTCACCCACAAATCCAGCACTCATCATGTGTATATACTGTGTGTGTGTGTGTGTGTGGTTATTGAACATGACCCTGCCCTCTGACCTCTAAGATGAAACGTCGTTGTCCATTTGTGTCTTTTTAAAGGACACTGAAGAGGTGGAAAAAAACGATTTCCACTTCCAACTACCTTGACATTCGACATGTGCTGCTTTGACAAAGGAGGAAAAAAAACATCTACATTGTGTGAAGTAATCATTGATGAAATAGGTTTTCTCCACTGAATAGCTCCTGAAATCCATGTTCTGCCTTAGTGGAGTGATGGCACTCCACACTGCATCCACCGTCAGGCTTTGGACACCAGTTTCTCATCTCTCTCGAGTGGCACATTTGTTGTAATAGTTAATTTACAGATCTGGTTTGATTCACACACTGATTTATAAATGGTTGTTTTCATTTGTCTTTGGCGGCCGGTTTATTAAGTGCAACCTCGATTCATTTGATGACAAAACATGACGCCGTCGAGCTCAGATCTCTTTGTGAGCAAGCTCTTTCCTGCAAAGCAGTTTGATTGCAACCACTTGAAAGGATTGCAGAGAGAGCGAGGTGAATCCACCATTAATTCCCAGCGACTGTGCAAATTATTATTTGTTCTTTTTTTTTCATTATTTCCTCAACGCCAGGGCAAGGATGACCGTGAAAGAAAAAAAAGAGTGAATGAGTGTTTTGAATGTGCCATCTCCGTGAAATTTGAGATTAAAGACATTAGACTCAAAAGCACTCTGGAGGAGGGGAACAAAAGGGAGGACGCTTTAATTTCCGCTTCAAATATAAAAAGAGACGGATCTACTTAGTGTGTCATCTGAAAACTAAAGAATACATTAGAGGCGTTTTATCAGCATTAGGTCCTCTAAATGAAGGCGCGCATGTGTGTGTGTCGATTGCGTTTCTTTGCACGCATGTGTATGTGAAATGCATACGTACGAGTGTGTGTGTGTCAGGGTCAAGGTGGAGGGCCGTCATTACAAACAAGTGATGTCTGAGACCCCATTAACTCTTGTATTCAGCAGCAGATATCTGTTCAAATAGAGTGGAGATAAAAGGCAGCAACAATATGCTGATAAATCAAAGGCCTTTCAAGTGAAATTAGACTACAGAGAGACTGAGGGCTACATGTGCGATTTCCTGACGCACTTAAAAAGGTGATATCTAATTGAAATTTTTTAAAGTAATCGCGTCTTTGAAGTCATTACATCTTTGATGTAATCAACAAACAGGAGATTTATTATTCAGTGCTTCTGCAGTTGGTGTTTGGCAGTGGGTTTCTTCATGTTTAGGGCTGCTTACATGATTAATTAATGTATGTACAGTGATACACAGTATGCTTTCAACCAGTATGCACCGACTACTGTTTCTTTACCTTTTGAAGACATTGTATAACATCGGTTAAAGCTAGTCAACGTTTCTCACTAAAATGCATTTTATGTATCCTTGAGGCCTGACAAAAGTGTTGAATATAGTTCCTTCTTCATAAACATTTTTGCAAGTGTCATCCATGTCTGATATCTTGCAGTCTTCTACTTCACTGCCTTTGCCCGGTAAATTGTAGCGCTGCCCTCTCTTGGTTGATTAGTCGACTAATTAGGCCTGGGCGATATGGAGAAAATCAAATATCAATATTGATATATTGATATATTGCCCAGCCCGACAACCAATTGGTAGTTTTGGTCTTAGTTGACTTGGATTTGGTTTGTAAATTAGTCATTATTTCATGCTGAATGAACACATCTCTGGCAAACAGAAGATTTAAAGCGGTGCTTTTGTGTGATTCTTTGTGGAGAAACTCAGTTTTACAGATCCGTCCTATTTCTCAGTGTCAATGCAGACCGACGCTCTAGTAAAGGAGCAGTTTTATCACATTCACTGCCCAGCACATCCTTGCTGCCTAACCTTGACTGCTGTTTGTATCTCTGCAGTCTGCTCAATGTGTTTTACAGGCGTCAAACGACGCAATGCTACACGACGTTGCCGGTATGTGTGTTGACCCTGATGGTGTCTATACTCCAGATTTTGGGATTTTCATCAGTGAACACAGACTGTGGGGAAATCAGGAATAAGAGGGAATGTAGAGTGCTCCGAGCTCCGCCCATTTCCAGTTGGGCCCACCTGACTTTTTTGCTGCAGGGCATCAAATAACGATGCTTTGTCACAGCCGTCGGCGTTGGATACCGACGCTTAAGGCACCCTTTAGCGTCGGTTATAAGATGCACCGGGCGTTCCATTAACTATAATGTAAACCCATCCACGGCAACAGTAAACGCTCAGGGAAAGTACAACGGGAGTGTGGTGATGTAGTTTAAAGAGCAAAAAGAGACACACTGGGCGGGCGGGAAGGGAGGTGGATGTGTCCAACAAACACAAGGCTTCCATCCAGGAGACTGCTGTTTGTGTCCTGTGCGCCAAGTTACAATCAGCTGTTCATTTGTGTCCACTGTTCACAACATTCAGTGTCATTCTCACTGTACAAACGGAGTAGTTTTGAGCCCAACCATTTTTTCCTAAACCCAACTATAGTGGTTTTATTGCCCGAACCTAGCAAGCGTTTTGGTTTACTTCACAACATGAAACACGTGTTTACTGCGACCAAAAAGAGTGACGCCGAGCGGTCTGACGAAGCGTCAGTATTTGACAAGTTGGGATAAGAATGCGTTGGTCATTTTGTTAATTTCAGAAACTTAAAAACAGTGTGAAGCAGATCCTCCGACTGAACATCTGAAAATACCTTTTCACCCATTTGGACCGTCCTAACAACACTTTTGAAAGAGCACGTATTGGCCTTCAGTCATAATCAGTGCTTTCATATGGGCCCTCATGCATATTATTTTCCTATAAATAAAAAAAAATAGATAAATCAAAGTTCAGTCGGTCACAGTTGAAAACCCTATATTTACTATTGATATGTATGAATTTATTCTCTGACGATTTATGTCGGCCTGCAAGGGTGGGTAACTCTACTCCTGTAAATTAAAGGGTGAGTGAACTTTTCCCTCCGTTGCATCTGTGCGCGTTTTAATATGTGAGTGTGTGTGTGTGTGTGTGTGTGTGTGTGCACCTGAACATATGTGTTACTCCTCTGTTACAAAAACATAGCAGCGAGTTTCCGTTTCAAAGATGCCAAAGTGTTATTTGATCTTTTGCGAGTGTGTGTGTGTGTCCCTCACATGCATGTACACGCTCGTCTGTTTCGGCTAAGGTAATTATGTGTAAGTTGTGTGAGTGTATGTGTGTGGTGGAGGGGAGGGGGGGATTTTTTTTTAAATACAGAGGGGTTGATAATTATGGGTTAAATGAGTGCTCTCAGTCAGCCTCCCTGAGTGTGTGTAAAAAAAGGAAGGCGCAGCGAAAGCCACTTCAAGGCCGGCTAATTACCCCGAGGAAGAGAGGAAACATAAATGGACGATTTTGCGGCTATAATGTTACAGCAAAACGGCTACATCGACCTCAGCACGTGAAACGGAGCCACAGCTACTTTTGAAGGCTCATAGCAGCCCTGCACAGATGTGTGTGTGTGTGTGTGTGTGTGTGTGTGTGTGCATCCATATGTGTAGAATATGTCGAAAAGCAGAATATGTGTGTGTGTGTGTGTGTGTGTGTGTGTGTGTGCGCGCACTGTAAAGTAGGTGAGGTGTGATTTGTGTGCAAATATTCACACTTGTGAATAGTCTGTATGTGCGTAGTATTCACATCCGCTGGATTGTGTGTTTCTTTAGGTATATTGGTTTCTACAGTGTACACAGTGGTTTTCAGTGTACAAATTTGTATGTAACATTTGAAAACTAATTTACATATCTGTTGCAGTCATGAACTCTGATTCTTTGCATTCAAGGCTCAGTCAGATTTGTTTTATGTCATGTGACCTCTATACAGTATGCATGATGGTGCTCACTGCTGATGCTAACAAACCAGTTTGGGGATTTTCCTTGCAAAATGTCATTGCTACTGTTGAAAATGTAAAGTTGCACCATTTCAGAGCCGTGTGACTCTGTATGTTGGTGGAAATTACTTTGATTTGTGTTTATATCAAGTGGTGATGAAGAGCAGCAAAAAATTGATCTGGAAGTTAAAATGCATTGAAGGCAGCAGCATCATTAAGAAACAGACTGCTGATAAGATCTGACACCAGTGTGTCTGTAGAGTCACAAGACTTAAAGTATTGCTGGAAGAAAATCACAGTTTGACTTGTTGATCATTTTAGGCATCAGGTGATGAGATCAACAAAAGTTTTCAGATAAAAAGTCGCATTACATTTCTTGCATTATTTTAAACTAGCACTGTCAATCGATTCAAATATTTAATCGTGATTAATCACAAAATGGTCCATAGTTAATTAATTAATTAATTAAAAATGAATCGCACCCTTTTCATCCATTCAAAATGTACCTTAAAGGGAGAATTGTCAAGTATTTAATACTTTTATCAACATGGGAGTGGGCAAATATGCTGCTTTATGCAAATATATGTATATATTTATTATTGGAAATCAATTAACAACACAAAACAATGACTAATATTGTCCAGAAACCCTCACAGGTACTGCATTTAGCATAAAAAACATGCTCAAATCATAACATGACAAACTCAAGCCCAACAGGCAACAACAGCTGCATTGGTGTCATGTCAGAGTTGCCTAATCACCAGTGTCTGACTTCTCAATACCCTCAACGTCAATATCCAGTGCCGACAATAAATCTGATTTAGTGCTGAATAATATAGAAATATCCGAAACAGAGTAGCTCAAGTCTAGTGTTCAAGGTAATATATTTCAGTTTTGACCATGTTTCTGTTTTATCCTCGCAACACCAGTTCTACAATCTTTCTTTTTTTCATACAACCATCTTGAGTTGTTTTGTGACGTGAGCACTGACTCTCAATTAGATCATGAGTAGATCTTAGTACATTTTTCCCATCACTCACTTCCATCCCACATGACTATTTGTGTTTGATTACCATGACAACATGTGTCTACACGGGAACATTAGGATGATTTTGTTGCCTTTGTTTGTCATCCTGTAAAGTGGCCATTTTTCGACAAAATCTTTGCATATTCCTTAATCTCCTCCGTCTGTGAAGGCTTCTCCAGGTTCTAATGAATACAGACCTTATCTAAAACCTCACCACTATGTCCTCCACCCTGCTCCCACACTACCTCCTCTCACCACCCCCTAACCTCCCACCCTTCGGCTCTCCGGTACAGAGGCACTGCGTTTTGTTTTCATGTGTCTCAACATTGAAAGCGGTATAGCAGTTTGATCTTAGCTCCACAGCTAGGCGTGTAGCATACACATGAGGGTCCGTTTGTGTGTGTGTGTGTGTGTTTGGCCAGTGAGAGAGACTTTAAGATCTTGATGGATAGGAAAGGAGTCGTTGAAAGTGTGTGCGTGTGTGTTAATGTGGAGTGTATCGTGTGGAAGCTCTGCCTTTAAGTGATAAGGTATTCACTTTGTAACTCAGCAGGAGGCCCAGCAAGAAGCTCCAGATCTGCCCCTCTGTAGTGCTGATGTTACACACTCCCGCTCACACACACAGGCTTGTCCATCTCAGTGTACAAAATAAAATATCTTTAAAACTTTTCTCAGAAATATTCATATACATGAAAATCGGCGTCTCTGCCAAGCTTTCAAAGACTTAATACAGCTTGGAGACACACACACACACACACACACACACACACACACACACACACACAAATACTGTATATCCATCCTCACACATCCACCCACTCAAAAACACACATTCACACTCGCACAAAAAGACGCATATTTACACTCGCCTCCCACAGGAATAGTTACACTGCCCAGTCCACACACACATGGCGTGGTTCAAACAACATACGCAGCCAGTGTAACGGCTTGGTTGGCTGCCTGCAACATCGCAAACCGCTGTGACAGCCAGCATGCTGTGAGCATTAGCAATAACTGGATTTCACGTAAGTTATTGAAAGCCATTTGTAAACAGAAACATGAAAGCAAACAAGCTCGCACGCAGCCTCACTTGATCATCAAAGGCTTATCGATCAAATGGGCCTCCTCCTCCTCCTCCTCCTCCTCTTCTCTGCTCCACTGAAAACCAATGGGAGCAGCCCATCTTGTTTGTTCCAAAGCAGATTTAAGATGCCAGCTTTCTTTCTTTCCATCTCTCGTTCTTGTACATGTGTGAGCATGTTAAGTTTGGTTTTTTTTGTATCTACGAGCAAATGCAAATGTCCTAAGACAGTGTCTGAGAGAACGATATTGGTATCTTTGTGTGTCTGTGTGATCTTGCATCTTTAAACATCAGTGATTCAATGAAGAGAAGAAAAGAGATTTTGTTTCTGATTGAATGTGATCAGCTATTTTAGATTTAGTCTTAGCCTAAAGACAAAAATACACATTTGTTTTAGTCACATTTTAGTCATTTTTGTGCTCCATAGTTTAAGTCTAGACGACAACTCTCGCAGTCTCATCATCGTCTTGTCTTGAAAAAAGGACGTTGACAAAAATATTTTGTCATAGTTTTCGTTAACGAAATTAACACTCAATGTAAGACCTCCCTTTAGCAAATGAAAGAAAGGAAAACATTCATCACCAGCCGTGTTTCCATTCACATATTCGTATTCACATTTTGAAGTGTCGTTAGAAAAGCTGTGTGGAAAGGGCAAAATTTGATAAAACCTCCTCAAATGCGAAAAAAAAGTTTTTTACGCTCGCTTGAGGTGGTTTTTGTCTTTGTCGAAAAAGAGTTGATGCGCTAAACGGGATATGTATACACCTTTGCTGAATAAATCCGACGTAGTGAACATTTAACTCACATGATTGATCAGCTGTTTCCGCTGTAGCCGTCTGCTTGGATATTCCCATAACGTGGGAATGCTTGTCTTCGTCTCCGGACAACATGAAACATGGCCAAAAATAGCTGACATGGAAGAACAATTAAAACTCAATTGAAAAAAAATTCCTGAAGACCTCTGTAATGGAAAATTCTGTCAATTTCCCTAGATGAGTCCTAATGAACGTTGAAATAAAGATCTCAAACAGATGAAAGGTCTTTGTTGTAATGTATTCTTATAAGAAGAGGCACTGGTTATACAGAGTCACACAGATACATTATTTACATACTTATCCATATTTCTCTCGTAGATGGTTAGATGGCCAAGCCGACTTGTTTTGTTTCCGGTTCGCAACCTCTACTTCTTCTTCTACTCTTTTTACTGGTAGATTACAGCCATGCGTAGCCTATAACACCAACTTCTGACCAAACTACACTGCAGCCAAATTTATTAGCTCCACACCAGTTGAAGAAGGCACCTAATTCACATCTCTTTTTTGTGACGTTTCAAAAGCTCTCTTAAAATTTGCTTGACAATTGAATGGAAATACGTCGATTGTGATGTTCTTTGATCGTGTTTGGCTAGATGATTTATATTAAATCTTGAAATACAGTTGCCAAACATCATTAGTAATTACAAAAATGCAGATTTATTTAGCAGTTTTTATTTTTTTAATCTGTAATTCTTCATGTGTCAAACAAAAAAATTACAATACAAGTTTTGATAAGAAATCCTGCAAGTATTTCAGTCAGACCTGCATCCTGGATTATCTCAATTTGGGTCTAATTTTACCTATTATTTCTGTCATTTATAACATTTCAATCAATATTTGAATTGGTAAAATATAGGAAATGAGTCCCTCTGAAGGTGAAATTGTTGCACTTGCAGGTGTACACTGCAATACATGACTGTAATGAGTGTGTCGACCTTAAAATAACTGTTTCTTGTAATATGTACTATATATGTGTTTGTGACTCAAACTGAGCCCCTGCAGCCCTCGTATCTCACCAATTCAGTCAGTGTGGAAAAAACGTAGGAAATAGTGTAAAATCATTCTAATCTAAATTGGTTTTGTGTCGTTGTGTCTCGTCAACAGTCCAACAAAGTGTCGGTGGTGCAGCAGTCTCACGGGATGCACCCGCTGACGTCCCTCCTGCCCTACAGCAACGAGCACTTCAGCCCGAGTCCTCCCCACCTGCCCACAGACATGAGCCAAAAGACAGGTGAGAACACACACATGTATATATACTGTGCACCTGCACACACACACACACAGAAAGACTGAAGTGTTAGTACTGGGGCTGCTGCCTCTTCAGTTTTGATCTTAGTCGACTAAGATTTCTTTAGCCGATTAGTCATTTTTTATGCTTTTTCATGCTGAATGACTTATTTCCAAGAAACGTATGAGTTCATCTCTGGTTAACACAAGATTTAAAGTGATGCTTTTGTGTGATTCTTTGCGGAGAAACTCAAGTTTTACAGATCTGTCGACTAAATCAACTAATCGATAAGTGTTAGTCGACTAAGAATTTCTTTGGTCGAGTGCAGCCCTAATATGTACGCACACGTATTCTAGGCATAGACATGGAAACGCCGTATACACACACACACACACGTCCATCATTACTGATGCTAAATTCTTGTTGAAACTCCGAATTGCACACGTTCAAGAGGACACACACACACACAAGTAAACACAGACATTCTCCAGACAGCTGCTGAATTGTTGCTGAAATCCTCGTCCACACACACACACACACACACACACAACACACACAGCGATCTGTTTGTGTTGTCGACACATCATTCATCACATCGACACAAATGCAGCACACACAAGCTCATCTTACCAGAAACACACACACACACACAAGTAATGTAATATAACAAATGTAATCTTACTATTTATTTTTCCCGTTCCCTCCTCTACACACACACGCAATACATTCATGTTCATAAAACCTACCCCCCCATCCTCTCTCCTCACACATGGACACACACACACACGCATGTACTGAGGCACGCACACAGTGTGTGAAGTGGCAGCACCGGCTCCGTCAGCCTGTGGCGGTTCCATGGCCGCTCTGAAGTGGCCTGCTCCTCTGAAGGGACCGCCAGCCACACACACACACACACACACACACACACACACACACACACACACACACACACAAAGATGGAAACAATTAGAGTGACAATCGCACAAGCCATCGCTGCAGCACACACACGGTTCTCCTTAGCAAGCGCTGTACATACAAACACACTCTGTTTGAAAGTCACAAACAAACACACCCTGACATTTAAACACTGTAGGATTTTTGCCTTTTCAAGAGGTGGAGCTTAAAGGGTGGTGGCGTTGGTCGGTCCATCTGTCTCGCTGTACGCCTCACACTTTGATCCAGTGCAAGATATCTAAACTGCTGAACACGTTGCTGTTGAATTTGCTGAACGCATTCATGATCCCCGGAGGATTTTAGCAACCTCATCAACCTTTCGTCTAGTCACGAGTCGAAATCCGAGCACTTTCACGGTCTCCAGAGGACTAACCATACATGTATTAAAGAGGAGCTCCACTGATTTTACACATCAAAGTCTGTTTTTAGATCTTGGGAGAGTACTACTGCATGCTGTATAGAGTTGTATAGAGACTTTTGTGGCTCCAGAGGGAGCTGTGCAAAATCTGATAAATTGGTTGGTTGGGGCTGAAGACTACAAGTTTAAAAAATGGAGAAAAGATCTGGAGATGTGGAGTTCAAAGTAGTGAACTTTACCAGACCTCTGTAGCTGCTTCTCATCTCGCTTGAGGCTATAATGGATCAAGGCTACATTAGCGGCTACTAGCAGGACACACCCAAATCAAACTGTTTGCAGTCAAGGAGCATTGTGGGTAATGTAGGCATCAGGTATTGACAATGTGTGGAATAAAACACACGAGATCTCTGGTTCTGCTGTATCAATTTTTGATACCGTGTTTTGTTTTTTTAACTATTGGAGTACAATGCTAAATCGGTGGAGGAATCTTCTAAGAGTCCAGATCAGCCTCTCTGGTTGTTCATTAATCTCAAGGTTGGTTGCTCCTTGCCACATGTTGAAGTGTCCTTGACAAAGACGCTGAACGACAAATTGCCCCCAGAGACGTGTGTGTGTGCAACCACGACATTGGTCACATTTTGCCTCGCCGAGTGTGAAGTTAGGCTTAAAATAAGTACGTAAACCAAGTACAATAGGTACGTAAAAAACGTAACAAAAGTACGGAAAACATGTCACTAAAAAGATGTGACAAGCGTCTCTAACGTAACTTACAAAACACCGGTCTCGAACACCAGTCTCCTGGTTAAAAGTCGTGTGTTTGTTAGACCCGTCCACCTCCTCTCCCGCAACAACACCTCTCTTATTGCACGCTTTTGCGCATTATCATGTCATTTATTTGCCTCATCGTGCGACCGGGCTGGTGTGTGTGTATGTGTGGGTGGATGAGAGGCCATTTACTGCAACATCTGCAAAACTATTGTCAAGACAACTCAAAGGGCAAAACTTCCCCAAAACCAAAAAATGCTATTTTTTGTTTGTTGCATGACATCATCTCAGTGTACGGTCTTTGGTACGAGCTTCTGTAGTAGGTTCAGGGAAAGAGACACTAAAGCACATGTGCTGTGGGCTGCACAACGCGGGGGTAAACCAAGATGAGAAAACCCTTTTTTTTTGTTGGCGAATGTACTGGATGAGCAACTGTCATCGGAATGAATAGAACATCCAGTTCTTTTTATGCATCCATGAGACTAAAACCTTTTTATTCTGGACACTCCATAGCTTTTCCATGAAAATTATAGGACATCTATTGGTAATTATTGGATGTAATTCAGTATAATTCCCTGGTTTATCAGTGAAGTTTATGAACTACTCTGCAGATTGGAGACGTTGCTAACCGAAAGCACATTGAGCAGATCAGTACAACTCCCTAGCATAAGAAAACCTAAATCACTTGTGTGCTGTTTTCTCTGTCCAACCTTTTCATGTTATTTGCTGTAATGAACATGCAGCTCCAGCAACACACACATTTTATCAGTCAAAAGCTTCACAGTGCAGCCAAGAGTGGGTCCTCAGTTAACTAATGATTACAACCAGAATGACGATGAAAACTACGATACTGGTGAGGGTTTGATAATAATAACTTGTAATCTAATAGAGGGGGAATAACCAGAAACCCCAATCTACGATATTGTGACGATACTTAAGTCACAATACTTAAGTCATGATACTTAAGTGACGATACTTAAGTGACGATACGATTTTATTGCGATTTTAAACCTTTTTGCAATATGCTGATTATTGTGATAAGATATATAGCGATATATTGTGATTTATTACCTTTTTTCAACTGCAAATTATGCAGTTTGTTACATCTGTTTTATCTAATAAGATACAGTTTTCACTCTGTTCATCTCAGAGTTTTCATTCACATATGTTGAGGTGATACCAGTTTTTCTCACCAAAATTTAGCATAAATTTGGAGCGTTATTCCCGACAAACTAGCGTGACATGGTTGGTACCATCGATTCCTTAGGTTTTCTAGTTTCATATGATACCAGGATCACTTTAAAACTGAGGACGCTACAATCTTTGAAAGACAGAATAACTGCTGGGCCTGCCGTCGGATTGTTAAGAGGTTAATAGTTTATATAATAAAAGATCGATACTTGACGTACGTGTAGCGACAAATATCGCGATGCTGTGTAAATTTTTTTTCTTCCCACCCCTATAATTTAATGAAAGTTATTACAGCTTTATTTGTACAAGCCATTAACGTAGAATACAACAACAAATAGTAAAAAGACGAGTGCAGGCAGAGGTCGGCAGTATATAACTCACAGTTTAATACAGTTAGCAGCCATGAAATTGTGCCCTAATATGGCGAGGTGGAATTCATCGGTCCTCTAACTCTGCCTGGGTTTTCCTCAGAAACTTCAGAGAGTTTATAACGCGGCAGTTTTGACAGTGATGATGACGGGCGAAGAGAAAAGTGAGAAAACGGGAGGAGAGAAAGAGGATGATAGCAAAAGAAGAAAAAAAACTTGGAGTTGAACAAAAGTCTTTTCTTGGCTCTGATTAGATATTGGAGTGTAACCTCAGGCAATCTTCTGCCTGCTCCGTCTGGAAACCCCCGTTATCCTACAAAAACACTCCCTGTGTCTGGTCTAGACTCTGTGTGTGTGTGTGTGTCTCTCTCTGTGTGTGTGTGTCCATGACTGACTCTAGCACAGTGACTCAGCCCTTAATGACAGACCGAACCACCTGCTTCTAACAAACCCTTACAGACACACACACTGCTGCTCTCACACCATCTCACCTGAATTCTGACGATGTTTCCAGTCAGGAACATCACACACACACACACACACACACACACACCACCTTACCTCACTCCTCGTATCATTCGTCAGCTCCTCACAGGTAGGGCTTACCTCATCAGTGATGTCATTTTTCGGGCACACCTATCTACTCTTCTGCCCTCAAACTGTCCTCCTGCATCGCTGAGCTCAACATGGATCAATAAAGTTTTATAGCTGTTGGCAGAAAATCAGAGGATTAAAGCTGAAGTATGATGAGATGTGTGATGAAAGCTGATCTGCGGCTCTTGAGCACTGGATATTTGCAGTAAGAGAACTGGAAATGCATGATAAAACAAGCAGTAGCATGTGATTTAAAGAGGTTTTTAGAAATGCAGTGTCCTGTATAACTGAAAAGATGATGTTTTGGCCCATTTTTTTCATAATTTTCATAGAAATAGCTACAGGTTTTAGCAGGTTTAGAACACCAGTTCCCCAAATGTTTTGGCTTGTAACCCAGCAACGGTCAACAGACCTCGTCATGCATGCGTTTGCAAGTTGTGACCAGTTCAAGTTAAGTGTGATTCTCCTTGCTATTTCTTTATTTAAATAAATAAGACACAGCTGACGCCACTACGAGCAACCACGGTGCATTTGGCTGAGAGTCACGAGTTGAACAGTTGGCTGACACTTTGTACGTGTTCTGTTTGTGATGCCAACAGATTAATGATGTTGACTTTGTGGTCATTAGGTTAGGCCTAGTTAGAGCAACTAAAGTTATATTTCACAATAATGACAGAGATAGTTCAGTTCATTTATTCTGTGGGACCACGGCAGCCCCTAGACAGTGTCTTTAGCCCACTGTGTTAACGTAGCTGACGTTACTTGTTTCACCATGTCAGGCTAACGTCAGGCAGCTGAGAACTGCTCGGGTTCTTCCCGAACCACTACTACTTCCACTCGCTTGCATTCAAGCGTGTGCGTATTGTAGGGAGACGCCACCGCAGTCATGGCGACTAAGTTACTTCTGGTATTTCCCCGGCTTCGTATATAGAGAGCGGTCTATCAGGGGCCTGTTTTATGCAGTCATGCTTTTGCTGTGATTGATTGTTCTGAGGTTGAAGAGAGCATACGGTGGCCTGCGGGGACAAAGTCTGAGAACAGGCAGACGCCAAACACTCAGCTGAGGCATTAAAAAAATTGATTCATGCTTTATGTGAGGCTATCCAATGGTATTATGCAACATTGGTAACCTTGGTAAACACACTACTTTTCTGTCTTTCTAATGAAATGAATGAGTTACTCAAAACCAGCCAGTGTTGATCAGTCTATTTGGTTGTAGTATGTGCACATGCACTTTAAATCAGTGCAGGTTTATGCCAACCAATATCAAACCTGCATTTATTTAGATTAACCCAGGCAAATTTGTAATATCAGTGCTTCCCTGCCAAACGTTTGTCATCATATGATCTGCTTTTAATATTAACACTCCACCATGTTTGTTTGTACAAGAAGCATGAATCAGGCTTTAGACTATTAAAGCAGCAAGACCTGTTCCACGTGGCACTTAGTGTTATCTTACTATCTGTGCATACTTTCATTATGTTAAGCGTGTCATATGCCTCTTTTCATATAGCATCTCTCACCATCTAATCACTCCATCTTAACACTCATAGTTGGTGTAGAAAAATATTGCCAGAATTTTTGGTAATTGTTTTTAGTTTCATTATAATTTTTGCATATCTGGCATTAGCTTTTGTCAAGCAGCCAAGCAGTTTCTGTCTTCTCATAACAAAAATGATGGATGTGGTTGGTGAAATTTCAAGTCCGTACTTGTGAAGATTCAAAATAGTTTGTTTTATTGGCTGTGATTTCCGCTCATAAACTTCTCTCTGTTCAGTTGCAGGAATATAATTGTAATGGGGTTTTTTTTAATAGATGCAAATCATTTTGAACTGACACTGTTTTGATTGTTCATTGTCTTTGAACAAATGCCAAATTATAGTTCTACATATCCTCAGGGTTCACCTTTTTATTTATCTCCTCTAATCATTTGATCTCTTGTAATTTCTCTGCTCTGCCAGTTTCTTTCTCTCACTCTCCAGGCCTATAATTACACCGCTCATGCATGACTTGCATGTAAAGGTTGAAATCAAAGATGAGATTCTTCTTTTTATATCTTTTTTTGTGGCCTTTTGAGTCCCTCTTTCTACACACCAGTGATGTGTGAAATACCACCACGATATACCATCGGTGTAGAAGTTCATTATTTAACTGCTGTTACTCCTCATTCAGAGGCGTCATGTTGTCATTATGTTGGTGACAACCAATATGATGTTCCTGTGAACTCAGCTCACTTTAGATGACAGCCGCTTACTATAATAATCATGCATTGTTTGCGAACAAGTAGTCTTTTTTCGTATCTCTGCTCAAAGTTGACACCTCTCTTCCTTCAACCTCCTTTGAGGTGCGTTGAGCTCTCACTTTATTCTCACTGCACACGTTACTTCCTGTGTTGTTTCCATCAATCTGTTTTCACTGTTGCTGCCTACTGGATGACCTCTTATGTCGGTGCTCTATCTGTATATTGTAACACCTCTCCCTCTTAGCATGTTGCATCTGATATACGGTATCAGACATAAATATCTTTCACTTTTGGCTGTTCAAAATTGTCTGTTGGAAGTACAGATGGCAGATCGGTTTCACCTTTTCAAGCATCGGAAGCAACACATTAATCCAGCCCAGTGAAAATATATTTGCAGAAGTTTTGGTAGATAAATATTTTCCTAATCCCGGTTCTAAATTTAGCTGCAGTGCAGTTTCAAAACATGACAGTGGAGGTACAGACTTTAATCCTCATCTCCTCACACCGACACTGCAAGAGACTTAAATAAGCAACCCTGTCTCCTACAAAATTACGTTGGGATACAACTAAACTGCATGACCAAAACGTATTTTCTCCCGGATTATGGTTGCTGTTTTAAACAGTTTTAAACCGTATTAAACATGTGATTAACGTTGTAAATGGAAACAAAACGAAAACGCAACAAAACTACTGGGTTAGGTTTAATAAAAAACATCATGATCTGGCTTTAAATTACTTAAAAATAAAACAAAAATGAAAGAAATGCATATGTTTCACACAGAACAGGAACACTGGTCTCCTGGGGGGCAGTGCAATGTTTGTTGATGTTTGTCCAGTCAGTTCAGTCATCTCTTCAGTCAACCTAACACCACATTCAGCGTGTGATTCAAAAAGTAAAAAGTAGACGTTTGCACTCGATCCATCACCGTCACATTGCTTTGACTGTTATCTCAGATATGACTGTTGCCTCGGACAATAGAGTATAAAATACAGAAAGAAAAAGAAATGAAATGTGTGTGCTTGCTGTCACACTTTTATATGCAAAATGAACACAGATTAACACTTAGTGTAGTCGAGTGATGTATGGGCTGATGATATTACTGTGCATGTGAACAGGAGTGAGAAGTAACTAGCTGCAAACAGCTTCCGTTACTTGAGCAGAACTCTGGATTGTCACTGCTTTTCTCAGTATTTTAAAGTATTATTTAAAGAATAAAGCAGGCGACAAATTCATAAAAACACCAAAACAAACAATCAATTGATCCTACCTACAAGCGTTGTCTGTGTGAAGCCTTATACAGTATATACTGTATCTTAAACCTCTGTGCCATAGAGCTCCATTGTCACATCAGTGACACGTTACAGTTTTCAATTGAGTTTCATTTCTATGCTAAACATTGCTTTAAACCATAGCTCTTGCTATTACAGTTGTGTTAAAGTAACTACTTTCTGAAGTAATGTGGTACCCTTTAACTATTAGAGAAAACCAAAAAAGTACCCTATGTTTACTCTTCAGATGACCGATAGTGAGAGTGTGAGTCAGTCTGCTTAAAAACAGCATGAAGAAAAAGGGAAACTGTATTGGAAATGAAATGTGCTGAATAATAACAAAAGATATTAAGAGTCATGTGAGACATGTCTTTTATAATCTGTACAAAACGGACTTTTGCTATTACTGTAACTTTTGATGTTTGCTCTTCACAAAAGTAACCTGTTCCTGTACTTGACTAAAATTTGTCAGCACTCACTGTAGCCTTTACTGTAACAAATACACTACAGAGTTTCTCTGGTCTTGGGCTCTTTTATGTACACCACACAGGCTGCATGTCAAGTCATTTAAAGGCTCAGATGCTGCAGCACTTTCACTCTCAGTGGTTAGAATCACCACAGCACATTATCAGTGCAGGAATACTATTTTCAGCTCCTCAAGTCTCGGTTTTAACGTGCACACGTTCCGATAGCGAGCTCACGCAGAGCCGGGTTTGACTCAAATGGTTTCCCTTTTAAGTTGTTTCCCGAGACGTTGACATGGAGACCGTGAGATAGTTGCTTTAGCTGTCATTAGACGGCCGCTTTAAAAGGGGCATTCCAAAGAAAACTGCCCCATTACTGCTGCTAATCTTCCCCTTCAGGTTTCCCAACAACAAACAGGGTTGCAAAAAAAACGTTACCTAGGGAAACCCGCGTCATGTTTCCATCACATTTAAGGGTGACAGGTTTAACAGTCAAAATAAAACTCATGTTTAGGATTTCTGTTTTGATGTTAGCCATGCAGTCATTTCAGGGAACACGTGGGATTTGGAAAAAGGATGCAAAGTTCACCATCTCCGTATCAAAACAAGTGTTAACAGTCATCGTTATAAATGCTGTTATTCATCACTAACATCTATTATAAATGCTTTAATGGGGCAATCTGTTGAGTTCATCTAAAGCGATTTACTTTCACTTTTATCTTGTTTCAATATTAACACAGACAGAAAAATCTATATTAGCCTGAGGGCACATTCAGCCTGATGATGATAACCCTCTGGCAAAACAACGAAATAGCCTACAGTGCGTTGGTGTGTGGGAGTATGTTGAAGTGCAGAGGCAAAGATACTGCACTGCTGTTTATACTTCATCACTGAGGCAGGACTACACCTCTTTTAATGCGTTTCAATGCTTGCAAGGTAAACTGTACAAGTAGCATATCGCTACAAGCTGCAAGATGTTCTACCGAGAGTTGAGTGTTTTTCCCCCATTCTATATTTCCGTCTCAAATTTTTCTTGATTTGATATCCTCAACATGGGACTCCCCTGAAAAGTAACGATCATATGGGTGTATGTTAATGGCCACCAGCTATAAAACTTTGATTCTGAGAAACTCCTACAATACCCACAGTAGGGCAGTATGACAATGTATATCGCTAAAATGATATAAAAATGTCTATCGTATATATTTTTCTACATCGTTTCTATCGTGATATAGGCATGGCTCATATTTATTTATTTTTTCTCTATAATTTCACTTAAAACTGTTATGTTCACTTAGCGCTTCAGTTCTTAAAATGAGAAAATACTCAGTGCTTTTCATTTGTCAAGTATTTAATTCACACAGGAGTCTACAAAAATAAGCTTTACCATGTGGTTATTTCATATCGACTATTTATTTATTGAATTACCAGAAAATATGCTATACTGTGAAAAATATATTGTTATCCAGATATGAAATTATCTATAATGGGAGCGATGATTTTTGGCCATATCGCCCAGCCTTACCCATGAGCCTCAGCCACAGTTGCTACGGAGAAGAAGCCAGTCAGAGGAGTGAATCAGAGCGGTAGAGAATTCAAAACTCTTCGTTGTTGAACTGTAGTTTCTGAATTCAAATTTTAATTACTTTATATTGCAGATTGTTTTCAGGTTTCTCTACAGAATAATGCACGTAAAATAACATAATAATTAGTAATTGGATGTTTCTCGCAGAAATGCACCCTGGGAGTTGTAGTTAATCAGGCTTGTACCTTTTAAACTTTGTATTAAAGTATTTTTATGATTATTTGAGTCCAGTAATACTATCTATGGGAAAAATAAATGGCACATCACAACTCTATAGACACAGAAATGTAGGCACTTATTTGATTGTTTATGTAGCACTAAGTTGAGTCAGGATCAAAACTTTATAACCAAAAGTCTTCGTTGTTGTTGTTTTTTGTGTGTGTTTGTTTGTTTGCTTCAGCGCCCCACTGCAACCAAGCAGTGCTCTCATGGAAATAAATGAAGAGTCTGTGTTTGGTCACGCAGTGTTGTCAGTCTGAACACAGCCTCAGGGTTACCCTGTGTTTATGATAAGTGGAATTTACCCTGAGAAAGACCTCTATATGTTGAACCTTGTTTATTTGACACAAGCTGCTGAGAAAACTCCTCCGTGATGGAACGGTGACACATGCAGACCTGTGATGGGAAGATGTTACAGAGAGCCAAAAGTCCCATGTCCCTATTTTAGTACTCTCTTATCTCTTTTTAAACACAGTCATCACATGTCTATAGAGTCATAGTAATGTCTACAGAGGTTGTGTAGGTGGAAGTCCTCAGCTGGTTCTGTTTGTCTGATGAACATGCTCTTGGTGACTTAGAACTGACTGTTAGCCTGTTAACTTACATATAATATCAGGTCGGCAAACTGTTACTGTCTCGTAAACAAATTGGATTCATGCACTTCCAATAACATTTTTAAATATTAATTGTTTTTCTCAATTAAAAAAAACGTCACTGGGTATTTCATTTAAAAATTATAGCCTTACTAAATCTTCTAAAGCTTCAACTTGAGTGTTTTTGGAGGACTGAAGACTTCATTTGTTCACACAAGAAACATTATTAAAATAGTAAATCAACTTCGTCTCACGAGAAGTCATACAAATAGCACAACATTACAGGCACATTCCTTGTGTCATGAGGACGCATTTTAGCCGTGTCATTTGTACGCCTCTTTTCGCGTGTCATTTGTACACCACGCAACAAAACTACGGTAACGTCCGCTGTTAGGTTTAGGCAACAAAACCACTACGTCATGGTTGGGCTTAAAACAAGTACGCAAACTAAGTAAAATACATACGGAAACAATGTAACAGAAGTATGTATTCAACCGGTCTCCTGGTTGAAAGTCCTGTCCTGTGACTCATACACCTCCCCTCCTGCCCGCCATAAGCTTAAGTCTTTCTCGCTTTTTATTCTACGTCACCAGCTTTGAGCGTAGCATATTCACGTGGATGCATTTACATTGGACTCAGTACAGATTGCATGGCGTGCAAATGACACGTCAAAAGCAAGAAAGGGGTTTGTATTGCGCGCTAAATGCCTGGCGCATTATCGTGGCATTCATACACCTTTTCGTGCGAAGGGAAGGAAAAGAGTTGAGGTCTGAGAACAGGAGTATGGGAAGGATGGAAAAGAGAGGTAAAAGGTAAAAGAGAGGTGAGAAGGACGTGGGGTAAAAGAGTCTGGGCAGTGGAAGGGCTGAGGGCAGTAAGAGAGGATGAGGGAGGAGAGGAGAAGGGAGGAAGGGCGTGGCGGGACAGACGGAGGGAGGGGAGGAAGGATCGCAGTGGTGAGACAGGTCGACTGACTCAGTCACATTCCTGTCGTCCAGATTTATGGTGGCTCGGGGTCCTGAAACAGGCCCGGAGCCGCGGCCAAATTACAGTCATCTAGAGCATTCCTCTGCTGCAAACACAGGTTAGCAGCCGGGCCGCGCTAAATGCTAGGTGCTGCCTGTTGACAAATGACTTCCTTTGAAGGGCACAAAGAGAGAGACACACAGAGAGAGGCTGGATATTTACTGTGTGAGGGCAGAGAGACGAGCTGTCTGTGTTTCTTTTGTTGGAAAACATTTTTGCTAAAAGTAGAAATGAATAGTATGATTTGTTTGTGTGCATGTTTGGGTGGCGTGTCTGTGTGGGAACTTAACTTGTTTAGTATAAACCAGTGAAACCAACCGGCGACATCGGCTCCCAGTGGAGGGTCCCACACACACTCACACATACACACTGGGACAGGATGGGAACAGAAGTGTGTGTGTGACCGGTGTTAAGGGCATCTTTGGGTTTAATACCAGGTTCCCAGACTACTAATGGCGCTAATAGCCCATCAGACCTGGGGTCAGGGCTGGGGGCCGCTGACCTCACCTAACCAGGGTGGATGTGTGTGTGATTAAAAGACAAGACAACATTTATTTTGTGTGTGTGTGTGTGTGTGTGCACTTACGATGTCTTTAGGGACAAAATGCAAAAGAGAAAAGAGTGATTACAATGATGTTAATATATGTGTGTGTGTGTGTGTGTGTGTGTGTGTGTGTGTGTGTGTGTGTGTGTGTCCTCCAGGCGTTCACAGGCACCAGTCCCAGGACCTCTCAGGGTACTACTCCCTCCCTCCAGGCGGCGTCGGCCAGATCACTCCCTCCATGGGCTGGTGAGTCTCACACACACACACACACACACACACACACACACATACATATCAGTACATACTGTGACTCACTCAGTCCTTTGTGTACTTGTGATGACCTTGTTATTGTATGACTCGTAAACACATAGAGGAATACACTAGGTCTGTCTCTTACATGATGAGAACTGAGAGCTGAAACTATTTGTCGATTAAATGATTAGTTGATGGGGAGAAAATGTATATGCAACAATTTTTTGATGGTTGATTAATCATTTGAATTAAGTCAGTTCTATTTGCCCAATACCACAAAAATCACAAGTTTGCCTCAGGGGGCTTTACAATCTGTACAACGTACAACACCTTTTTACAGTACGACCCTCCCATCAGATGAGGAAAAACTTGAATAATAAGTACATTTTTAATCAAAAACGCCTGAAATCTGCTGTCTCCAGCTTCTAAATGTAAAGGTTTTCCTGGTTTTCTTCACTGTCTGTGACAGTAAACTGAATATCTTTGCTTTTTGGACTGTTGGTCGGATAAAACAAGGAATAAAAAATAAGTCAACTTGCACTTTTAAACTATTTTATGGTATTTAATGACCAAACATTTGATCGATTAGTTGAGAAAATAAGTGTTTGTCCCATCTGTACAAACTTGCTTCTGCTGTTTAGTCCAAATTCTGGTGTTTTTCTGCACATTTAACCCGTACCTAATATAACCCCTAACCCTCAAACGTTAATTTTCCCCCAAAACAAAAAAGCTTTCTGCTAATCTTCACAACTCACCTCTACCTTCTGAAACACCATCATCATCATTATCATCATCTTCTCCCCAGCATTACACATCCACACATACACACACACACACTCTGACCTAGGTCAGTGTTACATACATCACTGTCTCACCTGGTGTCAACGTAGCTAACCCAAGGCCCCCGTTGGCGTGGAAACCTCCTCCTTTGATCCTCTGTGTTTAGGACTCTTTACTTCAATTTGTAGCCGTTGGTCAAAACAAAAGGAATGTGGACGACTGCAAAATTTTTAAAAGAAATGTCAACCAAAATAGTGTTTAGCAAGTCCTCTGAGTGCGTGTTTTTACTGACTGAAATTGAATTATCAATAAAGAGAAGAGAGCGTGGTTAAAAGCTGGATGTTGTTGCCAAGAAATCATCTTAGTAGAGGAAGAAAAAGTCATGCAATATCTTCAGATCTAAATGTGCAACTAGCAGTCTTCCTCAAGATGTGGTGGATTCTGGAAAATTTTAGCAGGTTAGATAGACAGACAAGCAGGTTAAGAGAGATAAATATCTATAGTAAACACAATATAAAGAATATATTAGAATACACTGTAAATATACCAGACTACTACAACTAACTTAGAAAATATAAACATAGAATAACATACTATATAGATTAAAGTGGGCAAGTTTGATTTTTTGTTTTAAAATGAAATGCGGTAGTAAATGCAGTGGGGTTCAGGTAGATTCTGGCCTTACATAAACTAGCAAAGACCCCAAATTAGATATAAAAATTGCCATGTTTCTGGCTTGTATCCACTACTTGTGTTTTGATTTTCCCAATAGTTCCTTATGGGGATGAAGCGGTAGCAGCGGTATAGAGAGCTCTGTAGTGTGGGACGTCTGAAACATCCACATCTGCTCCATATTTAGTCGTTTCATTTAGAGTTTCCATCGCTTCTGAGTCGACTGTGAGCTCGCGATGTCATGCTGGTTGATTGTGAACGTATAATGTCAGACTTCCATTGATTTATGGATCAACACAAATCCATTTATTACAACCTACAGTATGTGTGCCTGGACAAAATCCCCTGCAGGAGCAGTTAAAGGCTTACATCAAATGTCATGGAGATTTGGAACGGAAAGCTTAAAACTTTGTTTGTGCGTTTTGTACGCGTACATGTGTGTTTATGTCTGTTTTTCATGTTTCTGTAGGACTAGCTGTCCGTCCCCAGACATTTCTCAAGTCTGTGATTTACAGCCGTTTTATCTTTTTCAGACACTTCACTATGGATTTTCACAAATATTATTAACAGCTAATCTCCTTTAACCCAGATTATCTGCTTGTTTTGGCCTCTTGTAGTGTGCTTCTTTGTTGAAGGAGGAGGAGGGGAGAGCAAAGAGAACGAGTGGCTAAATGTCAAACTGTTGTTTTCACTATTAGCCCGGTCTCCCCTCCTGTCCCTCCGTGACCACCTCCACATGTCCCCCGGGCCTGTTGGCTGGTCGGCTAGCTGCCTCGGACCAGGAGGGGGTCAGGAATTATGTGAGATGTGTTTTGTTGTTTGTAAGGATGCAGCTGCAGCGGCGGCCGCTGTGGTGGGAGCATGAGTCTCACAAACATGTTGCATTATTAAATACAGTGTGAAGCGAGAGCTGAAGAGGATGTTATAAAGCCTCTTTAACTTCTATCCACCAAAGCAGAGTGAGAGCGTAGCACAGCCTCCCTCTGCCCCCTTAAGGAACGGTGGCCTGGATTGTGCTCGGAAAGAGGGTCGAAAGGGGTGGAAAGCTGGCCGTCAAAAAGAGAGGGAGGAGATGCGATATTGTTTGAATATGGGAATAACAGCATACATTTTCAGTAGGGCTGTCAATAGATTAAAATATTTAATTGTGATGAATCGCAAATTAATCACACATTTTTTTATCTGTTAAAAATGCACCTTAAAAGAGTACATGGCAAGTATTTAATACTCTTATCAACATGGGAGGGAGCAAATATGCTTGCTTTATGCAATTGTATGTATATATTTATTACTGGAAATCAATTAACAACACAAAACAATGACAAATATTGTCCAGAAACCCTCACAGGTACTGCATTTAGCATAAACAAATATGCTCAAATCATAACATGGCAAACTCAAGCCCAACAACAGCTGTCAGTGTGTCAGTGTGCTGACTTGACTATGACTTGCCCCAAACTGCATGTGATTATCATAAAGTGGGCATGTCTGTAAAGGGGAGACTCGTGGGTACTCATAGAACCCATTTTCGTTCACATATTTTGAGGTCAGAAGTCAAGGGACCCCTTTGAAAATGGCTATTCCAGTTTTTCCTTGCCTAAATTTAGTGCTAGTTTGGAGCGTTATTTAACCTCCTTCTCGACAAGATGGTATGCTATGGTTGGTACCAATGGATTTTAGTTTCATATGATGTCAGTATCTTCACTCTAGCTCTAAAACTGAGCCCGCTACAACCTAAAAATCGCAAGTTGCATTAATGCGTTAAAGAAATTAGTGGTGTTAAAACAAATTTGCGTCAACGTGTTATTGTCGCGTTAACTTTGACAGCCCTGTTTTTCAGACAATCTTACCTGGAAGACATCTGTGTTGCACTCTGTGGTTCTCGCGAAAAGTGACAGAAATAGTTGTGTAACGAAAGAAAAACATGACAAACAGTTATTACCTTGGACTCAGGTTGTAGGGATGTAACTACTTCGTTGTCACTTGGAGTCAAAGTGTAACGAAGAAAATGCAGCCAGCACAATGAGCAGGCCGCCTAGTATTTCATTTCATTCCCAGCATACCTCTGTCCAGTCATGCCTGTCACACGGGAGGCATTTTTCTCTTTGAGTGTGGTGTCACCGTCACTCAGGGGCTTTCGGTGTGTGTGTGTGACCTGTATGGTGGTTTATATGAGGGCTGGTGTTTGAAACATTGGATCAAAAATAAATCACAGCGATTGATGGATTGATCTGGTGTTTTTGCAGCTTCCTGGTGAAATAACAAGCAGATTTGATAGTTTGAACTGCCTTTATCTGAGCTACCCTTGACCCGTGTTGTAGTGTGACCTAATCCTGTTAAAACAGGATTACAGCATGAATGGTCCTCCAGGAGTAGAGTGCAGTGATCACTGAATCTCTTCCCAGCTCAAGGCCTCTGCTACTGGGCTTTACTGTACATGCAGCGCTGCCTCCTCCTGGGGCTAAAGGATGAGACGAGGAAGTGTGTGTGGTGATAATCACGATTTTAAAGGTGATTTAAATGCTAGATGTGGATTGGAGTGCGTGTGTATGCATATGTTGAAAGGGGGGGGATGGTTGTATTGGCTCTCAGGAGGTAGAAGTGTGGTTTTCTACATATCAAAGGCTCTTGCTTACATCCCATCCCCACCCTCAACCTCCCGCGGTGTGTGAGTGTGTGTGTTTCTGTTCCCGGTAAGCCAAGTATTGACACACAGCTGTCAACAGTGCTGATCCAGACTCTCCACGGGGGGGATCACCGTGCATCACACGTCTACAATAGATACTTCTATAGAAGCATTAAACCAGAAGACTTCACTTTATTGAACAATGAGATTTTTTGTTTATTTGTATGTAGTTATTTGTTTGCATATTACAAAAATATGCCAATGCAAAAGATAAATACACTTTTACACATATATTTATGCATATTTATATAAAAAAAACTGTACAGGAGATGAGGGAAGCTGCAGGCTTGTCCAAAAGTCTCTCCTAAAACTCAAAGCAAGACAAACAAATTATATTAATTATAAATAATAAGGGATAGAACTAGAGCTGCAACGATTAATCGATTAGTTGTCACCTATTAAATTAATCGCCAGCTATTTTGATAATCGGTTGAGTGTTTTTTTTTAAAGAGTAAAGTCTAAATTCTCTGATTCCAGCTTCTTAAATGTTAATATTTTAAGGTTTCTTAACTCCATTATGACGGTAGACTGAATATCTTTGAGTTGTGGACAAAACAAGACATTTGAGGACGTCATCTTGAGCTTTGGGAAACACTGATGGACATTTTTCACAATTTTCTGACTTTTTATAAACCAAACAACTACAAAATCAAGAAAATAATTGACAGATTAATGAAAATAATCATTAGTTGCAGGCGTAGATGGAACATTAAATACAAGACAAAAAAATAAGAAAGAAAATTAAATATTATTTCTCATTCCAGCTATGTAAGAATCAATATTAGAACTGGGAAGAAATGTTTTTTAAAATGTTTTCAAAATGCAAACAGAGATGATTAATTAACAGGAGAGTTGGGAAGCTGAAGGTCTCTCCTAAAACTCACAGCAACACAAACAAATTATAAAATAATTATAATTAATAAGGGATATAATTAATTAGTTGTCAACTATTAAATTTATTGCCAACTATGTTGATAATCAATTAATCGTTGTGAGTAATTTTTTAAGAAAAAGTCAAAATTCCAGCTTCTTAAATGTGAATATTTTCTGGTTTCTTTACTCCTCTATGACAGTCAACTGAATATCTTTTGAGTTGTGGACAAAACAAGACATTTGATGACGTCATCTTGGGCTTTGGGAAACACTGATCGACATTTTTCTCCATTTTCTGACATTTTACAGACCAAACAACTAATCGAGAAAATAATTGACAGATTAATCGACAAAGAAAATAACAGTTAGTTGCAGCCCTAGATAGAATTACATTATAGATTAATTACAGGACAAAAAATAGGAAAAAAAATGTAAAGAAAATTCACTATTATTTCTGATTCCAGCTGTCTAAGAAATGTGTTTAAGATGTTTTCAAAATGCAAACAAAGATGATTAATTGTTTACAAAATGCAAGTTTAAATTCCCCGAAAGAATGCCTCTGTATCACAGTAGAGAGTTTATAAGTGTATCTGATTTTTATCTAAGTTAAATCAAGATTAGAATAAAATTAAATTGACCTATTTAAAGGCTAAACATCCTCTCAGGGATGGACAAACTTGTACCTGTAAAGCTAAAGGGCACTACCGTCTCTCCCCCTCTGCTGTGCTGTGGCAGGCAGAGCCAGCCCGTCTACCCTGCCCTGTCCCCCTGTGGATACAGGCAGTCCTACCCATCCAACCTCTCCAGCGCCTCCTACTCCAGGTATCGTAGCCTGCTGGTCGGACCGAGCCAGGCCGATCCAAGAAAGTAAAAGCAAAATAAAACAACAAGCCTACGCTCTGCATCAACCAACTCCTGTTTATAGCACATTCAAAAACGCCTGAGCAGGAGTTTTTTCCATTCGCCATGTTCAGCTTCTGTGTCAGCTTTCATTGGGCAGCTGCTGTAAAAAGTCCTATTGGAGCCAGTGTGCTGTAAACAGGACGAGTTCACTGTTTCGCCAAAACAAGCCGAGTCGAGGCAAACTGAGCTAGTCGCTGCTGCAGAATACAAACGGCTGACACAGAAACACACACTCTTGAAGACATTAACTGCTTTTTTCTTGCTTTTGCTATTTTTTGTTTTAAGCAAATATTGTGTGAGATCCTGTTATGCCGTCCCATGCAGCAGGCATTTTGTTTTTCAAGGACAGGAACAATAAAAATAAGAGTGTGACCCCGCTGTGAGTGTGTGAGAGAATATCTTCACATTGTTCAGCCAGGTGTTTTTGGTTTTCGTGTATTTGCTTAAGCTGCGATTCTAATTTGACACATTTGATCCTGAACAATCTCACACATGCTGCAAGTTGGTGTTTGCAACAGACAGATGCTTTCCCGCCACAGCGCTTTGCCGGTTCGTCAGGTTATCTGTATCATACACAAGGCCTCAGTCACACAGTAACCAGCCTCTCATATGGTTTGTTTTAGCCCTGTATCGTGTCACATAGGTGGGTATTTACACAGTGGTTGTCTGTTTTTTAGAAAATCACAACAAGTTAAAAGCCAGATCATGAAACGTATGATCTGGATCTTCTATCACATCTTTTAACCTGGTGTGTTAAAAGAGGGGGAAGAGGGGAAAAGAGGGGAAATGTATCCTCTGTTTTCACTATTTCCAAGCAGTAAGCATTACATAATTTGATAAACTTAATTATGCTGGCATACTTATGTTGTGTATTTCTGTTGCTACTAGTACCTGAATTTGACAAGCACAGTAAACCCCGCCTATGAGCAGTTACTCCATGCAGGTTAAAGACAAACAAAATGAATACTTTTTGGTTATTATTTGACGCTTACTCAAGCAGCTGATGCTTACGCTGCTTCTTTGTCAGTCAGACTCTATGTTGCCCCTTTTTATCTCTATAGTGGTGCTGAAACAAACTTGTTTTTTGGAAACAAAATCCCCAAAAATGATCTTCTTTTAGACATAAATGAATATACTTGGATCATATTGTGGATGGTGAGATTATTCATTAAGATGTTTAGAAGTGCACCGACTACAAGAAGGCGTTAAAGAGGTGAAGGAGTATTTTCCTCGTCTCCTAACCTCTCACTCTGTGATGCTAGGACGCCCTCTAGTGGTGATAAATGCTTACATCTTTGCTGAAGAGATAAAAAGAAATCAAATCACACATTTTTTAAGCGCCATGCTCAACATGAACACCCTCCACCAGTTGTATACTTTTTTGAAGAGTCAATCAACCTATCTGTTCAGGAAGCCAAATTAGGTTATTAAAAGATCAACCTAGAGGCTTTTCATGCTTTCAAGCTCATTGCTTACCAGAACTGACGCTCTTGCTTTGACGCTCCCAGTCCTCTTTGCACCCCGACTCAAAGCATTTCTCTGAACTAAAGCTTTTTTTTTGTTTTACTCTCTGTCTGTCTTCCTCCACCTTTTTTCTTTCACCTCCACCAGGTTCCCTCACTCTCTGATGCTGGGCCCAGGGGGCATGCATCCTACAGGGATCCCCCACCCAGCCATAGTGCCCCCTTCAGGCAAACAGGAGCACGATCACTATGACAGGGGCATGTATGTGTAAGTATCGCCTTTTGGGTCATTTTTCTTCACTCTGTCACACTCCTCTCCTCATAACTGTTCCTCTCTCTAGCTCTTTAGTTTGTGTATTTTTGTACTAATTCATACTCTGTTTATATCAATACTCTCAATGCACTTTTTTCCTGCAATGTTAGACTTTAATTTGAGACTGGAACTTACTACTATATTTACTAAGATGTCAAACTTAATTTTTTTATATTTGTATTGTTATGTTTCATGTAACCTACAGTATATGAGGAACACACTAAGTCTAACTTCTTGTATACACAAACCAAAACTGATTGTATTTCCATCTTCGTTCAAATTCCTTCTCCCATCCTTGCCCCCTTCTCCTCCTCTTCCTCCTGCCACTCTCCTCCTCTTCCTCTCCCCCCCCTCAGGAAGCAGCATGTGGAGGCCAAGCGAGAGAAGGAGCCCAAGAAGCCGGTCATCAAGAAACCCCTGAACGCCTTCATGCTCTACATGAAGGAGATGAGGGCGAAGGTCATCGCCGAGTGCACATTAAAGGAGAGCGCTGCCATCAACCAGATTCTGGGCCGAAGGGTGAGGGATTCACACACACACACACACACACAACCAAACACACACGCACACACACACACAAGTGAACGCAGACTAATCCTGTTTCCAGGTCAGTTTGTAATTTCACACATGAGGAACATGAGAGGACTGTGGTAACGTGAACTCCGTTCCCCTCACGTACTGGTGCTACTGACATCACTGAGTGGTGGTACTGGGATCCTGAACAATGATAAGACTGAAGTATGTTATAGCATTCGTACAGTTCAGAAGCAGATCATGCTGTATCGTACACTTAAGCCAATCACCACCAATCACTCTCTAACAATGTAATGTAATCGGCCTGCTGTACAGTACACAGTATGTGCAAACATTTCTTGTGTGTTAATTTGATCAAAATACTAACAGTTCCTCTTGATTATTGTTGTTGTTTTGTTTTGTGTCTCCAGTGGCATGCACTGACCCGGGAGGAACAGGCCAAGTACTACGAGTTGGCCAGGAAAGAGAGACAACTCCACATGCAGCTCTACCCGACCTGGTCCGCCAGAGACAACTACGTGAGTACTTCTATTCTCACTCCTCATCTTTTTTCTCCTCTTCCTCCATACTCCATACAACTCTTCTGAGCTGATCTGAAAAAAAAAACATAACCAGGAGGATGAAAACGTTTTAAGTCGAGGAGGATCTCTCACTTTGTTATGGAGAAGGCATGATTTCTATACCTGGGCTGTAGAGGGAACCATCTCTAGAGTGAAGAAGTCATCTGGTTGTTTACAACACTGAGCTTGTAGAAACTAAATAGTGTTTTTAATGATGTAAAATATGTTATTACATTAGCTTACAATTATTACTAACCAAAAAATATGTGCTTTTGTAATTATTATATCAATGTAAATAATTATAAACATGATCAGTAATACTTGTCATTATATATATGATATGCATTATATATATTATATACTTGTTATTATACTTAAAAAATATAATTTTCCATTTATTCATTTTCTCCTGATAAGAAATGGAAAGAAAATGTTCCTCAAAGTAAGACATACAAGACAAATTAAATCATAAAACTACAATGTTTGTGCTGCATATGGTGATTTTAAAATCACATTTTCACCTGGATTCTTCTATTATTGATTTTTTAAAATTGACTTTCAGACTTTTTTTTCAAGTATGAACACATAAACACCAATAAATTCCTTTCAAAATAAGAGTAAGAAAGCAATGACAGGTATTTATACTGTGATAAATTAATATATCATGCAGTATTTATTACATTAGTGAGCGGAAAGCTGCTTTTGAGAAATTATAAAATGTCAAAATCGTTAAAAAAGTACAAAACATTTGATGCAACAAACACCAGGAGCCAGTTCAGCCACTTGACTTCTTTCTCTCTGGTGTGATTCCCTGTAAATAAAACAAAAATGACAAACAGGATCAATCAATAAACCAGAACTTGTTGAACTGGGTTTGATCATATTTTTTGTTCTCACCTCAGAGCTTCCTTTACTGGCTACTGTCTCAACAACCTGCATGATTATTGGCTCCCGGGCCTGTCAGTCAAGTCATAAAACATAACGACAGACTTTCATAGCATGAAATGATTAAAAATCGGTCTCCCAGAATACAAGAGGAAGTCAAAGCTGTGTGGTGCATGTGTTGTAGTCTAATGTTTTGGGGATGTGCTGTATCTGGGCTGCTGTGTGCCTCTGATCTGTCAGTTTGCTGTTGAACTCTTGCAGGAGGCGGGCCTTAGCGGGGTCGCAGGGGAAAAGAGTAAAGCTGATTGGGTAGGGACACGTCTTATGGTGGATTTATGCCTCTGTGGTGGGAAAATCTGTGAAGAGCTGCATGAAAAGGGTTGTGGGTATTCCTGTGCAAAGTTTGCATGCACCTTCCAAAAATCTTAATGACTCACACACATCAGCCCTCACAGACAAAACACGTAAGCTGCAAAAGCAGATCTGATTGGTCAGTTTTGAACACATTTCACCAAGTCTTGCACGTTGCTATGGTTATGACTACTAGTCAGTTAAACTGTAAATCACACAGAGGTATAAATCAACCCGTTTTGCTCAACTAACAGAGAGCAGGGCCGCATGGCTGGCCTCGCTGCCTTAGTTTATGTTTTACTTTTGGGCATTGAAAATCTTCATTTGAGTTACTAGTAATGCTAAACACATGTTATGGTTACACAGAAACACAACTTTTGACACTTTTTATAGTCAGTAGTTTCTCTAATGATTACAGGTTTAAGTAAATCCTGTAACGTTTGAATGTTTTCTACCAGAAAACGATGAGGAAAATGTGTCATAATCAGGTGAAGTAAAGGCTTTGGTTGTAACAGAAGCTGCTTTTCAGTGACGTTAGATATACCTTGTCAGAGTGGTAACCTGTTTACGCTTCTCTCTGCTGTACTGTCTTGTTTCTCTATACCTGACTGAGCTGTAGACGGGCAGGCATGGCACACAAAGTCGTGGTGGCACTTTATTCGGGGCTGTGGTTTATAACACGTTCTATAACACCTGAACGAGTGCTTCATGTCACAAACATGCACACTGATTCAGTTCTAATGTCATTCTTCATTTGGTTTTTGGGTCTCTTTAATGCTGCAGCACAAGGCGATGCCACTTTATCGAGCAGATATTTCAAAATAAAAGTCCTAACCTTATCCGTAGAGAGTTATTTTCTAAGCTTGCTGTTCATCCTCGCGATGTTGTGAATATGTTATAAACCAGAGCTCTAGTAAACTGCGATCATAGGTGTAGGAGCTATTGCTGTATGCATGGAGCTTTGAGCATTTTCTAAGCAGCTCAGCAAGGCCTAACACAGTGGATGCTGTTTGATTAGTTCATGTGGACAAATGTCAAGACTTAGTACTACTGTATATGTAAACATCATCTACACGTGGTAGCTTACTGACAGATACAGAGCTCGTTTTTACAGTATTCAACTATAGGGGCATTGGGCAGGTAACTTTATACTGTATGTCAACAAGGCAAACCTTTTTTCCAATAATTTTGATGACAGGAATGTGATCATTCTGCAGTTGTAAGGTGGACCCATCGTTAGAGTTGTTCCGATATCGATACCAGTATCCGAAATGCGTCCGATAGCGCCCAAAATTTTGGATTTGGTATCGGCGAGTAGTCCAGTCTATGCACCTATCCGATACCATAATTTAAAAATAATATCGTCCGATACCGTAAGTTCAGGTGTCGGGAAGGAAAAAATGGTATCGGAACACCTCTACTTATTGTTGCACTATATCATCACAACTCCACGAGTGTAAAGAAACCAAAAACGTAAATGATTTATCCAAAATACTCCTCTTATGCACAGGGCAACAGAGTCTGATACGCTCAACAACAACTTGTGTAATGATGAACTCTACATACGGGCATTCAGGGCTTCTTGGCTGTTGCTTAAAATATTGTTTCATTTCAAGAAACCCCCTCACTCCCCCGTCACCCTCCACACACTGCTCTCCTTCTCAGGTTTAAAAAAACAAACAAAACAAAAAAAAGCAGTCAGTGGACCTACTAGCAAAACAGGAAGCGAAGTTCCACATATCGCCCCCGCAGCTGTGGAGGGTTTCTCCTCCGAGTCCTAAAAAAACCTACACATTGTACATACAGAGACACACACACACACACACACACACACACACACACACGTACGCCCACAGACACTGAGCTTCAGAGCGGTGCAGTTGCTAGAGGAGTTGTTGTAACCACATAGACAATGCTGACAGCGAGCCGAGGAGGGCAGACATCGAAGCGTAGGCGGTAGATCTCTGTGCCCACATCCTTCATCTCAACCCAAATATGAGGCCTCACTTCACCATCACCGGATCTGCGTGAACAACTCTGATGTTTACCTCAACAGTCACACATTACAATCAGACTGGAGATAATGAAAATTACTACAAAATACGAAGACGAGATTGTTGGATCCGAGGTGATCTGCAATCCTTTTTTAAGGTGTCGATCGTTTACTTTTTGTGCGACGACGCATCAGGTTTTTGCATGAAATCAATTTTACAATGACATTAGTGATGGAACGTTTGGATTTCTTTATCTTTCTTGCTTTTTTTCTTGCTTTCGTAGAGCATTAAAGATGGTTGCCTGACCTGGTTGCTGCTTTTAACTTTTGCACTTTTTTCCTTTACACGTCACATGAGGAATTTTTCACATGGTGCAGTTTGCTGTTGATAAAAAGAATACAGTTTCGGGACTGTATTTTATCATAAACTCTCACTGTCAATATCACTCTCAAAGAGGGATTGCACTCGAGGGTGATAAAGAAACATATTTGTTTATAACATAAGAGGAACCCAGAAAATTTTTGTGGAAGTCTTTTCAGATAAAATCACATAGACTGAACAAAAATATAAACGCAACACTTTTGTTTTCCCACCTAGTTTCAGATTGAAGACTTTTTATATGCACACAAAAGGCTTATTTCTCTCAAATTCTGGTCACAAGTTTGTTAAAGTCAGTGTTCCTTCTCCTTTTGCACACCTGTGTAATAATCATCCTGTTTAATCAGCATCTTGATAAGCCACACCTGTCACGTTAAGTCCTCACTAACACAGATTTTAACAATTTTGTGACCAGAATTTGAGAGAAATAAGCCTTTTTGTGTGCATAGAAAAAGTCTTTTGTCATTTTTTTCCATGTAGATATAAGAGAACAGCTGCACAATCCCATTATCTTTACAAATGATGGCTGATAACTAATCTGAGTATGAACCAAAAGATCTGGATTCATCAGCCTCAGTCAAAAGTCTGCAGCTCATTTCAACAGCTGAGCCTGTCTCATTTAATGTGGGGGGTTTTGTTTTGTTTTTTCTCCCGCAGGGCAAAAAGAAGAGGAGAAAAAGGGAGAAGCTTCAGGACTCCAATACAGGTAAACACATAAATATCTTCCTTTTTCTCTTGTCAGACAGACACAATGGCACTACGGCCGGTGTCAACTCTGCAGTAGCTATTGGAGAGAATTCAGTTGAGCTTGAAGTTGCGTTGGCGTTCGTAGCACAACATCTTTGAGGCAGGATGTGTCTCTAACGTCAAACCACCCACCCACTCTGCTTTCCACCTAACCTGAATTATAAACATTTTAATCTCCGGTGTACAAAAACTTTTTGTCCTGTTCTTAGTTGTCCAACTTTATTATGTCAGACATCATGATATTTTCCCCTTTCCCTTTACCATATTAGGCAATTATCGAAAAATATTTCCCCATCTCTTATCTCAACCAATTAAAACACACAGAAGTCCTCCACATGCAGTAGATCACTTACTCTACGTGAGCGCTCATGCGAACACTGTAGTAGCAAACAGCTTTAGCAGGTAGCATTAAAAATAAAAAGTTAAATTATACAAATCTTAAATATCCTGCAGGCAACGCTGGTATTTCATGTAAGAGATTGGTAGAAAAATATGGATGTTGATAGATGTTAGAGTCAACTGATGGTGACGCATGAATGGTGCAATAATCTAATGCAAGTCCTGAACTAAAGCTATGATCCCATTTAAATGTTACTGTGCAGCTGATGACAAATCTAGATATTAAGTCTGATTTTCAGCTAAATATCTGATGACGATTTCAATATTTTCTGATATCAGGCCCAAGTTCAGCCTCAAACAGAGAAGTAGTAACGTGCGTTTCGGGATTTAAAGACTGCTGACCTCCTGAGATAAAGCAGTTAATGACTTGCAAGAAAGTGAAAACCTTTTAAAACCCTGTACTAACAGAGTGCCACAGCACGGCTGCCCTCTCTCTGTACGTCTTAACAGCTTGTTTCCAGGATGTCTGACTTGCTTGTTTAACTAAGTTGTGTGTTGTGTGGTTATTCTGGTCGTCGATGTTTTGCTGCGCTGTAACCGGCTACTAACAGTTTGACCTGATGGCTTTTCTCTGAACGGACAGCCCTGTTTCCTGCCCTGACATGCTCTTGTGTGTCTTTCTTTATTTCTCTCCTCTTCGTCTATCTTCATCTCTCCTCCTTCTGTCCTCGCTCCCTCTAACCACTTTTCTTCTTCTTCTTCTTCTGCTCCTCTCTCTTTTTGCTCTCTTGTTATGTGCATGCTGTGCATTGTGCTCAGACCCGGGCTCTCCTAAGAAATGCCGGGCTCGCTTCGGCCTCAACCAACAAACGGACTGGTGCGGTCCTTGCAGGTGTGTAAAACAAGCATCCACCACTACCCACTCCATAGCGCCGCACTGCTGTCGTCCAACAAACGAACCTCATCTTTCCTCCCATTTAACCATCAGTGCATCCCTTCCCTCTGATGGGGTTATTCAAGCATTTCTGAAAGGCGGAGCGGCTCTGGAGGTACAGATAAGTCTTGTGTTACTACTTAAGTTACCAAGCTCCACCCATTGACGATTATGTCTGCCTCAAGACGAGCTCCGCCTTCAAAGAATTGTTGAAAACCCAGATCTCTGCATGCCGTCTGTCACTAACTTGCTGCTCTACAAATTGAGGCATTATAGCCATAGATATGTAGTTATATAGTAATAAAAGAAATATAGTATAGGCACATTTCAAAACATCCCAAAAAAACAAAACCACTTCAAGTCAATAACATTAGGCTCCACATTATAAGGTTTATTGTCAGGATTACTGTTCCAGGATCAGTAATCAAGGCATCACAGGTGAAGAAAAACACTTAATCCCGATTTATTTATTACCAAAAACAAATTTTCTCCGTTTCTTTATTTTTCTTCCTGTGATGTCTCACCTGAAAGGTCAGCGTGGGTTCGGGCTTTGCACTTCTGTTTTAAAGTGTTGCATCATACAGGCCCTGTACAGTTAACGTGGTTAAAGGGGAATACCACTCTGGTACTCAAAACACAAACATACCTACATTCACCCTTTTCACTACCGAATTTAACTCCCAACATGTTCTGACATATTTATGAATTCATATTTATGAATTCACGCGAGTTTGCGGCAAAAAACATCATACTTCGTCAAACTTTTTATTGCAACTTGTAGATTCATGCCAAGGTCAGAGTTCAGCTGGGACTAAAAAAAAACAGTGAATATGAAGGCATTATAATCATGGAAATATAATCACCATCAATTAACACCAGTTTGCAACACCTGTGTTGTAAAAGGTCAAACTTTCACAAAATATTTCAACTCCTAAAGGGATAGTTTGGGTGTTTTGAAGTGGGGTTGCATGAGGTACTTATCCATAGCCATATTACCTACAGTAGATGACGGTCGGCACGCCCCCAGTTTGGAGAAACGGAAAGGAGTTACCGCACGGAACCAAAAGCCCGTGTTCTGCGAGGTAAAATTACTGTTTTTCAATGGAGTCTGGTTGCTTTGGCGAAAGCATAGATAATGGGTTCAGTTCCCCTTTGGAAACATAGACTGTCGGCAAGGTAAACCAGTGAAAATATTCTAAATATAACATATACTTAAACTGATATTGATTCTTTTAGGTGAGCCTTTCTTTTAGGTTGCTAAAATCCGTTTTGCTGTCGGCGCCGTTCACAGCATTGCTTTGCTCCCGTTGCAGTAACTCCTATCTGCTTCTGCTGACCGTCATCTACTGTAGGTATTACACTGACTATGGATAAATACCTCATACAGCCCCACTTCAAAACACCTGAACTATCCCTTTAAAAGATCTCTGAACACTCACACAGGTGTTTTCAGTGAATCTGGCTGATTAGACCTCTTCTCAGGACTGGGTGGGTGGACTCTTCCTGAGTCTCCTGCTGGCTTTGTTGCACCTGTAAGGGGCGGGACAAATCACACCTTTACCATTCTTATTGGTAGACTAAGATTTGTGACCTAATAAAAGCTCTGGCCACCTTCAACCTGAGCAGAGGTCTAATTAGCTAGAAGTAACTGAAGACACCTGTGGCTTTATGCTCATTCAGTAGCAAAGGTTGCCAAATTGAATTCATTTATTCAAAGTTTAGTATAAAGTCAATCACAGCACAAGGGTGTTAGATTTATATATCCACCAGAGCTGTTCATCCAAACGCACCTAAGCCTAATTTACTAAATCAGCTACATCACTGATCTCACTGTTTTTTCGTGACCTTTTCTCAAGATTGCAACAACCTCAGTTTCTCTGTAATAAGGCAGAAACTTGGTGATAGTCCAATATAAATCAGAAGCAGGCCCATCACCTCCTCTTGTTTTAGTCCCAGCAGGATTTACGGTAGGCGATAGTCGGCAGCTTCACTGCAAGGAGTCAGGAATCTGTGTGGTTCTGCAGAAAAAGAGCTTCTACCACCACAGCACTGTAGCAACCCCGTCGTCTTCCCCACCATCACGTCATGGAAATCTAAGTGTGTGTGTGTGTGTGTGTGTGTGTGTTTCGGTTTGAGAGAACAAAGGGGGGTGAATGTGGTTAGAGCGAATCCTTATCACCACAGCTCAACACACACACACACACACACACACACTCCCTGCAGCTTTTGCATTTCGACGGCGTTCTCATGCCCATCTGCTTTCAACTCTCTCCATTCATGCGATGTGGTAACCGGCGCCTTTTGATGGTGAACTCTGACATTTAGAAATCACTTTCTATTGCACTCTTCCTCCCTCTCTCCCTCTCTCTCTGTGTCTCTAAATATGGCCTAGCGCCTTTCCTTGCGGTTAAACCTGGTGACTCATATCATATTCTGGTAATGATCATGGGATCCTGTTAACTGCTTTGATGCTGCGCTCAGAGGTACACAAGGCTGCTTTTAAGTATAACACCTCACAAAGCACAGCACAGCACTGCTGTCTGACTATTATGTTATAATGTTTGGTGCAGACCAGGAGAAGAGGAGTTCATTGTTTAACACTAATAATAGTAAACGAAAGTCATACAGTAAATTCATTATAAATTTGAGTGGTATTCCCTGCTCTCGAATAATAAATTATCAATTATCTTAGCTGAGCATGGAGAGTGGAAACAGGGAAACAGTGAGCCTGACTCCATTGTTCCATAACACAAATCTAGCAGGCATGAGAGTGGTATCAATTTCCTCATCTAATTCTCAACAAGAAAGCAAATTTTAAAGCAATCTTTAATATTTTCCCTTAGATTGACGCCAATTTTACAATTATGTTTTGACTTTTTCCGTATAAAAGAGCAATATTTTTTCAAACTATATTGTTTTATATCTAGAAAATCGTTAGTTAGGAGCCTAGAATTTCAGAAATATATATTTCCTGAGATGAATTTGTGATGTTTTGGTAAATTAACTCTTCATTTACATCTGTATATAGACACTAATACTTTTGTGTTGTTCATTTTGACCCCATGTCTCCCTGTTCGTTGACGTCGTGTGAATGATGCATCTTCATTAAAGCCTGCTGACGTTTACCATCCACACTTTATTCACAGATAACTCTCTCTGACTGTCCCTAGGAGGAAAAAGAAGTGCATTCGCTACCTTCAAGGAGGAGGCTGTCCCAGCCCAACTTCTTCAGATTTAAGTGCTATAGACTCTCCTCCCTCCCCCGCCCGCCACCATCTGTACCAGCACCAGCTCCCCCCGTCCCGGGGCTGCTCCCCGCCGCCCACCTCCCCGTCGACACACCTCACCTTGTCTCCGCCGACACACACACCACGCTCACACACGCGCTTACCCCCGCAGCAGTCTGCCGGCAAGCGCGGCGACCTCCGTCAGCCCGCAACCAAACACGCCCACACACACCTGGAACTGACTGGCAAGCAGACGCACGGCTCGACGACGGCGCTGTCGGCCGCCAAGGCCGCAGGACTTTCTCTCAAAGTGCTAACAGAGTCTCAATGATCAATGCTGTCCGCTCACGCCCCTGACCCCCCCCCACCTTCACCTCAGCTTCCTCCAGAGCCATGACGATCATCTTCCTCACCTGCCTTCATTCTCACATCTTTGGTGGTCGTTTTTGTTTGATTAAAACAAAAAATAGGAGTGGTTGAAGGAGCCATCCTTCAGCCCCCCGTGACAGCCAGCATCCTCCCTGCTAGATTACCCCAGAGTAAGATACTAGCCATGTCTCCGTTCAGAGGCTGGATCCTCCACAGTCTGCGTTTCTAGACAGAATACATCATTAACAGGTCAATTCTTTCTCAAAGCCTCCTTCAAATGGTCAATTACTTAATCAAGCAATCAGGCAATCCTTGGCCGATGTGTGGCTCACCAATCACTGGTAAATTGTTACCAGGCTGGACATGTTAATAAGGTTAGCATTAACCTAATCATACTGTAAATTAGTTCAAACTTACTTGTTTTTAGGTTGATGATGAACACCCGAGTGTTAAACTGTGTCATTTGTAAGAGAAACCTCCTGATCCACATCGTTGGGAGGATCCAGCCTCTGAACTGGTGACTGAACCCCCACCAGTCAGTCAAAAGAGATCCAGTTGTAGAGAGGCAGACCTGCACTGGAGGCACAACTAATCTGTGGTTCTTTGGCTCCATCTGCTGCAGTTCAACTCAAGTAAAGCGATTCGTTTTTTGCCTCGAGGACAGCTCTGCCTCGTGAGAAAAAAAATTCACAAATAAAGCCCCGCTCTGTGCTCTTTTTTTTTTTTTTCAAAGCTGGCCCTGTGCTTTGACCTCCGTGACAATCACAAACCAAATGTATTGTAAATGAGCTCTTTGTTTAACAAAACCACTTCAGACTCTTCTTCAGTGCTGTTACACATACAGTTTTCTCCAAATGTAGGGGTTTACAGATCACCATCAGACACATTATTCACCACTATCACTCAGACCAAACCAGAGGGGAGCAACAAGCAGCCAGTCTGACCAGCACAACCTCAGCTCTAAAGAGACACATTCACCTTATTTTGTTAAGTTTCATTCCATTTCCAAACATTTTTACAACTGTGTGCAGCCCTCAAACACATTTTCAGCAGGTAAAACAGTCTCATACATGACAGAATATCCCCAACTGCAAGTTACATTGTTTCTTTTAGGCACTTTCAGTCTCTCACTATATCAACCGTTACATTTTTGTTCCGTTTTCCCTCCTAATCTTTGGTATTTTTGTATGAATCTCGTGATGTTTTGCTGGCGGGGAAACCCTCAGAGAAAGACAAGAGGGATATATTTTTCTTCTCTTGGCTGTTTTCCTTTGACTGAACAGTTTTGCAGCTCCGTAAACTAATCTGAGACCAAATGGGTACTATTATATTGCATTGTGTTGTAAAGTTTTATAAATGTTGGAATTCCCTATTATAATTAAACTTTTATATGTTTTTATGTAAAAAAGAAAAAAAAAAGGAAATGACTTTAAAAAAAAAAAAAAGATTCTTTTAGTTTCTACTATTTCTTAAAGCAATACATTTTGTGTTTGTCCTCTTGTGCAGACTTTTACTTTTTGTTTCGGTCAAGTGTTCCTGCAGCAGCGTTCAAATGATATCCTGTGTTCTCAATCTGTGCATGTCCCGACTTCAACGTAACATCCATTTTGACTAAAAAAAGGCTTTATTTTACTGTTCTGCTTGCAGCTTCAAACTCGGCTTACAACGCTGTGGACAAACTGTAAACTGAGCTTTTGTACAGCAAAACTGTTTTCCTCCAGCAGAGAGAGCTCTTGTGCTAGAAATAGCTTGTTTTATTTTGAGGATGTTCAGTCCGTAGTGGGAACGCATCGGAGATGTCTTTTGTATTTTTTATGCCTCAAATGTATTACTTGGTTTTGTTTGATGTATTAAAGTGTTTTAAATATCTTGTCCATGTCTACTGTGGTTAAAACAGAGATTTCAAGAATGATTTCAGTGAGCGAAAATACTTTTTTTTACCCTTCTCGGACCCACAAGACCCATTTTTGTCTTTTTTTTAGGTGGAGATAGCAGGTCAGCAGTAGATGTCATATAGAAGTGGTGTACATCATCTGAAAGCTGGGAACCTGAAGATTAATCTGAGATGCAGCTCAGCACAGTGAGTCAAGTTGCTGTAGTCATAAATCTGAAATACACATTAATTAAAATAAACTGAGAAAGAGTATAAGGGTTTAGAACATTATGATCGAAGTATATGATGGCCATTCCTTTGCCCACTTGTGTCTCATAAGTTGTTGCAGCAATTTATGGGCTGATACCATTTAGTAAACAGGTTTGGTGCTAAATTTAACCTTTTTTTTTATTGACAATTGATAAAAATTATCAATAATCCCTTCAAAATACAACAAAGACACAAAGACTTCGAGGAACACCTTAGAAAAAGCCATGCTGTGATTTGGTTTCAAAAACCTTTGACTGTTGGAGATTTCTGCAAGAATTAAAAGTTTTCCATGATTGGATGGCGAGCACTTCTGTTGTGTAAACTGCTCAGAAACCCCTTTACTGTCAATCTACCTAGAAAAGCCATCCATCCTCTGAATGCCCTAGGTGTTAAATTTGTGGCTGTAAAGTTTCATGAGGCTGTGATTATCCTAGAGGTCATCACAGGTCATTTTATACAGTGAGGTCACATTTAAAAAAAATGGTTTCACTACAATGAAATGGCTCCTATGGGGACTAACATCATCACACATGAATACAGTTGGGCTCATTGGATCCACAAGAGTCTCAGCTTTACAGTGATACACAATTTATGTAATTCCAACTGTTTAAGGACCCCAGTATGCAGAAATATTCAAATTCACCATTATAGAATAGTCGAAAATAACACATTTATCCTGCATGCAATTATCATAAAGTGGGCGTGTCTGTAAAGGGGAGACTCATGGGTACCCATAGAACCCATTTTCATCCACATATCTTGAGGTTGGAGGTCAAGGGACCCCTTTGAAAATAGCTATGTCTGTTTTTCCTCACCAAAATTTAGTTTAACTTTGGAGCGTTACTGAGCCCCCTTCCTGACGAGCTAGTATGACATGGTTGTTATAAATGGATTCCTTAGGTTTTTTAGTTTCTGTACCTTCACTCAAGCTCTACAACTAAATCTGCTACAGCCTCTGAAAGACAGTAAAGTCAGTCCGGGTCAATATAATTAAAATTATTCCAAAGAAGGTCAAGTTCCTCAGCACCTTCAACACAAAAATGACACACACCAGCCATTTTATACATTTTATTTACTCCTCCAATAAATGTTTGATCATCCCAAAAGTCAGCATCAAGAGCTTTATCTGAGAAAAAGTTTCCAATTCAAAACAACATGAATTAGGAATGAGTTACTCGATGCTTGAACTACTTCCGAGTCCAAAAGGACGTTAACGCCAAAAAAAAAAAACAACATCTTTCCACCTCAAACTTCACTTTTCCTTTAAAACAGTCAGTCCTCCCCCCCTGTTTAATATGGTTTCACATGACGGATGCATTTACAGAGCAAAAATAAAATATTCACCCTTTCATCTCAAAAAAAGACATTTTATTTAATCAATTAACCTAAAAGAAAAACAAAACATGTCCAGTAAAAAAGTCAACTTTTGCGATTAACAATAGGGAAACTTTCTTCTAATCTTCAATCCATGAAACCTAAAAGAAAAACAAAACATGTCCAGTAAAAAAGTCAACTGTTGCGATTAATAATAGGGAAACTTTCTTCTAATCTTCAATCCATGAAACCGGGTCTATTTATCTGAATACACAACGCGTGTGTGTGTGTATGTGTGTGTGTGTGTGTGTGTGTGTGTTTGTGTGTAGAAACAGAAAAGAGCTTCTTAGTTTAAATAATGACGACACACGGGCAGGTTAACATGGTCATGCTATGGGTATGCAGAAATTGAGGGAAGGGAAAGAGAGGAGTATGTGGCTCTAAATATACTAAATGTAAATATTGACAAGTATGAACAACACCAGTGCAACCAGTTAGCGGGGACAATTCCTTTTCAGTGTGGTAGTGTTGGCAGGATCTCCCCCCTTACTTCTCTTCGCACCACTGGTTCTCTTTGCGTACCTGCGGACGAGAGGAGGGACAAACAGGCTGAGTTTCTGAAAATTGCGTCAAAGCACTTATACAGAATGAAATGGGTTATTTAAATCATCTTTAGCATCCAAATTGATCTATTAATTTATCATATTTTTTCTGACAGACAGGTGATGGATGGAATAACTACCTGGGCTTCTTCCTCCTCTGTGAAATCATTTTTGATGTTGAACGTCTTCCTGATCTCCTCCGGGGTTTTGCCTTTAATCATGTTGGCCACCGTCTTGCAGGTGACATCTAACAGACCTTTGATGTCCAAATAGTTGGCGGCCTGAAAAGGAAACGTAACAGTACCGTGAAGATTAGAGGCGTGGGGTGGCAGTGGGGGAAAAAAAACACTGTGAAGGACTGACAGACGCCTTAGCATTTCAAGGAAAATATCAAGACCTACAGGCAGCAGTATTTATTTCAGGGACTACAATGCATGAAGCTACTGGTGATTTTCACTACTGTTGTTTTTTTCAGACTGCCGTGGTTTTAATGCTGATGAGGATTAAAAATCATGTTGCGTTAATACAGAAAAACAGCATGAGGCTGCATTGGTGTGGGCGTCTCGTCTCAGGTACCACTTCGACAATTAACTAGTACCCCGATCTGTATCTGCATCAGGAAAAACATGCAAGGTGTAAATGCACGCAGAAAGCATCGTGATCAGAGTGCGATTTCATCGGTTATGTTCTGATCTCAGCCAGGTGTAATTTAAGAAATAAAAATCTGTCCAGCAAGTTCAAAGGTCACCTAACTCCAGCTCTTCCTGCTAGCTTTAACAAGCTACAAGTAGTAGCAGTAGTTAGCAAGTCTTCCCTTCTAAAAAAGTTATTGAATGAAGCTGACAACGAGAAAATGCAAAGGCTGTGAATCAGATCTTAATTATCCAAACAATGTATCCAGGTACAAATGGTGCCTATTATCCAGGAAGGACAGTTTGAGTAATAGATCCATGAATTTGAAAACTTGTCAGATGTCAAAATACAGCAGTTTCTATTTCTAAGATGATATTGATTACTTTCAACCATATCTGAGCACTACTGCTACATTTCAAAGCCATCAGCTGGCTTACACACTAGGCTGAGGTCACCGAACAAAGCATCAACTCCACTCCTGCTGAGTTCCAGTAAACTCATAATACCTGTTTAACCTCACATGGTGACAACGCCTCGCACTCATTTGGTATGGGAGCAACCGCTCGCTCATCCGCTCTTCAGCACCAACTAGCTTTGTGCACGTAAATCACATTCAAAAAAGCCGGAGGGGGGCTAATCAACTCAAGTGACGGACGCTGTGACTTGTGTTTCACTTCCTGGAAGCCCCACAGCTTGGCCAACACCTATTTCCCAATCACTGCTCAGGTTACCTTTCACCTGCTCTGCCTGGTTTACCCGTCACATGCTAACCAGTGAAAATCCTTTTTAAAGCCCACGATCACTCCTTGTGGCTTTTCACCTTAAAAACCGTCTGTTTAAATCCCTACATAGGCAAACCACCAATCTTCCAGCTGTTGCTAAGCAACTTTTGTATCTCTGTCAACCAAATGAACACGCTCAGCACTCTGCCACAGCAGTGAATGAAATCGACCAGAGGAGAGGAGCGTCACGAAAGAAACATTCACATTTAACTTTACAAACAAGTCAAGAAGAAGCACTGAAGCCAAAGAGAATATCTGCAATGACAACTTTATATAAAAGGTGTATCAAAGTAAATGTCTTGAGAAATCAAATTATAGAACAGTGTGTGTGTTGTGGGGATAAAAATCTGTTAATAATTTAACATTGTGGGGACTCAACTCCTATCTAGGGCAAAAACAAAAAGCTGGTGTGACCAATATTAACCATTACATTCAGGTTTTGTTTTTGGTTAAAGTTCAGGTGAGGGGGTGCAGGTTTGGTGTGGTAATGGTTGTAGTTAAGGTTACTGTCAACCTCAATGTAACGTTATGTAATATAATGTAAATCGTATTTACCAGAATGAGTTCAAACAAGGTGCCTTGATCCACTTTAAGGAACTCCTGGTCCCATACAGGAATGTCATCTGTCCTCTTCTCCTTGTTCTCGTCGTCTTCAGGAGGAGGAGGGTCATCTTTGTGATGGGTGCACCACTGAATCACCTGAGGGGAACAAACACATACCAAAAACAAGGTAAAAAAGGTAGCACATTACAGTAGTCATGACAACATGTAGGGCATGAATCAGTACTGCACTTGGAGCACAAGGGTTTAAAACACATTGTTCTTTGTGTAGTATCACTGTGTGCCCTGTTTCTCTCTTGAAAATGATCATTAATCAGCATGGGTTCCAGATCTCCAACTGAGTTATGACTAAAAGAATTGTAAGAACCCTCGTGTTTTAAATAACTGCAGCTCTGAAACACAAAAAGATCATTCAAAACCTTCTGCTCCCAAAACTGTGATTAGTTGACCGGCAAGAAAAATCTAACAAGGGCAAAGGGGGACACATAGCTTGTGCTTCATGTGTGTGATAGATGAACATAAAAAAAAAAAAAGTGATCTTAACAGGACGTGACGACAAACACTCCACTTTAACACCATTTCTGGTCAACCTAGCTAAAAACAAAAGAACTTTAATACAACATAATATATATAATGTTCATTTTTTGTTGAAACTGAAATGCGTTTGATATTTTGTAGATAGTAGATAGATAATAGACTATTAGAAATGTTTGAAACACCTTTCCGTAGAATGGATTATAATTCAACAGTTTCACAAATTAGGGTCTCCAAAATGAGTTAATTTCAATCTACACCTCTTCAAAAACTGATTTAAAAAAACTGGCAACTCAGTAGGGCTGTCCCGAATACACACACTCGCCTCTCCACACAACAAACAGCGATATCCGCCCGTGAATAACTAATAATAGTTAAAGTTGAATATGAATAATGTTGTGGGGTTATTCCTTATTTCATGGGCTAATTTAGGATTTATATTTTATTATTACATACTTCTATAAACAAAAATAATATGAAGCATTCGAAGACTGATTTGGAGGTTGATTTCAATGGCAATGGTCGAAGCATTCGGGTCAGCCCTACAACTGAGTAAACGATACATGTATACACATTTCAGTATATATAAATATATTATATTTAACTTAAATCAGCATCTCAGTTTAATGCACAAATAAATTAAAAACACAGATGGCAATCACTAACTCGTGCTTGTTCTTTGAAGCAGAGAAAAAAACACCGAAACTACTGTTGGAAGATTTAAGGTGACCATAGTTTCTTCATCAAAACATGAATCATTTTGTCATCATCTACATCATAAAACCTAACAATCAACTCATTCAGTGTGCATGAAACCAATTTAAATCTTTACATATATAGATCTAGGATAACACAAAGCTATGGTGTGTGTTTTGTACCTTTTTGAGGATGGCAGCGTTGACATTAGGGAGGGGGACTGGGTCATCATCTCCTTCATCATCCATTCCCAAATCTGTCAGAAAATCAATGAATAAGTGAGTAATGAGTAAGAGTAAGATGAACCTTTATTAATCCCCACAGGGAAATTAAGGTTTTAAAGCAGCAACATCAGCAAACAGAGTGAAACACAGGAGATGTAAAGGTATACAAAAATTATAAAAACTATAATAGAGATATAAAAGATACAGAGTGAATGGGTGAACATTAATGTGTACAGTACGTACAATAAATAAATGCAATATGTATACATGTGCAGTCTATAAAGTGGTATATAGGATGTATAGTGTAAAGTAAGTGCGCCAGTGGTTGAGTCTAGTATGGTTGCAGATGTAATATATATACCAAAATGTACAGCTGGTGCAAAGTAAAGTCAGCTGTGAAGTGACACCATGGACTCAAAAGTGTGTGATGATACCTTCTAACATGGTCTTGATGGTGACAGACTGTTTTGCTATCTCAACATCCACCTCGAAGATTTCCCCATCGGAGCTCTGTAATTTTATTGTTGGCATTATCTGTGGAAGATAAGAACAAATAGATTATTAAACATGTAAAAAAAAAAAGATGTTTACATGCAGGTTCTGATATTAACATTTTTCCTCATCTGCCACTGTGGCAGGTCACTGAACATTTCTACCGGCTGATTCAGGGAGTTTTTGAAAGAAATTTCAAAGAAGTTATTTGCTAATTATCATCTATTTACCAGTAGGCATGGAAATAAAGCAAAACAATTAACTTTTTATTCTTTTCTTGGAAATGTATAAAATAAATACCAGCTATTGAGAAATATAATTATTAAATCATGTTTATATAAAGTAATTTTCAATAAATGTATAGGTAAATATTTGGGTAATTTGGCAGTAATTCCAAAGAAATTTAAAAACTACTTGCTGATTATTACCTAATTACCATGAAATGTGTGGACCTTTAAAATGAAGTGTTACTATATATATATATATATATATATATATAAAATTTAGGCTTTAGAATTGCTTTTAAAAATAATATTTCTTAATATAAGGAAAACTGCCATGGTGGCAGGTGACCTGAAATTTCCCCCTGCCACAGCCAACATTAGTTATTTGGCAGGTGGCAGGTGCTGATTTCATTCCCTGTTTACATGACTATACATCTGTACAAAATGTGATTAAGTCGCATTAACTAGCTGCTAACTTTAGCAATGACCAGACTTTGACTTAGTGTCAGCTTACTAAGCTATAATACTGTATTTAGGTGATGGCTAGTTGACAACTTAACCTGCTACAGACAGTAAGTTAACACACCATTAACAGGTAGGTAACCTTAGCTACGGAAGTAACCATAACGACAAAACATGGTTAGCTCTATAGCTAACATTTAGCTTGTTTACACATGCTAAACGACGGTGATGCTAAGCAAATAGCTAACATTTAGCTTGCTATTAGGCTGATAATTAACTTGTTAATGCATAAAACACCACATGTTAAACGCTACCTACACATGTGTTTTTAACAATCAAAACAATAATAATAATACGCTAGCATTACCATGCACTATGCTAGCATGTTAGCTTGTTGAGCTAGCCGCCTGGCGACGTCAGGGAGGCCTCTCAGAACAAAGATGTAAACAAAGATGTCATTTACCAAATGTTTTTTTAAAAAGACACATTCCGCTTGGCGAAAGCTACGTACCGTAAATGTTTTTAACTCAGATCCCAGAGGTTGAGATTCCTCTGTAGTCAACAGCAGGGCCTGACAGACGTGGAGGCTCCGACAGACAGACAGCGGGCTGAATCTTTCTGGATGAGATGAGAGCTGCTGCTGCTGGAGGGTAGTGATGGGTTGTTCAGAACGAGCCGGTTCAAAGAGCCGGCTCTTTTAAGAGAACGATAAGAGCCGGCTCCCGTCCGAGAGCCGTTTTTTTTTCTTCTTTTTTTTTTTTTAAAGGAACTGTTTGTAACTTTTTACACGTATAAATCTACCGGGTCGGCGTCCCATGCGCGCTCGCATATGCGCCCTCACGTGTGGCTACGCTCTTCAGACAAGACTCCAACACAAATTACACGGAATCACCAAAACCTCAAAGTTATATCTAGCGAAGCCCATCTTGCAAAACAGTGTTGGCAGCGGTCGGAGGACACGGGGGAGACCATAGCTTTGGTCTCCAGGGTCGGAGTCTCTGCTGTACTCTGCTCCTCTGCTCCTCTGCCTGCTTGCCTTCACTCACAGACCACGCTCGTTCTCGCGCTCCACTCTTACGTGCATGCGTGCACACTACACACTGCAGAAGACTTTGTAGCTCTGAGAATGTCTAGTAAATGTACAGTGGACGTTTGTGCAGAAATAACTGCTGCAGCTCCTCCAGACCAACAGAGGTTTCCCGTGTCTTGTGAAGTGACGGGGCGACGCATTGCTCTAAACAGTGAGGCGACACACGTCAGCTAAAACCACAATATCTCTTTATTTCAGCTGCTTGGCGGTAATGTTAGCTGACCAGACGGAGGTCTCACCATGAATCAGTGCTGATCCTAGTGTTGGCTTTTCATGCTTCAGCCTCCCGACCAGGAAAAGGGGAGACACCGGCATCCGGTCGGAGACGATAACGTTTCTCGCTGCATAGCCCCGTCACTTCACAAGACACGGAAAACCTCTGTTGGTCTGGAGGAGCTGCAGCAGTTATTTCTGCACAAACGTCCACTGTGCATTCACTAGATATTCTCAGAGCTACTAACTCTTCTGCAGTGTGTAGTGTGTGCGCATGAACGTAAGAGTGGAGCGCGAGAACGCGCGCGGTGCGTGAGTGAAGGCAAGCAGGCAGAGGAGCAGAGACTCTGGCCCTGGAGACCAAAGTTACGGTCTCCCCTGTGTCTTCTGGCCGTGGTCGGGGGGCTGAAGCAGGAAGAGTTGACACTGTTTAACAGACGGGCTTCACTAGATATAACTTTGAGGTTTTGGTGCTTCCGTGTAGTTTGTGTTGGAGTCTGAGTCTGAACAGCGCAGCCCCGCACGAGCACGCAACAGTCCCTTTAATTCAAGGCGAAATGACCGGATGATTTTCTCTGCTTCACGGGCACTCCATGCACTGACTGTGACTGAATGTTGTGTTAATGATGTCCGTGCGACCAATCAGGTGATGACAGGCAAGGATCAAACCGTCAAGCAGGGAGGGGCGTGGGTGCACGGCGTGCTGGCGGTCTACAGGTACAGAGCAGGAGGGAGAGGAGGAGAGAAAGAGAGAGGCATGTGGTGCGCGAATAGCAGACAAGATGAGTGACAGTCGGAAACGAAGCAGCATGTAAAATTACGGTATTCAGGAAATTATAAGGTTTAGTATAATTAGAATAATTTAAGTGATATATATGCGCACACATACTAATCAAAGGTCAAAACAGCGCTAAATTTGGCTGAATTATAAAAGGCAAAAGTGGTAAAATGAAGAGCCGTTTGGGAGCCGAAAGAGCCGGCTCCTCTTGGTGAGCTGAGCCAAATGATCTGGCTCACTATAAAGAGCCGTAATTCCCATCACTAGTGGTGAGCGGCCGCCCGGAGGCTGACGATCGCTTTGTCAGATACCGGAGCAAGAAAGGCAAGGCCTATAGAAAGGAGGATGGATTATGCGTCATCAACGCGTCGTATAACACATGCGCAGTAAAATCTGGTCTGCACTTCAGTTACACTGCGCATGCGTCATATCCCACACAACAAGACCAGTGACCTAGTCTCCTTCTATAGGCCTTGGCAGGAAGGAGGGGTGGCCCGCCTCATAAAGGGCTGATTTTCCTGTTTTTATTTTCATTTTTTTTTCTTTGCATCAACACACTAAATAAATATTAGGCAATATTTAGCACATGCACGTCATAGCATTTTTTTGGATGACATTCTGGTTATTTAATATTATTTTAAATGCACAACCCACAGGTATTTAAGATGTTTTACCACACATTATGTGAATTTATCCTTGTCCAGTATTGACTTACAGCCCTACAACTGAGTAAACGATACATATATACACATTTATATATATAATATTATATTATATATATATATATATATATATAATATTATATTATATATATATAACATAATTGTATTATATAATATATATGTATGTATTATATAATATATGTATTATATATATTATGTATGTATTATATAATATATAATATAATAATAATAATATATATAATATTATATAATATTATATTATATATATTATATATTAAACTGAGATGCTGATCTAAGTCAAATATAATATATTTGACTTAAATCAGAATCTCAGTTTAATGCACAAATAAATTAAAAACACAGATGGTAATCACTAACTCGTGCTTGTTTTTTGAAGCAGAGAAAAAAACAGAAGAAAAAGAAGATGGAAGATTTAAGGTGACCATAGTTTCTTCATCAAAACACAGGTATGTTTTACCACACATTATGTTAATTTAGCCTTGTCCAGTATTGACTTACAGCCTTACAAAAAAGTAAGTATTGACTTACTTTTGGAAAATATGCTTTAGGTCTATGTGCCATCATACTGTAGCTAAACTATATTCTATAATTTAGTTAAAAAAAAAAGAAAAGTGGATTAATGTAGTTATTCTTTAAACTACCACGGGGTGGCGCTTTCTCCTTGTGGTCCTCGAAAGCTCTCATTTCCTAGCTGGGTGCATAAATACCACTTTATCTATTTCTACATGTTGCATCACTACTGGTTTTATTTTCATAAATAATATAAATGTTTTGTAGCTTTTGTTGTCAAGCAACACAGCGCTTTTTTTTTTTTACTTTTTATTATTCACAAGATGAATGAATTCACAAACAGTAAGGCAAAAATCATTACAATAACAAAGTTATGTGTTCAGTACGCAGATTGGAACACACTGATACACTGCAACCAGGAATAAACTAGGACACATTTAGAATGTTTAGTTTTCAAATTAACGTCAAGGGTCTAAATATTGTATATTCGTGACATCACGAATGGGTAGAAATGGGCTGTGTGTATTTCCCTGTGGATTGAGTGTTTCGATTTTCACAGTATTTATATAGGACTTAAACCTGCTTTATAATAAAAAAAACATGAAATCTCACTTTTTTATAATATGGGACCTTTAAAACTGGAGTCAAATTCCTTGTATGTGTACACATACTTGGCCAATAAAGCTGTTTCTGATTTACATGAAATGGAATTACTCAAGTAAATTACAAAATTATAGATAGATAGATAGATAGATAGATAGATAGATAGATAGTAACTTTATTAATCCCGAGGGAAATTCAAGTTTCCAGCATCACAGTTCCATAGTGCAAAACATGTTAGTAAAAAGGCAGTAAAAAAGTTAGTAGTGCAAAGTACAAAGTACAAAAAAATATACCAGATATAAAAATACAAGATCTGAAGAAAAATGTTTAAACTGAATATAGTGCAGGGTAACAGCTGTGATACATGACTATTAAAAAAGTGAATATAGTGCAGAAAAGACTCTTAAAAATGATTATAGTGCAGGGTAACTCCAGTAGCTTAGTCTATGAAAGTGCACTGTATGCATTATTATCTGTATGACAGTGCTTGAGTAAATGTACTATCCCACCACTGCAGATAGGTAAATAACACAAAAAAAGGCAACCAAATGTTTTTCCAGCTCTCCACATCATCTTCATGCTTTTATTTAGAAGGTTATAACCGGAAGTTTGGTGTTTTATTGCGGAGAGCTCGACACAAACTCATTTCCAGGGTGGATCCAAGGCCTATAGAAGGAGGCTAGGACACTGGTCCTTGGTGAGGGGTATTACGCATGCGCAGTGTAACTGAAGCTGCGGTCGAGTGCGGACCAGATTCTACTGCGCATGTGTGGTACCCCCTAAAGCTATGACGTATTGATGACGCATGTCTAAACCTCCTTTCCATAGTCCTTGGGTGGATCACCAACTGACGTCTCTCTCTCTCTCCCTCCCTCTCTCTCTTCAGTTTCAATTCAGTCAAATCATCGCGATCTGGCGGCCAGGGAGGTTCATACATACATGCGTCTTCTACTGACAAGAGAGCAGATAACACCTTTAGTGTAATCTCCAGAAAAGACGAGAGACATCTGGAGGGAGTCGTCGTCGTCTCCTTAACCGAAAATTAGTTAAACATCGAAAAACACACAGAAAAATGGACGAAAAGGTTTTCACGAAAGAGCTTGATCTGTGGATCGAGCAGCTCAACGAATGCAAGCAGCTGTCGGAGGGACAAGTGAAGACACTATGTGAAAAGGTGAGATATATTTTTAATTAAAATAATCCTCTTCTCAACCCTTAACTTGGTGTCAAACTTCTTCTCCTCCTTTACCGCCACCTTCCAGACACTCTCAAAATGGCGTCTGTAGTTCACATTTCACTGCGCCGTATATTTAAACAACCGTTAAGCGTTCTAACTGATTTTGTCCGTTAGAACCGTTTGAATTATGAATGAATGAAAGAGTTTATTTCAAACATAAAAACAGATACAAAATAATAACAAACAAAACAAGAGTAATAGTGTCCAGAAAAAGGAGTAGGTAGAAGTAAAACTTATATTTCCCTATACCCCTTTCTCACTTCTCCTCTAATAACTCATATATCATAGAATGATAATATAATATAATAATGTAGTATGTCAAAAGTTTAATAGCATAGTGTGTCATTATAAAATAATATAGGATATCAAAAAAGTCATAGTATAGCATGTCATAAAATAATATAATATTTAATTAAATAATAATATAGTATGTCAAAAAGATTAATAGCATAGTATGTCATTATAAAATAATATAGTAGGACATTAAATAATATAGGATATCAAAAAAGTCATAGTACAGCATGTCATAAAATAATATAATATTTCATTAAATAATAATATAGTAGGAAATTAAATAATAATAATATAGGATATAAAAAAGTCATAGTTTAGTATGTCAAAAAAATTAATAGCATAGTATATAATTGTAAAATAATATAGCAGGACATTAAATAATATAGGATATTAAAAAAAAGTCATAGTATAGCATGTCATAATATAATATTTCATTAAATAATAATATAGTAGGACATTAAATAATATAGGATATAAAAAAAAGTCATAGTATAGCATGTCATAATATAATATTTCATTAAATAATAATATAGTAGGAAATTAAATAATAATATAGGATATAAAACAGTCATAGTTTAGTATGTCATAAAATAATAATATAGTATATCAAAAAATAATAATATAGTATGTCAAAAAGATTAATAGCATAGTATGTCATTATAAAATAATATAGTAGGACATTAAATAATATAGGATATAAAAAAAGTCATAGTATAGCATGTCATAATATAATATTTCATTAAATAATAATATAGTAGGACATTAAATAATATAGGATATAAAAAGTCATAGTATAGCATGTCATAATATAATATTTCATTAAATAATAATATAGTAGGACATTAAATAATATAGGATATCAAAAAAGTCATAGTATAGCATGTCATAAAATAATATAATATTTCATTAAATAATAATATAGTAGGAAATTAAATAATAATAATAATATAGGATATAAAAAAGTCATAGTTTAGTATGTCATAAAATAATATAGTATGTCAAAAAGATTAATAGCATAGTATGTCATTTTAAAATAATATAGTAGGACATTACATAATATAGGATATAAAAAAGTCATAGTATAGCATGTCATAAAATAATATAATATTTCATTAAATAATAATATAGTAGGAAATTAAATAATAATAATATAGGATATAAAAAAAGTCATAGTTTAGTATGTCATAAAATAATAATATAGTATGTCAAAAAATAATAATATAGTATGTCAAAAAGATTAATAGCATAGTATGTCATTGTAAAATAATATAGTAGGACATTAAATAATATAGGACATCAAAAAGTCATAGTATAGCATGTCACAAAATAATATAATATTTAATTAAATAATAATATAGTAAGAAATTAAATAATAATATAGGATATAAAAAAGTCATAGTTTAGTATGTCATGAAATAATAATATAGTGTCCCAGATTTATTTATATCCCAAATTAAATATATGAACAGCATCCCAAGTTTATTTACAACCCACATATCCATCCGGAGTTAAAAAAGTAGATATAAACCAACCCTTAACACAACCCTTATCACAACTCTTCCTCAACCATATACCTCCCAAAAATATCTGCGAAATAAAGACTTTAAAGCACACCTTGTTGTTAATAGTGGGTTTACTAAGCCAGGAGAGGAGAGTTCAGCCATACTGTGGATTCAAGTCACATACCACATTTACAGCCTCTCCTTCATTCAGACTGTCAGTGTGACCTGTAACATCTCTTTTAGCTGTGGCAGTAAAAGTCCTCTGACAGTTTCATGTCACAGGTTGTCTGCATGTAAGTGTGGTAGAAACAGTAAACAGTTGCAATTAACCTCTGACCTCAACCCTTCATCTAGCTTCTTATTTACCTCGCTTGTCAATTTTCATAAAACCATGACATCATGTGATGGTCAAAGACATGTCATATTAGTGGGGACTCTTAACTAAAAAGGTAGATGAATTATTGTATCAAACAAACACCAATATTTTGAGCCTTTATGTTGTGAAATAATTTATCCTAGCAGCACAATGAAGCCCTGAAAAGGTTGGTACTGTGCAGTTAAAGTGTGGGTAAATGTGCACACAATTACTCTGCTTTTCTTAAAGGTAAACAGTTGCAATTGACCTCTGACCTCAACCCTTCATCTAGCTTCTTATTTACCCCTCTTGTCAATATGTAGTTTGACAGACTTGTTACCAAGGCAATGAGGTAGGCAATTTTCATAAAACCATGACATCATATGATGGTCAAAGACATGTCATATTAGTGGGGACTCTTAACTAAAAGGTAGATGAATTATGGTATCAAACAAACACTATCCTGAAGTAATTTATCCTAATGCAATGGGCAGCACATTGAAGCCCCGAAAAGGTTAGTAAACGCATACTGTACAGTTAAAATGTGGGTGAATGTGCACAAAGTTACTCTGTTTTTCTCACATGTAAACAGTTGCAGTTAACCTCTTAGCCCTGCCCTTCATCTAGCTTCTTATTTACTTCTCTAGTCAATAAGTAGTGAGACTGACGTGTTAACAAGGCAATAAAGTAGTCAATTTTCAAACATAATCATGACATTATATGGTCAAAAACACGTCATGTGTGAACCATATTAATCCACAGCTCTTGTTTCTGGTTTACTTATCCACATTTTAGGACAGTTATGTTGTTATTTATACAGAGAAACATAGACTTCAATGCAAGCTAATGACGTGGGCGACTGAACTCATTTGATGGCTAGACTTCAGGTCATCTTCGAGGCCACATAGGTGTTGTCATCTGTCTGTGGCTTTGACCTTTTATCCACGTAACTAGTGGTTGCTTGTTGCTGAGCCAGGAGTTTGATCTTATTTAACTGCCACACACTTATTCCTAAAAAAAATACAAAATTAATACATAACAACAATTATTTATATATAATTATATTATTATTTTCAGTATCCACACACATGTTTGTCTGTCTGCTCTTGCTTTGGCTGGTAATTGGCCAACTGAGTCTGCAGACTTGTGAGCTGGAGCTTAACCCCAATCTCTCCTCAACATCCTTTCTGCTCAGACTATCTGCTGATTTCCAGCCCTAGATATCTGGGTTAAACAGAAAAACGTCACCCTTAAACCATAGACTCTTATCATCAAATGGGGTGTTGCTTGTTTCTTTAATTTTTTTGCAATTTGCTTCAACTTGCCATCTTTTTTTTATCCATTTTCCATAAAGCCCTATTGTCAGTTTGTAAGTTTTTTTTCCTGATATCCTGGATTTCTTTAGATTTTCTGTTCAGCTTAACCATGATAACAGAGGCTAAATTTGGACAGATGTTTTTCTTTTTTATTGCCATTTGCTAAATATCTTTTTCATTCTTTAGTGCAGCTGGTGAAAGGCCCACTACCATATTTGGAGTGCTGTGCGCTGGAGGTCAATGGCACGCTATAGCCAAGTGGCTGCTCGTTAATCCCAGCATTTCTTTTCTTTTCTTTGTCCTCATCTTTTATATGGTCAGTTTAAAATTCCCTGCTTCTTACCTTGTGGATAGGAAGCTTAGGATGACATGGAGATGACTGTTGTGCCTTTTGGAGGAAATTGACAGTTTTCATTTGACTTATTTTGACTTCACATGCTTTTCCCCAGCTGATATGCTTTGACATGTCGCTGCACAATCAGATTGATTTGTAGGCCTCGTGAACAGTTGTGTTATATATCCACAGAAAAAAAAAACCTCAAAGAACATGTCGATGCACGAACAGCACGAATAATGTTGTTTTTCTTTCCTTTTGCCCCTCACTGTTTCCTCCCTAATGCAGCGAAGATGTCATAAAAATAGTCGAGAGGAAAAAGGAAACCTACAGTTTCCGACCCCTGAGGCTGCATCATTGTCACAGCTCTTATGAGCTTCAAACTACCGTCTACCTGCACTTAGCTATCCACCTCTCTTGAACCAGAATGCACCCACATCCTCCCTCATTTATAAATAGCAGAGGATATGATTGATTTGGAGTTACATCACTAACACTATCAAATCCATTGTTGCTAAGGGGATCAGGGCGTGTGACTCAGGATAACACTGTTCATTGTGACTCAGAGAGCGGCCGTCTCTGTTTTGGGATGTACGGGGGTGTGGAGGAATGTGATGTGCTGTGTAATCCGTCCTCAGTCTTTTCAATCCTGCTTGCCAGCTTTCTCAGGAAAGGCTCCAGAGTTTCTGTCTGGTGTCTAGTGTGTGCTGGGGAGGAGGGAATACTTGTCAGCTTCATCTTGTTTATCATAATCAATGCAAAATTTTCTCAGCATTGCAGTATTTCCCCCCCTCTCTAAGCGTTTGTTTCTTCGTTTGCAGAGTAGTGATGTCATCTGCTTGATCATTTAATCGTGTTTAAATTGAATGCAGACAACGCTCTGTTCACCAGAAATTGGTTTTATGTTCCTGTCAATTAAACAGTAAATTTAATTAAATGTGTAACACGTACCTCAGACAGAGACATATCCTTTTCACTACCTTTTTCCCCCCTCTGTTCAAAAATAAACCTTTTGAGAGTTACATAACCATTCAGACATTGTTTTTGTCCTCAAGCCCTTCGTTGTATATACCTTCGCTCATTTGATTCCCTTTTAAAGCACCGTCAGCTAACCGTTGAGGGTAAATTATCTTAAAGCGAAGATCAAAACATGCTTTAAACCCAGAGAGATTTATATAAGGCAGCAACAGTACAGCAGCGTTAAAAGGAAATTTGCTGATAAAGATGTGATTTTTCTCTTCAAACATTAATGCCATATGACATCATCTAAAGTGTGTCAGTATGACGTAATAATATGTGGTCATGCGGCGATATTTGCCCCACTTCCTGGAGCTGAAGCCTTCTGTATGACCTCTGTCTGTATTAAAACCAGTTTGATGCAGCTAGTCAGGGCGGCAAATAAAGCTGTGTTTGCCAGCTGAGGTCACGGTTTTACTAAGAATAATGAGTCAGTTGGTGAGAAGGACCGTTCCACCTGATGGTTTGTTTTCCTATAACAACGCCGGATATAATGAACTAAATTTGCATTGCGTTTCCATTTAGCAGAGCAGAAATCCCAAGATAGTGTTCTAGTGATATAAAAACTGTACAAACTGATATCAGAAACACAAAGTATGCAACAAAACAGTGAACATACTCGAATCAAAAAGACTGACGTGGACAAAATGTTAAATGCATCTCAGCAAAATGTCCTAGAAAACAGACACAATGTGCCGTCCTTTGGCTGCTGCTGGTGCTGATTTTTACACTGATTATAGTGCTGTTGTCAGGAAGATGCTTAACTTTTAAGCTACAATAAACATCTTGTGCGAGGTGAGGTCATTGTCTGTGGTTGTAGTTGTGCCTGGTCGTCAGGCTTAAAGTCTCCAGGAGAACCTTTGGCCGTGTTTAACTCACTTTAATGGGATTATATTGCGGCAGCCGTTAAAATGCTGACTTCGCTTCTCAGCACTCAGCTAAGCAGTTTGTTGACTGTGTGACGTCTGGCGTCTTTGGCACAGCTGTGATCTCGGCCGAGGGTCCCTCCCTGTCGCCTCGCCGTGGCATTTCAGCTACAGGTGTGGTCTGTACTTTGGCCGCGGCGCTTAGTAACCTCTGACGTCATCCTTTACCATTCACAACTGGACTGGCACCCACGGTGCACTGTTGGATAAACAGATCTCTCACACACTAAGTTTTGAGGTTATTGCTAAATCCAAGCTTAAATTAGAAGTTATGAAAGCTGGTCACATTGAATTAGTTTACTTCCTCCAGTTTTATGTAATATTTGATTGAATAGAACTTAATCATGTTTGATATTGTATTGTTTTCTGTCATATTTTTGTTGTTTTGTTGCTGATGATTGCAGTGGAATGAGGTTATTTACAACTGCAGGATTTTGACTAAAGATTAAAAGTGTCTTGAGTGGGCAAGGAAAGAATAGGATATAAAAAAAGATGAAAACACTGGCCCACTTCCTCTGCAGTGTCTGATGCAACCTTTAGCTGAACTCGGCAAACGGCGCCAAATAAATGAAATCAGTGGTTTAATATAGCATATAGTGAGAAGACATAACTCATATCTGTCATCAGACCCAGTGGTCAGTGCTGTGGCCTCACAAAAAGTCACGTTAACCAAGTCAGCTGAGCCAATTTAGGACACACAGAGGTGATATCTGACGTGTCAATAAACACATTACTCATGCAGTTCAGTGTACAGAGCTGTAAACAGTTTATTGTATTATTCACTGGCAAAGCAACTTAAGAGTATCCTAATGAATTATGAACTGCATGTGATTATCATAAAGTGGGCATGTCTGTAAAGGAGAGACTCGTGGGTACCCATAGAACCCATCTTCATTCACATATTTTGAGGTCAGAGGTCAAGGGACCCCTTTGAAAATGGCCATACCAGTTTTTCCTCGCCAATATTTAGCGTCAGTTTGTAGCGTTATTTAACCTCCTTCTCCACTCTAGCTTTAAAACTGAGCCTGCTACAACCTAAAAATTGCAAGTTGCATTAATGCGTTAAAGAAATGAGTGCCGTTAAAACGAATTTGCGTTAACACGTTATTATCGCGTTAACTTTGACAGCCCTAAATTTCAGTTCTTTTCAAATTATAGAGTGTATTAAATGTGTTTAATGTTTAGTAAAGAGGATCACAGAGAGACTGACCCGGCCCACTTAAAATGCACATTTGTTTATTTCCCCCTCGTCTCACTCAAAGTAATCAGGAGGATGAAAATATATTGCTGTTCCACTTTAACACAGGCATGTAGCTTTAGAGGTGGAGGCCCTGATCAATCTGTCATCCACAGTCCAGTCATTGAAAGGCCTCCTGCCACATGGTAGTGTGGGCACATGGAGGAGGGTGTGCATGTGGGTGTAATATAGGTCAGCGTTGTGCAGCGCTGCATTCCCGTCCTGGTCACCTTAGGTCTGTCTCTCTGTCCCATATGCCGGGATGACAGGCCAACTTCAGTCGATGTCCGTTCTCTTTCTCTCACCGAGGTCACATTTGCTGTTTAAAGAGAACAGTATGAGGCTGCTCAGAGTGAGCCACAGACAAAACACCGGGCATTTATTAGGGAAGCTTGCCCCATATCTCCGACTCCGTGCGTCAGACATGTCTGGTGGTCATTCAGCTCAGTCTCAGACCTTTTCTCTCTCAGCCTGAGGATTTGTTTGCATCAAAGCTCCTTTTAAAGAGCTCATCCATGACCCCCTTCGTCAGACCAGCCTGCCAAGCTAGACTGACTCCAGAATTGTGACCTTGTTGTGGGTCTCCAGATTTAGTACTGGTGCTGTTTAAAGCTTTCTCATTATTTTTAGTTTTGTTTTAATGGGGCAAGTGCTGCTAAAGGCTGCATAATCATGAGGCACCTGCTTAGTATAAATTATTAATAGAGATGTTCCGATACTATTTTTTCCTTCCCGATACCGATTCCAATACCTGAACTTGCAGTATTGGCCGATACCGAGTACTGATCAGATACCAGCGTGATTAAAAAAATATATAGTTGTACAATATATAGTAAATAATATATAGTCCAAACATAAAATAAGGAGAATCTGTCATTAGACACACAGAGGTGGTTGTTTAAAGCCAAATGATGCTAAGTAAGAAGCTGACCTGCAAAATAAATCTGTAGGCGACCTACTGAGTCATACGCTGCCGCAGCAACTTTTAGACTGCGCTGTGATGATCTGGGTAGAATGAAACATGTCCAAGAAAAACATTTTCCACTTTTAGACTTGTAGTGGCTGACTGTTGTGTTGCTATAGCCGTCCTAGCTATAACTGAGTGCTCTCAGAGTAATAATCATCCACAGACACTTGCGACCGTTTTCCACTCTGTTCTCTGCTTTTGCAGCATCACACTAATTGATTTTAGGAAATGTTGCAGTGCAACCAGAGCTATCTCTCCAAGCGCTGCGAGGCAGGCCCACAGGAAACCAGACACACACACACACACACACACACACACACACACTCGGTAGGGGCTTATTTCCTTGGAGAGATTATGGGGGAGATGTTGGGAGTTGTGTTGTAATCACCGTGTAGCATCTTAGACCCCACTAGAGGCTGGCTGATGTGGAAATTGTGCAGAGATGTTGGCAGGAAGTTGTCCGTTCCTGAAATAAAGATGGAGAACAAAGACTGACAAAGAAAATTACAGTGTGTAGAGCTGAGCATGTGATTACAGTGCAGGATCACATGGATTTTCCTGCATTTCAATGAGCACAACACAGTAAAGCGGCACACAAAATATACACTGTGGAAATTGGACTCTTGAGGCGTTTTAAGCCCCTGTGGGGTTTTTGCCTCATCTGCAGTTTTTGTATATCACTCTTTTTCCTGGTGTTTTTTCAATTTACACTCATTGAACCACATTTAACTGTGTGTGTTTTTTGTTTTCTGCAGGCAAAGGAGATTCTGACCAAGGAGTCAAACGTCCAAGAGGTGAGATGTCCGGTGACGGTGTGTGGCGATGTGCACGGCCAGTTCCACGACCTCATGGAGCTGTTCAAGATCGGAGGGAAATCTCCAGACACAAACTATTTGTTCATGGGAGACTACGTAGACAGAGGGTACTACTCCGTAGAAACCGTCACTTTACTAGTATCTCTAAAGGTCAGTAATCATGTAAAAATTCGCTCCAAAACTGAAATTTCAAAGTGCTTTTTAGGGAAAAAAATTAACAATACCGCTCTGTTTTTTGCTCGTGTTTCAGGTACGCTACCGGGAGCGCATCACAATCCTCAGAGGGAACCACGAGAGCAGACAGATCACACAAGTTTACGGCTTCTATGACGAGTGCCTAAGGAAATATGGTAACGCCAACGTTTGGAAGTACTTCACAGACCTGTTTGATTATCTCCCCCTCACTGCCTTGGTCGACTCTCAGGTGAGAATGTGCATTGGCTGGTTTTGACTTAATGTTGTGACAGAGTTTAATGTTGCATTGTAGAATGAAATATACAACACTACTAGTTTGGGAAATATTGGTTTGATGATGTGATGGATACAGTATTTACTACTTATACTAACAGTTTCCTCTTGTTCCTTCCAGATTTTCTGCCTTCATGGAGGCCTGTCACCGTCCATAGATACTTTGGATCACATCAGAGCACTGGACCGTTTACAGGAAGTGCCACATGAGGTAAAGATGATACTTAATTTTGATGTTCCTGGCCATGAAGCGGCTTATAGCTTTGCTTTTAAAAGTTATACAGACATTTAAGTACAGTAAAATAAAGAATTGAACAGAAAACGACAGGATTTGGTTGCAAAATAACAGATGTATGTCAGTAAAAATAACTTGATCATGACCAATACTAAGAAGCAAAAAGGAAGCAATGTGTTGATATTCTCTTTAACTCTGTGGTTGCTGTTAAGGTAATCAATACCAGGACTGTGTTGGTGTTTCCTTGCTAACCTGCTCCTCTCCCTCTTTGTCCTCTGCAGGGTCCCATGTGTGACCTGCTGTGGTCCGACCCCGACGACCGCGGTGGCTGGGGCATCTCCCCTCGAGGAGCCGGTTACACTTTCGGCCAGGACATCTCTGAGACTTTCAACCACGCCAACCGCCTCACACTGGTGTCCCGTGCCCACCAGCTGGTTATGGAGGTATGTGTTTATGTAATTTTAGTATAATTCAGGTTACAGTACATAGACTTCCCAGATAACAGTCAAGAAGTTCCCACTACAGTGGTGTTTGTTCATTCTACTTGAATGAATGCTTAACAAAAACTGATCTAAATAAGCATAAACGAAACAAAAAATCCTCCCAACCACCACTGTTACAGAAAATAATAGGACAGTTGTTATTCCAGCAGCTAGCACTCTCATATCGAGTTCAAAAACAGTACATTTGCATCACAGAAGCACTTTTTCCTGAATTATACATCTCTGTTGAATAATGCATCTGCTTCCCCCAGGGTTACAACTGGTGCCATGAGAGGAATGTGGTGACAATATTTAGTGCTCCCAACTACTGCTACCGCTGTGGCAACCAGGCAGCTATCATGGAACTAGACGACACCCTCAAATACTCGTTGTAAGTATCACAAAAGACTGGAGCATGTAATACTGTGGATACCTCAAAGCTGAAACTCTGCATGATTTTTGTTTTTTCAAATGTTTAAAGCCCCAGCCAGTGTTACTTTCTGTTTTTTAGTTAACGTTTTTACTCAAACAGAGAATGGAGGTACGGCTAATAGTCAGACGCAATTCATTACCATGGCAACCAGATTGCATCGTTTTTCAACCCAGTTTAGATGAACCCAGATTAGATGAATTTACTGTTTATCAGACCACAAATGAGACACGAATTAGCACAACACACCGACTCTCTCACTCACTCTCTTCTTTACCGTCTCCTGCTGAATTTGAATGAATCATTTTGGAGGTGCACCGTCCACCAGCACCGGCCACTCTCGTCTCAGCTCCCAGCACCGACACCAAAGTCGTGCGCTCCCCGTCGTCCAGACCTGTTAGAGGTCGACAAACCTCCAAAACGGCATCGGCTGCTTTCCGTTAATTTATCTCCCGGAGGAGACGGTAAAGAAGAGAGCGAGTGAGAGAGACAGTCAGTGTTCTTGTGTTAATTTGACCTGTGGGATTTCATCTAATCCATTGTGTTGATTGAATCCGTTCTCGGCAAACACAAGTGCCATTGTGAAAATACACACACTAAACTAAGGTGGTGGAAACTAAAAAATAAAATGAAAACCCTCAGTTGGCTTATGCAACAAGTTGGGCTAGTTAACTACACCTAACTAGCTAACTAACTAGAAGACAAACTGACCGCTGCTCAGACTCAATTTTAGCAACAACCTTCTTTTAATTTTGAGCACAAAATTTGTCATTTGTCAAAAACAAATTGGCAAACCGTGTGGTTAACTTAGTCAGGAAATGACACAAATGAAATATAGAAATGCCAATATACACTGGGGGGACTTTAATACCTGAAATGGTGATACAGGTTTTGCAAAACTCTAATTACGTGCGTATGCATCATTGTCAAACCACATTTAGTATCATGCTCACAATATGTATGACTTGATTTAATGATTGGTTGACTAATGTTTTTTCTACTTTTTTTTTTTTTTTTCTTCTCCTCACCAGTTTGCAGTTTGATCCTGCGCCTCGCAGAGGAGAGCCTCACGTCACTCGCCGCACCCCAGATTACTTCCTGTAAATTCTGACCTTTGACCCTTGTACAGTCAGGTCCAGTATTGCCATGATGATGTACGACCTTCAACCGATAACAACGCGAATGAGGAAGGGATGGGTGGGAGACTGGGGGGGGTGGGGCTACACAGCAGTGCACATTGTATATCCACACAAAGACCTATTTAAGCATTTAGCAAAAAACAATGTCTGTGTGTCTATGAATGGACCAAAAGGTGTGTGCCATAATCATTACAATATTCATTGCTGAGGACTTGTATTGAAAACCTCCCCTGCTATGTAACACAACAGAGATGTTTAAATTCCTCATCCTGTACCTGGTGTAGCTGGACCGATGACACCGAGGTCCAAGACGAAAACATTTGCTACTTCAGATGCGGCTGTTTGAACCCCACATGCCATGGCTTATATTTAGGAGATCTGAACGTGATCTGTTTGCACTTTTGTAAATCTAAACAAATGTAACATATGTCAAAAGATGAAAATTATTTCACACTACAGATGTTTTTTGTTTTTTTTCTCTTTTTGATTTTTAAAAAATTCCAAATAAAGCCCCCATCAGGCAAGTTTTACACAAGGTTTCTTTGTCCTGGGTAACTTTTAAGGAAAGCCCTTCTTTTATGCAGTCACACAGCTTGGTGTATATGATAGACAGATGATGGAGTGTTCATCCACATCAACTCACTGACTCCCTCTGAACTACATAGCCTGTTAACCAAACCATTTGAATAATAAAGACGAAGGTGGCTCCTTGATGCGAGTGTGCTGTTTTTCTGTCTTTTCTCTTTATGATACTGAAAAACATCGCCCTGAATGAGATGGCAACTGGTGTTATTATAGTCTGGCTTACAAGGTCCTTTTGACATGTGATTAAATTTGAACTGAACTACCTGGAAGTCAGCCAGTTCAGCACCCAGCCAGTAGGTCAGCCATCTGGGCTGCAGGTTGGCTGGCAGCGCTACAACTGAGGAATTAGTTCAGGGTGTGTGGTTTGGAGAGGTTTGCATGCTGTCTGCCTTCCTCTTGAAGAGTGGTACTGTAATGGTAACTAAACCTTCTCACAGATACACAGGACATCTTGTTTTTCATTAAAAAAGTTATTTTTATCAAGAAAAGCAAAGATTTTATGTGTCCCACACACCAGTGCCAACATTTACCACCATCTTGCCAGTAAAGAAGAATCATCAGTGTGAGCAGAGTGACCATTGTCAGACATTTTGACATTTCGGTTGGAAAAGCAGGTGTATTAAATAACATAAACGATAGCTGCATTCCCTATAGGGGAGGCCCTGATGTTGTGCATGCTGGTATAGCTTACTGGGACTACAAATTAGAAGCATTCTTGACCCTTTTACTGTTATTAGAAGGCTAAACTATACGATCCTGTAGGCTTTACCTTTGAACAGTGGCTTTCTTTTTAAAAATTAATTTCTCCATGTTGGTGTAAAATTATGAGTCTATAAAGTTTTTGATCTAAGACGACCAAGATGTGGATCTTTAAAAACAGGTCACTCCTGTTATGCAGCATGCAACGTTTATTTTCCCATGAATTACTTCCTCATATTTTCTTTCTTATGTGTCAAATATTTGTAACAAATAGCTTAAATTATAGATTAAGGTCTTCTTTATAACATAATCAAAGAATAATGCATATTACAAATACTTTTTTTTTGCATATATTCAGTTTTAACAGTTTTCTTCATCTCCTTGTATTTTTATATCTGGTATATTTTTTTGTACTTTGTACTTTGCACTACTAACATGTTTTGCACTATGGAACTGTGATGCTGGAAACTTTAATTTCCCTCGGGATCAATAAAGTTTCTATCCATCTATCTATCTATATATCTATATATGTTTAGGATAGGTCGTTGGGCTGCAAGTCTCGCGAGAGTTATTGGACGCAACTTGGGAGGTTACTTTCAAGACCATAAAGTATAAACTGTCACTCATGTCTTATTTTTCCATGTTTCATGATGTTAACCTGTTTCTCACTCTCTTAAAGTTCCACCCTGTTTGGCTAAATTATGAAAACAGTTGGTCCGATCAAAAGAATGTAAAAAGATAGTTGATATAGTTATAAAAATATAAAAGGATAGCTAACTAAATCTGGATCAGTCACAGTGCTATATGTCTAATTTAGCTCCTAATCCTCCACCCTTTTTACACTATTGTTTCAACCCTGTCATTTTGTAGCAGTGATATTATCTTAAAATAGAAAAATTATGGACTTTTTAAAAGCAGCCACATTAGAGTAGGGAGTGTTTTTTTTTGAGGTAACGTTTCCCTCTATTTCTGATATTAATTAATTGATTAATTTCTGAAACCCAACTTCCGGTCTCACTCTGGTTGATGGTGTCCACTTGACGCAGCCGCAGAGACCGATGACGGTGACTCTGTCATTGGCTCACAGCGCTGCTTCCTCTGCTGTGTTATTGGCTCACCGTTTAATAGAGAAGCTGCCATACACACACACACACACACACACATATACACTAGAGAGAATACATCATCTCTCCCTGGAAGCATGTTGTGAATTTTTATGGTGTGACAATGATGTCAGCGTTTTACATTGAGCCTGTAAACAAAACCAGAGACTAATTCCTCTGCATTTGTTTCAATAAGGTTCAGTTTATTCATTAATATATCTAATTTTCGATGTGTATATGCAAAATTACAATCACATTCAGACAGCCTATAGTCTTAATGCTAATAATATTTATTCCTAAACCTGAAATTCGGTCAATAAAAGCAGTGGTGTCGTGGTCGTTGATGAGGTAGTACACCCACGTGGGTGTACTACTAGTCCAGGGGTCTGCAACCTGCAGCTCTTTAGCTCTTCTCCAGTGGCTCCCTGTGGATTTTTAAAAATGGAAAGGAATAACTGTTTTTTTTTGTTTACATTTTCATTTTTATTTATAATTGTTGAAGGTCTATGGCACGACGGTACGACGGAGTATTAGGGCCACATTGAGGGAAAAAAAATAAACCTGAGATTTCGAGAATAAAGTCATAACTCTACGAGAAAAAAAGTCGGAATATTATGAGAATAAAGTCATAATATTATAAAGTAGTAATTTAACGTGTTATATTCTTTTTTTCTCGTAAAGTTATGACTTTATTGTCATAATATTACGACTTTTTTTCTCTTATGACTTTATTCTCGTAATATTACGACTTTTTTCTCGTAAAGTTATGACTTTATTCTCGTAATATTACAACTTTTTTCTGGTAAAGTTATCACTTTATTCTCGTAACATTACGACTTTTTTTCTCTTATGACTTTATTCTGGTAATATTACAAATTTTTTTCTCATAAAGTTATGACTTTATTCACGTAATGTTACAACTTTTTTCTGGAAAAGTTAACACTACGACTTTTTTTCTCGTAAACCGATGACTTTATTCTTGTAATGTTATGACTTTTTTCTCGTAATATTATGACTTTATTCTGGTAATATTACGACTTTTTTCCCGTAAACCAATCTGCTTGTGACTTTGTGGTGACTTGCAATTTTCCCCGTTGGGCATAGCGTAACAAAGACGGTGAAATGTTAACCTGCACTTGACCCACGTGTGCTCAGTTTGATTGACAGCAAATAAAGCCCCGTGATCACAGCATGCCCTGCTTTCTTTACAGCCATTGGATAAAAGCCAGATTTTCTCAGAAAATGGCTGAAATTGCCTGAAAGTTGCACCAAACGTCCCATTTCAGAACCTAAAGCTAACCTGATTCTTTGTGTTTGCAACAGGCCACCATACCTCAATGGGAGAGACCTGCGCCAGACACTAATGTGGTAAGTAGAGGTCGACAGAGGTCACTTTAAAATGAACAACAATGCGCTGTCAAGGAAGAATGCATCAATCTGAGTGTATGATCTAGTGATCCTGTGTAAGTCAGTGTGCGTGCTTGACACAGGCCCAGCTACAATATATTTCCTGGTCTATTTGGCCCACCATTCAAAATGCAAACCTGAGTCTCTGCCACAAAAAGACGCCACACATCAGACAAAAGCAGCGATCAAAGACTGAATCTGCTCTTCCTTTCAGGGCCTGCTCACTGAAGCACAGAGACACGTATCATGTTAATTAATAATCATCGCATCTTAAATTAAACCTGTTAGGTTCCTTTGTAAACACGATGAAACAGCTGGCACGATGAAAGAGGGTCGCAAATGGCTGAGGCAATATGCTCAAATTAAACAGGAGTGAAGGTCGCTTTGTTTCAGTGTTCCACTGCTGGCACACGGCCAATATTGATTACTTGCAGAAAAGTGCTCTTATTATCTTTTACAACCATCAGACATTACCTTAAGAAATAAGAATACCTTCAAAACAGTGTATTTAGTTGAGTTATAACCACAATTTTCCTGCAGATTACAGTCATCATCTTTGTAATCGACGATCTGTTATTCCTCAGCACCAGTGAGAAAGGCATTATCCCTCTGAAATCAAAATGATTACATCGTTCACTTTAATTCAGCTCTATTTTAAAAATCTATTTTCCTCCTGCAGCCATCACGCAGTCCCACAGAGGATGTGTGTGTGCTGTAATGACGCCTCTCTCAATAAGTTCTTTATTAAAAAGCAGATTAAAATGTGCCAGGCAGAGCCAGACGCTGCTGCGCTGTGTGTGGGTTCTCTGTTTTCCTGATTGAGCCTCTTCTGCAGCAACAAACCATGTAATCATCCACATTTTCCAGAGCGCTCTCCTCATAATTGAAAATCTCTGTTTTGCAGGTTCACAGTGAAAACAGGCAACTATTTTCTGCTTTGCACAGACTAGGAACAAAGTCATCATTGAAATGAAAAAGATAACCCGTATCTCCCTGCGGATCATGATAATCAGTTTCAGACTCGAATTTCAGATCATTCTTTTATTTACCTCCATTCTCTCAATCATGTTTGTGTTCATTATAAAAAAAAAAAATCAAGATCATGATGCAGCTTTTCGCTTTACATTATGCAGCCATCTGACTCCTGACAAGCCTCCACTCACTGGTGGACTAAAGGGGGCACCAAGGGAGGGTGGAGCGTCCATGTTCAAACAAACCGCAGCAAAAATGCCCTCTTGGATGCCCCTATATGGTAGATGAAACATGATTGAAACATGAAGTGCCCTCTAGGGTGCCCTTCCAGTAGACAAAATGTGATAAAGTGCCCTCTATGGTGCCCTTGTAGTGGAGAAAACGTGATGAAGTGCCCTCTATGGTGCCCTTCCAGTGGAGAAAATGTGATAAACTGATCTCTAAGGTGCCCTTAAATGAAGAACACATGATGAAGTGCCCTCTAGGGTGTCCTTATTTGAAGAAAATATGATCAAGTACCCTCTAGATGACCTTATAAATTGAGAAAGCATGATGCAGTGCCATATAGGCTGCCCTACATGATAGAAAACGTTCTGCAAGCCACTGCCCCACCGTATGCTGCTGGTGCCCTGTTTATTTTTTCCGCCCCCGCCCCTCTGACAATATTTGTCCAACACTGCATCACTCCACTCCATCAAGTTTCAAGTATCTTAAACAGTCACCCCTGTGGCCTATTTTAGATTGTGATAAGCAGTCTCTGGATCGTTTTTTTCCACATTAACATTTCATCCATCACTTCGGAAACACGCTCATCCCAGCTGTCTGATTGTTGTGGCCCTGGACTGGGCAGGCGTCCAACCTGACGCACCCCAGCAGCTCATTCACCGTCCTCATGTGACCGGTATGCATTTCATTTAAGGATGCATCGGGGAAAACTTGAAGATTGTTCCCTATATGTAATAAACGTGCACGTGTCCCTGTGCAAAGAGGAAAAGTTTTTCCATTTTTTCTGCGTTTGATTTCTTCCAGGGAAATCTACGCTTGTGATATTCTTTATTTATGTGTGTGTGTATGACTCACACTACACAGCAAAGTGGCATCTACAACTTTGCAAAAATGTAAACAAACTGAATCACAGGAAAAGCTATTTTTAACACAGTTGGTCAGCTTTCATCGTTTAGCTTTACGCATGTCTCCGTGTGATGACAGAGCAGCCTGAAAGTTGGTTTCTAGATATGGAAGTGACGACATGTTGACCGTCACTGATTAAAGAGGCCGGAGACAAAAAACAGGCGACACAATACAAGAGCTTAATCCAAAGAAACACAACTCTCAGCTGCATCGTGGCGGGACGGAGCCAGTGTGAGCTCCTTTAATAAGGAGACGCCAGGATACGTGATTCTCTCATCAGCACCAATCAAATGCAGTTTATCAGTGGACGTCAGTCTTTGTTGTTGGGCCCACTTGGTAACGACAGCTATTCAGGTACCTGCTGCTGCTGTTCAACATCTAAATTTAAACTCTCTGTGTGTGCCAAGGAGGTTTGGATGAAAGCCCTGATAATTCCAGGCGAGCAGATGCAGATGCCAAGCTATCATGATACAATGGCTGAACCCTGTTGTAAACAACACTATCAGAGATATATGTGTACGACGTGACGGAGGAAAAGATCATGATAGATGGGTTGTTGTTGGATAGTTGGCTGATGATACTAGTTGTGAGGTCGGAGGAGAGGAATCCTGGACGGGGTGGGACAGGGTCACATTGTGCGTCCCCAAAAAAAATCAACAACTGAGTTATATAACAATAGCTTAATAGGGATACATAACATTACATCAGCGGTGCATTGTGAAGTCATGTGATTACCCTGAATAACCTTGAGTAACTCCAAATACGGATGATTGGTATAGAGACAGATGCATATTTATTCATAGTAGCTTTAAATAATACAAAAAACACAGTAGATTTGGAATACACATGTATACATTTACTACAAATAAGACACTTTTGATCACTTTTAGAAAAGTATGTTGTTGTAGTCATATGAATAACAGAATCAATACTAAAAAGCTAAGGTTAAACGTGCAAAACAGCACATAAATATATACATAATACTACATTGTAGGGTACATATTGCATTTATATTTTCCATAATTTTAAAATCATTGTTCTAACCAGATTTTTGTGCCACATTGTTCCTCCATCTATCTCATCTTCTTTGTCTTTTGGAGTACATGTTAGTGATGTTTTCACATGTCAGACTAAATATAGAGCTACAGATATAAACCAAAAAAAGGAGCAACAACCTTTCTACCTCTCTCTCTCTTTCTCTTTCCACCAATTAGCATTCAGTATTGTGTCTCCAGGATACCTGAAACCATGACAACAGCAGGTTACTGTTCCCATCTGGTACCTTGAGCTCCATCTGGTGGATATTAAAGAGGAAGGTCACTTTGAAGACAAATTTAGGAAGACCCTTGTTAGAGGCTAATGTATGCCACTGTGTAGGCAGTTATACTCCATTACAGTCCAAACAAAACGTGAATGTTTTTGCAAAACTTAGCATAGACACTAATAAATGTAACAAAGACCATTTTTGTGTGGTAGTGCCTTTTATTTACCTGAGCATGTTTTGACATATTGCACTTTGCACTATTTATTTAAATTCTACTTCAAATGTTTTTTTATGGTGAAGCATAATTTTGCCATGCTTATTTTCCATATAAACATATAAACAAATGAAGAAGAATATATAAATAAATAAAAGACATAAAATAAATTAAAAAAAACAAAAATAAACAAAAAAACATAAATAAATAAATACATAATTTAAAAAAGGGAAATAAAAGAAATACTGAATAATTCAATTAAAATATATATAAAAACATATTAAAATAAATAAGTAATCATAATAATACAAATAATGATGTTAAAAACTGTAATAATAATCATGAAAACAAAATAAAAATAGTTTTATTACTTGCATAACTTCACCATTCTGCTTCTGTAAATCATACATACATTACAGAATTAAATTTATACTGTCAGAAACTCTATTTTGACAAAATAATCTTTTTTATTATCATTATTTTTTAGGGCTTTTATTGCCTTTGTTAATGCAGCTGGAGAATGACAGCCACAGGTTGGTATCAAACGCAGGCCACCTGCCAAGCACTCAGCCTACATGGGGCGCACGCTCCACCGGGTGAGCTAGAGATCGCCCCTTCACAAAATAACTCAAGGTCTACTACTAACTAGCTTTTTCTGGATCTTTCAACAGCATCTCAAGGTCTTAATCAGAAAATAATGTGACCTCAGAATGAATCTACGGTTCAGGCAATAAGAAGGGATTGTATATTGTTGCAAGACTGTAACCTCTGTCTCTATTCATAGAGAAGTGAAAGACCATGAGATGTTGTTGAAAGCTCTGGAAAAAGACAGTGTGAGTAAACCATGAGCATTTTTTATGATGCATCTTCAAAAGTCTGTCTCATTATGTCTTGTCATGACTCTTGTTTTGTTCATTTCAGCGCCACCTTGTTCCCATTCTTTGTGTTTGAGAAGAAAATGAATCCACCCCACATAACTTTGTTGTGAGTCAGAAAAAGAAACACCTCTCCTTTTTTTCCACGATGAAAACAATAATCCAAGCCTTGTTAGAAGTGGAGAGCCCACATTCTTGATTGAGACGCAATTTAGAAAGAAGGAAGATTGACAGAAGGCAACAAAGGTGCAACCCTACACACTTTACTTATATTTGTGGTGTAGTGCTAAGACAACAGTCAACTTGTTTGTGTGAGTATTAACATTTGATATTACTCTCTGCCTCTGGTGTCTGTCGCCACCCAGGGTTGGCTACAACCCCTTTGTTTTCATGCCTCACTGATACATACTGTATAGACTTATTGCTACAAAAAGCCCTGTTGTTGCATCAGTAATGAATAATAAGTTGCAACTCATAGTAATCCACAATATTCGACATTCGGATTTTGGTTCCACATGTCTGTATAGAGATTGTGAGAAGCTTCCAAAACAGCAATTATAATATAAAAACAGGAGCTCTGTGTTGCCACATTAGACACAGAAACATTACATCAGAATCTGTTCTACTCAACAATGATTTGTTTTAAAGGATCAGTTCACCTAAATCACATAATAAACACACATAATTACATGGTGGTATCTTGCCATACAGATCTCCATTGCCGGGACCATCAACAGCCCCAACAATTCAATAGAGGTGAAGGCCATTTCCTTTGTGGTGATCAAACAATTGGAAAACTATCTTTGATAACCCTCACTGTAGCACGAAATACAGACGCTTTGTCATGGCCATCGGTGTTCGATACCGACGCACAATGCATCCTTTAGCACTAGTATGAGACGCACTGGGTTTTCCATTAATTACAATGTAAACCAATCTGCAGCTACAGGAAACGCTCAGAGAAAATGTGTCTGGGAGTGGCTGTGGTGACGTAGTATAAAGAGCGAAAAGACACATTAAGGGTAAGGGAATGGAAGTGATGGGTCCAACAAACACAAGGCTTTCACCCAGGAGGCCGCTGTTCGTGTCCCCTGCGTTAAGTTTCACTTTCACGTTACAATCAGCTGTTCAACGTTAAGTCGCATTTTCACTGTACAAACGTAGTAATTTTAAGCCTAACCATGTTGTTTTTCAAAAACTAATAAAGTGGTTTTATTGCCTAATCCTAAACAAGAGTATTTGTTTAATTCACAACGTTAAGCATGTGTTTACTGTGACCAAAAAGTGACGCAGAGGGGTCTGACAAGGTCAGTATGTGACGAGTTCGGAGGAGAACGTGTTGGCCAGCCATATAAAAAATAGTATAAACCAGAACTGAAGGTTGACAGTTGATTATAAAGATAAAACTGCAGATCATGCAGCAAAAAACACGTTCCTGTTCACTCTCACCATCTTTTGAAAAGATTTGGTCAAATTTTGTCTAAATCCACTGACGCCATCATTTTAATCAATTTAAACTTCATCATCACCGCCGCTGAAAGCACCATCGCCCTTCACAGGCCCTAAAATCTGACCGAGACACTCCCAACGTACTGCAGGCTTGACCGACTTCCCAAACACTCCAACACCAGTCAGCTGTGTAATTAAATTACCACCATCGCCCATGCAGATGTACCGAGACATCGCAGGTCTAATGAGACAATTAGCTTGTACCATCTCAAAGCCTCACTCCTCATTAGCACTGATGGCCGCGGGACACGCTGATGGCTCCATCACGGCCCCGCCCTAACACTCAGACTTCCAGCCGCCGCCAGGAGGTTTCTGTGGAGACTAATGGGTCATTAGAGTGAGACTGATGAGTGAGGTAAAAAGGCCTGAGTGACCTCTCCATCCACAGAACACGAGGGAGAGAAAGGGAGGGAAACGTGCATTAAGCCACAGTAACGTTTAACCAACATACTTTATGAATACTGAAATAAATACTGAAGACTGCACCTGTTCAGCTGTAGGGAGAACACAATGCAACACTGCATTATTAAAAAGCCGGCCTCCCATGCAAGTGAAAACATTCATTTGAAATCCATAGATCATTTTAGGTATCAGTGTTTCCCAAAGCCCAAGATGACATCCTCAAATGTCTTGTTTGGTCCACAACTCAAAGATATTCAGTTAACTGTCACAGAGGAGTAAAGAAACCAGAAAATATTCACATTTAAGAAGCTGTTCTGTTAGCTAGTTTTAAAGTGGCAGTAGGCAGTATATTTTTTGGCATCATTGGGCAAAAATTCCATAATAACCTTCTGCTTATTGTAATTCAAGTGTTCTGAGAGATAACTAGACGTCTGCTCCTCCTCATGGCTCAACAGATTTTACAACTCATCAAAAACGTTCTCATTTTACAGCTAAACCTTACACTACAAGATGATTCTGAAAACATTTGAGGCGAGAAATAGGCATTAACGTAACATAATATTGATTCATATTTGATCAGCGCTGCCTAGTTTGACCGTTTGGTCGGAGTTCGTGAGTGATTGACAGCCGGCTCTCATAGACAGCAGCTGGACAGCAGACCTCAGATCAGCTCCTACTGGTTGTTTTCCTCCGGTCTCTGAAATCTTGCAAATGCCGTTACCGGAGGACACAGAGGCACATGATTTTTTTCAGGTTACCTGTTTCATGTTCTACTGTCACGATATAGCAACCGTTTTATAAAAATAACTTTTTTTAATCATATTTGCTCCAATCTCGCCTACTCCAGCTTTAACTGGGTACTTTTCCAATTTTTAAGTTTATATTTTAAATAATACTCCAAACTTTAAAAATAGCAATTTTATTTAGTTTTCTTCACAGAAATTAATGAAATGCTGAGATATAGGCCAACTGTATATTTAAAAAAAAAAAAAAGTTATCTTATAACCCTTAAAATCAAGTGAAGCTTTGGCAAACCCCCCGTGAAGCTTTGGCGACCCCTAGTGTGGGGGTCAGGAACCCCAGGTTGGGAACCAGTGGCTTAGTTCATAGTGCATGTGTTGTTATTAATGCACAAAATAAATCATGACATCCAAAACCATCAACTAGAATAACATTTTCGAACCTGGTTAACAGAACGAAGGGGAAAATGTATCGTAACCCTGTTGTTAAAGCATTTAACAGTTCATACACTATTATAACTTCCCATAAAATCTCACTGAGTTGTGGTCTTATAGTGCTTCATACACAGTATGTTGGTATATTATGAGAGGGCGAGATAAAGAGAAACACTCTCTCTGTATCAGTAGAGAGAGAGAGAGCAATGCACCATTTCTCTGCCCTTTCTATTAAAAGCACCTGAGCTCAGCAGTGATACTCTATTCCTGCCTATTTTGGCTGGATCCAGGCCTTTGTCCAGCCTCTGACAGACAGACAGACAAACAGACACGGGGTCACATTTTATCCATGCAGCAGCCAGACATAGAACTAAAAAACAATCTATTGCTACTCAGAAGAGTATGCTTTTAAAACTAGTCGATTAAAAACCTTAAAAAGTGTCTTAGTCCTCACCTCATCTCACTATTTACCAGCTGATAAAGTCAAGTTTTCTACTGGTGCTGAAATCCCACAAATAAACCTGTTTCATCCCCCAAGAGCCTCGATAGCAACACATCATGTAAATGTGTTTTGCATTACATAAAGAGCATGCTTTTCATTCCTGGCTCTTGGGGGAGCCAGCAAAAGACCAACGCCGAAGCCGGGCCCTTTTGTCTGTGTGTGCGACCTACATTCTCTCAATAGTGAAATGCTAACAGGGCAGCGGGTCTATTGATAGCTGCAATCTGGACCAGCTCAGGGAAACGGTCAAGAGAATGATTAAACTAGATTAAATAGACAGTTATATTTGCTGGAGCATTGAGTGGGATTTCACTGAAGCCCTGCAGTGGGACTCAGTGTGTGACTCACAGTATTGAGCTGCGTCATGTGATTCTGGTGGTCGATATCTGCAACAGTTTCTAAGTCTAAGAGACAATGAAGTCTGCAGTAACTTTGCATTACATGCATACTATAATGTGATTACTGCCAATAATCCCATAAAACAGTGTAATGAAGCTGTTTACAAAGTTACATTTCCCTATTTTTCCGCTTTGGGCTTTATGTTCATTCAAGTGCAAATGACAAAATTACCACAGAACACATTATGGCTGCAACTAACGGCTGTTTTCATTGATTAAGATAGTATATAAATAGTGGAAAACATCCATTACAGTTTCATAAAGCCCAAGGCTAATGTCAAATTGTTTGTTTTGTTTGACCGACCATCCAAAACCTAAAATATATTGAGTTTATTATCACATAAAGCAAAGAAAAGCAACAAATTGAGAGGCTGGAATTGGGGAGTGTTTTTTGCAATGAAATGGTTATCAAAATAGTTGCTGATCACTTTGTCTGACAATATATTCAACGACATATAATTTCTCCAGAACAACTAGATAGTTATACTCTGATTGGTGTACTCAACGTGTTATTACTGATTTAAATGCCCAGACCTCAAATAAAAAACAAGAGACAAGAAGAGTTGTTGTGGGAAAATTAAAAATAGTAAAGAAAGATAAACCTCCTGGGAACTTGTTGCATTCAGCTGGAGGTTGTGTGGTGTAATGAGTAAAAGTAAAAAGTAAAGTCGGACCCCCTTCTCAAAAAGCAATCTCAAGTCTCATAGCAACACCGCATGCTGGTACATTTTTATTTTCACCTCTGGCTTTTCTATGAGGCACCTTTGGCTGTTTGATAGCTGCAATGGGAAGGTGGGAAAAAGGGGTTCTCTGCAGCAAGCCATAAAAATCTCCTTGATTCTGAGGGGCTCATCTTAAAACCGGACATTTACCAATAATATTTTAGATCCCTGAAACATTTTCTGCTATCAAATTCCATCTCTACATCGTCATCTTTTGGGTTACACAGGCATCAACAAGTGAAGTCGCAGTACTTGATTTAAAAGTCCATATTTTTGCTGACTTGATGTTAATCACTTTACCGGCAGAACCATGCAAGCACAGTGCATTAGCTACTGATGGATTATGTAGATTTAATGTAAACCACTTACTGCTGAGTAGATTATTAGATTGGTGCACATTAATTTTCATTTTCACCTGTTATCTGTCCAGAAGTCAAGGTGGGGTGATTGTATTAGGCTGGATGACAGGTTACATCTTTAACAGACTTTCCGAGAGATGGATGACACCGTTAGTCCTCTTCTCCACTGTCACTGCGTTATTAACCTCACCAAATGTTTGCAGCTATTTTATGAATGACACTGTTACCATGACAACAGACAAAGTTCATCATGATGTGCAATACCTATGTATATATCTAGAGATATATCCCTCTATACGTGTGATAAATGCAATGTACAGTAAGTCACTGAGGTCTGCAGTCACATTGTAATTACCTATGAGAATATTATGGGAATATCACAGGCTAGTGTAACATTAGAGATGAAATATAGGCTGATAATAAGGTCTCTATAAACTCAATATTAAGTATCACAGGTGCTCTATGTGTCGCTATAGAATATATAAATATTGGCATGGACAAGGGCCCACCAGGCACAGGCCCAGGGGCCCAAATGGTCATGCGGCCCCTAAGACAAAGGCCTTGTTTGTAATTATTATTAACATTTTTTTCTTTGGTTGTTTACAACTCTGAGCTTGTAGAAACCTAATAGTGTTTTTAATGATGTAAAATATGTTAATACATTACCTTACAATTATTACTAACCAAAAATTATGTACATTTGTAATTATTATATCAATGTAAATAATTATAAACATGATCAGTTACACTTGTCATTATATATATTATATACTTGTTATTATACTTAAAAAATATAATTTTCCATTTATTTATTCTCTCCTGGTGAGAAATGGAAAGAAAATGTTCCTCAAAGTTAGTCGTACAAGACACATTAAATCGTAACAATGTTTGTGCTACATATGGTGATTTTAAAATCACATTTTCACCTAGATTCTTCTATTATCGATTTTTTTAAATTTAATTTCAGAATTTTTTTTCATGTATGAAACACATAAACACCAATAAATTCCCTTCAAAATAAGAGTAAGAAAGCAATGACAGGTATTTCTACTTTGATAAGTTAGTATATTTATTACATTAGTGAGCAGAAAGCTGCTTTTGAGAAATTATAAAATGTCAAAATCGTTAGATGCAACAAACACCAGGAGCCAAATTAAGACAAGATTAAAAAGAACAAGATAAAATAAAGTAAAAATAAATATAAATAGGTAGATAGATAGAAATAAAAGAATGATGGCTAAAAGGATGGTGTTTAATAGGGTAATGGATAAAAAATATGATGTTTTAAAAGAGAATGATGGATAAAAAAGGATGATGTGGTTGTATGTGGTGTGTGGACTATAACTGGAGTTACTGCTGGTTACTTTGCAGGCTTGCAGCATAAGAATACAATCTTTTTCACATATTGTCCAGGATGAAACAAAGTTAGATGTATCTTATAGTTGTATTTTATCTGTAGAGTGTTATAATTAACATTTGTACATTGACATATGTGTTTTCTGACATATAAACATAAAAGTTATGACTTTGTTCTCGTAATATTACAACTTTTTTTTCTCCTTAAGTTATGACTTTATTCTCGTAATAGTACGACTTATTTTCTCGTTAAGTTATGACTATTCTGGTATACCAGAATAGTCATAACTTAACGAGAAAATAAGTATAGTATAGTAAAATATTATAATATTACGGCTTTTTCTCGTAAATTTATGAACTTATTCTTGCAATATTATGACTTTTTTCTCGTAAAGTTATGACTTTATTCTTGTAATGTTAAGATTTTATTTCTTGTTAAGTTTTGACTTTATTCTCATAATATTAAAAAAACATTCTCGTAATGTATGACTTTATTCTCGTAATATTATGACTTTCTTTCCCGTAAAGTTACGACTTTCTCTGTATATTGAGGGCTTCGATACTTTCACAGTATTTATAAGGCACTTAAACCTGCTTTATAATATGAAAGATATAAAAATCTCACTTTTTACGATATGGGACCTTTAAACAACCATGTTATGATGACTGCTGGTCACTTGCAAGCTTGCAGCAAAATACTGCTGCTGGTTTACAAAGCACTAAATGGTTTAGGGCCAAAATACATTTCTGATCTTCTGCTGTGTTATGAACCATCCAGACCTCTCAGGTCATCTGGATCAGGTCTGCTTAGTGTCCCCAGAGTCAGAACTAAACATGCAGAAGCAGCATTCAGTTTTTATGCACCAAATATCTGGAACAAGCTCCCAGAAACCTGCAGGACCGCTCCAACTCTCACTTCTTTTAAAACAAAGCTTAAAACTTTCCTGTTTGCGGGTGCCTTTTATTCTGACACTGCACTATAACTTTTACTCTTTTGAGTTTTATGCAATTTTAGCTTCTATCCTAGCTTTTATTTTTAGCTTGTTTTTATTTTCTAATCTTTAATGTTTTAATGTTTTTATGTTTTTATAACTGTTTTAATTATTTCTTAATGTTCTTTTGCATTTTGTCGCAATGTTCTTGAATGTTTCTGTAAAGCACTTTGAATTGCCCTGTTGTTGAAATGTGCTATACAAATAAAGCTGCCTTGCCTTGCCTAAGAAAACAGTCTTTTTCAAGATATTGTCCAGGATGAAACAAAGTTATCAGCGTAAATATAGTTGTATTTTATCTGGGGAGCGTTATAATTAATGTGTTTTACATAGATATGTGTGTTTTGTGACATAAAAAGTGGGCTGTACCTCTCTGCTGCTGTCCAGAGGGCTGTGAGCTGCTGACGTCACCAGCAGCAGCTACCGAGCCATTTGTTTTGGTAGAAGAAGAAGAAGCGGAAGAAGCAACAACCGGATTGTGTTTCTGTTTATGGTCCTGCTTTAGTTAGACTATATACATTTAATAACAATAATGTCGACCCCGGCGAGGAGACGGCTTATGAGAGATTTTAAAAGGTACCGCAACGTGTTGGCATCATCTCTACCTGATTGAGTAGCTAGAAGCTAACCAGAAGCTAAGCTAAGCTAACTAAGCTAAGCTAAGCTAAGTTAGCTTAGTTAGCTCAGTTAATGTTGTATATAAACAGATTTACTGGTGTTATTGTGGATTAAACTAGTTATTTTATAAGGTTTGGCTTTACACAAGCGATATATAGGAGTGACAGATGAGTTATTGTGTGTTTTCAGTGCTATTTGATGATATAAGAAGAAGGCTATGCAGTGTTTTCTATCCTCTTTCTGTAACGTCAGTCTTTGCATTGCTGTTTGTTTGTTTGTTTGTTTGTGTAGCTGAGGTTACCTAAGGTGGCTTTACGCATTAAAGGTGGACAAAGGGTTCAGCATTAACTGTAGCATTAGCTTCTGGTGCAGTTAATACTGTATATATAAAGATTGAGTGGCGTTATTGTGGATTAAAGTAGTTATGTTATAAGGTTTGTCTTTACACATGACATCTAGAGGAGTTATTGTGTGTTTTTACTGCTATTTGATGATACCAGAAGAAGGCTATGCAGTGTTTTCTATCCTCTTTCTGTAACGTCAGTCTTTGCATTGCTGTTTGTTTGTTTGTTTGTTTGTGTAGCTGAGGTTACCTAAGGTGGCTTTACGCATTAAAGGTGGACAAAGGGTTCAGCATTAACTGTAGCATTAGCTTCTGGTGCAGTTAATACTGTATATATAAAGATTGAGTGGCGTTATTGTGGATTAAAGTAGTTATGTTATAAGGTTTGTCTTTACACATGACATCTAGAGGAGTTATTGTGTGTTTTTACTGCTATTTGATGATACCAGAAGAAGGCTATGCAGTGTTTTCTATCCTCCTTCTGTAACGTCAGTCTTTGCATTGTTTGTTTGTTTGTTTGTTTGTTTGTTTGTGTAGGTGCGACTAGCTGAGGTTACCTGAGGTGGCTTTAACACATTAAAGGTGGACAAAGGGTTCAGCATTAACTGGCCCTGATTAGAAACTAAATGTGACAAGATTTATCCTGATTACTCTGTGTAATCTTGCAAACTGTGGGTTTAAATTCTGCTGCTATAAGTAAATTCAACCAACCATCCACCTTGGTAGCAACGTGGCTGACAGGTGTTGCACAGTGTGGTCAGGGGGGGCTCCATCTCAATATTAAGGATGTCTTGATATGTGCCTGCCACCTCTTAATAATGCTTTCTTAAAATTAAGGTAACACTTCATTTTACTGGTCCCTAAATTTCATGTCAATTAGGTGATAATTAGCAAGTAACCTATTTGAAATTTCTTTGGAATTACCCCAATATTTACCTCAAATTGTATCTAAACTTACTAGCTTAGGTTACCTGAGGTGGCTTCACACATTAAAGGTGGACAAAGGGTTCAGCATTAACTGGCCCTGATTGGAAACTAAATGTGACAAGATTTATCCTGATTACTGTAATCTTGCAAACTGGGTTTAAACTCTGTTGCTATAACTAAATTCAACCAACCATCCACCTTGGTAGCAACATGGCTCACAGGTGTTGCACAGCTTAGTGTGTGTGGTGGTCAGGGGGTGCTCCATCTCAATATTAAGGATGTTTTGATATGTGCCTGCCACCTCTTAATAATGCTTTCTTAAAATTAAGGTAACACTTCATTTTACAGGTCTCCAAATTTCATGGCAATTAGGTGATAATTAGCAAGTAACCTATTTGAAATTTCTTTGGAATTACCCCAATATTTATTTTTAATATTAATCTAAAATTACTTTATTATAAACACTATTTAATAATTATATGTGAAAATAGCATTTAATCGTTATCATCGGAGGTGGAAAACCAAAACTAATAGATGACACTTCTGATCAGGCACACATCTCACCAGTTTTGGACTTATTGTAGCTAATGTAATGATTCAGGGAGTTTTTTAAAGAAATTTCAAAGAAGTTATTTGCTAATTATCATCTATTTACCAGCAGACATGGACATAAAGCATATCAATTAAATTTGTATTCTTTTCCTGGAAATGTATTAAATAAATTACCAGCTATTGGGAAATAGTGGAATATAATTATTAAATAATGTTTATAATAAAGTAATTTTCAATACATTTTGAGGTAAATATTGGGGCTAATTGGCAGTAATTCCAAAGAAATTTCAAATAGGTTACTTGCTAATTATCACCTGAAATTTGTGGACCTGTAAAATGCAAAGTTAATGTATTTAAACAATCCCAATATCCCTCACCTGTAAAGTATTATATTATCAAACTTGTGCTGATGACAAGAATATGTTTGGGTGTTCTGGGAGAATCACACCTGGCAAAGGGCTGCTTGTAATACCTGCCATCCCCAATCTGGTGCCTTGCTCCATATGGCATCCTACAGTACGCGTGTGTGTGTGTGTTTGTGTGTTATTCACACACGCACACACCTGTCGGTGGAAAACAGATCCTAAGCTGTTCTACTAAGAGCAGCCGTTGAAGCAGGGCGGATAAGGTGTCACTGAAACTCTACTCTGCTGTGCCAGTCCCCAGGTGGTAAACTGTAACACTGAGGCAAGGAAAACACAATGGCGCATTCCTGGATCAGCCGGTGTGTCCACGCCAAGGCTGGCCGATTAAACTCAGCCTTGTGTGTGATATTGCCTAACCTCTCTCGTTTGATCAAATTATTTGCACAATATGTGTCTTGAAATTGAGCTATGTAATTTTTTGAACAACAACACTTAAATGGGATATTTTGGCTCAGTACCTTGGATGTGAAGTGACACTTTGGTGTTGAAGTGCTGCTTGGAAAATATCTGAATTTCTTCAGATTATATTCATAAAAGCAACCCTTTCATTTCTTCTGCAAATGTATTTAAGCAAATTACACTGTGAGACCAAAAACCATCACCTTACACCTCAATACCTCCTGTTTATTTTTTCTATCCTATTATTGCTCCTCACAGTATTTTAGTGAGCTTTAAAATAGCCTACAGTAGTTTGTAGTAGGGCTGGGTAAATCAAATATCACAATATTTTTGACCAAATACCTTGATATCGATATTGCGACAATGTTATAGGGTTAACTTTTGGTGCTTTTGCAAAATATTTACCCAATGAGTTTTTTGATAAATAAACATCAGTAATGTGGATATAATGACTAAGTGGGTAAAAGCAAATAAAAGAACAGTTTGAACAGTCTGGTAAGTTCAGAAAAATACATCACTTTAATGTAATGCAGCCTTTAAAACCAGGAAAACACAACACTTATGCCATATTTCGATATACAAAATCTAAGATAAAATCTAGTCTCATATCACAATATCGATATCATATCAATATTTTTCCCAGCCCTACTTTGTAGGCTAGTCTGGTTTGGGTTGTTAATTAGAAACTATAGCAACATTTTCCCTTATATCTATATTAACACAGTTAAAGTCTTATTGACATTGAGTGTTTGCGTTGAGTTTAGTTTGTCGTTCTGTAACCCCAGATGTTTGTTCTCACAAAACTAGATAATTTCTAGCAGACCTTAGTCAAACAAGTTTTATGTGTACAGTATGTCTACTTACTGAATTGACTGCATGATATGGAGGCTTATCTTGACTACACTGTTTTGGCTATGTTATTACTTACAGAAATGATATCTAGGTCTGCTAATAACAATTACATTTTGATATAAAATTGTCATTATCAATTCTGCTGATTATTTTCTCGGCCTAAATGTTGGAAAATTGTGATTCCACCGCAGAGTCCAAGGTGATGTCCTCAAATGTCTTTTTTGTTCGACCAAGAGCCCAAAACCCAAACATATTCAGCTTAAAAGTATATAAAACACAGATAACAGCAAATCATCCCATTGGAGAAGCCAATGAGAGAATGGTTGGCTGTTTTTTTTTTATTGATAAATCACTTTAATATCAACGTAGTTGCTTACTGCGGCTGCAACTAACGATTATTTTCATTGTTGATTATTTTCTCGATTAATCAATTAGTTGTTTGGTCTACAAAGTGTCAGAAATTGATCAAAAAATGTTGATCAGTGTTTCCCAAAGCCCAAGATGACATCCTCAAATCTTGTTATGTCCACAACTCAAAGATATTCAATTTACTGTCACGGAGGAGTAAAGAAACCAGAAAAAAATCACATTTAAGAAGCTGGAATCAGAGAATTTTGGGGGAAAAATCTTAAAAGATTACTCAAACAGATGAATTGATTATCAAAGTAGTTGACGATTAATTTAATAGTTGACAACTATTCGATTAATCGGTGCAGCTCTGTAATGCTTACCATCGCTTAATCAACTAGTTGTTTTATCTTTTTGTCAAAATTAACTATCACACACTGCCCACTACTTCCCCTAATCTGCTGTCTGCAGACTGATCAGTAATCCCCAGTTTTCAAGTAAAATGAAGTAACTATCAGTCTATGTAGTAGTGAAGTTGTGAGGAGCATCCCTCCACCAGCAGAGAGCTCAGGCAGATTACAGTAAATGAGGTTAATTGCAGTGGGTCTGTCTGCAGCTGGGGACTTAGACGTGGATCTATTCACACGCAGACACACAAATCAGCCTACCTTGTTTTATAGCTGTAAGCTCTTATTAAACCAGCTTTTATACTAGGAGTGGGATTGTAGGCATAAATAGTCTGTGGTGATTCTGGACATGTTCCACATGCATTGGTGATCTGAAGCAAGACCTTTAATGGGACACAATAATGTACCCTGAGTATCAGCAACGGACCCGACAGAGTCAGACAGTTATAGTCTATTCTGAGTACTGAGGCTCATTTCAACATGCTGCCTTTATTCGTCATGCAGGCCTGTTCTATAGCCTGCACCGATCAATAGTTTAACAAACCAGAGGCTGTTGTCGGAAACTTAATTTAAAATGTCGACTTGCGACATCTGTGTGTTTTGATTTGTTGACGTCTTTGTTGCTAAGCAGTTGTTGCTGTGGCGTTGTTGCACTGCACTTCACAGAGATCATTTGTCGGTCAAACAACTCTGGGCTGTTTTCTTTTGTGGAGCTGGAGCTAATGATTATTTACATTAATGATTACTCCACTATTATTAAGAATTCACCTCAGGCTCCGACAGTTTTCACTATTTTCTTACATTTAATTGATTACCTGATTAATTGAAAAATATAATATGCTGATTAATCAATAAGGAAATGAATAATCGTTAGTTGCAGCTCTACTTTTAAGCACCAAATCCTCACATTAGTGAAACCAACATGTTAGCATAAATCAGTTATGAACACAGTCTTTCAGTGCGTTACAATATCCGTTCTACCTCGGTATTTAGTATGCCAGAAAAAGATGTATTATGTCCCAATACATAGTATGTCAAATACAGTATGCCAAAAATACCAGGATGTCCGACTACATCCAGTCACATTTTGCAGTATGCAAGCCAGCATGCTTTTCTGGCTCTTCTGACCCACAATCCTCTGCACAGCAGCTATATGAGCAAGAGGGTCAAAGTTCAACGCGCAATCTTATGAAGAAATAGTATGTCCCAGTTGTATGGATATTGCATGTAACAGTATGTACTTTGAAAGGGCAGCTGCAGTATGTACCAAATGTTGAAAATATGCAATTTGAAACATAGCCAGTCAATCAACGTATCAATCAACAAAATATTTTAACACTATTTCTTTGGATTTCATGTTGCACATCAGACTTGACTTAAACATTGCATTCCTAACTTTGTAAAACAAAATGTGACCAATAAATACATATATATATATAAATGTATTTAATCGTTCTTTATTATTAAAATAATAAATCATACACCAGTAACTTGGTAAAAAAAATCTTCAAAATTAACAGGAATTACAATTCACGTGTAAACCTTTTTAATGCAGCAACAAATTGGTCAAAACTTAAACAGGAATTAGAATTATAGTATATAAAGTATATAGTAAATAAACATTAAATTGAATTGATTAGATCAGCAGCATTGTCACCGATATCCAATCCAGTTATTTGAGTCAGTATCAGCCCGATGTCTGATAGAGGTATCGGTGCATCCCGTTTTGACTGGAGAAGTTTCGATACTACTCTGTACTGGGTTGTTTTGGTCGATTCCTGAAAGGTATTTAGTTTCGATACCCAGACCTACTAGTCCATATTGTGATTCTGATAAAATTCTGATTAATTGTGCAGCTCTCAACGTATCAATCAACAAAACATTTCATCACTATTTCTTTGGATTTCATGTTGTTGCAGTTTGAGTTTCTCTGTCCTCCTAATTACCCAGTTCTTCTATTTATTCCAAACACACCGACGTTGCTGCTGCTGCAAATGTAAAACACATCACCTCCTCTGCACCAGTTTGTTTTTCCTGGGGAAAAGAACAGACACTGAGTGTCCAGAGCTTTTATGAACTGAGCTGCGGTTTGGTCATCAGTGTTTCATTAAGATCAGTGATGGAGAGTAACAAAACAAACATTCATTGATAAACATCAGGGTGCCTCTCCTTTCTTTCAGGGTTTGTATATGTGTCTGTTGTGTATCCAGATAGCCTGATCATGACAATGTTAGCCAGAGGTCGTTCCAGGTGAAGGTCGACTCAGAGCTCTCAGGGCTTTGATGCTCGAGTTATGATGCAGCAGTGCTTCAGATGAGTGTTAATGGTACAGCTTATGTTAACTGATATGTGACAGCAAGATGTGCAGTTGATCCTGCAAGCCTGGCTGTCGACTGAAGTCATGTTGATACAGCAGTTCGTGTTTTGACTGATAATTATCCTGCAGTCAAGGTGTTAATTAAAATCCTCACGTTCTCTCCCATCCTTGTTTCTACCCCCTCCTTCTTTCTCCCCCGTCTTTCTTTCCTTCTGTTTCCATTTTCTGTCCCTTTATCTCTGTTTGCCTCTTTTTGCTCCCCATCTTCCTTTTGTTTTGTTCTCATCTTTTGTCTCTCTTTCTTCCTGCCTTTCCTTTTGTCTGTCCTCTTCTTCCTCTTTTGCTGTCTGTCCTTCCATGTCTCCCCTTTTCTTTCTCTCTGTCCATCTTCCTGCCTCTCTCTGTGTCTCTTTTCCTTGCATCTCTTTCTCTCTGTCTTACCCAGACTTCAAGAAGATCCTCCCACCGGTGTGAGTGGAGCACCATCAGAGAACAACATCATGCTTTGGAACGCAGTTATTTTTGGGTGAGTCATGCTCTAAATCCAACTCCACCCTGCTGCCGATACTGTGCCACTATGATTGTGATGCACATATTCCCCCAACCCAGCCACCCCTTTGCAATCTCGTACTCCTGCTTTTTAAAAAAGTTTATTTCTGATTACAGCCCTGATTGTAGAAGAGAACAGTTTGGAAAAACAGCAGGTAGAAACTCCGCAAGTGGGTTGGAAGAACGGGCTGGGAGACACTTTTGGGGATATTGAGGGGTCAAGAAAGGGGAAGAAGAAAGGAAAGAAGTATCCCAATGTCCCCCCTAAAGCCTTAAGCCCTGAACCCTCAGGGGCTTTACCCTAAGAGACCCACATTTGACCCGTTTCTGCCCTCAAGCACTTGATGATTTAACAGTGGGACAGCACTAAACCCTTGCAGACTGACTTTTGTTGGATTTGTGATATTTTTTGGTACACAATTTTGAAGAGCAATTGAAAGGAGAATGACTCACGAAAAAAAGCAAAAATAAATGTGCTTTTTTAAAACTCTTGTCATTTTTTAAAATGCACGTGTAGTATGAAATTCAAAAGTCAAAGAAAAAAAATAATAATACCTCAAGAGCACAAGCAAATCGCAAGCAACAACAGATAGTAATTGAAAACTCCACAAGAAGCAAGAAGGTGTTCCAAAAGCAGACACACTTGGGTTTATTCAAAGTCAAAGAGGAAGCTGCCAGAAATGTAAAACAGGTGGGCAGCTGTTTTAATTGATCCTTTAAACAGACTGTGTGAATGTGAGGAGCTGAGTAAATACACATTCTGGCGTGCAGAGCAAGTCCTTGAAGAATAGAGAGATGTAATGGTTATGTTTTGCTTCAAGCAAAGGCCTTATTGGTTGCATTGGGAATTTTTGAAATTTGGAAATCATTTTATTTCTCTCTCTCTTTGCCTTCTGCAGGCCTGTGGGAACACCGTTTGAAGACGGTAAGTCCTCTATTTTTGATTAATCTTGTACATAAAGTGCAGGCTCAGTGGGAGCACATTTATCCAAAGCTCCGGGTTTGATTTAGCTTCCTGCTGCTCTGTTATTATTGTGGAGGTGCATTATTCAATCCATCTATTACAGCCGTCTGGGCAGTGTGTTGTTAAAGTGATGGTGAGTGATGGTGGGTTACACATCCGAGCAATCAATCACAAAATCACACACTCAAAAACATTTCCACACCTGTAAATTGATATTTTCAGAAAAGTACTGTATAGAGAAATTATGGGATATCTGAGGGAGTTTTTTTTTTCACTGTGTAATAACAAGTTGACTCACGCTAAATTAACTTACAGTGCAGTTTGTGGACTGAGGCCCAGATCAGACAGAGTGCGTTTAAGCAGCCTGGGGCGGGTTTTTGTAATTGTTTTCAATGAGAGTGAAGCGTTTTGCGTGCTGCTTTTGAAATGCTGAGCGCCTCGTGTTTTTACAGGAGCGCCTTGAACACCTCGAGTTGAAAAAAAATGAAACTAAGAGCGGAAAAGGGCCCAATGCCAGTAGCGTTTTTTCTCATCGTGGTGACTTTTGTTGGATGCCCGAAGCTTTTTGACTTTACCAACCGTAGTTACAATGATTTGAACAGAAAATAGCAGGAGGCAAATTAGTGCTGTACTTGAGTTCTCGGTAAGTTGTTTTCATTCATTTGAACTGTACTTTTAACTATAAGGTAACGTACAGTTCATGGTTTGTGTTAAGATAATGTTAGGACACATTTTGTGGTTCCCTAGCAACAATTTAAAAAAAAGACACAGCAAACTCAAACTGCAAAAAAAAGCTTGCTGATATAGTTTAAATCACAACTGTTAATGAGGATATTTTTTTTATATGAATAGATATCTTAATATGGCAAATGTACACAATTGCATAAAATAATCAAAATAATGTTGAAAGCAATGAAATACCTTCCTTGTTATACATTAGCAGGCGATCAGGTGTTGATGAGAAGAGGAATACAGTCCAGGAAGTCCAGTTTGACAAACAGATATGTGAATCTGACGGCTTCACAGACGGCAAAACTTGCACAGAGGTTTATAATACTTTGACACAGGATTGGCACAGCTGCAATGATCTTATCTTTTGTTCGTGCAGATCAGTTTGTGATAAACAGCAGAAATACTGCATTCATGTTACAAAGTAATCTACCAGAAATGTGCATAAGATTGTATGTGATCAATTGGCCACCGCAGAGCCTTGCCTGATGACGTTGCGTTGCAGCAAAAGTTGAGCCTGGTTGAACTTTTTTTTCACACACACGGGGCTACTGTCGGTATGAACGCAGCCTTACACCAAACTCTCTGTTCTCTTAGTATGGTTTTTAATTACAGTATGCTCTGAATTATTAACTCCAAATAATTCCAAATCGAGTACTCGAGTACTCATGCCCATCCCTAGTATCTATCTGGTAACTATGTTTTCATCGCCTCTGTAATTAAGTGGCTGACATCAGTACCAGTAACTGAGTAGCAGATCATTCATTAGATGTGTTCAGTTAGTAACGAACTTGCAGTTCTGCTGTCTATTACATACAGTACACACACACACACACACACACACACACATTTCTGCACGTACACACACTTCTTTTGCTTGTAATTATGACTTGGTTCAGGCAAGAGAAGCGCTGACTCAGGGTTTATTGTTTTCTCTTGTTAGGCTTCTCCCTCCTTTATTGTCCTTTTAGCCTGCAGAGTCGACATCTCTGCCTCAGTGAAGGATTAGCTTCTCTTTCCAGTCGAGCCGGCTGTATTTTTAGTAACGTAATTGTTTCTCTCGCTTTCTCTGACCTCCTCGCTCCTTCACATCTGTATTCTACTCACAAAATGACTTGTGTGCGCGCCTCACACTCTCTCTCTCTCCCTCTCTCTCTCTCTCTGTCGTTCGCTCTGTCTCTCCCCCTCTGTGTCTTTGCAGGAACGTTTAAGCTGCTGATAGAGTTTTCAGAGGAGTACCCAAACAAGCCTCCCACAGTTCGGTTTGTCTCCAGAATGTTTCACCCAAATGGTAAGCACACAGTTTGTGCCTCCCATTATCACAAGGCGTCAAGTTCCTCCTCATTCAAGCTGTTTCCTATCATTCATCTCCTTTCCCAGTTTATAATGGAAATTAATTTAGTAGGTTAAATCAGTGAGGCTGGCAGTAAAACTCCAAATTAAGTTTTTGGTATGTGTGTTTGTAACGCCAACAAGATGGGGATGCAACCAAAAAGTGTTCATTTGCTTTTGATCGGTTTGTGCTGCATTTTTTATCATTTAAATTTTGTGTGCTGTATTTGCTGATTCCACCAGATCATAAGCTGTTTTTGTTTACTGTGTTTTCCTCAGTGCAATTTGGAATATAGTGCGAGCTTAAGAAATTATAAAGGTCTCCAGGATTCATTTTCACCATCTGTTTTGTTTAAAAAAGCATCTGTCTTTTCAGTCTTTACCAAATCTATCTCGGTGACACAGAGACATAATACCTGGTGTTGTGACGTTGATCTCTGTGGTCTGAAGCTTGTCGTCTCTCTTGTTTACCAGTTTACGCAGATGGCAGTATATGTTTAGACATCCTTCAGAACCGCTGGAGCCCCACGTACGATGTGTCGTCCATACTCACCTCCATCCAGGTTGGTTGGTTTCACTGCCGTCACACAAAGCACACTTTACAGTGTTCACATGGGCCATTTGGCATCCGCACTTGCTTCAGTTCATGCCATCTGTGAATGCGTTGGCCTGATTGAAATAGATGGGATATTGTCTGTTTTGTGATGCAGCTCATGTGAACACAATATAAAAGTCTTTTCCAACGATTCACCGTAGCATAAAATATGAGTGGTTGGTAGACGAGAATCCTGCATTTGTATGTATAAATTTCAGATGGGAATCAGTGCATGTTAATTTATCAAATTCAATGTTTCTGTTCAATACAACTCATTTTTTTTCTTCCCAAGGGAGGGAAAAACGTCAGGGATGAGAGATCAGAATAAATATGTAATTATATTCCCGAATTAGGGGTGGGGGAGTATTGCAATAAGATGTATTGTGATTTATTACCTTTTTTTCAACTGCAAATTTATGCAGTTTGTTAGGTTCTGTTAGTGCAGAGGTTAAGGGACCCCTCGTCAACATTTTGCATAAGTTTATTAAGTGTTATTTCGCGTTCTTCCCGGCAAGCATGACATTGTTACCAATCGATTCCTGACTGAGACTGAGCCCGCTACAACCTCTGAAAGACAATAAAGCTGCCGGGTCCACCGGCGGGCCATCGGATTGTTAAGAGGTTAATAGTTAAAGGTTATAATTAAAGGTCGATACTTAACATCCGTGTATACTATGCTATATTGATTTTTTACTATCTTGAATAGTATATGCATAAAGCTATATGACCTCATAAATTCTGATGTGTAATTGCATCGCATACAGGTACATTTCTCATTATTACACCCCATTCAGAGAATCTGTCCTGGTCATTTAATGCTGATATTTTCTAGTGATGGGTCATGATTTTTTAATGGTCATTATATTATTAAAAATCAAATAGTTTATGCGACTATTGTCTTGTCTTAAAAATATGTTTCCCTTGTATTTGCCAGTGCTTGGCAGAGCATGTGAGTGGAGCGGCTTTGAGCGAGGAGCAGACATTATCACCGCTCCACTCCGCTCACATGCCCCGGTGCCTGCCTGGTAAAATGTGTGTGGCACTTTCAGGTCGACTCTTTTCAGCACGAAGGCAGTATAATGTTTGCTACAGCGCTGCTGGATGCTCCTGTTCAAACAGGACAAACCTGCTTCTTTTCACTACTGCAGCTGTCTAAAAGTAGTGAAAAGAAGCAGTGAAAAATGACGATCAGTGTTTCCCAAAGCCCAAGATGACGTCCTCAGATGTCTTGTTTTGTCCACAACTCAAAGATATTCAGTTTCCTGTCATAGAGGAGTAAAGAAACCAGAAAATATTCACATTTAAGAAGCTGGAATCAGAGAATTTCGACTTTACCAGTGAATATCGAATAGTATTTTTGCTTGAAATGCCCATCCCTAATATTTTTTTATCTCTTTTCCTGCAGTCGTTGCTGGATGAGCCAAACCCTAACAGCCCGGCCAACAGCCAGGCCGCACAGCTCTATCAGGAAAACAAGAGGGAGTACGAGAAGAGGGTGACGGCCATCGTGGAGCAGAGCTGGGTGGACGTCTGAGCTTCTCTCGCTCTCTCCTCCTCATCTCCACCGCCCTCTCTTCATCATCCCAGTACTTCAGTCTTTCATTTTTACCTCATCAAGAAAAAAATAAACAGCAACTATATCAGAAGAACTCAAGTGCCACCCTGAAAAAAAGGAAGAAAAAAAACATCCAGAGAACAACCAAATCAGAATGGACATCAACATGCTTGCCAATACATTTGAGGAAAACGAGGGAGGGGAAATCAATCTTATATTTGTGTTTCTTGTCCTTAATTTGACTTTTTTTTATTGCATGATGTGAAATAAGTTATTGCTAACAGAATTTGTAATATATCTTTGTTGTTTGGTTGGATTGATGCAGTTAGTGTTTGAGTTTTACAGATTTTCTTTTTTTCCTTTTGGAAGTTTTCCTTTTTTTTTTTTTGTAATGTCTGCTGGTGTGCACACAACTTGGCTGTTTGGAAAGGGCAGGTTGATGACCAAATCAGCATATTTTGAAGAATAACAACGCCTTTTTGAGAGTCGGTATCATTGTTGTTTTCTAAGTCAGCCACAGATGCAGCTCATAAAGAACAATCCCCCGATCTGTTCCAGCATATCTCTGTTATTTTAAGAGACACCGTAGGTTTGGTGCTCACAGACGTCACAGGCTGCAACAGCGCCAAGTCTCCCTAGCACTGATGAATCATGACTCCCTGGTTAGGCTGCTCTGAGCTTTTATTCCAATCATATCTTTGCTTCGAGGAGTATGTTAGAGAGGGAGTGTTATGAGAAAGTTAATATTAACACCAAGATGGCACAGGATAAACTTGGGACTGTGGATCCCAAAGTGGAGAACAGGGCTAGTTGAAAAGGATGTGGGAATCCCGGCTGAGCCAAGGAAATATTGTATTCATTGCTATCAACACTCAATATTCCTTAAAGGACCAGTATGTAGCATTTAGGGGGTTCTATTGGCAGAAATGGAATACAACATTATGTGTTTTCTTGAGTGTATAATCACCTGATTGTTGTGTTTTCGTTACCTTAGAATGAGCCGTTTATATCTACATAGGGAGCGGGTCGTCTCCACGGAGTCCACCATGTTTCTACAGTAGCCCAGAACGGACAAACCAAACACTTGGGCCGGAGTCAATAACGTTACTCACTCCCGTTGCCGCTCTCTCTCTCGTGCTTCACCACTCACTTCCCACGTACACACACACACACACACTCTACTCACTGGCTCTGCTCCAAATGACCCACGCTACTCTAAAGCTATGTTCACACTACGAGCAACAAAACAGCCAAGCGTGAACAGCTACATCGTCGCAGAGTCGCCGTTAAAGTGTCGCTCAAGCGCTCGTTGATGTAGTTATGTCGTAAAATAGCGCTTGGAACTGGCTAACTGCATTTTTGTAGACGGCACAGATATGATTGGTTGACGCTTCACTGCGTTATTGGAGCGCTGAAAAAAAGTGGAGACCAGCTCAATTTTATTTGTAATGCGTCAAAAAGCGACAAGTGTCAGGTGTCAGTTTGTAGCTTCATGTCACCGGCTTCCATTGAAAATGAGTTGTAGCCTGATTGCTGTGTCGCTCCTAGTGTGAACGCAGCATTACAACGACTGGCTCTAGAGAGAGACATTCGTGTTTTTGCGTCAGCCACCGTAATTCTCCAACACGCTTGGCACCAAGGAGAGGCTTCAGTTGGTTGCAATCTCCGACCTCACCGCTAGATAGCGCCAGATCCTACACAATGGAACGTTAAGTCAGCAGAGTGAATCTTCCCACTGTTGTCAAAGTGTCCTTCTTTGTTAAATGTTATCAAAATGTATGTAGAGCATAGGAGCCCCCTGAGCTCAGGAGTTCAACTGTGCTTGTGTACTTGGATGGTGGTGCTATATCATAATTTTATCATGGTGCGTTCATGGCTAACGGGGCTTGGACGACAGTAGTAGCAAGCTGTGAAGGTTACAGGCAAATAGAATCAGCAAGAAGATGGTAAAAACGATACTGTTCTCTGTTCTATTCTGCTTATTTTCTAAAACACACCTTTTATTAGTTGTCATAGTTCATGATATGACTCAGAAAATAGAAGATAACTGTTCTCAGCTCCCTCTCCTGACAGCTCATCTTAGGCTGAGGCGCCCACATGGTTTTCCAGTTTCGTCCGCTACAGAAAGTAAATTACTTTTAAATGCTTTGTTGCCTGTGACGTGTGTGTCGGTGCTTTTGATCAATCTCTTAAAATGACTCAGCTGACATATAAATTAATGAATGAGCAGAGGATAAAAGCAGTGCAGTCCAGTAAATAGTCTCTTTTTGCTCTAAATGAAAACTGTTAATAACAGGATTGACAGAGCAAACTGCTGCAGTTTGAATCTCGCTTCAACAGTGTGACATCAACTGTTTCCCCAAAAGGCTTAAGTTGTTTTCATGCCTGCGTTTGTCTCCGATTTTATTTGTATGTGATGCCCAATTAAAAGAGTATAAAGTCACGACTAAACCCTGCCCAACTCCAGCTAAATAATCCACAGAAGACGGTCATCATAAAACAAGAGTTCCTCTTTTCTGAGACAGTAAAAAGGTCATATTGTGGCTAGTGACTTATTTCATCTAAAAAGCAGAAGGGATATGTTACAAAGATTTTGTGAATTGAACAAAAAAAAAATGTATACTTATATAACAATATGCTGTATAAACATAATAAAACACATTTTTCAGAGTTTGAGACAGGTTGTTTGCTCTTTTTTTGTTCAGACTCCCCTTATTTATTCTCCCATTAATGACGTTTTTCTATACTATTGTAACATTCACTATCTGCTATGGTGGGTGAAACTATGTGATTGAGTGATTACAGTAAAGAGTTCTGCTTGTCAACAATTGTTCAGACCTATATGTGAGATATTGTTACCTCCAATGGTAACACTTTATAATAACCATCATTTATAAATGGTAAATTGATAGTTAATTAAACTTAGTTAATAGTTATTGTTAGTTATAACAATGACATAATTAATGTTTACTTATTATTAGTAATGCTATCATTTATTTTATTTTATCATTAGTTTGTGTAATATTAAATAATTTATAAATTATATAAATATATATTGTATTAAAATATCATAGCTGATAGGAGACAATAATTACATTTTGATTTCATTAGTAAACTATTAACAGTTTATTGTGCTAACGTTATAACATTTTATATACTATATTAAGTATTTGTTAGTGATTACCAAATGATTTTAAACCTTTAAGAAATCATTCGTAAAATATCTATAAACATTACATAGATAGATGGACCAGAAACCCATTATTAACCATTGACAAAGTATTAACTATCCATCTAAATAATGTTTATAGATGCTTTACAACATATTTATTAACCATTTAACAAGGTATTCTAATCATCAGTTATCACTTTATAATAGCCATCTAAATAATGTTAATAAAAACCAATTATTTAGCATTAACAAAGTGCTACAAATATCTGGTCTACCTATATAATTTTTATGGATGTTATACAAACAATTTATTAAAGGTTTACAAATAATTTCATGATTATTAACAACTACTTCATATAGTATATAAAATGTTGTGTGCCACAATAAACTGTTAAAATAACAGAAATGATAGCACTACTAATAATTAGTAAACATTATTTATCATTTCATGGTTTAACAGTGAAATAACTATTAACTAAATTTAATTACTGTAATTATCAATTTACCATTAATAAATGATGGTTATTATAAAGTGTCACCAAACCAACTCTTAATCTGTTTATTTAATACCATTTCCTCGCTGGTCACGATTAAAGTTGAGTTTATGCTCAGAAATAGTTCCATTGTCCAGAAGGAAAATAATCTGCCTGCAGAGGAGTTAACCCGACTTGAAGATAATTCACCCAACTTGAAGATAAAGTATTAAAGATAAAAAAAACAACCCTAAACTGAGAAAGTGAAAGAAATGTGTTAGTACGTTCTTTTCCGATTAAGACCATTAACCAGCAAAAAAATCAGCTGGACATTGTGTTGTGTTATCAAGCTTTGAGGTGGTGATAAGAGAAACATTATGTCCTAAATGTTTTGCTTATTCAACAAAGAATCACTATGATCCATATTTTTTAGCAAAAAAAATACAATCCCATAAGAAGAAAGTAAGTCATTTATTGTGTTTCAGACATTAGGACAAGATCCAGTGTCATCTTCCATCAGATTTAAAAAACAACAACAACAAGTACGCTTTAAAAAAAGTAAAACAATGGTGTAAAAATGGACGCGCATTGAAGCTCCCACACTGGCAAAAACATCTTTACAATGAAATGCTGAGTAACACAGTCTTTCTGCTTTTGGCGACATCCATAATAAACAGTGTAGGAGAAATGTGGCCCGACTTGCTACAAGCTCTGTATGTAAACACCGGTCTTCAGGCTTGATCCGACTGAGCCGGTCATCGACCCTGTGATGGAAGAGAGAGGAATACATGAAGGAATTTGTCTGTTAACATATCTGGATGTGTGTGTGTGTCCACAGACGTACCTGTTGCTTCTTCAAAATCTCATCTCTTGTCTTGAAGATCGGTGCGTCCTCCACCACGACGCCTTCAGCCATTTCCGTCACTTTCTCCAGCAGCTCTGTGCTATACCTGCCGTGAGTGACGAGAAAATGTTCTGTTAATATAACGACCCACAATTATTCTGCATCCTTGATTCATCTGTGGTTCACATTGTTTCTTAAGTAAGAATGCAAAAATTTGAAAATAAATATTCAAAAAAAAAAATAATAAGAATGTTTTCCAATAGCAGTATGAGTGCTGAAATGATTAGTCGACCAATCAGTCAATAGAGAATTTACACTTTTGATAATCAAAGCATTGCCATTAAAGTCACTTAAGAAATGCTTCATCCCTGGAAATTTTCAAAAAACACCTCAAACACCACCTGTTCATTTAGGACTATGATCTCAGCTGACTCTTCCTACACATCACTCTTTTAATTACTTAACTATAGTTTCTCCTCTGTGTTATTTATCAGTATGATTTTGTGTGCCCCCTTTGTAAAGCGTCCCTGGGTTTCTGAAAGGCGCTATAGAAGTCCAATTTATTATTATTATTATTATTATTATTATTATTATTATTATTATAATTAAGTCAAAAAAATAAAATAAAAATAAACTTAAGGTGGAAAAAATGCAACTGCAGTTTATTTTGTGTGTTCACCTTCCGGCCACAGGGGGCAGCAGAGAGCCAAGTTAAAGAGTTGAGAATGAGACGAAGAAGATTTTGAACCCAAACACATGCTTCCACACACACAAAGGTGAGTTTTCATATTTATAAGTATTTGTAACACACTATGTGTTAAGTTCAGTTCAAGTTCAGTAACTAAACTGTGTCTGTGATGAAGAACACGTTGTGTTTTCCTCACCTGCAGCCGAGGAAGACGTTGTTGGCCCAGACCATGGACAGAGACATCAGCTGGTCCAGGTGCGGGTCCTCGTAGTCCCCGAAGTTCCTCAGGATGAACTCCCTCCGGGCCTGCCAGTGTTTCTCACTCTCCCAGTAGCCTCGAAACGTCTCCACCTGGTCCGCTACGGCTCTGTTCTGCTGGATAAAGTCCTCCACGTCCATGTTAGCCATGTTGCTCTGCACAGGACGAGTCAACAAAGAAGAGATCCTGTCTGAGAGGAAGGTACTGGAAGTAGTTTTACAGCTTAGTGTGTTTACAAACAGCGACACATGGTGGTGGAGCTGAGAGCTGCGACTGACTGGAAATAAACCCTGTATACAGGGGCTTCTTCCAGGTTGTTGGTGGTAGTCAGATGGATTAAATTAATTAAATGTGCAACATGTTAATTCATCAAATTAATACATTAACATAAAAATATGTAACATTACAGACTATTAATTAATTTAACAAGCTTATACTATAAAGTATATATATAGTTTATACTTATAAATATCTGGCATCCCTTCAGTTTTTCAAGATGCAAGAGAGACACAAATTACCGGAGTCAAAGTCCTTGTTTGTGCATGTACACGTACTTGGCCAAGAAAGCTGGTTCTGATTTTTTCTTTTCTTGCATTTGTTTGGAATAATTAGACAATGTAAAATAACTCATAAGATAAATAAATTGATCATACGTGAAGTGATTAATATTCTATCACTATCACTGACCTAGTACTTTTTAAATCTAAGCTCAAGACTTTTTTATTTAGATTGGCTTTTAATACCTAGTAGCGCTGTGACATTTTTCCTGTGCTTTTTATGTACCTTTTTATGATTTTATGATATGTTGTGTTTTTATTCCTGTTATTTCTTGATGCTAATGTAAAGAACTTTGGGTACCTTTTGGTTATTGTAAAGGGCTATACAAATATATGTTGATTGATTGATTAATGGCTCATCAAAAAAGTGGTGCAGAAAAGGCCAGAAATTATCAATATCTCTAACTGAAATGTCAAATAAGTCAACTTTTTCTCTATTTATTTTTGTATGTTCAGTACAGGTATACAACAAGTGAGTATTAAAAACGTAAATGTTGCTTTCAGTAAGATTTTCCTCCATTTATAATGCAGTGAGTGCATATGTACAGTAGTACGGAGTATCAGGGCTACATTGAGGGAAAAAACATCTGAGATTTCCAGAATAAAGTCATAACTTTACGAGAAAAAAAGTTGTAATATTACGAGAATAAAGTCATAACTTTACGAGAATAAAAGTCATAACTTTACGAGAATAAAAGTCATAACTTTACGAGAATAAAAGTCGTAATATTACGAGAATAAAGTCATAACTTTACGAGAAAAAAAAGTCATCGTGTTAAATGAGTATAGTAAATCTGTATGACAATATACCAGTAACTGCACAATCAGTCACTTCCTGATGACTGTTTTAAGTTTTAAATTCTTTTGCACTCTACCCCAAAATGTATATGCAAACACCCACACTAACACACTGATACAGGGATATATATGTGGTGAACGATATAAAAGCCTTACCCCAGCCCCACCAGCCCCAAAAGCAACGCTGTATTTTAATTATATGGGGATATATAATTTTTTAACTTGACATTATTGTTGTATCTGTAGCGGGTAATAAGCCTGATCTAGTGATAAATGTTAAGTTATTGTAACATGAAAAATACTGTATCATTTATGACTGAAATGTGGTATGTACTCAAGCAGGCAGCTATGACTATGGCCAAATCTGTAGAATTTACTCATTTGTTATGATAGTATCATCACTTTTAATATACTGTCAAATACTGGCAGCCTCCACCTATAAATAACTATTGAAATTAGCTTTAAGCTGAACCTGGTGCCATACATGCATTGTGCATTGTCCCTGTTAAATAAACAATAAAATAGTGTTTTTGTATAATGTCAAAATGTCAAAATGAATAAAAACTTAAATGACAAAAAACATCAATGAAATGAATATATTAAGTTGCTTTTTGTAAGATATAGATACAATATATTAAGTAATATGTTTGAGGCGGTAGTGCCAGAGGGGGTTAGATAGGTGTTTTATATTTGTTTCTTTTAAAGGCCCTTCTAGGGACGAGCATTGTAAATTAGCTATAAATGCTGTGATACATTTTATTGGAAAATTGAGCTTGCACAATACCTGATCCTGGAACTGGCTACTGGCTGCTAATTACACCTATGCTTTTCCTGCTATGATATGTCAAAATGTCTGCTGTGAAAAATACCTATTTGGACGTTGTAGTCCGTTAAAATTGAAGCACCAGCCTCCCACTGGCTAACTGCAGACTGTAGGTGAGCTAACACAGCTCGGCTTGCCAGGCTTCTTCCTCCCCCCGACAGCTTGATCTCTCTGTGTTTCTTGCTTTGCCAGAAGATATAAAATTCACAAAGCAGGTAGTGTGGTGGTGAAATGTCTGCAGCGCACACACACGCACACACTTACTTTCATTTTTCCTGCCTTCTTCTCACTTGAGTGACATATCTCCCTCGCTCTCTCTGCACTTGACCAGCCTGCCAGGAATATGATCAGAGCGAAACACTGGCCTTTTAACCCCCAGCCTATGTAAAGAGGCTTATGGACAGTCATTCAGGCTCACAAATATGCACAAACAAACACACACACACAGCAGCAGCAGAGGGAGATTTGGGGCTTGTTTTGACATGAAGTCATTGATATGCAGAGGGATTCCAGAGAAAAGCAAGCCAACATGAAGTCAGACGGACAGACAGAGAGACCAGCTCACTGCTCTGTCGCTGGTTTCGTTTCCACAGCACTGATTTAATTGTAAATGAGGTCATTGTAACAGCCAGAAACATTTAGGAGGAATAGAATAAAGGGTTTGGCTTGTGATTTGCTGTGAAGGAAAGAATTAAATATGAACAATTTTGCCAACTATCTTTACCTGTTGGCTCTATATTCTGCAAGGGTCTATTAAAGAATTATTTATATTGTAAACTGGCAGAATGATGCACTTGATTGAGAAGATAAGTGAAAATTATTTGTTTTTCATTATCCTTTTGACTTTATTTGAAAAAGACTGTATAATGTTTCGTCTGTCTCTTTGTGTCCCTGTGATAGTCTGGCGACCTGTCCCCCCGCGACCCTGAATTGGATAAGCAGTTACAGATAATGGATGGATGGATGGATGGATGGATGTATACTGTTTAAAAGGTATGTAAATGGTTAAATTATACACATACACACACATAGCATAACCTCCTGCATATAAAATGGATTATGTCAACACATTTGGTTTAAAAGAGAAAATCAAGGCTGGCAAACAGTGCGTCATTTCATAAAATCTCTTAAGAAACACCTGAAATGGAGAGGTGAAGTCCCTCCCCTTTCGGTGGACCCCATGGGACTTTATTCTGGAAAACATATGTACGATAGTCAACGGCGAGAGACAAATAATTTTTTGATCAAATAATACGTCACTACTGGACAGAATAGCGGTAAAATGAAAATATGATCAAGGAGCACAAAAACGAAAAGCACAACGGCTGAAAGAACAACATGACCAAGATCTACTAAAGAAAATCCTTAAATTGACTAGATATTTCAAGGTTCTGATTAAAGGCTGTCTCAATGTGTGCGTGTAATTGACAGTGCTCATAGAGTGTGTATGTGTGTATGTGTAATATTCCTAGCATGCTTTTACACATGGTACTCTGTTAATGTTAGAGCATGATGAGTGAGGGTATCTATTCTGTTCTCTGTCAAATAAAGGCAAAATGCTAAAAACAAAAAAGAACACAAAAAAGAAACCACTGAAATCGGTTTCACAGCGGTTGTAAAGGAACAGTGGAGACACAGCCAAAGAAAACTCAGCAGGTTGGAACAACAGTCAAACACGCAGAGATGATATAATGTCTGCACAGATCCAGACAGGAGTTTCTTTAATTCTGCAACCTGACGGGTTCAGTGAAGCTCGAGAACATGGATGAGAGCTGATAAAAGGATCGTCTCACCTTAAGAGAATATACTACATTTATTCTCCACAGCTAAAGAGGTCTAGTGAACAATGAACTCTCACTGGTGTGCCGCAGATTTGTATTTGAGTTACAGTGTGAACGTAAATCGCAGTGACTCAAAAAACTCTGCATGATGACTCAGTTGATCTTAATTTGATGAGCTAAACTGGAGGCCAAAACATCAAGCAGCTAGGATTTGTTTATTTTTACCTTCTTTCTGTAGATTTAAGCATCAATTTTAACCCATTTTTAAAACCAACAAATTGTAATTTCAATATCTGAGGAACCCTCAAAAATTTAAATATATTCGTATGTGTTAAGAATAACTTTGTTGAAAAAACGCTGTTGGTTTTTAACTTATTCCACTCTTAAACTTCTCCCACATGTTTCAGCTCCATCCTGTTTTCCATGGAGCTCTGAACATTGTAATTGTATTTCCACGCAGTGTCAGTTTACTCTAAGTGGTTACGAAACTTCTCCCCAACAGGCCGAACTCTCCCGATGCTCTGAATCAAGTGTTTTGCTAACACACCGCAGAGAAGACAGACATGAGCAAACTCGGTTAACACAGGACACATGATGCTGTCTGAATCTTCCCTCTGCACACTGCTGGACTTGTGAGTGTGCACAAAAAACCACGACAATATTACATATGACATATTTGCATACATAAATGAACACACACATTCATTTCTTGACGTGTAATATATAGATTTATCACAAAATGAACCAGTTTCTGTAAAATATGTAGCCCCTAAAATGTTCTCTCCTCAGACATTTTTATTCTGAGTCAGTCCTAGAAAGACAAGAAGACATAAAAACACATTCACCTCCTCTCAAATTCCCCCTGAAAAACCACCGCTGACACTCCTGAGCATGTTATATTTTGGGCAGCTTCCAAGTCATACAAGTCACCGCTTTATTGAGTGAACTAACCCATTAAGTTTATGGCCTCGCTCCCCCCCTCTCACTCAGCCTGAAATACACACTGATGCTGAAATAATACACTGCGTTCCAGCCAGCTCTGGCAGACAGCCGTTCTTGATGAGTCACCTAATGTATGCTTACTCAGGAGAAAACTATAATTGGGAAGCACACAGACAACAGGTAGCCCTTTCAGCCCGAGTTCTGGGGGAGGGCCAGTGAGAAAGGATTAACTCGCTCAAAGTGTCTGTGGATATCAAGGTTACTCAGAAGGTCGTTATAGATCATTGCAAACCTGTTCAGGGGTGTAGAAGATAATGAGACGTGTATATCAGGATATGGCAGAGTGTAAATCACACAGTCAACTTTCAGTGAACTCTTTCAAAAAGCTGACTCACACTGATGAACAGTTAACTACGAGGAGGCAATTCAGTTTCATGCTTTAACCCAGAGATAGTTCAGTTTTCTTGTAATTCTGCTTTTTTCCCACAAGTAGTTATAAACTCAGAGTTAAAGGAATAGTGTGTAAAATCTCATGGATCTATTAGCAGAAATGAAATATAGTATTAATAACTATGTTTTCATTCGTGTATAATCACCTGAAACTAAGAATCGTTGTGATTTTGTTAGCTTAGAATGAGCCCTTCATATCTACCTAGGCACCAGGTCCTCTTCACGGAGTCCGCCATGTTGCTCCGCCATGTTTCTACAGTAGAACAGAACAAAGAAACCAATCACTGGCTCTAGAGAGAGCCTTTCATGTTTTTGCGTTACCTGAAGGCCACCGTAGTTCTCCGACACGCTTGTGAAACTGCGGAAACGTGAGCGGCAGAGTGCAAAACCGTGGTAGTGCCAGCCGCTGTCTGACGGCTCCAAAAACTTGTGTTATTATGGTGAGGATGGCCTCGAACGATGTTACCACGGTTTTGCACTCGGCGGCTCACGTTACCGCCGTCTTGGAAAGGGAGGAGTGAGCGGAGGGGTACTCAGTTGGTTGCAATTTGCAACCACACCAAATGCCACCGAATCCGACACACTGTACCTTTAAGCTGCAGTCGAATAGTCAAAAAATGATGTCCTAATGTCTTTTCCCTGACCACTTACCTTAATGCAATAACTTTACTAAATTCATAAACACCATTCACACTGGGACCATGTCCGTTATTATTATCTGTACTGTGCATATTGTGCTATTTATTGTATGTATTTTGATTTACTCTGATGTGTTTTAACCAAACTGTGAAGCCAAAGGCAAATTTCCACATTTGTAGACAAAAAAAGATTATTATTATTAATGTGTGTAGAATGCAAATGTCCAGAGACTTCTTGTTAAATAAAGGTCAAAGAAGAAACTTTCAAATCTATGCACACAAGATGTCTAAAACATTTCACCAGTCATAGAAGGCTAATTGTAAAATTGCTCAAAATGCCACAGCTGTATACTTGCCAGATGAGTAACATCTGTTTAAATCCTAATGTTAGGTTACATCCTACAACTATTTTAATTGTGTGAATTAGTATGTAGGGGGTAAAGCAGGAAAACGTGCTCATGATAGTGACTGAGTATGAAAAATTAACTAATATTTGTAAAAAACAAACAAAGCAGGAAGAGCAACTCTGAAAGTTTTTGGTAAATGCGTTGTAGTTTGCAGCAGGACTGTCAGAACTAGGCTGCACTTGACATTGCGTTGACTTTAGCTTCCTGTAGAGGAGGGGTGCTTAAACTTTTTAGGCTTGGGACCCAAGTGATAAATGTAGCCTGCCACCCTGGGACCCAGACTAATTAAAACTAGTGCTCTTGACATGAAGGGATGTTAGAGCAGTCGGGCCTGGCAGCTATTCCAGGTCCCGAATCCTGACCTATTGTTTAAAGAATTAGGATATATACCCGTCTTTTGGCCTAATTGAAGTTGACATGGATATTGGGGCCATGATACAGTGCATGTATCTCCTCAGTGCACCCACTGCGCTGTAACACCACCACCACCGCCACACAGCTGCCTCTAGATGAACACTGTCATCATCTCTGTATTCACATATTGATCTTATTTGCTGGAATGTGTGGTTATGAAAATCAAATGCAACCTATGTCATGGAAAAATAGCGTAATGTTGGCCGATGCTGTGTGCGTGCATGTTGTTGCTGCTGCTAAGCGGTGGTTGTGGTGGTGGTGGTGGGAGGGTGATCGTGATTAATATTACCAGCAAGTTACACTGACAAGAGTTTATGTCCCGTGAATAACAAAAGAAGAAAAAAGATGAAAATGTTTGGAACTAATTAACTTGACTGGAGTACTTCAAAGCAAATAGACTCCAAAGTCCCAATTTGATGAAGGGAATTAAACGTGAAGGGAATCACACATTTTTGTATTCGTCCTCTTTGTGCTTTTGGACACGGCTCTGCTACTGCCGCTGTCTTTAAATGAAATAGAAGGAGCAGACGAAGCTTTGAAAAGTCATGTTAGTGTGATGTGGTATAAAAGTCAGCAAGTCAAACTCCATGCTAACATAATATGGTGAAAAGTACTAACGTTAGTTAACATACTTTACTTTAGTACAGTTTTTTAGGTAACGTTACCTGTATTTTACTTGAGTATTTACATGTTGTGCTACATAATACTTCTACTATAGTACTTTTTATTCCACTACATTTATTTGACAGCCATATTTACTAGTTACTTTTTTAATTACTTCAAATCTAACTGTTAAATCCTCCTTTCACCGCTGCTTGATTACTTCATATAAGTGACACACTTGAGCAATTGTGAATATTATAACTTTCTCACACAAATATAGCATTATGTTTTAGGTGATATTATATGTCCTATTTGAATTCTATCGATGCAACCCCTGTGCCCCAGAAACATTTTAACATGGGGGTCTATGGGCACTTCGGTGTTGGCTTCATTTCTCAGCACCGGAGGTTACCGCTTGGTAGCAACTGACTCATAAATACTAATGTCTTAAAATGTATACATGTAGCACCTTTAACCACGTATCAATATCAATAAAAATCAGAAATGCTCTGCAGCTGTAAACTCTAAGAAATACTATTTGACCCAGATCTGGGTGGATCAGCTTCCCAAATAAACAATGTGTGCATCTCATCAGACAGTAAATTGCATTACCTCACATTAGAAACGACCATGGAGAGGGTCACAGGCTGTTTCCTCAGGGGACGCTGCCTACCTGCGTTGTGTGGTGGGAGGAGGAGGAGGAGGAGGAGGAGGAGGAGGACAAACTGTGGGATGCTGCTGTTGCATTTGAATGTGTGCCAGAGAAATCCCTCCTCTGTGTCCTTCACCGCCTCATTTCACTTTGTGCAAAACAGCATCACACCCTCTTTTCCTCCCTCTCTCTCTCCACTTTCTGAGTGACACCTGATACAGCTGATATGAGCATTTGTGCACCTGACATCCTTGCCTGTGCACCAGTGGTTTTGTTTAAGTGCGTGCGTGTACATGCAGGTCTGTGTGTTTGATACAAGTAGAATCGTCCCATTTGTTCATCCGAATGACCTTAATTTTAGTGTGCCTCCTGGCTCTGCGTTTATGTGTATTGACCAGACATTTTAGATACAAAGAAAGCTGAGCAAAGATGAATTACAACAGTTGAGATGATCCGCTGACTGTCACTGCTGAGATGCAGAGTGTAAAAAAACTGCACAGAGTTTTTCTCGGGGAATTAAGACGGATTTGTTTGTGAAAACTGAACTCTGCAAACGTCAGACTGGAGAGAAAGTCCAAGAAAATGTAGTCCTGCTTGATAACAGGCAGAGGACAGTGATTTAGAGACAGTGGATGGTAGTAGATTACGCATTGATCAAACACCCTCCTCCCCTTTTTAAATATAGATTTTAGAGGAAATGTGAAGGAAGGTAATTTACTTGCCAACCATTCCCTTCGGATCACTGTGAGCAAATCAATCACTGGTGGAGAGATATTATCACTTACAGTAAAGTGCAACTACAGGCCTTCACTTTGAACTGAAGCTCCAGCTGCCAATTATTTTTGACAGCAGTTATTGGTGATGGTGAGAATTCATTAAAAATAGGTGGACGGGTTGAGATTGAAATTGAAAAAAGTGCTATAAATTGCAAGTTGTGGATGAGTTTAACTACTAACATATTTCTTCCTACATAAAGGAGTCCTGTCACATGTCAGTCATAGGAAACAAGGGATGGTTTAAGTCAGTGATTCTAAAAGTGGGGTCTGGGGACTCCCAGGGTCCACTAGATAATTAGCTATAAATTATAAAATCATTAAAAAGTGCATTTGCGTCAATAAAACAAAGCATATTGTGTCTATTACTCCACCCAGGTTAGCTTTGGGCCAATAGAAACTCTGATATGATGTTGACACACAGCAATAAGTTCATTATTTTAAAGCTGAAGCACTTACTGAAAATCAGCTATAGACTGATAAGTTTAAATATCTGGATTTATTAGGACTACATGTATGCCAGTCTTGCTACTGTTCATTTTCTGAAAGATCAGTTACTTGAAATATAGGTTATAAATCCTGTCAAGTTGAGTCCAAATGTAATTTGAATAAAATCACCCTCTTTTAAAAGGTAAATAAATGGTATCGGCATTCAATAACATTGCATATTTCCCGCTGTGAAACTAATACATTATTATCTCATCCTATCATAACATGATTTAAATTGAAATGTGTTTCTGTTTATCACTATGAAACAGGTCTGAAGTATTTAGGTTGAAAAGTTTTAGAATAAGGTAGTTTGTAATTTGTATCATTGCTGGAGCAGGGTGATTGTGAATAGGGAGATAGAATAGGATGATGACTGAATTGTAAACTGATTTTTTTTAATTGATTATATGTATATATGTTTTTGTATGTGTATGCGTGTGCGTATATGTGTATGTATGTATGTATATATGTATACAGTATATATATGTGTATATAAATAGATTTTATTTTATTTTATTGTTTAACATTTTATTTTTTATTTTTTTACTTTTGTATATTCTTTTTACTTATATATGTATATATATATATATATATATATATATATATTTTTTTTATATAATATGTTTTTCATGGATCTATACTGGCTTATTTTTATATCAGTATTAGGTTTGTTAAGTTTCTTTATACTGAGAATGTTATTATAGGGGACGTTTGTGAATGTTTGTTCTGTTGTTTCAAAATGAACAAAAAAACAATAAATATAATATTGAAAAAAAATATATATATATATTTGAAAGCTGATGCACTGTGAAAAAAAAAATTGAATTTCTACCAATATACAAAATAAGCTATAAACAAAAATAAACATGATATAAACAGATAGTGCAGATGTATTTATGTCCCATTTCAACACCCCCACCCCACACACACACACAAATTCAGCCTGTAATACTGCCTGAGCATTGGCGGGTGAAGAAGGTTTTACATTTTTTTTTTCTTGTGTATATTCTTTTTACTTCTTTTTCTATTTTTTGTATATAATATAATTTTCATGGATCTATACTGGCTTGTTTTATATTAATATTAGGTTTGGACGTTTGTGAATGTTTGTTCTGTAGTTTCAAAATAAACAAAAAAACAATAAACATAATATTGAAAAAAAAGTATATATATTTGAAAGCTAATGCACTGTACATTGAGTCCTCCATTAATAAATACACCTATTAATTGTTTTCAGAAACTATTTTTTCTTTTAAACATGTGGCTGTTTGTCACATGATAATCATTGGATACATCTTTTTTTTTAATGTCCCATTTCAACCCTTTCCCCTCCACAAAGTCAGCCTGTATCACTGCCTGACTGAGTATTTGGCAGGTGAAGAAGGTTCAGTCCCCATCCTCTCCTCTCAGAGGCGCAGTAATCTACCATTTTCCTCAGAGTAGGAAGTGCAGCTCGCGGTGAACACTGAATTGAAAGTACGCCATAAATATGGCGCCAAAAGAGTTTTCAAGCTGATGATAAGAAGCTGATTATTTTTTCCTCCTCCAGTGTTGTCTCCTCGGAGGGTGAAGGAGGAAGAGGTTGAAGAAGACAGGAGCCGTCTGTGCTTTAGTGAGCAGAGCTGTGTGTGTGTGTTGTGCACGTCCACCGGCTGCTAGAGGAGTGGAAGCGAAGTGAAGATTTTTATTTTTGAAGGAGGGACGTTGCGAAACTAGCTTGCAATCTTTTCTGACTCATCGTTTGGAAATAAAGCATCCTTTTCTTTTCTTTTTTTAAATATTTTACAGAAACCCTCCTCCTCTTCTTCTTGCCTTCCTCCTTCCTCCTCCTCCTCCTTCCTTCCAGTACCGCTGCTGGCACCGGAGAGGAAAACATCGTCGGGGTTTTTTTTTTTTTTTGGACACCACCACGTTTGGGTTGCTGCTTGCTTTTTTTTTTTTTTTTTTTTTTTTTTTTTTTTGCAAAATGCGACATGCTTTCCTCCTGTGAGCGGTGGTGTGTTGTGCGCACCTCGCAGCAGCAGCAGCAGCCTGCTACACCACCGTGAACTGGACCACCACCACCACCAACAACAACACCACCACCACCACTGGGTTTGTTGTTGTTGTTGACTTGCAAACTCAAAGTCTGGCTGCCACTTCTTTTTGGATTTTTATTGTGGATTTGGACTCCTCGCGCGGCCGGTCTCTTTGCAGAGCTCACGTGCTGTCAACACGGAGGAGGGAGGGAGGAAGGAGGAAGGAAGGGACAAGTCCTGTCAACCCAACGTGGATCCCAGAGTATCAGGGCTGTTTCCACTGTAAAAACTACATGTGCCTGGCTCTCCAATGATCTCCTAATCTCTGTGAATCACCCCTCCGTCCAGGACTGTGGACGTCTCTGCTGCACGCCGAAGCTGACTGCATCAAGGTAACAAAAAAAAAAAAAGAATGCGAATGAGAGAATGATAAAATGTTGCAGGAAGGCTTTAAGTCCAGTGCTGCAAGTGCTACATTCTAGAATCTAGTCCAGTGCAAAGATACAATGCTGCAAGTGCTACATTCTAGAATCTAGCTGGCTAGCAGCAGCAGCAGCAGCCCTGTACGCACTTTTTAGCAGCAGCAGCTTGTCAGTCACAGCCACACAGGGGCGCTTACACAGTGTTGTGGTTGCATGTGGGTCAAGGAGGTGTTTTTTAGGTGTTGCAGTGCAGGAGAGCAAAAAAAAAAAACCCTGTGTGTGCACACAGAGAGAGAGAGATGAAATGAACCAGGGTAAAGTTGGCCATGTTGTAGCTTTTGCAAACGTAATGGGAATCAAGTGTGCAGAGCTGGTAGTTTGGAGAGTGTCCAAAACTGTGGGTTATTTTTTGCGCGTAATTGCGACAAATTTGGTCCATTTGCAGCAGCATGCGTATAGCGAGGAATGCGAGTTGTAACTTGCAGGCGAATGTGAAAGCAGGAACACACACATTTATAGACACATAGAGGTGGAGGTGGAGGTGGAGGAGGTGGTGGTGGGGGATATGAGAAGTTGTACTGATAGTAGGAGGTTTAAGGTGCTATAGGGTGGAGGAGGCATCAAACGTTCACAGTCTCTGGGGGATTTTGCAGGTTCCTTCCTTCACTCCTCTGTAAAAAAAGGGAGCAAGTAGCACTGCTTTTAGGAAGGCTGAGCACGCAACCACACACACACACACACACACACACACATCAAGGAATTAGAGCAACTCCTCTCTCTGCCTCCTTCACCCTCCTCCTCCTCCTCCTGCTGCTTCATGCTGTGCAGATCTAGCTGGCTTTAGAAGAAGAGAGGGGGGAGTGGCTGTTGTTTACCTCCTCAGAGTCAGAGCTCTCTCTCTCTCTCTGTCTGTGTATACCTGGGTTTTGGATGAGTGTGGCTGTTGCATCCTTACCTGTTAAAAAAAAACAACAACCAGGACTTGACATGTGGATGCTGGGTGTCAGGTGTTTTAGCAGGATTAATGGGGTGTAAGTGGGGCATTTGTCTCTGGTGTGATTTTCCAGCAGCACATTGTGTGGCCACCTACTCTTCATAATTGCTTGGAGAACCTCTAAAGAATATTATGTCTGCCTATTAGAAGAGACAATAAGCAGTCCACCACACGTGAAGCTCTGGGTCAGCCACTGAGTAGCAGGCTGGAAAGTGCAGATCATTAGCGGGATGCAAGGCAATTTATCCAGATTTAAGAAAAAAAAATAAAAAATTTTGATTGCACATGTGAAGCTGAACTGGTAGTCTTGAATCAATTAAACTGAAATCGTCTGGGGACTTGTTAAATGTTCCCAGTTGTGACAGCAGCACCCCCCCCTTCCCACCATCACACACACACACACATCATCAGCATCACACACAAGCTTGATTTGTGCAAACACACACACCAACTCTGTGTGTCTCTCGCTCACTCTAAACACATATTCAAGTACAGATGCACGTACGCTCTTCAAACTCCCTCAGCACACTCTTGCACACACACACACTCTTGCGCACACACACACACACACACACACACCCTCCTCCTGCTGGGTATGAAACCGGAGATGAGTCATGGTGTGTGGGGGCATAACAACTCTCTCTCTCTATCCCTCTATCCCCCTCTCTGTCTTTCATATCTTTCCTGATGCAGTGCTATCTTGTTTTCACTCATTCTCTCTCCCTCTCTTTCTCCCCCTCCCCTCACTCCTTCCCTCCCCTCCCTCGAGGCTCGCCTCTCTCGCCTAGAGACAGTGGTTGTTTACAAGGCAAGTGAACAGGGATGAGATGGACAAGGCTGTTTTCATTTTGCTTCCGTTTTTTTGATGACAGCCCTATCGCCATCCATGTTTCAATCCTGCATTCTTCATCCATCCCTTTCCTTTTTTATCCTTCCTTCTGTGCCAGCCATCCTCTGCCCTTTTACACCCCAACCTTTCATCCATCCATCCATCCATCCATCCATCCATCTTTCCCCTCATCATCCTCCTCATCATCTCTCCATCAAGCCATAACTGGCATTTCTCTCATCATCTGACTTAGCCAGGAGGAATATGTGTGCGTATATGCGACCATATGCACCAACTCTCCCTGTACAGTATGTCATGTGAAACTCGAGCACGCAGACCTTTTAAGCCTCCCGTGTGTACATACGCACACGTGTGCATGTGTGGGCGGGGGTGTAGTGTAGCGTGTGTGTGTATGTCTGCTGCGTTAAGCGCTGAGCTCGGATTGGCTTGGAAAGGGGGTAAGGACCCCCACGTGGTGCGTTGTATCGCATTAGCTGCTACGTAGTGAGGAGGAGGAGGGGTGTTGTTCATGAATGGACCGCTGACGTCATGTTAACTGTACCCTCAATCCCTCTCACACACACACACACTACCCCCTCCATGTGCACATACATGTTTTTACACACATTGCTAAAGAAGGCTGCAGGGCAAATGTGTATGTGTGTGTGTTTGTGATGCAGAAATACGTGTCGGATAAGAAGGATAGGAATCAACTGAGCTGAAGGATTTATGTGTGTGTGTGTGTGTGTGTGTGTGTGTGTGGCTGCCTGCAGGCGGGTTGGCTAGCTGTCATGTCACCAGCTCTCTGCTGCGCTCTGCTCTGCTTACTAACTAACTAACCAGCATGTTGGCCACAAGGGTATTACTACTAGCTGAGTAGGATTTGTGTGTGTGTTCTTTCTGGTGTGTAGTTCCATGTGCTGGGATTTTGTGAGTTGAGAATAGGCCGATATTGTATTACCGATATCAATACTGATGAATCTGATTTTCTGATCCAATACATATTGTGTCTATTTATGATTTCTTTTAGACCTGTCCACTCTTGAAGAATACAAAGAGACAGAATAAGCAAGAAATACAACTTGTTCTGTAATAGAACTGGGATTCTTATATAAAATGAGACACTTACACGTATGTTAAGGAAGCATAGATGACACAAACAAAAACGCAAACATATGAAAACACCTGTGAGTGTGTTCAGTTTAGAGCTTCAACGATTAATTGATTAGTTGTCAACTATTTTGATAAATGATTAATCGGTTTGAGTAATTACAAATGCAAAAGTTTGTCACTGAGTGACTGACTGAGTGATGAAGTTACATGATTGGTCGTCTGAGTGTTGGAGTTTCCTCATTGGCTGTTGCTCTTTCCAAATGAAAAGACGGAAACAACATTCCTTTATGCAAATGAGCCCGTCCAGCGCGACACGTCCTAAACTTGGACCAAGTTGTCAAACTAGGCGATCTAGATCTAAAATGAAATGAGATTCAGCTGTGGCGTCGCCTATTTCTTGCTTAAAATGTTTTCAGAAGTAGATTTTGGTGGGTTGTTTAGATGGAATAACAGAAAGATTACAAGCAGGCTGCTATGTTGTTTCCTGTTTGAAATGGCAAGCAGAAAACCAGGAACCAATCGGATGCATTCCACGAAAGGGTACGTCACCGCTTGAACAGCCAGTTGAGTGGAGCAGCGCGTCCCCTAGTGTCCTCGCCAGACCTGGTGTACATGTAGCGCTGGATTTAACATTATAGACATGACTACTGACTATTTGTGTTACAGTTTAGCCACATATTCACAGACTGACCTTACACGGTCCAGACATATACTCGGGTTTGAGTCTTGTTAAGAAAAAAAGTCAAGATTCTCTGATTCCAGCTTCTTAAATGTGAATATGTTCTGGTTTCTTTACTCCTCTATGACAGTAAACTGAATATTTTTGAGTTGTGGAGAAAACAAGACATTTGAGGATGTCATCTCGGGCTTTGGGAAACACTGATCAACATTTTTCATCATTTTCTGACAATTTACAGACCAAACAACTAATTGAGTAAATAATCGACAGATTAATCGATAATGAAAATAATCGTTAGTTGCAGCCCTAGATCAGTTTGTGGGGTTGTTCTGGTTTCCTCACATGCAGGCTTTGTCATGCTTTACAAGTTTTGGAACATGAAACCAACCACGTGGTGGATTAATCGCTGCAGGCATGTTTTTCTGCATTAACCCGTGTGTGTTTTTGTCAGTGTTTGCTCCCAGTAGATGACCCTGCTGTGGCGTAAAACCTCATTAGTGGGTTCTTGAGTGTATGTGTGTGTGTGTGTGCATGCTAACCTGCTGTTCAGTGGGCAGGAGATGACGTCAGACTTCAGGAGGAGAGGGGGGTGTTTTTACATTTCTTTCCTCCCCCTGTACCACTGTGACTCAGCCTTGTTAGTAAAGGATAATTTCAAAGTCTGCACACCTGCACACATCACTGGTGAGGAAGGAAATGGCACACATATTTCACAGAGAGATTTTTGCAGGAGTAATTGGAAATATGCTTCATAACTCTTCGTCCTGCGAAAGCTGTCCCTCGCTGACTGAATAAGAGCAGTGGGGCGTTCGGTGCAGCAGATGGTTTTTCAGATAAAATTAATGATCCATTTTTTGTGATAGTTCACAGTGAAGTCTGTGTTGTTACCACAACGTTGACAGTGACATCACTAGAGCATATCTCACCAAGCTTATGTTCTCTTTCCTTTATGCTTATATCAAGTGTTTCATTTCCCCCTCTACCGACTTTAGGATTCTATACATTTTATATTACGGATGATATGTCGAGTGTTATTCATGATGCACAAATGCTAAATTTGAGGATTTTGTGTTTTTCCTCTGTTTTATATCATAGTAATTGGAATATATTTGTGTTTTGGACTGTTGGTCGTACAAAACAAGCAATTTAAATTTGTCGCTTGGGTTCTGGGAAATAGTGATGGGTGATTTGACAGTTTTTCACATTTATAGAAGAACTCAAAATTGGCATGGGTTCTATGGGTACCCACGAATCTCCCCTTTACAGACATGCCCACTTTCTGATAATCACATGCAGTTTGGGGCAAGTCATAGCCAATTCAGCACACTGACACACTGACAGCTGTTGTTGCCTGTTGGGCTTGAGTTTGCCATGTTATGATTTGAGCATATATTTTATGTTAAATGCAGTACCTGTGAGGGTTTCTGAACAATATTTGTCATTGTTTTGTGATGTTAATCAATTTCCAATACCAAATGTATACATACATTTGCATAAAGCAAGCATATTGGCCCACTCCCATGTTGATAAGATTATTAAGTACTTGGCAAATTTCCCTTTAAGGTGCATTTTGAACAGTTAAAAAATGTGTGATTAAATTTGTGATTAAATATTTGAATCGATTGACAGCCCTAATTAAAAAAACGTCATTATCCATTAGATATTCTCTTCTTTTATCATCCTAAGTGTCAGACTATTCTCTCTCAGTCCGCCTGCTCCCTCCTACTCTTCTTTAGGGAAAAAATAAAAAGTCTGAAGGCTGAAAGCACAGTGATGGACAGGCTGACAGATGCTGCCTGAGCTCCTGACGGGAAGAGTTTCAGGAGTTAGTGTGTGTGTGTATGTGTGTGTATGTTTGTGGGGAGAGAGGGCGAGTAAACAACAGACAGAAACAGTATGTCAGACCCTCCTTTGCTGTTTGAACACCCGGTGATCCAAGATGGAAATAAGCTTCTGACTCACTGTGCCATTCTTGAAGATTTAATTTGTGCTTAATCTGTATTCAAAACCATCCAATATATCATAATGAATGGAGGTTTTTACTTCTCTTGTATGTAAATGGTTGTTCAGCTGAGACCATAGAGACAAAGTTTGCAGATAATGAGGAAAGGCAACAAATGAGAAGATGGGGAAGGTGAAGCCAGCAGGGACAGAAGGTAGAGGAGAGGAGGAGATGTAGCGAGGGCAGGATGACAGACGACAGGAAGGGGGGAGGAGGTGGAGGTGCAGGTAGATGAACAGGGAGGTGGTAGTCAGGGTTGCTGGGAGTGAAGGGCAGAGTGCTCATCCTCCATCTCTGTCCTTTTCATCCCTCCTTCACTCCCTTCCAGGAGCTAATGAACTCCTGATGGCAGTAGAGACAGGAGCGATGGATCAATCCTCAATCTCTCTCTGTGTTTCTTTCTCTCATCCTCTCTCCCTCCCACCTGTCCTCCCCCTTTTGCACTCTCTCCTCCTGGCTTTTTGGCAGGGCCCCAGCCTCGCTGGCTCCGACTCACCTCCTTCATTGTTTGTCAGCAGATTTCAGGAGACAGAGCGGGAGGCTTAGTTAGAAAATTATTTGGACCTCAGCCTCTTCCTTCATTTTTTTTCTTTTTATTCATTTCTTCTCTCTCTCTCTCTCTCTCGCTCTCTCTCTTCTGTTTTCCAATCTTTCATTCCTGCTCCCATGATGCAGCGGCAGCAGCAGGAGCAGTGGCAGCATCAATAAATATTGTGTTAATGTTCTGGTGGCTGGAGCCAGCAAGGTGATAAAGGAAATCTATTTGATTTCTGTGGCTCATTTGTTTGGCCCGACGCCTCTCCCGTTGGTGTGGATACCACGTGTGTGTCCGTATCGTGTACAATTATATAATGTGTGGGTTAGGACACAGAGTTTCTTCCTTAATTCCTTTCATTTCCTCTTTCTAACATCAGTGCACTCCCATATCGCTATCAGTATCGGACAGAAAGAGCCGGATTAGTGCATCCCTACTTGAAACAGGTGGGGATCGTTGGTAGTCCTGTCTGTCATGTCAGTGGAGGCTTAAAACAAAATCCAAAATTACTAATAATCCGTCTACATCTACACCCCCTCCTCAAATAAAGTACCTGTGAAACGCTGAAATGTACAATATGTTTCATTTGAGAATCATCTCTAACATCTTTCAGTTTCCCTTAAGGACCAAGCTAGGATCTTAGCACCGTTAGTGTTCCTCATTTAAACCACGCTACAGCTAGCAGGGTGCATTTATTTTTTATTTCTTTGTTATTTTACACTTCACTTAGGGTAGCTTTGATCCCCTGAGAGCAATACCAGAAAACTAATTCACTTTAGGGAGACAACAGCCTTCTGTATTTGACATAAGGAGCGAGCTTTCTTCCATCCGGTGGATCCCCATGGAGTGTTCAGTGGGGAGGGGGGGGGGGGGACCACGGGGGAGAGGGCTGATGGGAATGGTGATGGTGATATCAGCATCAGAGAGTGACTCATGACTGCTCTTAAGTGGCTCTGAGCCTTCCAGTCAGTCAGGAGATGTTGGTGCGTGTGCGTGTGTGTGTTATTGAGTGAAGTCGTGAGTGCAGCATTAAAGTTGCAGGCTGAGAAGTTAAGCACAGCTGTATGCCGTGGTTTTTATCTGTGCACTTCAGGGTTGTGTGTGTGGTTTTCCACCATTTTCTTGCAGCTCTGACTGTGTCAGTGGGTTCAGGTGCTCAGCAACTCATAATGTATTTCACTCCGAAACGTATTCAATCCAAGTGTCCAGCAGGGATCGGATCTGTTCTGCCACCATGCTAGTGGCTGCTAACATACATACTCACAATGACAATGCTAATATGCCGATGTTAAGCAGTAGAGGTGTGAATCTTCCTTGGCCTCACTTTTCGATTCTATTACGAGTCACCTGTCAACGATTCAAATTTACAACGATTCTCGACGCATCTCAACGTACCGCATCCTCAATTTGATATATTACTGCACATGGGTACTTTTTCATCAATTAAGACAAGCAGTCAGACAATTAAAACTACCTGCAATCAGTTCTTCTTCGCTGCTCTAAGACAGTAGTTGCCAGTGGAAGCCATGATCCAGGGCGACAGCACAGTGAAGGCTACTGTTTTGGAGCGGAGAAGAAGAATTGATTTCCGGTTAAACAAGCTGATTTCTTTCCGGGTAAATTAATGGTATCTGATCGGTGCACAGACCGGCGTACTCGCTCGAGGAAAAGTCAGATGATCACCAAAGTCAGTAGGCTTCATCCTCTGGGTACCATGAATGTTTGTACCAAATGGCATGGCGGTCTGTCTGATAGTTGTTGAAACATTTCAGTCTGGAGACTCTGGACCAAAGTGGACAAAATAATTTGCTAATCAGTCAATTAACTAATCAAACTAGCAGCACATTGACGACTTAATGTTGCACTGAATTGATGTAAAAATACAGCTCTCCAATAGTCTAAACCATAAACGTGGCATGCAACAAAGAGCAGTTTCCAGTTGCCTCTTCCTCTTGAAATGACAGGATGTTGAAGGATGATTTCTGCCTATTTTATCCATATACTGAGCAAGAGAAATGTGTATGTGTGTGTGTGTGTGTGTTTCTAGCTTTCATGTCTGGCTGTGTGAGTAGGTTGCTGTCTTCTTTCTTGCACACCTGTTAGCATGGTCCTGATGAGGATGTTTGATGTGTGCGATGTGTGTCAAATGTGTTTTTTTCTTTCCTTTTTTTCCCTCTTGGCGAGCGCATTCATCTTTACTGTGTGTGTGTGTGTGTGTGTGTCTCTGTGTGTGTGTATATGTGTGTGTGTGTGTGTGTGTGTGTGTGTGTGTGTACATGTGTGTTTGATGCTGGGGTAAATACTTGATACCCGTCATCACACATTTGTGCACACACAAATTCCAAGACGCACACACCCTGACATTTTGATTCTTTCAGCTCATTCATAATAGTTGCCCTATTTCTCCCATCTCTGTCTCTCTCTATCATCTATCTTTCTTTGTCTCTCTCTCACTCACTCTCTCTCTGTTCTCTTTCTACCTCTGTCTTTTCTCTCCCTGGTCTCTCACTTTATAAATCTTTCTGATTCTTTTCTTTGGTGCTCTTTCTCTCTATACCTGTCAAACTCGTCGGTGTGAACCTCTCTCTTTTGCCTACCTTTTCTCTAGCGGCTCGGTCCAAAAATAGCTCTGAGTGTATGTGTGTGTGTGGCGTTGGGGAGGAGGCTGAAGGAAAGAAGAGTGAAAATAGACATGGACGTGCGTGTATGTATGTGTGTGTCTGCCTGTGTTGCAGACTTCCCTGCATGCCCTCTAGCTGTAGCTGTCTTGCTTGTACACACAGCATTAGCACTGCACAGGCAAGTGGTGCTACACACACACACACACATATACACCACACTCCTGTCCATCCCATCTCATCCTGCCTGTCATTTCTTTCCCATAAAGAAGAGGAAATATTCAGCGTCAGAGAGTGAGATGAGAACAAACAGGGAGGAAGAGAGGAAGGAAGGAAGGAAAAGGGGTGACAGGTGAGAGAAGGAGAGATGGAGAAAAATTGATAGACAGATAGAAGACTGGAGGATGAAGAGAGTAGCAGTCAAGGAGAGATATGGTGATAGAAAGAGATGAGTAGTGATGTAATTAATTACCATTAACCGACATTAAGAATTTAACCGATTAATGTAATCGGTTAAAAGAAATATACAAAATTAAATAAAAAGCTGAGCAAAACTCAGAGGAACGGCTCATCACCGCCGCCACACACAGTCTGTCGGATATTTGCTAACGTTACGCCACGCTGACAGACCGTATGTGTGTGACAACGGCGAGCACTAAGCCACAAGCAATGCTACATCTCCATACGTAGCACATAAACACACACAGTCTGTCGGACACTCGCTGACGTTACACCAGGCAGACACACAGCTGACAACCTTGCAGCTAAACTAAATGATGTGGATGATACTAGGAAAGTGGCTGCATGTGTCCACGACGATGCACGCAACATCGTGACTGCTACAGTAACTGAACTGGGGACTCAGTTGTCTGTTTTGCGCATACACTGCAGCTGGTGATAAATGATGGATTTAACCTGTTTGTGCATCTGTTATCGCACCCCTGCATGCAAGGTACTAATCTTGTCGGTTAACAGTTAATGATCAGTTAACGAGGGTTAACGGCTATCGGTCAGAAAGAAAAATTTCTAAATTAGCATCCCTACGAGAGAGGCAGCGTGAGGTTGAAGGTGGAAAAGTGAATGATGGGAAGAAAGCAAGAAAGGAGAGAAGAAAGTAGTGAAGGGAGAGCAGCTCTGCATTTCCCTGGTTTGATTGTTGCCAAAGGGTTTTTAGACTTCTTTTAGGCTTTTTGTTCCCCAGGCAGGCAGGTCTTAGTCTGTTCAATCAACACACACACGCGCACACTCACACACAAACACACACACACACACACACACACACACACACACACAAACATCCGGATCATAGAGAAAAGAAAGAGACACACAAATATGCACACAAATAAACACACACAGTAAATGCACTGATATACAAACCTCCTCCCTAAATGCACGAACACACATCTCCGGACACACACACACACACACACACACACACACACACACACACAGACAGATGCAACACTGCCTCAGAGAGATGGTTTGTTATGAAGCAATTTATATGCAAGGATTCTTTATCAAACTGACTGACCTCTGGCTCCTCAAGGAGCTCTGAGCACCGGCCAGTTGTGTGTATCGCTGTTAGTGTGTGTGTGTGTGTGCGTGTGCTCATTGGCAAACAGCCTCACTTCCACAGATTGTTGTTGTTGATGCTTGTTTCGTGTGTGTGCAAGCGAGCATTGTAGCTACAGAGCACGGTCATCATCTGCACCATAGGTATCCTTTTTAAATGCTTTATACATTAAAGCAAATGTGGATCTTCATCTCTGTCTCTGTGTGCGTGTGTAAGTGTGTGTGTGTCCAGATGTTCCAGCAGTCACTTAATGTCCTGGCTGCCAGACTGCCTACTCATCTCGAGAGAGCACTGTGTGTGTGTGTGTGTGTGTGTGTGTGTGTGTGTTACCTGCTGGGTCTCTGCAGCTACAGTCTCTTAATAATAGATCACCATCATGGCAACCATTGTAGTGTGCTGACCTTAAGTGCTGCAAAGTGCTGAAAAAAGACACCCAACAACAACAGTGTTTTCTGCTTAAGTAAATGCACTGTCATCTACAGGGCCGACTGAGGGAGAGGACAGACAGATAGACAGACAGACAGACAGACAGACAGGCAGCCAAGCAGAGGGGTGACATACTTGCAGACAGACAAACAGATGGCCGGCAAATGGGGAGATGGGCAGAGAGGCAAAGAGTCAAGCAGTCAGACAGACAGAAAGACAGATGGCAAGCTTACAGGCAGACAGACGGGTGGACAGAATGACAAATGGGATGCAGCCAGTCCCACGGATTTGGAAGCTTGAAGACAAAAAGTCCAGCAAACGTCCTGTTGCTTTCATTCAGAATAGACCAGATTGTTAACTCGATTCATCTTCAACGTTTGTTGTCATGCAATTAATTGCTAACAATTTTGATTTAGTAATTAAGTAATATATAGTAAGTAAAATAAAGCACAACCACCAAACATCCGCTTGCTCCAGCTTCTATAAACCCCTTTTCTGTTAGTAAACATGATGACATATTTTGTGGGCGCTGTTAAGTGGAGGCAGGATAATTGTCTGAACAAGTTAGCTAACGCTGGCTGGCAAGTTTTAACTAATATTAAGGGTGGGTGTACTCTATTACAGTTTTTTTTTTTTTTAGATTCTCAGTGACTAGTTACGAGCAAATCAAGACTCATAAACACAAATTAAGTTAGGCTTTAGCTTGTCCAATTTAAAGGTGCAGTGTGTAGGATTTGGTGTCATCTAGTGGTCTGGTTGCAGATTGCAACCAACTGAGTACCCCTCCGCTCACTCCTCCCTTTCCAAGACTGCGGTAACCAGAGCCGCTGAGTGCAAAAATGTGGTAACGCCGTTCGCTTCGCTCAGAGGCCATCCTTACTGTAATAACACTACTTTAGGAACAATGGAAATCAGATGACGGCTGACGGTACCACGGTTTTGCGCTGTGCGGCTCACGTTGCCACAGTTTCACAAGCGTGTCGGAGAACTACGGTGGCCTTAAGGTAACATAAAAGCACGAAATGCACTCTCTCGAGCCAGTGTTTGTTTTTTTCCGTTCTGGGCTACTGTAGAAACATTGCGGAGTAACATGCCGGACTCCGAGTAAAGGGCCAGCTCCCTATGTAGATATGAAGGGCTCATTCTAAGCTAATGAAAACACAACGATTCTTATTTTCAGATGGTTACACACTAATGAAAACATAGTCATGAATATTATATTCCATTTCTGCTAATAGATCCCCCAAAATGCTATACACGGGTTCTTTAAAGAAATTTAACCTGCCATCTAATGAGATTAGAGGTTTTATCAGAGGACTAGATTATGTTATATACTATTTAATCACATCACAGTTGACTTGGTTTATTTAGGGAGACTTTCAGCTGCAGGTTCCCTCAGCTTGACTGGCATTTTTCTCACCTGCCCAAATGAGCAAAACTAAAAGGAAGAAATGCTCGGGAGTGCGAATAAGCTGCTATGAACATGCTGTGAGTGTGAGCACACCCTGAACAGTCATGTATCAAGTATACACTATTAGTCTTTGAGCACTAACAGCTGTTCTCACCCGACTTTTTTCCTCCAACACTCAAACTGGGTTTCTATGCTGAATCTTACCCTACTTTAATCCAGTGACCTGGTAAAATAGCTGACACATGATTTTCTCTCCCACCTGCAGTCTGGCATCCAGATACGGCTGTTTTCTCTCATGCCTGTTCTGTTGCACATTTCAGATAACTGTCCGCTTTAAACGCTCAGTCAGACGTAGTGCTCTCGGCAGTGTCATAGTCAGCCAATTAATTAGCTCCCCAGGCGACTTGGCTTTCCCAGCATGCATTAGTCAACCTTCTCACTGTTTGTCTTATTGTAAATGTTTTGGGCTGACACTAAACTATGCACAAAAAATGTGGCTTACACCAGCTGATAGAATTCAAATGAGAGCTGGAGGAACCTGTGAGGCGTGTTTAAATTTCAGCTTTTAGTTTTAGATATTTATGGTTTTTTTTTTTGTTTCTTTTCTTCAGTGTTGTGGTATGTAAAGGTATATGTGCAAGATTGTTACCCATAGGCATGGATTAATGAAGTGGCATTGATGATGATGGATGTTTTGGATGGATTTCTGTGATTGAAATGATGATGATGGTGGTATACACACAAGATATATATATTTTTATATGGGCTCCAGGCTGGTGATAGATGACTACTGTGGGTTCAAAATGTAGGTTCTGGTTTCGGTTTAGCTTGGTTCCAGCCATCTGATCCCACGTCTCAAATTAAAGATTCAGATAGGTCTCGCATTGTGCTCAATGACGACTGTTTCCCATAAATTGGAAAAACATTTGACCAATCAGAGCTTTGTAGGGCGGATTAAGAATAGAGATGTCATCCTCTTAAATAGCTAGCTATCAATCTAGCTACATTCCTGAAAAATAACGGCAGAAAATGGACACAAAAGCGGAAAGAAACGTAGATGAGATGGACTTAGATGTACAGGTTGTTGTAAATTGACTTACAGAAAGAACTCTTGAATTAATATTTCTTTAAACGTTGTCAAAACTGTTACGGTATTTCCTTCAAGCAACCATTCCCACAGCTTCTGTGTTGACTAGGGCTGTCCCGTATACAATTTTTTGGGCTTCGAAGGTTCAGTGAGAAATATTTGAAGGTATTTGAAGCTTCGGGACAGTGCCGCTGCCACAGTACTGTATACACGCACCTCTACACGTCTGAGAATTACTAATAATAATGTTGAATAAGAATAATGAATAATGTTGTGGGATTATTCCTTATTTATACATTATTATTACATACTTATATATAAAAAAACAGAGCATTCGAATACTGATTTGGAGGTTGATTACCATGGCAACGGTCGAAGCTTCGAAGCATTCGGGTCAACCGTTGAATGAAAGTGACGTCAATGGGACAGATTTGTCACTCATTACTGATTGGTTGGCACAATCGTCTAACATGACCATGACGTCAGGCCGAATGAATGGCGTAAAATTAAATAAAAAAAAAACAGTCTGATTATCAGGCTAGTCTCTGTTTGGGTATGAACATGTTATGGCCAGGCGATGGTTTGATTTGACAGAGATTTTCAGGCCTGATTGACCCTGTTAATAATCCAAATTATTAGAAGTTATCCTAGTTATTATAACACACACCACCCATATTCCACCAACACAGGTGCTTTCACTTATGTTGCCATACCTCTTCTCAGGACTGTGCACAGACTGGGCTTGATTGACATCTCCCTTACTCTCCTGTTAGTTTTATTACACCCATTAAGGCGGGACAGATTACCCCGTTATTATTCTTACACAGAATAATAACATAGACTTTGCCGGCATGTAATGTAGCTCCACCCAGCTTTAAACTCTCTAGAAATGTAATCAAGCAGAGTAATTGAAAACACCTGTGTGTGCGTGTGTGTGTGCAGACAGGGCCTTTAAAAGAAAAACACTAATGGACTCTGCAAGTGTGATCTGGATTAGATTACATTTATCTAACTAATCTGGATTAATGTGGACTAAGTGGACACGACTGGTCTTTAAACACCGAGAAGAATAACATTCTTGGCTGCTGTTTACTTCTTCACCTTCAGCAGAGTGATGATTACCTTTGGATCAATCACACCAAATCCTGCTGGTCCAGTTATTAGCCACGCTGTTGGCCATTTCCTCTGTTTTGTTTGTACATTTGAGTGTGTGTGTGTGTGTACACTGTGCATTGTCTGGCTGCCATTCATTGCCCCTTGGCTGATGTGAGCCATGCATGAAAAGGAGGCCACAGCCCTGTCACATAGTTCTTTAATGTAATGTAGCTTGGCCACAAGGCAGTGGATAGCATGCCAACTGTTACAGTATGTATGAGTGTGTGTGTGTGTTTTAATGTGCTTGTATGTTTGCCGATGTATGTTTTTACAAATTGTATATGTCTGCATGCTTGGTTCTTCTATTTTTATACCCCGCCACCACGATCACGTAGGGAAGGAGGATGCGTCACCATGGTGGCGTCTGCCTGTCTGTGTGTTTACACATCCTTGAGAACAATACAACACATGACATTAGACAAACTTTATACATGCGCTACGGGTTTCCTCATATTACATTTGCATATTAACAAGAAAAACTAATTTTGTTGAAACTGTTTCTCCTAGTTGCTTTAAGATGCAGAGTTCATATTCACACCATTAGCTTATTATTTGAATTAATGAGCTCATTAGCAAAGCTAGTTAGGTTTAATACGGCACGGTGATTACAGCAGGATGGAGGGAGCTTAAAGTTTAAGGTGGATTTTAAGTGTGTTGTACAAATCTCTGCTTCTTTTCCAATATGTGGTTATACTGTACATGTGTGTGTTGAAATGTAATTTAGTTTTTTGTAGAGATGAGCAGAGTGTTTCTGTCTGCCTCTGTAACTCTGTTTGCTTCCTGCTGTCTTTCTCTGACTTGTTTATCTTTCTTAGCATTATATTAAGGTTGTCACGCGATAATAACATGTTAACGCAAATTTGTTTTAACGGCATTTTGAAGAGATAAAAAATGTGTGATTAAATTAATCGTAATTAAATATTTTAAATGATTGACAGCCCTACATTATATAGTCTCACTGTCTGGATTTATTTCCAGTCCAACCTTCATTTTTCTCTCTCCATCTTTTGGGATATCACTCGTTTTTCCCTTTGACTGATCTCTGTCTTCTCACTCCTGTATTGATCTCCGATTCTCTCCTGTCTCTAGGCTTCTTTCCAAACTTCATTATTTCCTTCATTTAGCCAGGAGACCTATTATTTATTTAGCAGAAATGTTCAGCCAAACCATAACCACATTATTGTTTCACAATATGGTTGTATTTCTTTCTGTTTGATGGTGTTCTCTCCCTCGTACAACATGGTTTCATTGACTCTGACAGCTGATTGCCTCCAGCTATTGTCCTGCTTCAACTCTGACAAAGTGCAGGTTTAGACAGTGTTGGTGCAGTATAGTGAAAGTGATGCAACAAAAACCAATGGTGTGACAAGGCAGTTTAATATACACACACGCAATGCTGCACTGTTATACAGAAATGTGTTATGTATACAGTGTGAGAAGGGCTTCACCTATCAATCATTTTATATCTATTAATCTCCTTATTTTTCTTCATTAATCGATTATTCAGATCAGAACTGCGTCCATAGCAACGGTCTGTTATACATAGCAACGGTCTGCTATAAAGAAATAACAGACCGTAGAATGCTGTGATTGACCAATCAGAAATGAGTATTCAACAAAACTGTGTAATAATACTTTATAATGACACAACAAGATTTTGTCTGCTGGGTCCTATCTGAGGATTTCTGTTGTTATGCCTCCGCACTGGTGATAACCGTTGCCGGAGGCATTATGTTTGGAAGTTGATACGAATGGTTACAGGTGGCCATGTTGGAGGAGGAACAACTACACAAACATTTAACATAGTACCTCCTCCAACATAATTATCTTTACTGTATTTGCACGGGTAACAGTGGTGCGATTGAAACCAATCACTATAATAGTCATTGTTGTCGTTCTCCTTATCTCATCTTTTTAAATTATGCCAGCAGCTTTTTTCAGAAAAGTCCAACCTGACACTGAGCGTTTTGAACAACAAATGTAAAAGAAGTGTTTTTAGTAGGAGAGTTGCTATTTCAGTCAGCAGTCTTGGCAAGTAGCAAAGTCAAAAGTCAAATTTAAAAATGGATACAATTCTAAAAAGATGTGACTCTTAAAGCATTTGAGTTCTGGCTCTAGAGATAGACGCACGCAATTCCTGCACCATCTGTTATAGCTGTTTGGCAAGACAGCAGACAGACTGTCACAGACTGTTTCTCTCTCTTTCTCTGTCCTGGTGTTTCTTTTTGTCTCTTTTCTCTTGCCTTTGTGTTCAGGAAGTAACCCAGTGCAGACCAGGAGTCTGGTCCACTGGACTGATTGAGATGAAGTTGTACATTTGTGAGTCTTTCCCCGTCTCCCTTTTTTCTCCTTCATCCACTCCTAACTCTCCAGAGAACAAGAAATATCTCAATCTACAGTCTGGGCTCTGGTTCACTGGACTGATTGAGACAGGGTTGTCTGTACTGCACGAGAGACAGAGAGACATACAGTAGAAACGGAAACTAAGGATGAGAGAGAGAGGGTGGAAGGAAAAAGAAGGATATCAGGTGGGAAGGGAAAGAATGAGGGAGAAAATGAACTTTTCTTGGCAGTTGCAGAGTTGTCAGTCTGCCTCGTGCCTTAGGTGATCCTGCTCCAAAAATGATAGTGTGGGATTTTAAGGAGATTCAGTGACATTTCAAATCACGTTCAGTTCTTTCACTTTAACGGGCCAGCGATTCCCCCCCTTTACATACGCATTCAGAAATACCGGGCTGCCACCTGTACAAGAGGTTAAAGAGCCTGTCCTGTCAGCTTACAATCACAGGTTCAGCCACCATGACAGCTACATGTGACAGAGACACTGAACCCCTTATCTGGTCACTAAAGACACCAGCAGCCAGTAAATGCCTAAAATGGACATGTTGCATAAATCAGTTAGTCATAAGTCATTTTTTTTTACGATTTTGAAATAGATTTTTCAATGCCAGAATCGATATACTGTATTTGCTTCATTTGAGTCTTTGTGGATGTAGAAGGAAGTTATGAAAAGAAATGAGAAAGTAGAAAACGGTGGAGGGTCCGTGGGGATATGACCTGCACCCTCACATTTTAAATCATTACATTAAAGTATGGAAGCACTTTGAGTTTCACACATTGCCAGGAAAAGCAGAGCTAGACATCACGGCTAAAGCTGCATGCTGACTCTGTCATGGACAGGAAACGTTATCGTATTACGGTAACATGCGGTCAAGCCAGCTGCCACTTGCGCCTCTGTGGTCAAATCGGCCGACGCTACAACTGTAGAGCACCCGTATACTGTCATTTACACCGATCAGCCATAACATTAGGACAGCATGGGCACCCTGACCGGTCTGCGGTTGGTTTTTAGTGTTTTTTAGATGCGTATAAAAGTTAAAATATTCTCATCTTTTCATTGCCACTCGCAGAGTCCCACCGCTCGTCAATGTCAAACTTGGCCCAGGCAGCCATTCAAATCAAACAAGAGGCGGGCTGTACTACTTCACTTCCTTCCTGTTTTGAAGCCGTTAGATGTGATACAGCAAACCAGCTAGTTAGCTGTTGGACTGTGAGAGAGCTATGGAGTATGTGAGAGACAAGGGGGAATTTAGATCTCTTGTGGTGTTAGTTTCATGTAGGCTACTCAGAGAAAGAGAGAGAGACCACATTTTCAATTCAATTTATTTTTATATAGCGTCAAATCACAACAGTATCTTAAGACACTTTTCATATACAGCAGGTCTAGACAGTACTCTATAATTTAGAGACCCAACGAGAGATCTCCCATGAGCATGCATTCTACATTTTCCCATTAATCACGTTTGATCGCCCGGTTGAAAGCACACAGCCCTGCTCCACAGGCACCCGACACGCTTTGCCGAGGCGTTTTTTGAAGCGGCCGCGCCTTTAGTGACGCGTCTCGGTGTGATCAGCCCCAAAGTCTTTTTTTTTTGTTGTGAAAGACTAAACAACTTAAGCAGCAGAGTGGCTGGTGATGGTTCCCCACTCTGGTCAATACAGCGGGAAAAGAGGCAGCATTGCAAAAGAAAATCATTATAATTCAGTCCAATTTTCTCTTCTGAGTAGGCATACAATCAAGCAAGTGTTTGGCTACTGCCTGGAAGTCGTGCTTTTATCATAACAGGCATACGCAAAAAAAACGTTTTACAACTATAACACAGAAAGTGGAACCAAAACTGGGACAGACATGGAACCAAAATCTAAATTATTCTCCGACTGCTGCTGTAACATAGAAAGAAAAAATCTAAATTATAGGGAGAATCACTGAGGTCTGTCTTCACACAACAGGGGATAAGTTTCTGGATTTTCGCACTTAACCAAGCAACGGCTGGTTAGCATTTTCAGCAAACCAAATGAAAACCAAATGTCAGCAGCTAGCCACAAGCTCACTGATATGTCAGAGAGAAAACTTCCCCCCTCTTTTGTGGAGACAAGAGTCTGGTTGACTAAATATAAGTTTTTCTTCCAAACTGAAGTGTCAATCATTTAAATGCAAAACCCGTTGGGAAATAATTGGCATAAAAAAAAAAAAAAGATTTAGCAGTTTCCAAGCAGCAGCAGCAGCTATCTTGAGGGTTTGGTGAACAGAAAAGAGATGGTGATGCATGCACTTAAGGCAATTATTTTTGCCCAAAGTGGTGTTTTGAATATAAACATGCAAAAGTGACAAACTAAATGTATTTATCTTTTCATTCAATTCAAAAGCATTTTTTTATATGTTCAAAATGCACCTTAAAGGGAGATTTGTCAAGTATTTAATACGCTTATCAACATGGGAGTGGGCAAATATGCTTGCTTTTTGCAAATGCATGTATATATTTGCTATTGTAAATTAATTAACTACTCAAAACGCTGACAAATATTGTCCAGAAACCCTCACAGGTACTGCATTTAGCATAGAACAATATGCTCAAATCATAACATGGCAAACTGCAGCCCAACCGGCAACAACGGCTGTCAGTGTGTCAGTGTGCTGACTTGACTATGACTTGCTCCAAACTGCATGTGATTATCATAAAGTGGGCATGTCTGTAAAGGGGAGACTCGTGGGAAAACATTTTCATTCACATATCTTGAGGTCAGAGGTCAAGGGACCCCTTTGGAAATGGCCATGCCATTTTTTTTTCTCACCAAAATTTAGCGCATGTTTGTAACGTTATTTAGTATCCTTCGTGACAAGCTAGCATGACATGGTTGGTACCAATTGGTACGATTCTTTAGGTTTTCTAGTTTCATATGATGCCAGTATCTTCTCTCTAGCTTTAAAACTGAGCCCGCTACGACCTGAAAATCGTAAGATGCGTTAAAACGAATTTGCGCTGACGCGTTATTATCGTGTTAACTTTGACCGCCCTAGTTTAAAGCAAACTATATTAGTATCTGACGGTCAGATCTACCAACCTTAGAGTCCAGAATTGAAAAGCTCTGCTTGTGTGTGTTTCCTTGCAAAACCTACATGCACAATAAATTAATATGTGGAGGATTATGGACTCCAGCCATCATCATATTTACACAAGTGTTTTTCCTACTGTGACATGTCAAAAAGTCCTATCCACTTCCCTGACTGTTGATCCATCACATCTTCTGGGAGCCAGAAGCACTCCGACTCTACAGGTTTCCCACCCTCAAGCTCTGTCAGATGTATCTGATGGAGTTTCTTTGCCAAGCTGGAAGCACTGCATCTGGGAATTGAACCCAGGTTGCTGTGTTGATGGATAATAGGAGAAAAGAGTTTTACCCTTGGAGCTACAGTGGGACTAACGCAGCTAAAATTGCTAGAGGATCCTCATCTCACAAGCTAAAACATTCGTTTTTATAGCATTTTAGAAGCATCAAAATGCCTCCTAGCTCGTGATAAATGCTTTTCATAACCCTGACCTTTCCATTTAAAATGGTGTAGGAGTTTATTATATGTATGCAACAAATCAAAGCCATCATGTTGATGGATGGAGCCCCGCTCAGTTAAACCAATCATGAAAAATAACCCTCCACAGCTGTAGCCACAGGTATAGCTACCAAATGTGTGGGAGACACCTGAGTAAATATCTCTAGCCAAAATTGTCCTTTTTTCGTAGGTCGAATCACAAACGAGAACATGAGAAGTTCTCATGTATTTAATCCAGTGTTTGTTTAAGCCCGTTGCCATTTCTGCCACAAAACACCCTCTTCTTGTAAATGCTTCAAACAACTTGTAAAGCGACTCATTTAGAAGGCTGGTGTAATGAATAGATCCTTCAAACTATTTTATGTCACATTTTTTCTTCGCGTTCACATTTTCCTCTGGGTGGTCAGAAAAAGAAAAAAAAAAAATGACTGGGCTGCTTTTTTTTAAAAAAACCAACAACGTTGGTACCCTGAGTGTGGTTTAAGTGGGTCGCCTGAGAGTTTAATAGGCGAGGGGAAACCCTGAGACGGATCCAAGCGTGCAGACTTGAAGTCAGACAGAGGAAGTCAATGATGTACTTAACCACTCTCCTCAAAGGCAGGAAGACGAGCTAGAGCTAGACAGATGGGGGAGAGGTGGAAAGATGAAGAGAGAGAAGCGAGAGGGAGGCTGTGGAAGTCAATAATGTACTTAACCTTACTCTGCAGACTCCATGTGTCCCTGTTATTGTAAGGAAGGGATGATGGGAGGGGGGAGAAAGAGGGAAAGTGTAAGATGGCAGGACTTGGGAATGGAAATAGTCCGAGGCAGCGAAGAAGCGCTGTGTTTTTCTGTCAGCATAAATGTCAGAGTAGGTAAGTGTGTGCAGGGCAGGCGGGAGGCCGGGGTACAGGAAGAGCCCCATATAACAGGGAATAGCCCAGTTTTACGACCACATAAATCTCCGTTCCCCACTCTGCCGGTTGTAACCCACCTCCTCCTCTTTTGGCCTTCTTGCCTTAGTGTAGCGGTACGCTAAAACCTCCTTTTGACTTCTTGACTTTGTCTGCTGCTGCTCTCTTTTGCTTCATTTCTCTCTCTTTTCAGACTCTCTTGACCCATGCCCTCCTTTTTTTCCTCTTAGTGCTATTCTGTATATTTTCTTCCTCTTGAACTTCAAGCGACCAGGGCAAGAGATTAAAAATAGCTTCAGGCTGTTTCTTTTTTGCCACCTTGATGTGTATTTTTTACCTTTTTCTTTTCACCTTAATAATTGTCAGGGACACTTTTGTAATAAAACCCTGAGTTTGTGCAAATATGATTTATTTAATCTTGAATATAGCATCATATTAACAAGGTCAGATATTTTTCAGCGCTTCTGGCTGCGTGTTCAGTTGCGTGATGACCAGAGTGTTCTCGTTTTCTGTCCTGAAAGTGCCGGTGAATCTTCTTTAGTGGCCCGACGGGACTTTACTCCCATTCACACATTAATATGGGATGACAGCAAAGCGAAATAGGTGACAAATTAGAGGACAAGAGGGCTGGGTTTAAAAAAAAAAACAAACAAGATTTTTCATTCATCTTGATTTGAATGATCTGATATCGATTCAGAAAATCCTGAGATCGATCTTAATATATGCCTTTCCCGTAAATTGTGTGTGTGACACCGTACATTTAACAAGACGAGACAACTTTACTGCTAATTTCTTCTCTGCTCCAATCTCCCAATAGCTGATCAGCTGTGAGCGCACCAACTCTCTCTTGCTCAACCACACATATTATGCTAAAATCAATGATGTAGTAAACATATGGGTTGTTCTTAAACCCGGCCTTGGCCATTTTCACACGGTGGTAGGCCTACTGCGAGCATCAAACCATGTGCGTTGCATTTCACAAGTTGTTTTCTTCATCTATTCGTTCGCTATGTGGAACAGGGGTGTGAAGTGTGTGTGGGGGGGCAATATTGGTATTGTAACTGAAATATAAGTTGTATAATCCAATCAATATTGAATCGAATCGGACATTATTGACATTATTTTCATAATCCTGAAACCAGTCAGTGAGCCCTTGGACCGTTTCGATATGTTTCACCACCTATTTATTCAAATTTATCACTTGAATTTGGCACCTGTCTGTATCTATTCTGACAAAAACATGCAAACAATGAAACGGTTACTCCTAATAATAATATAAGTGCCATTATTTGTGCCATCATCTGTCAGTCTGAATCCTCTTACTGCTATTACATCTAGATTTCTCTTCAACTGGTCGTCTAAATCTAAATCTCTTGCTTCTAACATTTATTTATGTGAAGCAGAGTGTTATTGAAAAATGTAAAGGGTGCTATTTGATATGTTCCAGGATAAATACATTTTTTAAAACACATTTTTTCCACCTGAATAATCCGATGTTGTGCATTTTTTAAAAGCCTTTTGTCTGATTTATTCCTGACATTTATCTCTCTGACGCACTCTCTGACATTCCTCCTCTGTCTCTCTGACTCTTTCTTGGATCGCTCTTTGCCTGTAACATCTTCTTTATTCGTCTAGTCTAAACATCTCTTTTATCTTCTCTCTCTCTCTCCTGACTCTTGACAGACAGTTGAGTTACATTTCCAGTGTCTATCTGCTAAATACACTAGATGTCCTATAAGGAGCCCCTCGTCGTTATATCCCCCTCTCTCTATCGTCACATCTTCCTAATTCCTCTGCAGCTCTGAAGTGTCAAAAAAAGTGGAAACAGTAGAACAATTAAAGTGGTTTTTCACTGTTGTTACATGTGAATTGAATTGAAATTGCATTCTCTTGTAGATTGGAAAAATGGTGTAATTTGGGTTCATTTAAGCGTTTAGACTCATAAATTCCACAAAAGCAAGTAACGAGGTTTTTGCTTCTTCTTCATAGACACCACTTCTTAACTTCATATGCCTTCCCTATCTCTGTTGTGTCGTTGCTCCCTTCTGGAGGCTCATTCATTTCATGGATATGTTTTGTGACTGAAATATTGTGTAATGTTAATGCTGTTGGATAGCAATTTCTGATTTGTTGATTTTCATATTTTTTTTACTAAAAGGTGCCCCATGGGGCAAAGAAAAGTTATGTTTGCATTCAGTGTATCCTTGAGGTCTAACAAACTTGTTGAATGCATTTCCTTCTTCATAAAACATGTGCCCATTCTGCTCTGCCCTTTTCTGACACACATCTTGTGCACAAGATACAAGAAAGCGCTTTTTTTCCTGCAGAAAAGTTGACATATTAGGTCACTGTAGCATGTGGATAAAACTTGCACATAGCTTCCAGTAAAGTTAATTCGGTATGGATCAAGCTGGATTGCATGAGGTTGTATAGAGATGTTCTCATCGTACTGTAGAGGTTGCTTTTTTAATGTCTTTTATCACCATGAAAAACAGAAAAAAAAGCTTGTCTGCTTCTTAACGCTTCAAAAGTTGTCCTAGTTTAAGCTGGTTGAGAGAAGTGTTTTTTTCTTCTTCTTTTTTATAATGAAGAAATGAGTACCTACCGTATTAAAGCAGACTTTGTGCAATAGCTCCCAGTGAATACCGCACTAATGCAGGATGAATTCACAGTCGACATGTGCAAGGACTCTCTCCCACTGTTTGTGAAGAAACAGAACAACTGTATCATTGTGAAGTTCCCAGCGAGTCCGAAGCGCTAATGCGTAACGGTGATCAAGTCAGTTTATTCTGGCAGGCTGCCGGCTGGAGGCTCTGACAGATTGGTGCCATCAGCGCATTATTTCATTAACACTTGTGTTTTCATGGTGAACATCTTCTCACTCGTCATTTTTCTCTCTCTCTCTCTCTCTCTCTCTCTTGCCCCCCCCTCCTCCTTCCCTCCCCTTCCTGCCACCCTGACAGATGGAGAGCGAAAAGAAGAGGAGAAAATACTCCACGAGCAGCAACGACTCTGACACCACAGACAGTAAGTTGGAGAGAGAGATTCAGGGAAGGGGAGGGAGGGAGGGATTTTGTGTGTGTGTGTGTGTGTGTGTGTGTGTGTGTGTGTGTGTGTGTGTGTGTGTGTGTGTGTGTGTGTGTGTGTGTGTGTGTGTGTGTGTGTGTGTGTGTGTGTGTGTGTGTGTGTGTGTGTGTGTGTGTGTGTGTGTGTGTGTGTGTTTGAGAGGGAGTAAGAAACCTGGAAGTGTCAGAAAAGTGAGTTCCTGTGCTGCTGTTGTACGGTGAGCTACCTGTTTTAGTCAACTCCCTCAGGGTATTTCTCGTATTCACTCTCCATTTAGACCTGTCTCACCGCCGTCCCTCCTCTGCTCATTAAGACTTCCCCTTTTTAAACACAGCTACAATAGAAATATGAATCGATAACCCAAGCAGCCGTTAAAGTTGTTGTTCCCTATAGAAACAATTAATGGTGTTCCTTGCACACTTTTTGATGACCTATTATACCTCTGCTGCACTTTACCTCTGCAAAGGCTCGATGCCCTGCCTCGTGGTGAGCGAAGAGCAGCTTAACACATTTAACATTCTCATTTTACGAGTGAGAAGTTTTACTCGGGTGGAGTTGCACTGCGGTGAAATAAATGTTTTGGAAGATCCCACCACGTCATATTATTTTCTGAGCTTGGTGATCTCAGACAAATCCTACAGCTGATCTGCGCCCCGAGCGCAGTCCAGGAGCTGACTGCATAATGACCTGCTGCTTTAGTAAATCAGGCGCTTAATACACACAGAATGTGGCTGCAAATTCAATAAAAAACTCACTTTTTCTGAGTAAATCTGGCTTTTATGTGCTGTAATCACATGCAACATGTAGTTAATAGGCTGACTGATAAACGGATAGTAGATGATGGATGCAGTTTGATAGACCCAGAGTTATGACAGGGACTTAATCAACCACTGAGACAGACCAAAGACTGTATATAAAGACTCTGTCTCGTGGGCTGTATATATCTCTATATACAGTGTACGAGACAGAAATACTGCCATGAAGAGATACACTGCGTGATGATGGGAACATCTGGCCAGTCTAACACATTACCGCCACTGGCAGCTTGTGCTGGAAAACCGTTTGATAATAATCAGTCTTTGAACAGCGGTACAGTGTTACACAAGCTCACTTGGCTTTCACAGCTGATAACTGTCCATAAAATAGGAGGATTTAGTCATCAATTTTAATTAAATTTTAAATGTCAGTCTTCTTGGCTTTTGGCAGTAACATGACTAATTCTTGGTATTTTGCAGTGTGCATTTTACAATAACAAGCACATATTTTTGTTTGGCCATTTCTCTGACACTGTCATACCAGCATAGACAGAAAAATAGGAACTAGAAAACAAACTGTAGAGAATGGACCTCACTTTTGGTTCTGTGTCTCCCTAAAAGCTTTACTGAACTGATAAAGATTTCAGATATTATTTTAGACTAGACCGACTTTATCAAAGAAACCAAAGCAAAGTGGCTTAATCTGCCTTCTTGCACAATCTTTAAATGTCACTCTCTTCCTCAGCTAGATAAATTGAAACACTACTATAAAAAGTATGGCAAAGTTAACGCAATAATAACATGTTAATGCAAATTTGTTTTAACGCCACTAATTAAAACTTTAATAAAAAGTATTCCCAGTTGTTTTTTTGCACATTTTTTCTGTACTTCAGAATAAAACATTTTAATTAAATATTTTCATTTGAGATTTTCTTTCTCTGGAATCAATGTGAAATCAAATCTCCAATTACAGTAATAGAAATTCAATAGAAAGAACAAGGGTTGTTTCAATAATAGAAACAGTTCATTTGTCAGAAACAGTCCAAGTTCAGGGACGGATGTTGTTTTTGGAAGTTAAATACATTCTCAGAAATGAAGCTGAAGGCTCTCAGGATGAGGAATGTCCCGACCCTTTTCATTAAAAAATGTTTTAACTAATTCAAAATTTAGATCTGTGGAGATGAATTCAAGGTAACGTAGTGATTCAAACTTGAAAAACTGTTTTTCCTCCAGCGGGGCCACCGGAGGTTGAAGCAACCTTGTACAGGTTTAACTGTGGTCACAGGTCTGCATGTATAAATGATTTTACAGCAGGTTTAACAGGCTGTTTCTCAGACCTGACTGAGCCACCCTGTGCTTACGGCCGCACTCTCCGCTTTATAATTAGCTGTTAGCTGTTAGCTTCCCCTGGCCAGTGCAGCGTGGGCTCCAGCTGCATCTGTTGACTGGAGGTTATCAGGTTTCTAATTGAAGGATGCCCACGATAATTTTGCCCGCCGTGCACCAAGCGGGGCTTTTAATTAACACACGGCCATGATGGTAACCTCCTACTGCGCCGCGGCCCGCTTGGTTATCTGGCCACACACTGATGATGTGGTGCAGCTGTCTCGTGGGGCGTGTGGATGTAACCTGTAACAGATAAACACACGCTCTAGTGGAGTGCACATGCACGAGCACACTCAAAAATGTCCAGCAGATTGACACACAGTCTCACTGAATATACAGATCCATGATAAATGAAAAGAAGAAGCAGCATAATGTGTCTTAGTGAGGTGTTGTTCCACCTCGAGTCTCCACAACAGCTCCACTGCTTCTTGGCAGAGATTCTCAGAGTCTCTCTGGTGTTTTGATGATGATGGAGGACAGCGCTGCTGTCTTAACACGTCACTCTAAAATCTCCCACAGATGTTCAGGTGTGTTGAAATCGAGATGTGTTAATAATTTAAAAGAATGAGCACACACTCATACATAAGCACAGATGCACACGCATAGACACACCTATTTAAAATGCTACCTCATCCCGTTCACTGTATCAGTGTTTTTTTTTGTGGTTTTCATGTTTGTCTTGGATAAAGTAGAGTCTCGCTGCCCCAGTTTACTTTTAAACAATAAAGACAGGGTACATACACAGTCTGTAGGGGTGCAGCGGACCACAAAACTCACGTTTCAGGTCGTATCACGGCTTTGAGTCACGGATTGGATCGTTTCAGCAGAAAAAAAGTGAACAAATATAATTTAGAGATGCCCTGATCCCGTTTTATTTTGCCGCACATACAGATTGCTGATCGTCAATGAGCTGAATTGGCCGTTTTTGTTGTTATTTTTAAATTTAAATGTTATCCTTTTCTTTGTTATAGTCATGTATCGTGGTTATTTGCATAAAAACACATAATTTGAATGATTAGGAAATAAAAGATTGTATTTTTATTGTTAAAAAATATTGGCATTAATAGTTCTAATGATGTATCATAAGCTGCTTGGAGCTAGGTTAAGGAAGTTTAACAGGCCATAGTTGTCTTTCTATTATCTATTTTATATTGCTGTGAAAACATCTCCTTCAAAGAACTGTATTCATTCAAATTTCTCGGCAAAAACTACATTCTACAAGATTACATTTGAACAAATCATGATAACGTTGGAATTTACCTTCGCCCAACACTCATTTTTAGTTACTGAATAGAGCCTGAACGCATCACAATGTAACTCAATGGAACCTCCGGATACGTTAGCTGCTCCGGTGCTGCCGACGTGAACTAGCTCTCCTCCTTCTGATTTCAACACAGATTTGTTGCTCACAATGCACCGTTATCATATCGGCCGTTATCAATTGGCAGTAAAACTTTATTTCACACAATAAACTGTGTAATTAAGTTGTGGTTCACATGCGTGCTGAACGGTGGGAGGGAATCTGTACGGATCAACTACGGTCCGTTACACCACTAACTGTTAGTTGGTGGACTTTGACACCATCACTCGGAACAGCTGAGTAAAGGATCAATTATAAATAATTTGTTCAAACCCACTCCTGGCTGTCAGTTCACTCCATATGTCCTGTCATGCTGTGGCACTGAAAGTGTGTTTGTGTGTCTTTGTGTGCGAGTACTTAAAACTGTGCAACTGTGAGAGTTTGAGACAGGGAGTCAATGCAAGCAAAATGTGTGCGATGGTGGCAGACACTGTGGGTGTATGTGACTGTGAGCATGCATATGTGGCAAATACAAAGAAGTGTTAGCAGCTCTATATACAGGATATATGTTTATGTGTGAATTATGTGTGTGTGTGTGTGCGCGTGTGTGTAGAGAGCGAGAGGGAGTCTGTAATTTTGAAGACAAGCCTGACAGCAGTTCTGCCCTCGGCGCTGTTAGTTGGTCAGACGTCACAAGTAAAATTAGCACGGTGGCAGCACTGCTGTGGTGGCGATGGAAATATGTTGAGTGGGAGGCTGCGCACACACACACATCCATACACACACACTTACAGTCATGGTCGCAATGTGCTATATTACACAGTATTGGCAAATTTGTGTTTTCCATTATGCCAGTGTGATGTAATTTAATTGCCAATGTGATGCAATTTTTAATGACAGCCTCCTTCGCGGTGCACAGATGAAAACGAGCTTTCAGCTGTATCTGTTGCAGTAGTTTTATGATTTAAAAAAAATATATAGAAAGCAGCATATATTAAATTACATACACTCTTCTGCTCACATACATGGGCACACAGAAAAAACACACACAGGGCAGCTGATTGAAGCGGTGGGTGGGATATTGGCTCCAGCGTCTGGTTAATTGCCATTAAGTTGTGTATTAATGAGGTTGTAAAGGACCACAGTGGACTAACTGCTTAACAAGATGCTATTTATACTGTCATTACTTATTAAACCTCTTAATAGATCATCATCAGTCTGCTTCAATTAAAGGCCTGACTCAGTGGTAGTTCTGCCACGGGCGTCGGAAAAGTCACGGGGAAGGTTTCTTTTGGCTGCTTTCTTTTAGTGCTTCTCTGCAGTGTTTGAATCGCCTCCATCGGTGTCAATTACAAAGGCCTTGAACTCCATCGCATGCTCATTTAAGAACTTTTTTAACATTGATGAGCAGCTTTTGGCTCTTTAATATGTAGCTGATCCCCCTGCTGGTTTCTTGATGGTTGATGTTACAGCGTTTTTATTGTCTTTTGTATTGTAAACCCACTCTGCAAAACAAATTTCTCCCGTGGGACAGTAAAAGTTTCTTTGGAGTGGATTTGAACACACGCTGTGAACATGAAGTCTGATCTACAGCCAGAGACCTGTTCTTCATTTTCCCCCCACTTTAAATCCACAATCACACTCGTGAATGCACATTCTTGACAAATCAAACACAGATTAAGTTTGTCTGATGTTCTTATCCGGATGAGTGAACACTTTGTCTTTACAACTGTGTCACAAGCTGTGAAAAATGTTACAAAAAACACTTATTGAGTATTTAGTAGGGCTGTCAGCCGATTAAAATATTTAATCATGATTAATTGCATGATTGATGATGTATATATTTATTATTGGAAATCAATTAACAACACAGAACAATGATAAATATTGTCCAAAAACCCTCACAGGTACTGCATTTAGCATAAAAAATATGCTCAAATCATAACATGGCAAACTCAAGGCCAACAGGCTACAACATCTGTCAGTGTGTCAGTGTGCTGACTTGACTATGACTTGCCCCAAACTGCATGTGATTATCATAAAGTGGGCATGTCTGTAAAGGGGAGACTCGTGGGTACCCATAGAACCCATATTTATTCACATATCTTGAGGTCAGAGGTCAAGGGAACCCTTTGAAAATGGCCATGCCAGTGTTTCCTCCACAAAATTTTGCGTAACTTTGGAGTGTTATTTAACCTCCTTCGCGACAAGCTAGTGTGACATGGTTGGTACCAATGGATTCCTTAGGTTTTCTAGTTTCATTTGATACCTCCACTCTAGCTTTAAAACTGTTTTTTTATTTTATTTCTGCAGGTCAGGTGACGTCGTGGTCCAGATCATCCAAGAACACGGGCACCAGCAGCACATGGGTCCGCCATCAGCACAAGAAACCATCAGAGGTAAGTCAGTGTGGCAGCTTGGTTCAGTGACTCAACCGTGCACTGTACACAAAAATGTGTTTAATGAAACACAGCCTCTGTTTGGCCATTACACGCTCCCAGTTTTGCTCCACTTCACTTGCTGTCTGTTATTTGTTGTGGCTTTGCTGGATTGTCTCAAATGGTCAGATTCCAGCACTGTGTCTAGTTGTCGGGGTTTCTGAACACTGGCAAGATGTGCAGCTATTATGACCCAGTAGCTAATGTAAAACCTTAATTCAGGGCTGTGTATGGTTTCTTGACAAGCTCAGGTGGCAGAGTGATTGCTGGGTTAACGATACCCATCCCTATGAACTACAAAACCCTGCACACCACAACTTATGCAAAAGCAAGACCATTCTCCTGTCAAAGCATACACAATTATAAGAGACAAAATGAAGTTACTCAAAGGAAAATTAGACAAATAGAGACTTTTTGTGGCGTCAGTACCATGCCTTACACCAGCATCCTACTTTGATTTAAGATTGTGATCCAGCCACTGCAGCTATATATCAGTTCTTAACTGGAACAAACACTTCTGTCCAATGTAAATACAGCCATCTCCACCACCACAGCTAAATCAACCAGGCGCATGGATGGCACAGATTGGTTGGCTTAAATACCAGGTAGAGACATCCATATGGTCACGATGAACGATCCCGAGGGCTCTCAAATGACCACCTTGAGGAAGAAACTGGCATAATCCAGTTGGAAAACGGTGCACCAAACCAGTTGTGGCAATGCTTTGCCTGCCACAATCACACATTCCTCCCACTCTGTCAGTGAAGTGGGTTCAAATCTGTTTAAGGAGAACTCGTCTCTTGCTGTTTGAAGAGTTTCTCTCCAAAAATAACTATCTGCCATTGGGAACAAATTACATCTGCTCTTAAAAATTAGCAGAGGAGATTTTTGGGTAAAGGAGAGGAGGTAACAGCCTCCGATGGCACTTCTCAAATTCTAAAGATGTTCAATGGAGCACTTAAAACAAAGATCTTTTACAAAATGAATTAATACTATTTTAGAGGGTAATCTGCTCTCGCCTTTGCTGCGATTTCTCCCCATCGTTCCTACCAAAAGATGTCAAAAACTGTCTAAAGTTTAAGAGCGCAAATGTCTCTCTTTTGTAACTTTTGAAAGGGGAATGAATAGAGCGAAATGGCACGCATGCCCCCGAACCACCCCGAAGTACAAGTCATCAGCAGAGCATCTGTCATGCCTGTGCATTTGAAGCTTCCTCCCCCTCAGCTCCATCCAGTTAACCACAGGCTGTTGGAAGGTCCTGTCAGCAATCAGTCGCTCAGTAATTACTACTGTAGCTCTCTGCTCTGACCTGGGCCTCAGCTGAAGAGCCAGGGGCCACGTTCCCTTTCATAACGCTGCCTCCTCGCCTTGCTCCGGGCCACACCGCTCTGTCGTAAAAGGATGATGTTTTGCAGTCATTTTTCTGTCTTTTCCGGTGGCATTGAATGACAGGGAGGGTTGAACAAAGAAAAAGGGGTGGGTGACATCTGACAAAGGTTCAGTGCAAAGTTTTGAAGTCAAGAATGTGCATCTGAACTGATGTCAGGAAAGCTTAACTTAACGCGTGTTGGCATTTGTCTCCGTGCTGCTGGAGAGATATTGACACATTGTACTGTTTTTAGCTACTTGCTCTTCTTCGGGGCTCTCTTACTTGTTGATTCTTTCGTCTTTATTGATGTGTTGTCTCCTGTTATGCTGTTTTTGCACCTCAGCCGTGGAAAGGAATGACATTTTGTTCTGTGGAATCACATCTGGCCGGGTCAAATTGATCACCATAAGCGGATGATTATTATAACGAAATGTTTGTTGTGCATCATTTCTCATGCAGATTACCATCTTATTGACATTTGTATATTTATCACATGAATACCATGTAATGAATTGGACCGCTTTGCTATTTACTAGCTCACTCCTTCTGCCTTTACCCTCAACGAGGTTGAGGCATTGCCATCTTTGGCCGGCGAGCATGCATGCAGATTAACAGCCCTTTGCCGGGGCTCCTCGCTCGCTCACCCGGCAGCAGCATGGAGGGAGACGAGCGCCGGTCTGAATATGTGCTGCAGAGCCGGTTGGACACTTTGGGGGCATTACATGACCAGGCATTATCAATCTACTTTCCCCGTGCGCATTAGTTTTTCATTCAGAGATGACTTTCCTTTTCCCGTCATGATATCAATGTACACACAGCATCAGCCACGGGTATCCAGCAGGACAGCAGACGGTCCGCGAGACGAACTATCAAGGGAGTAAAGTAAAAAACAAAAATTCAGTTAACGTTAGTCTAACGTAGATTTAAAATGTTTTTCCCTATGTTGTCATGTATGAAAAGACCCAAAATGAACACGTAAGCAGATTACTTGATTACTGTAAGCAAATTATTTAAACAGCATCTGTATAGGAATGATTCTGTCCCAAGTTTTTTTATCTATATATAACCTGTAACCGTGATCACGATAAGCAGTTTACGCTGTAACCACACGTATATGGATGAATGATGACAAACTTAAACTTGAACTTGGGTCAAAGAATTGTCCTTCAGCTAAATTTTTCAAAAACAACTGGTTGCATGTCAGCACTTCAGCCAGGAGGTGTTGGGAAGTGCTGTCAGTGTCCTGAGGCAACAGGAACAACTTGTTGCATGTTTTACAGGTCAAAGGTCATGACCCTGATGAAATCACATGCCCCTTTCACTAACAATGCTTAAGCTGGAGCAAACCATTGAGGTCACGTCCCTCATTTTCACTTGCTACGCATTTAACTACTCTTTCGCTTTGCAGAGAGGAGCGTTGCTTTCTCTGCTCACCTGCCAAGTATATCTGCATCTAACCACTTCGACACTATCGCTGCTGTGGTTTGTCCAACCTGCCGGCTCTTTTTGTCACTTCACAGACAATAAGCAGCCACCCTGACACAAACAGATTAAGAGTGGGTAGTCTCAGCTGTTTTTGAAGGAGTGAGCGTGATGCAGACTTGTTTTCCTTTCGACCTGACTAATTAAAAGGATGAAGAGGCTTTCTTTGTATCCAAGCAGTAGATCAATCAGGCTAATATCGATCAGTGAAACAACTACCAGTGTTAAATGTCACATTTACATTTGTCATTTAGTGTTGAACTAGTTCACAAGCAAGAAGTCCAAGTTTCAGTGGTTGAAAAAAGCTGTTAGCAGATGATGCTCATCAGTGCTATGTCAAAACTCTGCGGATGGTCTGGGTTGCAGTATTTCTAGTACAATAACACTGTTTTCATTGAAATACATGGCATATTTTGTTTTGTTTTTTTAATAGAAATGCCAATGTGAATTGGAACTTGGTATGGAGTATATTGGCTGTGTTCAAGTGTTTGAGAATTGGATGTAAATGTTTTTTGTTGATGGTGGCAGCCGGACATCACTGAAACTAAGTGCTTTTTAAAATGATCAACAAAAAGTAAAAGCAAGATCAAAGAAAGGGTGATATTTTTAGACAGTTAAAAATCCTCGTCAGTGCATCCCTCCTAGGAGGAAAATTGAACAGTAGCTCACAATGTGGACACGTTTATGGAATGATACTCACTCTTGGTTAAAGGAGGTGTGGCGAAGGGTAAACACTGCTGACTTGTAATGACAACGTAGCTCTTTTCTAAAAATGAGCCGTCTCTATTTGCGCCTTAGCAAGTCGTTCACTCCAGCTTTGACTTTTCTTAGAAGTGGTTTAGAGAGCTTTACTCGGTGGAAGGAGGACGCAGTCAGATGCTTCCTTTTTTTTATAGCTGTTTTATCTCAGTTTTAATGAGTGCAGAGATTGAGGATTTGAAAATTTTGTCGACAAACAGGAAGTTATTATGACATAAAGTGCATACACAAACAGCACATATTTGGTCTTATGGTTAATGGTTAGGGTCAGCATTTGAGCGAGATATTCAATCACGATTAATTAATTTTTTATCTGTTCAAAATGTACCACAAAGGGAGATTTGTCAAGTATTTAATTCTCTTATCAACATGGGAGTGGGCAAATATGCTGCTTTATGCAATTATATGTATATATTTATTATTAGAAATCAACTAACAACACAAAACAATGACAAATATTGTCCAGAAACCCTCACAGGTACTGCATTTAGTATAAAAAATACGCTCAAATCATAACATGGCAAACTCAAGCCCAACAGGCAACAACAGCTGTCAGTGTGTCAGTGTGCTGATTTGACTATGACTAGCCCCAAACTGCATGTGATTATCATAAAGTGGGCATGTCTGTAAAGGGGAGACTCGTGGGTACCCATAGAACCCATTTTCATTCACATATCTTGAGGTCAGAGGTCAACAGACCCCCTTTGAAAATATCCATACCAGTTTTTCCTTGCCAAAATTTAGCGTAAGTTTTAAGCGTTATTAGAAAGATCGGCAGCCCGTTTAATTAAAAATCCCAAATTGCGTTAATGCATTAGAGAAATTAGTGGCGTAAAACAAATTTGCATTAACACGTTAATATCGCGTTAACTTTGACAGCCCTACCTAAAACTATTTGTGCCTTCATGCATCCGGCGTAGATAACAAAAACTTCTTTAAAAAAAATAAAAAAAGCACTGTAATGTATAGCTGCAGTGATACTGAGTCACCAGTCAGAGCGAGGACTCTTTCTTAAGCAGCTCTCGGCCTCATCCCTTCTGACAAAAGCAGAGCTCCCCGTCTTCAGAGAAATCCCCCTGCTTTCCCCCAGGGGATTGTGTGACACTTGTCAAAACACTGCAGCATGGGCAGACGACACACACACACACACACACACACACACACACACACACGCATTTGTTAGAGGGTGCTAGACACACTACATCGAGGCGGAAACATGAATACACACACACACTTTGCACTCTGGGGGTTTCTTCCAGGCTTGTGGTATTGAAATTTTGTTCCACACACTCGGACAGGGGAATGGCGTATTCAAATTGTTCAATTTGAATCTTTCTCTTTATGGTGATTTTTAGTATGAAAATCAGTCAAGTGATCAGGTAAACATGGAGACGCCATTAGTTATAGGAAGTGACTGTTTATAATGTGTTGATGGGTTTTATTCTTTTTTTTACAAACCTCACCATATCGTGACAGCAGAACTGCAGAAAATGAATACGGATGACGATCTTTTGAAAATAACAGCAATAATAGCAACTGGACTTGTTGTGTTTCCATTTTTGTCTTTGATATTTGGTAATTTTCAGGTTTTTCTGTAAGTTGCATAACATTTTTAATGAGCATCACCTGTTGCTGGACAGATCTGGGAGGCTTTGATTTTATGAGTATGGGATATACAATTAATAATATGTCTCTAAATCCGATCCAAAGTATATTTAATGAGCTTTTAATCAAATATTAATGAGCGAATTGTCATAGATGATGCATTATGGGATATGGGTGAACCAAATGATCTTTGCGATTTTTCCCAAATCACAACATTTCAAGGGAAACCCTTTTAAAAGTAGTTAATGTTTTAAGTACAGAATCCGAACTGTTATTTATGAGGAGTTATTTTTGATGCCAAAATCTAGGTCTAATGATCTGCTTTAATCTACTGAGATAATATCACAAGCTCAACACATTTTTCTTTTAATCATTATTCAGTTTGCAATTTACAGCTTGGCAGTTTAGCAAAAAGCCGTGACTTGCAATTAGTGCAACAGTTAATAAGTGTGTATGTACAAGAACTCACGCTCACAACTGGGAAATGGAGTAGGGTGTTAGGAGCTCAGCAAAGGCACTAAATATAGTTATTATTTTTCTAGACTTTTGGTATCATGGGTCGTCTTTGTGGCCTTAAGGTTACTTGCTGCCTTGCTGACATGACTGTAAAAGAGCAGGTCAATATCAAACTAGTTACTAGTTTAAGGCATGTTGCTTTCTTGGATATTTCAGTGGCTGCAAGGATGATGACTTGATAAAGGTCAGATCAGATATCATTGTTTCACAACTTTTAACCTCGTCAAAAGTATTTTCATAAGTGAGAAAAGAGCTCTAGAGGCTAATAGACTAAAATCAATATTGCCTGAGCAGACTTAATGTTAGCACAGCGTTAGAAGAGGCTGTTGAACATGTTGCACCATGGGAGGAAGGAAGTGGTATTGACGGGTGTTGCCAAAAAGATGATAGCTGAGCAGGTGTGAAAACTCTCTCTATATCATCATTGTTACATGTGCATACATACTGTACATACTGTAACAGTTTGTTTATGTGTATGTGTGTGAAGGTGCAAGTCGAATGTGCATGCAGTGTGCATATGCGGTTGTATCCATAACAATGTGAGAGTGACGGTGTGAAGGAAAGAGGTGGTAGTTGCAGCACGTTTTTCAAGGCCTGTAAAAGTAAACCAGAACCCTTAAGATTATGAATTTATATAAACTGGATATGCATGTTGTGTTGGTATTCAGTGAGTTTTAAATTTTTCTGTAATGCACATGTAGTGTTCATACAGCTTTGGCTCAGTCCAGCGTGACTCTTTAGAATTGTTTTTGTGGTAGGATGCAGTTTAATATATGTCTGAGATGTTGACAGGATAGGGCTGTCAATTGATTAAAATATTTAATTGCATGATTGTCCGTAGTTAATCACAATTAATCGCAAAGTAATCACACATACATCTGTTCAAATATGCTTTCTTTATGCAAATGTTTCTATATTTTTATAATTGGAAATCAATTAACAACACAAAACAATGACAAATATTGTCCAGAACTGCATTTAGCATAAAAAACAATGTCAAATCATAACATGGCAAACTCAAGCCCAACAGGCAACAACAGCTGTCAGTGTGTCAGTGTGCTGACTTAACTATGATTTGCCCCAAACTGCATGTGATTATCATAAAGTGGGCATGTCTTTAAAGGGGAGACTTGTGGGTACCCATAGAACCCATTTTCATTCACATATCTTGAGGTCAGAGGTCAAGGGACCCCTTTGAAAATACCCGATCCAGTTCTTCCTCGCCAAAATGTAGCACAAGTTTGGAGCGTTATTTAGACTCTTTCGTGACAAGCGAGTAAAGCATGGTAGAATTGGATTCCTTAGGTTTTGTAGTTTCATATGATGCCAGTATCTTCCATCTTCAATAACAACATTTCTAAGGATACTTGTACCTAACTTGCCAAGATGGGAAGTTTCTCTGTGTTCATTTGCAATTGCTGTTTTTTTTCATATTAATGTAAGAAGTCGTTGCACATTGAGTGGTGAAAAGATAAAGAAAAAGAAGATGAAAACACAATCAACAACCAATTTGACAGACAGATGGAAATCATTGCAAAGTGGTGTAAAATGCCGGTAGATATCAGTAATCATCAGTAATTCTAAGTAATCTGTAAAAGGTGCAGCAGTTTTTACAGAAAGTAAGCCTTGGAAAAACCATGGAGGAGTGTTTTGAAAGCACCGAATTCAGTCCTGAAGTTCAAAACAGCAGCCAACTGCTGGAAAACACAGCGTGCCTGCTGAATAGTCCTTGATGTTTTTATTCCTTATAGTTTGCACTTGTCAAAGTAATATTGCAATCGAATTAGGACATCGGAAAATTTCCTCGGGGCAATGACAAGCTCTGTGAACCGTTCACAGGTGTTTTTAAACACCTTGTATATTAAACTCATAGAGTCATTGTTCCGTATATGCATCCAGATGTGCAGATGTTATAGGTGGATCGCTGTCAAAGTTGTGTAAACTCACCAACGTGCCAAAATCCAAGGCACAAGTTCTAATCCTCTGGAGGACTGTTGGACTTCTACATGTATTAATGGTTAAGTAATCATGTGCACAGATACAAGCATGTGTATGTATACATGTGTAAGCGTGAGTGTGTGTATCCAAACAGGCTAGCAGCTGTTGCAGCTCATTAGGGTCTGGTAGAAACAGCTGTGTAACTCCATGGCAACCAGATGCAAACAGCTACAGGAATGCACAGAGTTGGTATTACATTTTCTCTCTCACTCCATGTGCCAAGTCCAGTGAGTGGATGAGCAGCCTGGATGGATAGATGGTGGAGAGCTAAGCATGTCGACACATACCAGCAAATAAACATATGCGCTCACACACACACACACAGCCAATGTAGCCTCCAGCTGTTGTATTAAGCTGTCAGTATTGCTCCTGTTGCTCAACTACCAGGTGCTGAAATCTAAAAAACAAAAACACATTGTTGAAAAAGGATGGATGTTGAAAAGATTGCTTAGGTTGTCAGAGTTAGATACAAATGATTGGAGGGAATGATGGATGTAAAGGTGTGGAAGCAATACAGCTGCATACTAGGGTGGTGAAATCTACTGCGAGAGAAATGAAGATGGCAAGCAAGCACTGCTCAGAAACCCCTTTATTGTCAATCTACCTAGGAAAGCCATCCATCCTCTGACTGCTCTAGGTCTCTAGTTTGTGGCTGTATAGTTTCACGAGGCTGTGATTATCCTAGAGGTCACCACAGGTCATTTTATACAGTGATGTCAAATTTTAAAAAATGGTCCCACTACAATGAAATGTATACTATGGGGACTAACATCATCACACATGAATACAGTTGGGCTCATTGGTTCCACAAGAGTCTCAGCTTTACAGTGATACCCAATTTATGTAATTCCAAGACTGTTTAGGGACCCAAGTTTGCAGAAATATAGACAGAAATAACACATTTATAATGCAAAAAAGACTCATGGGTACCCATAGAACCCATTTTCATTCACATATCTTGAGGTCGGAGGTCAAGGGACCCCTTTGAAAATGGCCATGGCAGTTTTTTTTGCCAAAATTTTGCCTAACTTTGGAGCGTTACTGAGCCTCCTTCTCGACAAGCTAACATGACCTGGTTGTTTCTGATTTCATATGATATCTGTACCTTCACTTTAGCTCTATAACTGAGCCTCTGAAATATAGTAAAGTTGATCAGGATCGCCTGCGATCCCGCAGGTCTCAGGGGGTTAATGAAAGAGTGTGACAAAAAGAAAAAAGTGTGACCATCAGATAAAGATGCTATGAAAGCCTAAAATAAAACTGGCATATTAACTGTTGCACAAAAACATCTTCTCTACAGTTTTTTCTTGTTCTATATTTCTTTGCTGTACTTCACTTCAAAGTGGTCGTTCTGAAGTTTTACCCATGCAGGCTTCAGCATCCGTGCTGTTCGAGGTGTTTCTGTGTCATCATTATCGCTTTCCTAACGTTGGCACCGTGTTCCTAATTGATGCTCATGTGTTTCTTCTAAAAAGATTTGTGTAAATCAGGTTTCGGCAGCCAATTCTGCATTACCTCTGCTGCCCTGCACAAACACAGACACACACACACACACACACACACACACACACACACACACACACACACACACACACACACACACACACACATCACCACATTTTCAAGGACAGTGGGGGAGCGAGAAGTGTTGAAACATTGTGCATCTCGTCGCTTTGATGAAAGTTTGCAGTGTTTTTTTTTGGATATAATTAGTTTCGCATTGAAATAAAATTAAAAAAGGTGCTGTAAAAGCTGCAGTTTCTCACTCTCTGCGATGGCGAGAGGTAGTTGTAATCTTGTTTGAGCCACGGTGAAGAGATTGCAAGGCCTCCAGAGTAGTGTTTATGATGTCGTCTTGTCAGCTCCTGTTTTCAAACTCATGTTATTGATGGCTTGACATGGCTAGGGCAACTCACTTTGCTTTATTTATAACTCACTGGTAAAAAGGCTGGATTAGAGTAGAGTAGAGATTATGACTCTAGTACAGAACTGCAACTCCTGTTCAATGATTTAGCGTTATTTGTTGTTGGAGTCGTTGAGTGGCGTAGTGACTAAGCCAATGTCATTCAAATTAGGGCTGCAACTTATTATTTTCATTGTCGATTAACCTGTAAATGGCTTAAAATGGCAATCAGTGGTTCTCAAAGCCCAAGATGACGTCCTCAGATGTTTTGTTTTGTCCACAACTCGATTTACTGTCATAGAGGTGTAAAGAAACCAGAAAATATTCACATTTAAGAAGCTGGAATCAGAGAATATTGCCTTTTTTCTTCTTAAAACATCACTCAAACCGATTAATCGATTATCAAAATAGCTGGCGATTAATTTAATAGTTGACAACTAATCGATTAATCGTTGCAGCTTTAACTCAAACACAATGTTATTAGTTCAACTACAGTATATATAGTATGCCCGTTTTAATGTCTGACACTCCACCATGCAAATGACACAAAATTACAATTTGTAAACTAAATCAAAGACACAAACTTCTAACATATTTTTGCTACAATATGGTATTCTTCACTTACAAGAGGTACGTATGATTTTAAAAAAATTCTGTCAAGGATTTTTCTCTCCAGAGGTTGAAATAAAATGTGTGTATTCCCACAGATAATTGACTATTGAGCAAAAAAATCAGCAATCTGTGTTGTAATCTGTTCATCAAAATATCAGGTTTTGATGTCAGTCTCACAAAATCAAAAGAGTAAAGACTTCTTTCTAGACCCCCTCATGCTGCACTGACATTCAAAGCATCGATAGACCAGCATGCAATCCATCCACAAGACATGTTGTGTCTCTCTCACATATTCAATACAAAATCTTCATGCACATCTTCTGGGTGTTATGCAAAGCAGCTCTTGTGAATGTACTGAATCAGTAACTGTAGTAGAAGCAGATGAGATAGATTGAGGGACAAAAAAAAGTGAAGTACCTCAGTTGAAAATAAACTGACTCCTGGAACACACTGTACATCACAGATTGATGATATACTACTGCAAGAGTATCTGGCAGCGTATTTTTCCTTTTTTTGAAAATAAAAGAAGATCTTTTGACGAGCGGTTGTTACTTAAAATGACTCAGAACCTCTTAGCGTTGGAGTGGGCGTTAATATGAGGCCAGCTGACAAGTTGCTGTGTTATTATAAGACTCTGCGGACCAACTCCTATTCACAAGTCATAGGGTTTATTTTGGACTGCACACAGCACCAGATGGGTGGAGTTTTGTGCATCAGAGCAATTCAGAAAAACTAACTGACAAAATATAGTTCTGTGTGACAGATACCACCCATCTGGCACTCCATGTCGGGTAAAACCAGCTACAGATCTGTCACATGCTATTTAGACTTTTGATCCTCTCTTGGGTCTGTTCTTGATGCTCTGAATGCTGCACTTCAGGTAAACCTGCTGAGCGTCAGAGCAGACAGCTACTGGTTGGCTTCCATTTTAATCAACTTTGTTATTCCCTTATTAGTAATTTCTGCTGCTAAAAAGCTTGTCAACAGACTCAAGGCAGGCGTGTGAGGCAGCATTAATCATGTAGTTGTTTTGGTTGTTTTTCAGCCACACATCTCCAAAACTAGGTCACATCTCCCCCCAGCCTTTGCCTGCCATTTTACCAGATCGTCTGCCTGAGCCCGCCATACGAAGAATGATATTTGCATCGGACTCCGTGGGGGGAAATTGGCTTATGCCTCTCAAGTCTCCTTCACTCTTTCTCGTCAGTGACCCAGTTTTTTAACCTTTATTTATTGAGGGAAGGTTTTTCTGAGCATGTTTGCTGCCTCTCACTCTTCCTCTCTCAGAAACATCTCGCTTCATATTCATGATTTTTTACACACATTCACACCTGGGAGCTGCAGAGTACAAGCACAGCCTCCACCGAGCAGATCCACTTGAGCGGTTTGGGGGCTACATGCCTTGTTCAAGCCAGTTGTGTAAAAAGCTTGAATTTTTTATAGTGAGTTAGATTGTGTTTTTTTTTTCTTCTGTTGTGCCTTTCATAACTTATAATTAAAGGTGCTCTATGTGATATCCAGAGCATTAATATAGCAGCAAACAATGTTTACTGTGTAAAGATATAGATGAGCAATGTCTACCTGAGCAGAGAATGAAGTTGCTCTCCGGTGCCTGTTGTGATCCGAGCTTCTCTGTGCTTCGTTGACATAACCGGGCTGACTGAGCTGCCTTTTAGTGCATGTGAGCGTGCCATACGGCGATTACAGCTGATAACCCTGTCCCGACTGATGGCATCGTCACGGAAGCGTAGCAGATTAACAGGTTAACGCTGTTAGTAGGGATGCACCGGTACCGGATTGGATATCGGGCCGATACTGACTCAAATAGCTCGATCGGATATTGGTGACAATGGGGTAGATCAGTACAATTCAATACAAAACATACTATATACATTATGTACTACAACATTTCCCCACTGTGGGACTAATAAAGGAATATCTTACCTTATCTTATCTTACTGGAATTACAATTCCAGTTTAAGTTTTGACCATTTTGATGTTGCCTTAAAAATGGAATCCTATTTCCTGTTAATTTTGAAGATTTTTTACCAAGTTGTTGGTGCACGATTTATCATTTTTAATAATAAATATCAATTCACTAAATGTATATCTATGTATGTATTTGTTACTTTGTTGTTTTACAAATTTAGGAAAGCAGTGTTTACGTCAGGCCTGAAAGAATGATCCCAGTCTATTCCACACAGGCATACAGCTTGTTAGTTAAACACCGGTATCAGATTGATACTCGGTATCGGCCGATACCCAAAGCCCAGGTAGCTCTATCGGTATCGGGACTGAAAAAGTTGGATCGATGCATCCATAACTGTTAGCTCCGTTGACGTTGTTTTCACCGCTTTCACGGTTAGCACCGTTTGCTGCGATTCTTCGCCATGTTGAGAGCCGTGTGGAGGCGATAGAAATGCTCCCAATCTCACATTCAGCACCTTTAATGACATTACATGCTCTTCATCAGCAGTGTTTGAGTTAATATTCATGCTGTTACATGATTTAGCATGAGCAAGCTGCTCAGTACATTTACTGTCTTTGACATATGGCCATTTAGTAGCTCCAGTGAAGCAGTTTGGAGGTTAAATGCCTTGCCCAAGGACATTCAGGGAGAAGAGCTTTTCCCTGACCAGACTCCAGTCCAAGAAGCCTCTGGCTCAAAATCCAGCTTACTTAACCTCTAAGCTTCTGCAGTCCTGAATATTGATATTTAATTTGTGGACAAGCTGCACGGATGATCATTTCTGCCTTTCTGAAGAAGGATTCTTCCTCTATATGATTGTGAACATGAACGGAGGGCAGAGTTTTAGCTTGCTAGAGGCCAAAAATCACATCTGTTCAAACGGCGGAGCGCAGTCAGTCAATTCCTTATTGAAGCGGGAACAAAGCTTAATTGCATGACCTTTGAGTGAAGCCTTGGCAATCAGCCTGCCCTTGGCGTGGAGGGGAGCGCCGTCGCTCCACGCATCATTCAGGCCAGGGGCTTGTGATGAGGAGCCGGCGTTCAGAGAAATCTCGAAAGGACTTGTTCACTGTCTCGTCTCACGCTAATGAGGGGCATAAATTGTAGGCTGAGTGCCTTTTCAGAGCTTGCGGTACGAAGTTGGGCTAATAGCTACGGATGTGACATTTCAGATCTAAGACGGGAGAGGGGACTATAGAAAGAGCAAGAGGAAATCCTTTTCACATTCCTATCAAATCCTTTATGTGTTATACGAGAAGTGTCAAGTCGGTAAAGGCTGTTGATGCGAGTGATTCAGTTTAGCGAGAGATAATGTTTCTGCATAATAACGGTGACTCCCGTCACTGTTGCTTTTACGCCTCTTTCCCTCTCATCCGTCCTGAGCTGAAGCAGCCGCGTAGCGAGCGCTCTGAAAGGTTTTCTTCAGGCCCGTTGTCTCTTTGCCCTGCATGGTGCATGTTCTGCAGCGCTCACACAAAAGAACGAGCCGCCATCTGAACTACATCTGACTCCATAGATAGTGGAAAAGAGAAAAAAACAAAAAACGTTTGAATTGCATCTCAGGCCTCAGCTGTATAAATCACAGATGGGTTGTTAAAGAATTCACATAAATATAACTAATTGTGTCATGTTGTAAATGTAATGTGATATTTTTGATATACTGTACATGTAATCTTTATTTTGACATAATTCTGCATGTGCTTATCAAGTTTTGTAGAGAAATTCCCCGTCATTCATTCAGTGTCAAGAATCTTAGTCCTTCCATACTTTTTAAGGAGAGAAGTACTGCTTTCATTTTATTTTATACTTTTGGAGATCTTATTGATTAAGATTTGGAATAGAGCTGCAACGATTCATCGATTAGTCGTCAACTATGAAATTAATCGCCAACTATTTTGATAATTGATTAATCAGTTTGAGTCATTTTTTAAGAAAAAAAAGTAAAAATTCTCTGATTCCAGCTTCTTAAATGTGAATATTTTCTGGTTTCTTTAATCCTCTAGGACAGTAAACTGAATATCTTTGAGTTGTGGGCAAAACAAGACATTTGAGGACGTCACCTTGACAAAATGACACGCGGAAATCAAGAAAGGTGTACTTATTGCGTTAAACGCCTTGTGCATTATCATGGAACTGATACGCATTTTCGTGCTAACGGGCTGATTAATCTAGAAAATAATCAACAGATTAATCAACAATGAAAGTAATCATTAGTTGCAGCCCTAATTTGGAACCTGGGATGCTTAGTGCTCATTCATGCAAACTATATTGTTCATAATTGTATTTAAAAAATGACTGCCGTCTGCAATGCAAAGCGTTTGTCCTGGAAACAAAGTCGTTTGAGCAGCATGTATATGCTTTGATGAACTGGTTGAAGGATGAACCACTATTGCATTGAGAGCAGCATGTTATGAAAAATGTCATGGATATGTACTGTAAGAACTGGGCTGTGTGCTAATCCAGCCTTGATTATATTCCTGGGCAGTTTCTTGGCTGATACAAGGCCGTTTCTCCGTGCATATTTGTCTTCTAGATAGCCTATCTCACTGTAAAGGCACCCCTCTTTCTTCTCTGTCTTTACTTTTCCATTGCGTTTTTTCTTTCTTTCTCAGACCACCTTCGTAACTGTCCAACTTAGTTTTCCAGATTTTTAAAAAGAGGGAAAATGAGGGAGTGAAAATTGAGGTGAAATATAAAATCCAGAATAAAAGGCTTCCCCTGGAAGAACGTCAGGAAAAGATGCTTTCTTCTTCATTCTGCTACTGTCCTCCTTCTCCTCCTCCTCTCTGTCTTTCTTCTCTCAATTGGCCCATTTTGAGCCAAATGTTTTCTCATCCCCTTGAGTTTTCATCCCATTTCATCCAGTCCATCTGTTAAATATATACACCGATCAGCCATAACATTAAGACCACTGACAGGTGAAATGAATCAAATTGATTATCTTGTTACAATGGCACCTGGCAGTGGGGGGGATATATTAGACAGCAAGTGAACATTTTTAACTTTGAACTTTGTGTTGGAAGCAGAAAAAAATGGGCCAGCGTAACGATGTGAGCGACTTTGACAAGGGCCAAATTGTGATGGCTAGACGACTGGGTCAGAGAATCTCCAAAACTGCAGCTCTTGTGGGATGTTTCCGGTCTGCAGTGGTCAGGACCTACCAAAAGTGGTCCAAGGAAAGAAAAAAAAAAAACGGTGAACCGGCGACAAGGTCAAACTGAAGGCTCATTGATGCACGTGGGGAGTGAAGGCTGGCTTGTGTTGTCCGATCCAATAGAAGAGCTACTGTAGCTCAAATTGCTGAAAAAGTGAATGCTGGTTCCGATAGAAAGGTGTCAGAACACACAGTGCATTGTAGTTTGTTTCGTATGGAGCTGCGTAGCCGCAGACCGGTCAGGGTGCCCATGCTGTCATAATGTTATGGCTGATCGGTGTATATATTTGCCTTTTCTTGCATTAAGCTCTCCGCTCTGTCCAACTCAGACACCTGTGTCCCTCTGATAAAGAAAAACATTGGAAAGCGTTGCCGACTGTTGCAGTAGAAAACATGAAAACATAGAAAACATTTGCCATGCAATGATTCGAGCATATCTTTATGCTAAATGCAGTACCTGTGAGGGTTTCTGGACTTATATTTGTCATTGTTTTGTGTTGTTAATTGATTTACAATAATAAATATATACATACTATTGCATAAAGCAAGCATATTTTCACATTCTCATGTTGATAAGAGAAGTAAATACTTGACAAATCTCCCTTTTTAAGTTACATTTTGAACAGATAAATATATTATATAGGCTACTTATGCATTTCTAACGCATTATATCCGTGGATTAAAACCATACGTGGTTAAATTCATGACATCGTGTTGGTGTCGAGGTACCAGTCTTGGTGCATGTAAGAGAGAGTGTGTTCCTCCTGAAATCACTGAGTCACTGCTCTCCTCTCCTCTCATCTCTCTCATTCTGCCACTCTCTCATCAACCCCCTTTCTCTCCTTCTCTGTCTTTTTCTCACTCTTAATCACCCACTCAACACTCACACAAATAACACACACACGTACACACACTCCTCCCTGAGTCCTGTGGACCTTCCAAGCAGCCAATCATTAGAGCCCGTCCCTGCGCTGTGATGTGGCTGCTAAAATTAGCCTCCTCTCTCTGTGAGTCGACATCTGCCATGACGCACTGTTGAGAGCCAGGTAGCCATGATGCCCAGAGGAAGAAAAATACTCTTCTCCTTATTCTTTTCTTTGCCTCTCACCTCCTCACTTTCCTTTCCAGTCTCCTTATTTCTTTCAGTTGTGCTTCTTTCACTCTGTATGATTGCTTTCATCTTTACCTGAGAGTTTCTTCTCTTATGTCTTCAGCAGGTCTCTTTTACTGTCCTTTTCAGTCCGTTAGGTCAAATGTTAACCCATTTGAGGCTCCGGTATGAGGTCTGATTCACTGTACACTGCTGTTGGTTCTGCTCCTGCATTACTGTTCGACAGAACAGAGCGACTATTATAACCTTGTTCACCAGAATCTGTCACAATGCCAGAGGCTGCATGTAGTTCAGTCAGTTGAGTCATGTCTTCATCCTGTTGTCCTTTAAAGTTCAGGTCCTTACGGTGTTTTTTGCATGGGAAACGTCATTCAACTCAGTTATTTCTCGTCATTCATTTTCTTAAACTGGTCATTGAAACATTGAATAGAAACTAAGCCTTCTAGTTGGTTGAATATATTCGATGTACAAAAGTAAACAGTTTAGGTTCTCAAGGACAAAAAACATGCACTCATGACAACGTGCATTGATTCTGTTTCGTACCGTGAAGTCATTTGCAGTATTATCCTTGCTGTCTGAGGGGTTGTTTCGTCTCCACATGTTTCTTGAGTTTACAGAGCATCATTTCTGCATCTGACAGTTTTCCTCTGTAGATGAGGCATTCTGTTGCGGGACAGCTAGTTTCCCTTATTCATGCAAAGCTGTAAGTCGAGTTCTTTTCACTTTTTAGCATAATTTCAATTCCTTTGGTCGGCTCAGGTCATGTTGAGGGCTGAGATCTATCAGCATTTCTGTTTACAGACACACTGCTCTGAGAGTCGCTATTCTGACTGCTGTGCTCATAGAAAACTCTCATGCCATTGAGTGTTGGAGCAAAGAAGAGTTTGCCGTCTTGGTTCAGACTACGTGGGTCTTCATTTATTACTTTCATAAGCATAAGCGCAACTAATAACACTCGGCTACAAAAGTAAGGGAAGATATAAAGATCTGGTGTAATCAGTAACACCGGTGTTGTGGGAAAATTTCCTCACCGTGGCATCCTTAATGACGAGCACCGACCGTAAACTGTCATGTCATTAGCTGCATATTAAGCAGGGTTTGTAATATCGTGAATTTGTTCCGTTTTGATATGTTTGACAATGTAATATAAAGATTCTGTAAAATGTTTTTTTTTATGTGGTGACCCTTGGCCCATCCTTAAGGCACTCCAGGTTGCCATGGCAACACAAACTATGGTGTACCAGCACATGTTACGCTTGATTTATGTTGCTATTTGATCTGATTTTCTGCAAAATTGACTGTCCAAGTTATTTTGTTCAAGTCACTACTTCATTGTACATTCAGTTCATGTCGAGCTGGTTTCATGCTGCCCTTATGGGTCTTTGACACCTTATGGGGTGCTGATAACTGTCGCACCACTATTGCACCCATAATCACAGTAGCGGAGGCCCTGCTGGAGTTTAGCGGTCTAATAATAACAGCATGAAAAGTGAAGGACAGAGCATCCTCTCCCTCTCTCCTTCTCTTTCTATCAGTGCTCTCATCCCTTTCAAAGTCACACATGAACAATGCTGATTGTTTTTCAAGATAACCAGGGAGTCTAACAGTGGTGTGTGATGTCAGCTGGCCTTTAAAAGCACTTAAAGCACTTTGTCACTGTGCTTCAAGGAAACTGGCTCAGCAACACCATAATAACAAGGTCTATTGTGTGCGTGTGGGGAGGCAGGGCTGGCTGTGCACCTGTATATGTGTGTCAGTGTGTGTCTCAGTGTGTGTTTTTGTGTTAAATGCATTTGTGTGTGACCATAAATACATCCTCGATTTATGTGTGTGTTTCTTTCCATGTGTATGTGTGTTTAGTTGCGTCAAAATCTATGCGTGTTTGTGTTTATGTGAATGCGTGTTTCTGCTTTGGTGTCAGTGTGAACATGTATACAAAGTGTGTGTGTATCTCTATCTGACCGAGTGAGTGTGTTTGTTTCCTGGTTTGAAATGTCAGATTTCAACAGTCATCCTCTGTGGTTTCTGTGCTGTTCGGCTCAGGTCGAAGCCGACTGCTAATCTATCACCGCTCCGCAGATGGTCAGAGATTAGAGTCAGTCCCACATATAAGACAGACCGGCAAACGGCTTCACACAGCATACAAACAAGCTGCATCAGAGCTTGACGGGGCTTAGAGTTTACAGAAGAAGGTGAGGATTGTTTCTGGAAAAGTCCAGGTTCAAATACCCTGTCCAAGTTTTTCTTCTCTATGGCTCACTAATGCTGTATGAAAATATAATTACTGTATAACTTGTACTAGTGGTAGTAATGGAGGTCGCAGAAATGTCAGTAGCTGCAGCAGTACAGTACTTATTGGCAGCATTGGCACCACCAACAACAATAGTATTTGTGGCGGGATGAGTAGTGTTAGGTGTAGCAGAAGAAGCAGCAGTAGTAAACACCATGCAGTTTTTCGCATGCAGCGTGCTGTTCATTTCTGGTCTGTTCATGATACTATGACAGTATTATTTAAAAAAATCGCAATATATCGCCTTGCTTGCAGTATCGCAATATATCACAACATAATGAATCGTTACCCCTGTATCATGATACATATCGTATCGCCAGATTCTTGCCAATACACAGCCCTACTAGCTGCACCATCAGTAGCAGCAATTAGTGTAGTACAACTGGAAGCAACTGTGGTATTAGTAGTAGCAGAAGTGGCCTTGGTAGTAATCATACTTGGAACTTGAGTAGTAGTGGTAGTCGCATCAACAGAAGTAAAAGAAATAATGTGTCTAACGGTTGTAAAAGCAGCACTATTAGTAGAAGTATTAGCAGTAGTTGTCATAGTATATTAGCAGTAGTCATATGTCCTCTTAGAAGTGTCTTTATTAAAATGTATATAGTTTGAGTATTAGTAGTAGTAGTAGAGGTTAAATAGAGGAACTCTTAAACACAGCGCTCTCCCATGAATGCCCGTGTTTTTGACTGATTATCAATGCCTGTCAGGCTGTCAGCCCCCCTACCAGTACACACACACACACACACACACACACACACACACACACACAAACACACACACACTCCACAACCCCTGCTCATGTCATCAGTCCAGAGCTAGATTGGACATAATGAGAGCGCTGCATGCATACAGCCCATAACTCAACATAGCATACTGACCTACTGACTGACTGACTGGCCAGAGGAAAGAGAGTGTGTGTGTGTGTGTGAGAGACTACTTGTGTTTGTTTGATCATGTTCTGCTTGTACGCTGTACCATGTGTGCGTGTATGCAACAGTTTCTATGCGTATTTTCCTGCGCTAACAGTAATGTTGAACTGGAGTTTCATCTGAGCAGCTGAATCTCATCTCTTCAGTTTCAGTGAGAGGTCATCGATCACTCTGCACTGCATGATTGGACGGCTTGTGATGCAAACCAAAACAAAAAAAAAATGTTAACTTGAGTTATTGAAATGCAAATGAGTGCAACGTTTGCAGCACGACAGCCTGTCACATTTGGGGAAATGAGGCAGCGCAGACTCTCTACAGACAGAAACTAAATTATCTGATTGTTGCTGCTGAATCATGGTTTGGAGATCATTGAGTTTTAGGATTCCCGATATGAGCTGCACAGAAGAGAGCTGCATGTAGACGATAAACTAATTTAACCTCGCTGCAGCATTTTTAGCAAATCATTAGGTGTTTTCACTTTGTTGCAGCAGAAAGATAAAAGAAAATGTGTTAACAAACTTGATGTGCAACGCTCTGAAATGGCTGCAAGCTGCTGAATACAACGGATGACGGCGACGACATGTGAAATAATTGCACGCTAAAGGGATTTTCTGTCTTATCTGTTGGAAATTTACTGTATCATTCCCCCCTCCTGCATGAGTCGGGGTTATCCACTCAATATTTTCATTTGCAAATTATGATTTATCAAATTTGGAAAGCTGAGTGGAAATGGCAAAATTCAATCACATGTTCTTCAGAACAAAGTTATTAAAGTTGATCGATGCGGAAAATCTTCGCAGCGAATGAATAAATCATGTGATGAATGGAAAAAGAAATGCACTTTTTGAGTAATTGCTGACAGAGTTTCCATGGCTGCTCCAGGCGCATTGCACAACAGTCTCTGTCCACCAGAACCAGGCGGAACAGATATCTGTACTGTCACTCTCTAAAACATAAGTCTTCATTAGCTGCTCTGTTATAATACAGCCAAATGCATTTCTTTTGTTTTTGTCTTCACATGAAATATAACTAGAGAACAAACTCAAATGTAATCAGCTCTTGAAGTACTCTGCTTTTTTACTGGATGTATGTTTTGACTCTGAGGGAAATGCACCTCATTTGTATTTTTATATTTTGCGTAAAATTAGCTTTTGGAAACAGCAAATGCTCGTCAGCCCATCTACCTGTCTGACTCTCGGCCTGTCTACCTAGTCGTCTCATCTGTTTATAATGCTCCTTTTCCATCTGCCTGCCTCTGCCTGTCATCCATCACTGAGGCTGGGTGACTCCCAACTGTCTGTCAGAAAAAGAATCAAAAGATGAAGAGGGTGGCGGTGGATGAGAGGAAGAGCAGGATGGAGATGAGCTGGAGAGAGAGAGAGAGAGAGAGAGAGAGAGAGAAACAAGGCAGAACATAAAACTGCAGGAGCTTGTAATAGTGTTTCCTACACATTAATTAGCTGCAGTCATTCCTGTACAAACACACAGTAATAAAACTGATATACTGAGATCCTCTCCTCCTTTTGCCTTTGCTCACCTCTCTTCTTATCTCTACTGCTATTTTCCTTTTTCCTCCCCTCTCCTTTCCTCTTCTCCTTTTCCTCCCTTCTTCTTTCCTCTCCTCCTTTTTCATCGTTTTTTCTTTACCTCCTTCTCCTCTTTTTTTATGCTCTTATCTCCTCTCCTCCCTTTTATCTCCTTGTCATTTTTCCTTCCTTCTCTCCTCTCCTCCTCTTTCCTCCTTTCTTCTGTCTTTTCATCTCTTTTTCTTCTCCTCTCTTCTTCTCTCCTCATTTCTTATATCCTCTCCTCTTCTCTCCTTCCTTTGTCTCTTGTCTCCTTCCTCTCCTCCTTTTCTCCCTTTTATTCCCTTCTCTACTCCTTTTCCTCTTTTCTCCTCTCTTATTTTCTCTGCCCCCCTCCTCTCCTCTCCTCTCCCTATCATCCCTTTCTCCAGCTCTTCTCCTCACTGATGAGGAGTATGAAGAAAAGTGAGTGAATGTAGGTGGAAGGGGGGGAAAGAGACAGAAAGAGGAAATAAAAAGAGAGAGAGAGATTAAGGAGGAGTGGATCGCCCTCTGTCTCTGTCTGTCCTCCTCTCGTATTGCTGAAGGGGACGGCGAGATTCATCGTGGCCTTGGCACGCACACACACACACACACACACACACACGTTTAAACACTCGGACACACACTTATTCATGCACATAAAAAACACACACACACAGAAATGCACACACACAGTTAAACACACACTCACAGTTGTGTACACACACACACACACATGGCCTCTTACTCCATTGCATTATGTATTTGTGCTGGCTGGCAGACAGTGGAGGCAGCCAAGCAGCAGAAGCAAGGATGCTGCTTTTTACATATGGCCTTTTCATATACTGCTCTGTGACACACACACACACACACACACACACACACACACACATGCACACATACACACACATACACACACACAAGCACAAGCACACACCAGTTTCGTCCTCGTTCGTCCTTGTCTTTCATCTCTCTTTCCTCTTAAATTAATATCACTCCCTTTTCTCTCTTTCTCTCATTCCTCTCCTACTTGGTGATCTGTCTTCTCTTTCTCCCGATCTCTTGTCCTCCCTCTTCACTTAGTTAAACATCCCTCTGTTCTCCTACATCACTATCATTGTCTCTCCTTTCCTCTCCACTCCTCAACAGTCATTTCTTTCTAGCAGTCCAGTCTGAAAGTTCAGCTCCTGTGAGAGTCGGGGTAAATACACAGCATATTACTGCTTCCCCCTCTGTTAACACGCTCTCTTTATATCTCTCTGTGAGTCTGTCTCTTTTTCTCTATGTTGCGTTGACTAGTAGCAGTGTTTCTTTTCAACTCTAAAGCAAATAGCACACAAACTTTCTAGTGCCGGGTATCAAAACTTCAAACTTTTTGACTGCCAACCAAAGTCATAAAGTATCGGATGCAGTCATGGAATGCTTGGTCAGATTCTTGTCTTTTTTAGTAGCGGTTGGTTGGTTGGCCTATCCAACACTTTGCTCCAGACTGCAATATCTCATCATCTGCTGGATGGATTGGCACAAACGTTTGTACAGACATCCATGATTTCCAGACGATGAATCCTACTGATAGTGGTGATCTCCTGACTTTTCCTCCAGTGCCAGCATGAGGTTTACATTTTTCCTTTTGAGTGCAATTTTGGATGCATTGTCATGACATTTGGTACACACATTCATATTCCCCTCAGGATGAACTGTAATATATTTGCCATCATGCTGTGCCATCATTAAGTCAAATTTTTGCAGATGTTAGCACACTAACACACGAAGTACGATGGTAAACATAGCAAACATTATACCTGCTAAACATCATCATGTTAGCATGAAGAACTACCGTGTCTAAGCACAGCCTCACAGATCTGCTTGCATGGCTGTAGACTCTTCTGTGTCGTGTTTACTAATTCTTTAATCAGATTTCTCCTGTTTAAATCAGGAGACTACATTAAAGACGCTTTCACAAGCTATAGTCCGTTTGGCTAATCCAAATCAGAGTGAAATTTATACTTTTGGTTTGTTTTCTATTTAGTCTGGTTCGGTTTCACAGTGCACAAATTAAAGCGGACCAAATAGAAAAATACGTTTCTGAGGGGCGTGTACGAAGGAGCAAATTTATCTTTTTCCTCTCTAGAGCTGCCGCTTCTATGCAGGGAATCGCGGACTTTGATATATTGCTGTCAAGGTTTTTTCACTTTGACTCAGCACAACATGAATCCCTTCTCCTCCTGTTTATCTCCAATGACTTTATAAATGTCACTATTTTTGTGGACTTTATTTAGAATATTCTGTACGTTCCCCTCGGCCCAGATGTCAAGCAAACATCAGTCAGTCCTCTCCTACTTTTCTTAACCTGTCAATTACTTGTGTCTATCTCAACACAAGCCCACGCAGTCAGCCAGTGTTTTCGTTCGTTTGTAAATGGTCCGAGACCACCTCTCGTAAGCGCTCTCGGACCGCTTGTTGTTTTGGTCCACACCAGAGTACGATTACTGCGTTCACAACCACCCAAACGAACCGTACCAGAGTTACGGACTAAATGTTGGCTTGTGAAAGCCTAAGTTTGCAAATTCAATGGTGAAACTTTCTCTCTTATTGGTAGATTTTTCATCATAATATTTAATTTTTTTCCTTTCCTCTAACAGCTCATTTTAATTCACTCCCTCCTTCAGCGCTCCCTCTTCTATTACCCTCTTATTACCATGTTTTTCTTCTCACAAATCTCTTTTTGACAAATCTCTCTTAGGTCAAAATAAAGCAGGTAACAAAATCCACATTAAGGGACTGAGGGAGGGAAGATGGAGAGGTTAATGGAGAGACAGAGGGGGGAGCGAAGGAGTAGGATGGAGGAGAAGAGCTAATAAAGCAGGGATAAGGAGGCTTAGAAAGTAATGATAAAATGTAGAGTGAAGTCATACGGTTGATTTGGCCTTGCCGTGTGTGTGCGTTGCTTGTTTTCCTGTGTGGGTTTACGCGTGTGTGTTCTTGGCTGATGTCCTTGACTATATGACTGATAATATCATTGCTTCAGGTCCCTGTTAGAGCAGACAGAGAGAGAGAGACTGTATGTGTGTGTGTGTGTTCACATTATGTGTGAGAATGACTGTGTCTGCTTGAATACACACACTCCCTCAGGTCTTCACATCACTGCATCGCAAACAAGCACACCTTGTTTGCTTTTATACAATCATCTTACATACCACATAGTTGGCATTAACCTGTAAAGATCTCCAGGTTATTATCAACGATTTAGTTAATGGTTACCGTGACCACAGCACTTTGCTTCCTCCTCCTTCCTCCCTCCTTCTCATCTCTCTACTTCCTTTGTCAGTAGGTGGTTCTAATTTCTCTTAAATATCTCCTCACTTGCATCTTTCCCTCGCATCATATCCCCTCCCATGTTCAGACGTGAAGGAAGAAATGTAATGAATAGATGTAAGTGAGGGAAATGAGGAGACCACCTACTGGGAGATGCAAGGAAGAGTGAAGATAGAGCAAAACATATTTGTACTAAAATGAGACATCCTTCCCTCTCAGCATCATCTAAAGCAATGCGATGATGGCAGTCAGAACCCACATACTGTGCACCCGAAAGTAACACCGGATATTTACAAATTGGTCAGAAAAACTCCAGCGGAAACATCCAGGGGAGCATTAAAACTACAGACTACAGAGGCAATGATTTATTTATTACTTAAGCAAGTCAAAGATATAGATCTAGTCAACACTGCAAAATGAGGGATTAAGGCTTTGCTAGACAAATGCTGCTATGCATCTGTTTTTCATATTCTTCACCTGCTCTAATGCAACATATCCTCGTACAACACTTCGTATGATATCTTATGAAAAGTTATGCCTCATTTTTTGTGTGTTTTCCTACGAATGTCCGGCAACTCATGTCCATTTTTCGCACGTTACATGCATACAGTCTTTTCAAAATAAACTTCTGTCTTCACAGGAAACTACTTGGTTAGGTTTAGGCAATAAAACTACTAAGTTAGGTTTAGGAAAAGATCGTGGTTTGGGTTAAAATAACTACGGCAGTGGCTTAACTTAAATACGGAAGTTACGTGACAAATAAATCAACATTGATTTCTGGTTTCACTCTGGACATGAACGCCGGTCTCCTGGGCGAAAGTCTGGTGTTTTTTGACCCACCCATCCACCCTGACCTCCTCCGTACGCACTGTTTGTCGCTCTTTATACTTCCTGGTTCACGATTACCTGGATTACATACGAATTGATTTTGTGGGATATCTATGAATTAAAAGAAAAATTAATTTTCGTAAGTATTGCTACGAACGTTGTATGAGAACAGCTTGTCTAATGTTACGCTGACGTTTAGTGTCGAGCAGCAGTTGAGGCAGAAATGCAAAAAATACATCACTTTGAGGCCACAGCAGATTTATGTTCAATATGAACATGCACAATAATATATGTAAGTAGTGATTTTATCATGAGCGGTGTGAGCCTACAGACTGTGAGGATCTTAGAGGATCCTTCCTCTTCACCTCAGTGTGCCAGCTTTGGCTCAGGGAGTAGAGCGAGTTGAGCTTTAATCACAAGATCGACGGTTTGATCTCTGGCTCCTACTGTCCCCATGTCGAAGGATCCTTGAGCAAGACACTGAACACCAAGTTGCTTCACAGCAGCCCTCTGCTTCTAATGCTTAGGATGGGTTGAATGTAGAGCATCCTGAGCTTTTACTTGTATGTATACATCTATGATGATTGAAATAGAGTTCAGGTTTAAGTCAGTTTCAGCATCTAAACACGCTCAGAAGCAGAATTTTGCCATGTGAACATCCCAAAACGACAATACGATGTATATATCTTCACTGTTTTTGACCGTTTAACCAAACTGTTCTATCTTCCTCTCTCCTCTTCTGTTTTTCCTCTCTGTGCAGGTATTTCGTACCGACTTCATCACGGCCATGAAGCTGCCGGACTCGGCCCAGCTCGGCCCGGACGACTTCTACGTGCTCTCGGACCCCTGGAGACAAGAGTGGGAGAAGGGAGTGCAGGTCCCTGCCAGCCTGGAGGCCATACCAGAGCCTGTGGTCAGGTAGGACAACACACCACACACATACACACACTAACAGCCAACAGGCAAATGAGAATAGCACATATAGCATCATCTGTTTTAATTAGGATTTGCTACTCGTTCAACCTCTGGCTGCAGAGACATTATGTCACCATCTAAACACACTGGCACAGTTCCCACAGTCACAAAGATCTTGGGAAGGGTTATGAGATTTGAACTTTTGTTTGCCATGACTAATAGTTGTTTTGGGAAATTGCCAGATGATCAATGCAATTCTGGAAACTTGTGAAATGTGAGATTGTAGTTGATACAAGCATGCAATTTAAATTTGCTGAAGTCATTTTTTTTAAATTTGACAAAGTGATTGTGCAGAGATACCAGAAGGAATAGCTTTAATAGAGATTATCCAACAAAAAAAGACACACAGCTGTCGTACATTCATCAACATTTGGGAAATGTTCAGGAAGAATTTGGCATTGAATTGCTTTTAAAAGTGTGGGAACCCTTTACAAAATCCAATTAAATGTAAATACACTCATTAGCATTATATATTTGTTAATGCACACACGCACCTAGATGCAGAAATCTACAAGGACACAAACTGAGACTGTTTCTACTCTTTAACTCATTTGTGTACACGCACGCACACGCACACGCACACACGCACACACACGCACACACGCACACACACACACACACACACACTATGGGAAGCAGGTTTGGATGCACGTGCAGGCAATGAAACATGAACACACACACAGAAGCAAGCTGGTAGGCAGATGTGTGCAGGCATGCACTTCGACCCACTTATATTCACTCATAGTGTAGATTAGTCTGGGCTCTCTCTCTCTCTCTCTCTCTCTCTCTCTCTTTCTCTCTCTCTCTCTCTCTCTCTCTCTCTCTCTCTCTCCCTCTCCCCAGTAGGTTGTTGTGGCTCTCTAGTACTACTGCAGCTGCTTCACATACCCATGTGGTTTGTTTGGCGCTCTAGGAACTAATGAAAATGCTCAGACTGCCCGGTAATGCCTGTTAGACAGACATGTCGTACTGGGAGGCCACACACACACACACACACACACACACACACACACACACACACACATACACACATACATCTCTTTGGGAGACAGACGAATTATTCAGTCATGTGAGATTTGGTCAAATATTTTGTATGCATGAACTTTTTTGCATCTGCTTCAAGAAAACCAGATGCGGAGGAAGCTCACTTTCAACAAAAAAGACGAGTAAAGCAAAAATAAAAGCTTCTTCAACTCAGATTTCACGGTCAAGTGACATATTTGGTTGCATATGAAACAGCCAAAAAGCAGCTGAACACAATACGTTGAAAATGAAAAGGCTGAGTAATGCTGTGGTAAATGTTTTCCACCTCTTTAATTTGTCAGCGTGGAAGTGCAGATTCCTCTTGTTTCTACTCTTGACTGGAGTTTAAGGCCTTTGCTCCACTATTTCATGTTAATGGAGGCATTTTTTTGCTGTTTGTTGTCCTTTTTCCCAATCAATTCAAGGACTAAAGTGGAAAAGAGACACTGTGTTGCAGCAAGTAAAAAAATCCATTAACTACGTTCGTTCATTCAGTCAGTTAATTTAAATAAGATTAAAATAAAATTGCTTATTTGATTTTTGAGGGTCATAACAGCAGCAGAAAAAGGGTCTGGTTGGTGTTTGGGTCGTAAAACCGTTTTGCTATGCGAAAAGAGAAGCGTGTCGGATCCAATGACATAAAATAAACACTTAAAAATAAAACAAACAAAACGTAAATCAAATCTAGTGTTGCCAAGTGAAATAGCATACGTAATGAGGAAACCAGAGAACCTGAAATGAATCTTTAACTATCAAGTGAAAAGGCTTGCATTAGCAGTTTTACTTGCAAGAGGAATCAAGTTTCCATAATTGAAAAACAAAATAATGTGCAGTTCAACAAAGCCAGAAGAATGAATGACTTCCTCAGAGTCTTAATGAGGGCAGAAGACAAAGTTAATAAACAATAGAGATGAAAATACAAAAAAAAAACCTGGATCATCTTTATGATTGTAAGATTTGAAAGGGTAAATACGTCACCCTTACTGTTTACATTGTCTAATAGGTTAATATCTCAGCAGACACACACAAACAGTGTGGAGTTAACAGATTGAAGAGAGCCTGAAGGCGGAGAGATAGATGAGCAGATTGGGAGAGAAAGAGCAATGGCAGAGATAGATAAGGATAGATGGATGAATGGAGGCTAATATATTATCTTACATGCGATAGGATGATGAAGTGATTTACAGTGATGCTGAAATGGAGTGATGATGGATAGATGGGGAGATAGAGGAGAAGAGGGGTGAGTGTAAGTGTGACTGAGTCTCTGACAGCCATTTGTTAATCTTTTTCCTGTCGTCTGTCATCTTGAAGCCACTGCTTTTCTCTCTCTGCCTCTTTCTTTTCCTTTTCCTCGCTCTGTCCTTTTGATATGTCTTGGCTGAAATCACCAGCGATGCTTGAGACTTCCTTGGTTTTACCCATACGAGCCCTATGTGGGAATTAGCGGTAGAAAACCTTATTCCCACACAGGAAGTGATGGCTTTTCGGTATAGAGCGCTGCAGAGATGGCGTATTTTTGTAGGCCAACTAGGAAGTTAGTATTGCCCTGGGGTCCCTAGACAAAAAGCCAATGGGATTTTTCCATTGGATTTTGGATTATTGCAGAAAATAAGCTCTGTGGCGAACCCACGTTCATGATACACATTTTATTCAGCAAGATAATCACCACAAGTGAACACTGCTTTTATGATTTTTAGGTGTGAAGAGCGCAAGTATGCACAACGAGGCTGTAAAGGCGGACGATGACGTCTTTTAGACTCATTATCTACTTGTAGAAGCCGCCTTTTTGAAGACACGTAAAGGCTTCAAAATTCACGAGTGAGATATTTACTGACGTATCTTATATCGTAGAACAAATCTCTTAAGCTTGTGTTAATCATAGACCTTATTTCATGCATCTAACCATTCAAAAAACCCATTGACTTTGAGACGAGGGAACTGGAAGTGCTACAATGCTAACTCATTTCTGGGTTTTAGGACTCATTCCTGCACCACTCTATCAGGTAAAAAAAAATATTACAAAGCTGCTTACCTCAAAAGTGTTAAAAAGTCACCAGGAAAGTTGAAACTGATTGAACTGTTGCAACAGAGAGGGAGATGACAAAAATGTGCTGCTGGTGATGAAAATGAGGACATGTCTTGCAGAGTAACAAATAGAAAAGCAATGTTACAAGTCCACAGCAGTCTGCTCAAAACGGCCGTTCATGTCCTAAATCGGCTCGTTCTTAAAAAAAAAAAAGGCCTAAGGCTTCCATGGGCATAAATATATTCCACAGTAGATTTGATCCATTGTGTTATAACAGGATGTTCAGATATCCGCTGTAAAAGTATACATCGTCTAGCGGAGAACAAAAGCATTGGGGCACGACTTTCAGTGCAGTGTTGTGTCCAATATGTGTCAAACATAAGGCTACAGCTTGCAGCCGGTTAGCTTAGTATAGCACAAAGACTAGAAACAGGTGCTGTCTCTCAATTCGGATACTTCCGTTAGTACACTTCCATGTAGTACACTGTGCACACTATTTACTTATTTGCGTAGTGCGTGAATTTCAACAGGGTAGTTTGGTCTCAAATCGCACACGGCTGTTGTGCATCTACCGGAAGCTCATTAGATCAGCCACGGACATCACGCCGTATCGGCCGTAATTCATAAATGAACCCAATAATGGCTTCCACCAGATTATAGTATGGTGGTACTTAGTGAAAAAAATAAAACATTTATAACTTAAATTTGTATAGTTTGGTTTTCGCTATTAAAATCGCTTCAGCTTCCTCCAGCGTTCCACATTCAACGTTTTGACCGTGAGGGTAAATTAGGGTTAGGGTTAATGAGTACAACATCCGGGTACTTAGAGTGCACTACATTTTGCCATACTTCAGTGTGAACGCGCTTATGCACTCAAAATAGAAAGTGTAAGTACGCGAATTGAGAGCCAACAAGGGGGAAACAGCTAGCCTGACTCTGTCAAATGGAAACAAAATCTGCATACCAGCACATCTAAAACACACTAATCATTATATCTAGTTATTATTCCTTTAAGGTTACATGGTGCATCTTTGACTGCTAGGTGAACCCAAACATAAGAGGAAATTGAGGAGTGAAAGTGTGATTGAGGTAGTTTCCCTCTCCTGCCCTCTCCAACTTTCCATTTATATCATGTTTCTTTCCTCTTAGCTATTTTTGTCCCGATCCAGCTCTCCTGTTTCTTTTTTTTTTCTTCCTCTCCTGTCTGTGTCTTCATCTCTACATGTCTTCTTTCCCTGGCTTCCCTCCTTCTACTCCCACCTTCCCCTCTTACTTTTGCTCTAGTTGAGCCAGAGGCGCAGACACATTTTTCTTTTTCTATTTTTTTTTTTCTTTTATGAATAATGACATCATCTCCAAAAATTGTTGGAGAGGAAAAGGGCTGCGGGCCCTGTCTGGCTTTGACAACACTCCTCTTCCACATTTCTCTTTCTCTTTCTCTCTCTCTCTCTCTCTCTTTGGACCAATTTGGCTGCTGCGGCATGATTTTCGGTAAAACTGTTGTGGCTGATGGTGAAGAGGTCATTATGGTTTGCCGTTGTTTTTTTTGTACGTCTCCTTACCAAAACACTGCAGGAGAGACGCAGGGAGAGGAGGAAGATGAGGAGTCAGCTCTCTTTTCCTCTCTATCTCCTGTCCTTTTCCACACACTTTCTATCCTTTACTTTCTATCCCTCATTTCTTCTCTGTCTTTTTTCCTCTCATGTTTCTGTATCTCTCTATCCACCGTCTGCCCCTCATCTCTTTTATAATATCTCTCTTTCCCCCTCTGACTTTCCTTCTTGCTTGTTCCCCTCTCTGACCGTCCCTCCTCCCCTTTGTCTTTTTATTTTATCACTCACTTCCCTCTCTTTTTCCCCTCTCTCTCTTTCCCTCTCGTTGGTTTTGTCGGGGCTGAGTGGAAGTAATTAGCCGTTGCGTAACACTGGCTATGTGCAGACAGTGAATGGGGCTTTGGCAGCGACTCGACAGCCTCGGTCCCCAATGACAACGGCGAGCCGGAGAGGGAAATAATTACACATACACATGAGAAGATCTGCGCCTTTTCACAAAATGAAAGAAACGAGATAGTGGTTATTTTATTTATTGCTTCATTTTTTCCCACTCGGACTGGTGGCCGAGTCAGTGAATGTGAACCCGTTGTTTGTGGTTTGGCTGAACACGCTGGCTTTCTGAACGGCGTGTAAAGCTACGGCCGCTGGGAGCATCACATGGAGAGACTTCTTACCAAAGTGGTTTATGTACTGCTGGACAAAAAGAATGATTGTGCAGATTTTTTTTGTTGAATTGTACTTTCGACGGCTCAACCGCTTGTTTTGCAGACTTGTAATATTCAAAAGTATTTGATTGATCGGTTGACAAGAATCCATGGTACTCATGAGATGTAAAGCTTAAGCTCAGTTGAGATTGCAGGACAATGGCATACCTCATGTGCTCCCCAGTGGTGGAATATCTGTAGGTCAGGTTTCCAGCAGCTGTGATCATATGCAAAATATGGGTCAGGCATGCATGGATGCTATGCAAAACCTTCGGTCAATAAGCTTTAAACCCTGTCCCGAGGGGAATGGATGATATGAACACACAGAGAGGATGTTGATACTGTTGCTTGATGAGTCAACAAGGCCTTATTAGTAGGAGAAAAGATGTTGTTTGTTTCTGTTCAATTACTGCTCATGATCAGGTAAACGAGTTTGGCTTGGTTTTATTCTGTCATTAACAACCTACACATTTTATTCACAAAATGAGCGAGAAGAAAACCAAAGCTGGATTGCAGCACGGGGTCTGGTCATGCAGAGTAAAACTAGAAATTCACCACAGGATGAAAAAAGAAGGTGCTGTACGTTCAAACCTTGATGGTTTATATTTTTGAAGACGCCGCCGGCAGACGTGTTAACTTTTTTGGTATAAGTACTGCAAGGATACAGTCAGAGCCGCAACAATTAATTGATGAATTGATTAGTTGTCATCTATTAAATTAACTGCCAACTATTTTGATAATCGATTAATTGGTTTAAGTAATTTTTTAAGAAAAACAAGTCAAAAGATTCTGATTCCAGCTTCTTAAATGTAAATACTTTTCTGGTTTCTTTACACCTCTATGACAGTAAACTGAATATCTTTGAGTTGTGGACAAAACAAGACATTTGAGGACATCATCTTGGGCTTTGGGAAACACAATTTTCTGACATTTTATAGACCAAACAACTAATCGATTAATCGATAAAATAATCAACAGATTAATCAACAATGAAAATAATCGTTAGTTGCAGCCCTAGATAAAGTACATCCATAGAAAATATAGAAACTCCACCAAACACAAGTGAAAGACAGAAGCAGACCCGATCCAAAGTCAGTTTAGGCTATTAGCCAGTCTGACAGCTGCCTGCCAAATACTGAACACATTAAAACATTTTACAGTGATGTCAGTTCAAACTACGTGCTGCTGAAAAAACATTTGGTAATTTGTCTAGATTTTTTTTTGTAATTTCTGGACTTTGTTAGAGCTGTGTTCTTGGCAGGTTCAGACTGGATAAAAATTATAATGGCCCTGGACCTTTCCCAGTAAAAGTGATTGAGCTGGAATGGGGCTTTAGAGAGACGAAGCGCATATGTCAAGCTTTGCATTCAGGTGCAGGTACAGAGAGGAAGGAAGTGCCAGCCAACATCATTTGAATAGATGCAATTCCTAATGTGGAACATCACACAACAGTATGTAGAAACCATGGGTTGTTATTCATTTAACAGGCAGTTTCTGTTGATATATACAAATACATCTGTTCAAGCACACACACACACACTCACACAAAGATAATGGGTTGAAGCGAGCCTGAGGGCTGTAAGATAGAGAGAGAAGGGCAAATAGCTGAATAGTGAAGATGGAGGACGGTCTAAATGTCACATATTGCAAAGCTTTAGCTGTATTTAAAGCTCAGAGAGTATACCTTGACATTTTCATTGTCATTTTTCTCCACCGAGGCTCTTGTCATATTGTGAGTTTAATAATGTTTTTGTCTGATATAGCTTTTTGTTAACAATATCTTATCTTCATTATCTGTTTGGAGAAGACTTTATGTGACTTTTCATAGCAAAGTCAAAGCACCGCCTTGACCTAAACATTGTCTTTTCTGGTTTTTAAAAGTCGTTTTTCAGCTCATAAAAGTCTGCTTTACACTGCAGTTAGACTCCAGTGGAGAAAAACTCCCAGCTCAAAGTCATAATCTATATGTGCAAGAATGTTTAATTCCTTCATAGTCTCTCTTTTCTTTCTTGTAGAAATGTTCAAATCGTTTAACTTTTCCTGTCTGGAAGAAAGAGAGTCAGGATCACCTGCAAAAAATATGGCATTTATTTTTCCTCTACCATAAAAAGAGAGCCAGCTAAAGGTCATAACAGAGGCAATGATGCATATACATCAAGGACAAAGTAAAAACACAAGGAAAATAGCGAGGGAAGGAGGAAAAGAGTGGTGGTTAGATGACCGAAAAGCCCCTCTGGGAATTTAACCGCCTGGCCCACAGCTGCAGTCTCATCCAACCAGTCACCGTATGTGTGTGTGTGACTGTTGACTTTCATGAGCTTGTATTGTATGTACACACATCTTCATCTAAGTGTGTCTGTTTGTATGTATCAGTAGGTCCACAACAACATCTGGAAATTCCCCCAAGATTCATCTGCTCTTTCCAAAACAGCTCTTAGTCAGATGATAAGATGACTAAGAGCAGCATCATCAGCCTCATGGTGTACAGGGTCAGTGGGTACACATGAACTAATGGCTTCCATACACACACTACTGATGATTGTATGTAGTCTATTGTATTGTGGCTCTTGATAACTGCTGTAAGTTCGATGGATGATTGAAAGACTGACTGGTTTACTATGTGTTGAACCTGTTACTGTGGGACATGCAGACTAAATAGATATGTGATGGGACAGATGGATTTGATATATGGAAGAAGACTTTTCAGTATATGAATTAATGATTTACTGTCTGGCTGAAGGAACCATAACCACAACTTCACCTTGCATCATGATCACTGTACCTCAGACTTATCTGAAAGACTTAAACACAGATCAAAAAGCTATTTAAAAGCTAGAATCTGCAACAATTTAGGTTTATATTTGTTTAGTTTGTCCCACTGTAGCTAGAAACTGGAATATAGAGTAGGTAGATCAACATCTCGTCATACTCTCAGTTTTAAAACTAGAGAGAAGATACTGGCATCATATGAAACTAGAAAGCCAGATGCTTCCATTGGTATCAACCAACGTTTTGGGTCATAGTCAAGTCAGTATTTCTTTTAGTTTAAGACTAGATTAATTACTCTGTGCCAATGAGAACTTTATGAGGATTTTTCACTGGTGATTCTTTGTTTATTCCAGACATGAATCACAACGTATTTGACAGCCAGTCTAGTACGTGATTCCAGTTGCCTCGTTAATGTACTTACTCATTTTTACAATACCTTTGGTCTAACTCTTGTTTATGGAATCTCTTCATTTTCTGATTTATAATTTCGTAAAAAAGTTTTCACAACTGCTTCCAGTAAAAACCTCAAAGGCAAACTCCTACTGCCTTTATTGGAAGTGTGTTTACCTCGCAGCATAACTGTGCACATGCAAATATTTCACTCAGAATTCAATCTCTAAAATAAAATGTTGGAAAGCAAGTGCACCGTATAGTAAATACAAAGTGATTATTTCGTGAGGTCAAATTGGTCAAGGGGGGATACGATCCGGATGAGTTGCTGACTGCTTTCCTAGATCAGATGTCTTACTAAATAGCTGACTGACTGATGGGATACTTACTGACCTGATGACTTTCTAAGTACAAACGGAATTCGTTGATGATGTGAGTGACAGCCAGAGATGAACCGATGGCTTTCTAACCAGTGCTGGATGGATCCAGGATGGATGACTTACTGACCAAATTCACCCACATTAACTCATCACCACATCGCTATGAGGGTTCAACGAGTGTATTTGTGACCACAGGCTGATTTGGTTGCTTTTGGCTGCATGGTGCGAGTGAATATGAGAGCTGTATTTCTTAAAGTATGGGCTAAGGAGCCAAATTGGACCCTTGCGCCTGTATCTGGTAGGTCCCCACATGACAAAACTAATAACATGTTCTAGTGAGAAATAGCTTTTGATCTCCGTCCTGGGGGAAGGGGCTTGATGAACTTCCCACTGAGGCTGGAGGGGAACTGTAATGGCAAATAAAGCAAAATAATAATACATTCTCATTTCTGGATGAGTTCATCGAGTCATTGGGTACATCTTTCACCACAGTTAATGGAGACAACTTTTCTTACTGAACCAATGCCTGGCTGATTGAGTCACTTACTGGCGTAAGAACTGACCAGTTTGCTGGCTGACGGGTGTATTGGCGGATTGTATGGATGGCTGAGCGATTAGCTATCTGATTGATAGAACTGCTTGGCTTGTTGGAGGTAATATCACCGTGTAGACATTATCCAAGCACACATTTTCTGCCTCTTCACCACTTGACTGGGTCAGTGGGGCTGTCACTTAGCACATTTCAGGCTCGCTGCCTGACCACTTGCCTGGGTGGCTTGCTTGTCGACTGCCTGGCAGAACAGTTATTTCTCTGACTGACTGAATGGATGGGTAAAGGGTCAACGCGTGGTTGAATGAAAATAAGAAGAAAATTCATCACCGCAGTATGTGGCTGGGTCACCGGGAGCTTTATTAATCACGTAAAAGACAAGCTGCCTTGTTTGCTGACTGACATCTGGCAGTCTGAGTGAACGTTCTTCTTGTACTGCCATTATCCGACCAAATAGCACAATGGCTGCTTGAGTGGTCCATCTTTGACCACATTTTCAGGCCAGCTGCCTGACTGTATTGACTGACCGGCTGGTTTGCTGTCTGGCTGGCCGACCTCACTGAAATGTCAGAGAAGTCAGAACTGGCAGGCTGACTCTCTGACCGCGGTGACTGAGCGTTGGCCAGGACTGAGCCGGTTTTCTGGTTCCAGCGGGTGAGTCAGACTCCAGCTAAACCCATTCACCTCTGGAGGCTTGCGGGCAAAGCCTGGGGACTGGAACCTGGGAAATTTAAACATTTCACCTCCAAACAATAGTTTTTGACCTGCTGAGTTGTGTGTGTTGGAGCTGGCAAAGCAGCCTGCCAACACCTAAATGTGTTGGCATGTGCCCACTCCACATTCCCCGCCCGGAGATTCAGTTGGCAGTTTTTGATTTATTTAACCTTTATTTAACCAGGGTACTGTTATTAAGTGCCATTGACAAAAAAAAAAATCTAATTTGGAGGCTGGACCGTAAAGGCTTGTACAGGGGAAAAAGAGGAGAACTGGTCGGAGTTGATAAATGAATGCAGCTTTTCTTAAATTACATTACGAGAAAATCAGCTCGGTGTGTGTGTGTGTTTGTGTGAATTAACGCAATTCCCTGGATCACAACCCAGCATGTGTGGCTGGTGATGTTTACTGCAGGCAACCCCCGGGCTCAATGTGCGTTAGTTTTGTGAGTAGTTGTGTGTGTATGCATGCGTCTTTGTTGTTCGCCACATGGATGTCATGTGAGTAAACCCAACGGGCCATGTGTGGGAGTCTGGACTGTGTGTGTGTGTGTTTAGGTGCCTGCATTCGTGGATGCACAATTTATGTATGCATGTTTTGTGGGTATGTGTGTGTGATACATGCGAGTTATCCCTCTGGTATTTTCTTGTAAACACTCATACATCTCACATGGGAATATCATCCACCTCTTCTCTCGCTCCACTTCACTAACGCACTCTCTCTTATTTAGACACACACACACATATATTTACTCCACTTCACTCTTTTTCTTCTCTTTAAAGGAGCAGTTAGCCTCCTCTCCTCTCCTACAGTAGTTCCTCTGTGGTGAGGCAGATCAAAGCCCAGTGCCTTCTGCACTGTGGGTTCAGCAACATCTGGACCACGCCGCCCGCCTTTTACCAATCTACCATCTGCCAGCCTCACTTGACTGGTGTGTGTGTGTGTGTGTGTGTGTGTGAGTGTGAAATAGAGACGGAGAGAGAGTGAGACACAGGAGAAGATAGTAGATAGATAGTGGAGTTCCCCTTCTCTCTTTCACTGATCTCTTCTGTGTGTATGTGCACGCTCAATTTGACTAAACCTGTCACACTTAATGTGTCAACTAGGGCTGCCCCCTCTTGGTCGATTAGTCAACCAATCGATCGTTTTGGTCTTATTAGTCATCCAAGAAACTTCTCTGGTAAACACAAGATTTAAATTGGTGCTTTTGTGGACTCTTTGTGGAGAAACCAAGTGTTACAGATACTAGTGCAGTGCCCGTTGGTGGCATGGCTGTTTGGAGCGCATGCTCATTTAGAACGGGCCGATTGCTTTGCTCCCGGTAGCCTCCTGGTATTGCTGCTTGCAGCGCTATCGGAGGTTGGTGCCTGTTCGGAGCGTGGCCATTTGGAATCGGGTAGATAGCTTGGCCCCAAGGAAGTGCTGCTTGCTCATTGCTCGTTGACTCCAGGGAAGTGAAGAAGAGTTTGGATATAACTAGGGCTGTCAATCAATTACACGGTGGTGCAGTGGTTAGCACTGGCGCCTCACAGCTAGAGGGTTGCAGGTTCGAATCCGGCTTGGGACCCTTCTGTGTGGAGTTTGCATGTTCTCCCCGTGTTAGCGTGGGTTTTCTCCGGGTACTCCGGTTTCCTCCCACAGTCCAAAGACATGCAGGTTAGGTTAATTGTGGACTCTAAATTGCCCGTAGGTGTGAATGTGAGCGTGAATGGTTGTCTGTCTATATGTGTCAGCCCTGCGATGGACTGGCGACCTGTCCAGGGTGTACCCTGCCTTCGCCCAATGTCGGCTGGGATCGGCTCCAGCCCCCCCGCGACCCCTAACGGGATAAGCGGTTGCAGATGGATGGATGGATGGATTTATCTCTTCAAGATGTGCCTTAAAGGGAGATTTTTCAAGTATTTAATACTCATATCAACATAGGAATGGGCAAATATGCTGCTTTATGCAAATGTGTGTGTATATTTATTATTGGAAATCAATTAATAACATAAAACAATGACAAATATTGTCCAGAAACCCTAACAGGTACTGCATTTAACATAAAAATATGCTTGAATCATAACATGACAAACTGCAGCCCAACAGGCAACAACAGCTGTCAGTGTGTCAGTGTGCTGAATTGACTATGACATTGCCCCAATCTGCATGTGATTATCATAAAGTGGGCATGTCTGTAAAGGGGAGACTCGTGGGTACCCATAGAACCCATTTTCAGGACAAGGAACTCCTTTGAAAGTTTTTCTTCACCAAAATTTTGCATACGGTTGGAGCGTTATTTAGCCTCCTTTGCGACAAGCTAGTATGACATGGTTGGTACCAATGGATTCCTTAGGTATTTGAGTTTCATATGATGCCAGTATCTTCACTCTAACTTTAAAAGTGAGCCCGCAACAACCTAAAAATCGCAAGTTGCGTTAAAGAAATTAGAGGCGTTAAAACGAATTTGACAGCCCTAGTTGTAACGTTAGTACATCCAGCATCAAGCAGCAAAAGTTAACTGCAGTGCCAGTCAATGAGCCACAGTCTGCCCTTTGCAGACGACTCTTCCCCTCTCTGGGTCTTAGTGCCTTGCTCAAAGACACTTAAGCAGGGTTGATAGGGGTTTGTGCATGAGCCCCCTTTTTATCTGTACCAGTTTCTCATATTACTGCTCATCCCACCTCCCTGTCTCAGCCCGCTGGCTAAGACGAGGCCATTGACTTTAATAGTCACATAAGGGAGGTTTGGTGCACCCTGGCTGGCCACTTAAACCCAACCGCCTCCAGGAGGGTAAACACTGTTTACTGCTGCTCTGTGTCCCAGCGGAGCCCCGAGGCCCTGGCCTCACATAAAATCTCCTCCTTCGATTTAGATGGATAGATGAATAGATAGAAAAGGGTAGATAACCCGACACATGGATAGAGAAAGTTTGATGGACACATTTTTCTCCTTTTGAGCAATGAGACAAAAGTACATCTGATAATATGACTTCCCTGTCATTTATCAGAGTGGCAAAGACTTGAGAGAGAGTGAAGACATCTCTCAAACAGACAGCAATCTGATTTTTTATGTTGACAGTGGACAAATGTGCTGTATAAATGTTTTTCTCATACATTTTGTTCAAATGCAGGCACTCTGCAGGTGTTTTTCCTGTTAGCTCCAAAGCGAAAGAGGAACCTAAACATTTCAGTCCGTTACTTAATAGGCAGCTAATCTTTTGATTTGGCACAATGCAGCAAAAAGAGGAGCAGCAGGCGCCAGAACTTGGTTACTTGTTAAGCAGAAGAATCTGCAGCATATGTCTTTTGAATTTTGGTTTTGGAAAAAGAACTCCTCACTTCTGTTAAAGGCTAAAAAGGAACATATGTGATGAAAATGGCAACTCTGTCGCACGCTGCAGCTTGATACTTTTCTGACCGCAACTTATTCTCTAAAGATCAACCCACAGCTACTTCTGGGGAGTGGTTGGGAAAAATGTTATGTAAAAATTGATTGCTTAAATTAAAGATCTTAAAAGTTCCTAAAAGCCTGCCAAGATGTGTTAAGTTATTTAATTCAGACAACAACAACCTCTACATGTCCTCCTCATAGTGAAGATGGTAACAGTATTACTAGGAGGGCGTTGGGGGTGGTGGTGTATAGCACTGGTTCCCAACCTGGGGATCCTCGCCAAAGTGTCACGGGGGTTTGCGATGTCTTCTTGATTTTAATATTTATTTATTTATATATATATTATACAGACAGAGATTTGTATTAAAAGTTCCTAAAATTAACAGGAGAACTTATCTCTGATGTAATATTCAAGTAATCTGCTCAAAATTCATCCAAATAGCTCATTTTGCACAAACTCCTTGCAGTTATTCCGTTCACAATTCACATTTGGGTTAATTGTACAGTTTATCAGTTGAAATATCCATAAAATGTGTCACTTAGTCAAGGGTTGTCAGTTTACTCAATGATAGAAAAGGGGTCCCTTGAGGAAAAAGGTGTTGGGAACCACTGGTGTATAGGATTGCATTTTTATTTTTCATTTTCATGGACTTTCACAAATACAAATGTTGGTACAAATTGTTTCACTAATGCACAAATTAGCATATGATGTCATCCGTCCCCTACGACAGCAACTCCCCCAAATACTTCTTATCAACTAGGGAAAAGCCCTGAAAGCATGCACTGATAATAACTAAGTGCCTTTTCTCTCTTTTTACTAACAGTAGCCAGTGTTGAAGATGACCTTCTGACTCACTCACTGTCTCACTCTGACTGCAATAAGGATAAACAAAACAGAGAGTGAAATTAAGGGGAGAAAGAGGAAGTAGTGGAGAGATGAACGAGGGACAGAAGAAGAAGTAAAATGGAGGGATAGAGACACAGAGGGAAGGAGGGATGTTGATGGGTGAGGAACTGAGGGAATAAGTAAACAAACAGGTAGATGAGGCGGTTGAGTGGAGCGCTACAACGACTGTAGATCTGCTGGGAATGACAAAGAGAAGGAGAGAGAGAGAGAGATGGACACACAACAGAGCTTCGCCATCGTTTTATCAAATAACCGTGCTACCCTTCCTCGTCTCTCCTCTCCTCTCCCTTGTGTTGCCTATCCGCTGTTTCCTGTGAATGTGGGTTTAATCGAAGCTTTCAGGCACAGAATTAACGCAAGTGGGAATGTACTTCTGAGGAGCAGACTTGAAGCGGTGTGCCACACAAGAAATTGAAACAAAGCTCATCAAAATGGCCCAACGGTAGGCGAGGAGGATTTTTAAGGATCAAGTTGATGCATTTTCAGATGCAATAAAATAATCCTTAATTTCCTGGGGAAAAAAGAGAAAATTAGTAGGTAGTAGGGGCAACTTATTCTGTCTTGTCTGCCTCTGTTTTTATTATTTACTTATCCACAATCCTCAATCACATAAGACAAAGAAAATCTGAAAATGTTCACAGTTTTAGCTGGAATTAATGTTTGGTGTTTTTAGATCGACTACTTAGATCGATTATCAGAATAGTTTCTAATTCGTTTTTTTTCACCTGGCACTTTAAATACCTTTACAAGAAAACAAGTGGTTGGTAAGTTTGAGAAACCCAGCGAAGGATCTGGCCTCACCTGTGGCCTGTTTTTCTCTTCATTTCCAATAAGAAGGTGGTGTTTGTGTCTTTGTGTGCGACAGGGCTGTGCATATTTTTAGCAGGCGCTGTCGTCTGGAGGGCTGGTGGTGGCGGGCTGTTTTTGAAGTGCTGGTGGGCTTACTGGAAGTGTGTCAGACAGGAGAGGAATGCAGGAAGAGGGTGGAAGTCTGTGTGTGTGTTTGTGTGTTTGGGTGTGTGGGTGTGAGATGTATGGAGACAGGGCTTGGGTAGCCCCTCACTCTTGATGTGTACATATGTGTAGTATGTGGGTTTGGACATGCCTATAAGTGTGCGTGCGCCAGAGGCCTCATTGCTTCAAGCCGTTATTCCACCCACTTGGCTCGGTTTCAAAGCCCACAGGGGTTTCCCACAGCGTCTCTAGTAATAAAGCTGACACTGGGCTGTGCCGAGATGGAACAATATTTTCAACATATAAACACAAACTTTATGTTGTAAACACGGCAATGAATTTGGTAACCCTCGAATAAACAGAAAACAACCGTCTAAGAAAGTATCTTGCAGGTTTCCATGTTAAAAATTCAAGTAAAAACATGACTGAAATGAGAGTTTTCCCAAGACTACAGCGATTAAATTCAGAAAAACATCCAAGGTCATCTTTACTGTCCCTCCAGAGGAAATTAGTTTTACAGTCACAGGAAGAAAAGGAAGACAGACAATAACAAACGCAGCACAACAACTGATATCAGCCCCATTTAAAACTGGGTATGTAAACATCCTGGGCTCCCGTGGGCCTGTAAAAAAAAAAAAGAAGACAAAAATAATGAGTGATGTGTTAATATTCATACTACTAAAAAGCGTTCAGCTGTAGCCCCCTGTGGTTCAGATTTGGATCAGCTTCCTTGAAATTTGAAGCATCACAGGAGAAGAATCACAACAGTCGATGGCATCAAAGGAATCAAAGCTTCTACAGATTATTAGCAGATCGTTCCTCATCTTTCCTCAGTCTGGTCGGGTTGCCGCTTTCTCTCTCTCTCGGGAGCATTGAGTTTTTCTCAGAATCCCAGCCAATTATTGGACTGTTCGGTAAAGCAGTCTATTAGAAATGACTTTCCTTTCAGCTGTTGCATACTCTCCCCAAACCCTCACAGCAGGTGGAAAGAGAGACGTGTGTTGTACCAAATTTAGCAACCTTCTAGTCTGTAATATTTTATAACACTGAGGAAATTCAAGAAGTTAAAACTGCTCAGTCATTAAAAGCACCAGTTTAGTTGGAGCAAACGTTCTAGCTCTTACTCTTATTTAGCAAAATCTTCACTTAAGTAGCAGTGAAATTGAAAGAGTCCAAATCATTTTCAAGCAAAAGTAGCTATGTTTAGTCATTCAATGATATTTAGTTACTGTTTAACTAAATGTACTGATGCTGATATTCTTCATGCATTTAAAGCAACCACAAAACAGTTCTAACTAGCATCTTGTAATTGGTAATAGACCAAGTAACCTGATCTCATTACAAGGACATTCCGCGTGTCATGACAACGCATTTTAGGCTTTTCACGTGTCATTTGTACGCCACACGACGAAACTACGGTACGGTTTGCAGTTAAGTTTAGGCCACAAAACCACTTAGGTTAAGGAAAAACGTCATGGTTGGGCTTGAATTAAGTACATAAACTAAGTAAAAATGTACAGAAAGAACGTAACATAAGTAAAAAACACCTCACAAACATCACTTACAAATCAAAACACCTGTCTCCTGAAAGTCCTGTGTTTGTTGGACCCATCCAGCTCCTCTCCACCCGCCATAAGCAGTCTTTCTAGTCTGCTCACTAGCCACTAGAATAGAAATATTTCACAGTTTTGGTGATACTTCCTGGATCAATATATATCAATAATAACAACAACTCTGGCTGTGTTGACGCTCGGACAGCTGTGAAACCTCCATGACAGCTGCAAGTCGTAGTGGAATAAAGCTGAATTTCTAGTAACAAATATGTATTTTATAAAGGAAAGTATCATGCTGAGATTGGCAAAACGTTTCTTTCTTTCGTCGAGTGATTTCTGCTTTAGTGCTCCCTCCAACCAACCTCCAAACTTCAGCCATACGCATCCCACATTTTACTGCCAGTTTCATCAACCCCCTCTTATCCTTTAACCGCAGGCCAGGTGTTTGTGTGTGTGTGTGTGTGTGTGTGTGTCTGTATTGTGTGTGTGCACTGCCAGCTGTAGAGAAAGAGGTGAGGTGCAAAAAGAAAACTGCAACCAGTCAGCCTTTCACACATCTGGCTGCGACTACACTGTGGTGTCTTTTGTAATGAACAGGGGAAGAAGGTTAATGAGGAACTGACATTAAAATAAAAGACATTAAATTAAAGGACTGAGAAAAGCCACAATGTTTTTTTTTTTTTTTAACAGACTTATTTTATGACCTAAGAAAAATCATCAGTAGGACAGCGCAGCAGTATTAAGAATGCAATCTAATCATAATATAATTAGACTGAATGACCATTTAGTTTCACTCACCTTGGTAGTGTGCTCATGTTTTCTGATTTCTGGTTGGGATGGGGGTTTGTTTATTTATTTTTGTTTTGCCTCAACCAATCAAGTAGTGAGTTACGCCAACGTATTCTCATACAACGGTTTATATGATATCTTAAAAAAAGTTATTCCTCATTTTTTGTGCGTTTTCCTGCGAATGTCCAGCGTCAATTTCCCTCCAGTGTTTTCAAAATAAACTTCCGTCCTCACAGGAATCAACTTGGTTAGGTTTAGACAACAAAACTGCTTCGTTAGGTTTAGGAAAAGATTGTGGTTAAGTTACGCCACACTGGAAGTGGCATAACTGAAGTACGGATGTTTTTTGTGACAAAAACTATAGTTAGGTTTCGGAAAAGATCGTGGTTTGGGTTAAAATAACAGCGGAAGTGACGTAACTTAAGTACGGAAGTTGCATGACAAATAAATCAACACTGACTCTGGTTTCACGCGGGTACGAACGCCGGTCTCCTGGGCGAAAGTCCAGTGTTTGTTGACCCATCCATCCACCCCGACTTCCTCCCTACGTGGCGTTTGCCGCACAATCGCATAGATTACATATAAATTGATTTTGAGCTTTGTAGGAATATGACGTCCTGCCTACTAAGGACTGATTGGACGACTGTTTCTCCAACCGACAGAAACAGCTGTCAATATGAACAGAATGAACCAGATTTAAATAGCTGATCAGTCAGAGGTCAGGATTCAGGCTCATTCAATATGCTGTAACTAACTGTCACTAATTAACAGGTATCACAACTAATTAATTAAAAGAAAACGAGCACCAGTTCCTGTTCCTGATTTGTTGTGACATTCGCCTCAGGGGCACACAATGTAATCCCCTTTTCCCACCAAAATTAGCACGTATAAGCGGGTTTTTGTAATTATGGGAAAACCTACTTAAAATAGGAGACAGACTCCTTTCCCATTGCGAGTTTGCCGTGCTGTTGCACTGGCCTTTCTGTTTTCTTTCCTGGTGTTTCACGTTCAACATCACAGATGCACTTGCTAGCACCAGAAGCAGGGTTAGGAAACTGAAAATGTTACGGTGGCTACTTATTTTTTTATATCTGTTACTTATTCAGTCTCTCTTTCAAACTCTCAAACCAGAGTTGGTGATTGTTGGAACACAAATTGATTGGAAATTGGTCTAACAAATATGAGTTTATCGAGTTTGAATGAAGTGTGTTTTACGTTGATCAGCGAGATAACATTACTGTTGTCTGACTGGAGTCTGGTGGCTTTGAGGAGAGCATATTGATTTTATGTTTTGTACGTAAATAAATTATAATAATTGTTCATATCCCTGTTGATTTGATCTATTATATATCAACACGCGTCACATAGCATTGCACCAGAAAAGTGGTGAAAATTAGTGCGTCCACCCGGCATGTCATGTTTCCATCACTGCTGATCGGAGCTGGAGCCGATAAATAGCCGTGACTACTGCAGAGTAATTTGTTCCACCGGGAATGAATGCTGATTGTAACCTTAGTTACAATGTTAGTGGGTTTTTTGTCCAGTGGGAAAATGGCTTAAGGGTCAGTAGAGGCTATACATTTTGGCAAGGGCCTTGTTTGTTTATGGTAATTAGACTAATCTCTCAAAATGAATATGCTAATGATTTACTGATGTTAAAAATGCTACACTTAGCACCTCGCATTTACCAGATTGCAGGTTTGTGCTGTATTTGCTTGAGAAATGTTGATTTAGCAAAAGGAAAAGAAAAAAAAAGTGGGGAGAAAAAACCCTTGCGTTGGCAAAAAGACAAATTGCCGGCAGGGTAGCTGGAGGCTCTGCAGTGAAGCAGCTCTCAGCGTCGGGCTGCTGGAGGAGCACAGGCAGAAAGTTGGCCTATTAACTCTTGTCTCTGGGAGACACAGAAGAGCAGACGTGGAGAGAGGTGGGAGTAAGTGCTCTCACTTTCTGTCTTTCTGAATCAAACCTCCCTCTGTGTGTGTGTCTCTCTCTCTCTCTCTCTCCTTTCTTGCAGTGTCCTCACTTCTCTCCTCATCTGCTTTCACCGGCTCTTTGGATTTTGTCTGTTGTAGGATTAGTTAGCATCGGCAAACAGACGGGACTGGCTCAGGTCAGGTTCAAGATGGGCTCATGTCAGATTGTCAGAATTTGGCAGGATGTTCTGCCATCCTGCCATCTTGCCATCTTGCCATCTTGCCATCTTGCCATCTTGCCATCTTGCGGTGACGGTGTCGGGGCCACGCTGTTTTGGAGCACCACAACCATGTCTTTAGTGACACCTGTCCGTATCAAATGGGCTTGATACTGCCAAGTGTGCCACTCTGGTCATTGAAGTTTCAGCAATGTTTGTGTGTTGCCACTGCTCTGCTTGAGAGTTTTATCTGTTATGTCTTTTATTTTGCATGTACTGACAACAAAATAAGGAAGTAAAGTGTATATTCCTAGTTTCACCCAGGTAACAAAAGGACAAAAAGAGACGGAGATCACTCCAGAACCAAAACAGGCATCATTTTTGATCAAGCCAATAGTATGTGGACACCCAGACATTACATCCATATGTGAAAGGGTGATAGTCAGGACTTTTTGTGCTGCTGTAAGAGCCTCCACTCTCCCGTGGAAGGCTTTCCACACAAGAGCATCAACGAGGTTGCCCACTGATGATGGGCGATAAGTGCATGGCTCATAGTCGGCGTTTCAGTTCATCCCACAGGTTTTCTATGAGCTTAATGTCAGGGCTCTGTGCAGGCCAGTCAAGTTCTTTCACATCAAACTGGGAAAACCATTTCTATATGTGTCTTGCTAAAACAGAAAAGGGCCTTCCCCAAAATGTATTTTTAGGTGATATCGCGATATACGATAGGCTATACATCTCGATATATTCTCTAAAATTACAAAACCGTTTGATTTAACCCTTTGATGGGTATGGCATTACATTTTTCTCCAAAATACAGTTTGTAAGCGGTATTTTTTTTAAAAATGATTCATTTAATTTATTATTTAATATTTTATTCATTTAGTTTTATTTCATTATTTATTATTGACTGAATTGAATTTTATGTGAAATTGCCAATCACATTCACCATAAGATTAGTTCTTGGTCGCTTTTAATTTGAAGCCAGTTTTTACACGCTCTAACCGTATTGCCTATATACACGCATCGCAAAACAGCGTGGGGAATGGTTTAACCGTCTCTTTCGAAATGGAGGCTGGCATCTTCCATCACCTTTTCCGACACGTGTAAACTCACTTTGGCGCTTCACTTCTTTTGCTCTCTCCAGGCTCTTTTCCTGTTCCCTGCTTCCCTCCAGCTACAAAATACACTCCCTATACTCACATCCATGCTCTCTCGTGAGAGGCAGAGAAGCGGAACTCCAAAACGGGTGTCGTTGTACTCGATGTTAGCGATATAGTCATTTACTATATCCCACGTGGAACAAGCAATACATTGAGTATCTTCAGTAAATCGCCCACCCCTAGTGGGAGGCACACTTTCGTCAAAAGTATCATTGAGTGCTGTAGAACAAAACAGAAAAAACAACCACAGACCAAAGATACACAAAAGTATATGGACAGCCTCTCACCCTCTCGTACACGAGCTGAATAGTAGCGTTTATAGACAGACTGTGTGTGTGTCTATATCTTTGTGTACTTTAATGCACACACTTGTCATATTGTGTGTGTGTGTGTGTGTGTGTGTGAGTGGTGTGGAAAGTCGAGCCTGGAGGTTATTCATCTGCTGATTAGCACCGTGGGTGTTAAAATGCAAAGCTTATGACTCTCTCTGTCTCTGTCTTTGCCTCTTCAGTGTTTTTTTTTTTCTTCCACTTGTTAAGAGTGTTGACAATGAACCAGTTCAGGACAGTTTATTGCAGCTAATTGGTTGTATACTCTTTCCCAGAAACTATCTCACCCTCTCTCTCTCTCACACTCTCTTGCTTCTTGCTTGACAACATGACAGCAAAACCACATCTCTCTCTCTCTCTCTCTCTCTCTCTCTCTCCCCCTCAGCCACCAACTGGTTTGTGTTAATATTCATGACCTGTATATGTTTCACAGAACTGAAAACACTTGACTGTCTGCTCCCATCATTTTCTCTCGCTGTGTGTGTTTGTGTGTTTGTGTGTGTGTGTGGCGTTTAAGGCGCCAGGGGAGAGACTATTCTTCATTCTGTACTTATACCCGTTTCTTTTTCTTTGTGTGTGTGTGTGTTTCTTATCCGCTTGTCTGTATTCAGGGCAGCACATTGGGCTTTGACAGGGAGAAGGAGGGAGTTAGGAGAGTCTTCTGGCTGTTCTTCTGAAATAGTAGATAGTGGTATTATAAATCAGAGATTAGATTAGATTTGATTAGATTAAATTTGATTAAATCATCCCTGTGGGGAAATCGGGTCATTGCTGCAGAAAGCAGCCTGCAGCAGAAAATAAAACCAAAAATAAACTGGCGACATGGCATGCATCTAATCCACCAGACCACCGGGATGCTTCGGGCTTCTCATTTTCAGCCGGCAATGACCGTCGCTTTTGCCGGTTAAATGATAATGAGAAACGCAGCCGCCAGCAGATTGTATCCGCTGTGTCTAATTAATGTTAATGTCCTAAGTAACTTGCCAAAAGGCCAAAATTAAACTTTTGGTCTGTTGTCTGGTTAATGTGCTCTTTACAAGCCGATGTCTCTACCTAGCCAAAGAGCGTTTGTTAGAGAAAGAAGCACTACTCTGCAGCAACACTTTACTATCGCAAGTGGACGGTTTTTTTTTGTAGTTAAACAAGAAAAACAAATTGGTGAGTTTTTATGCCTTTTTCCATACACGTGTGCTGGCTTGGCTTGACTCGGTTTGACTCGGCTCGTCAGCCCAGCATGGCAGAGATTTGCATCTCAATTATAGCAGGGCTACCCGCAAGGCTTGCCGCAGTAGTCGGTGTTACCGGTGTTACACGGTGGTTGGGCACGTACAGATTGCATTACTTACCCACGGTCGTTTAGCTTTTTGTTATAGTAATAAAACCCATTTAGTTCATTTTGGGTTATCATCGCCTTGTAATCAATACATAGTTGGACAACGGACACTACAAAGTGAAAGTGTCTGCTCCATACGGAGTGTCAACACAGAGTAGCAGGAGTCAGATTTCACACACTTATCACAGGGCAAGAGAGAGTTGACAGACAAGACGTTGGCGGATGATTTGGTGTCAAAGCGAAAAGCAAGAGTGCCTATTTGGCAATACTTCGGATTTAAACCAAATACTATAAGGGAACCACAATGTTAATGAGGTTATCGCCGTGGGGAGGACGGAGCGGTCACAGCAGTCTCTGTCCTTCTTGTCTCACACCTCAGTCCTGACTATTGTGCTACTATAATGCATAAAGTTGGCGGTTTGTGGGTTGGGTCGGGTTCGGGTGGTTGAGTAACACATATTTTTACATGTTGGATGGGCGGATTGGCTCTCATAACAGACCGGTGGGTGCGACTGAACCGCGCATCATTAATGAGCGCATTCAGGAGGACTCAAACTAACTGAAAAGCTGCGTTCTGAATCATCCAATCTGTGTTTTTCATCAAATAATGATGAGATAAAACTTTATGTGAAATAAGTTTGACTAAAATGACAGAAATGTTCAATATAATCTGATTACTAAACAGGACTAAGATTACATTTTTTAATAAAAAGGTGCCAAAATTAAGAGAAAACATTTGAACTAAAATCAAATGACTTTTCGTTGACTAAAACTAGACTAAAAATAACTAAAATGTGTCTAAAACTAATAAGCGTTTTCGTTTTAAGACTAAGACTAAATCTAAAATAGCTGCCAAAATTAACACTGATTCAGATTTGATAAAATGCTATCGAATCTCAACCCTATTAAATACTGAGAAAGTCACAGGAGTGAAAGTCTATCACTGGTGGATTCTGAGTCAAAGAGGTGATGAGAACAAAGCTCTGGCTGCCTCTCTCTCTGTGTGTGTGCGTGTGTGTGTGTGCATGTGTGTGTGTCTGTATGTTGAAGCCTCGTATAGAAATGTAATCCTTGTTATCAAGTCGGTGTAGGACGGGCTTAGTGTTGTGTTTATAGACACATAGACACATCTTTCATGTACACACACTATAGTAGATTGCATTTATTCCTGGAGAAAAGTGACTCATCCTTATCCCACAGGTGAAAAGCAATTTACACACACACACACACACATACACCCCTTATACACACACACACACACACAGCATGTAAAGATTGTAACGTTCATGACAGCATCCAAAACAAAACCACCTTCTCTCTGTGACTTCTCTTTATTTCTTTCCTTTTACTGTCTCTCTTTTGCTTTTTTTCATCTCTATCTCATCTCACTGCCTTATACATTATTTTCTTTTTCTCTCTCTCAGTGGCCCCTTATCTTTTATCCCTTTCTCTCTGGTCTCTTATCTTTCAAGGGAGCTTTTTAAAACAACTCCCACACGCTTACTGTGATCTGTCTTACAAAAACACAGAAGCAAAACACACACACACATACACACATTTACGGTTATTTGCCTCATCCATGTAATGAGGGCCAAAGCCCTCAAAAACAAAATAGAGCTTGCCTTTACACACTCACACAACACCTATACACACAAAGACCCACACAGCAGATGCATTTCGCTTTCAGTGAAACTTGCATAAGCACTGACACATCTCATATTCATAAACGCTGCGATAATAAACACACACACACACACACACACATACAGAGAGAAGAACAGAGGCCAGGCAGTGTTATCAGACTGAAAGCCTGTCAACATGTTTTTCCACAAGACCTTTTATTTGCTCCGCAGTCTATTTTTTTCTGCAGCGTTTTATTGGATCTGAATGAGGAGTCACATTTTAAAATCCCGGCCGTAATCTCAGAGTGAACCAAAGGGCCGCTAAAGCTGTCAAAATGTGGCACAGCAATCTTCTTGTTTTTCATCATCCTCGCATTGATCTCGGGACTTTAACGCAAACCCCAGATAGCATGTGACAGTCAAACATGTGTCTTTTTTTTTATTTAAATGTGGTGTCCAGCTGTAAAATCCCTATTAATATGCAACAGCCCTGTAGTTTCAGTTGTGGGGAATGATGGAAGACACCATAAAGGCATTCCTATTTTGAGCTCATGTATAAAATGACATTGAATATAAGACGACCTCTACTTTGGAAAGCCTGGTTTTGGCCGGAAAAAAAAATAAAAAATAGAAAAAAGTACCTCATGTAGCATCTTTTAAATGTGTTTTCAATTAAATTAAAAATAGTAAGTCATTAAAAAACAAATATAAATCTAAAATACTACATCTCGAGGAGAATCAGCCGTAACCAGAAGATTCAACTGTTTGCTTTTTTCCATAACTGGTTTTCAGTCATATTACTCACACATACTCCTGTTGAGCTCTTGTCATTTGGGAGCACTAAGAGATTTTAACACCGTGACATCGTATTTCTTTGCTGCGTGGTATATAACTCTGTCTGGTTCATTTCTGTGATAAAGAAGTTTATTCTCGTTAGGAAAGAATTTCCTCTGTAGCAGCAAAACATTTAACATCATCCATTAGATGTCACCTGAAGGTTAAACCAATAAAGTGGCTTATTGGTCACTTTGAGGGCTGACAAAAAAAAAAAACATATCAGTGTCATCTGTCAATACCATAGAAATGGAATAGGTGTAGAACGAACATTGAACTCTTTTTTCCGTGGTCATTTGACTGGTACAAAAGTAAACGCCGATTGTTGTCAGTTGTTATGGTGACAAGAGAACAAACGTCAGTGGGGCTGTAGTGTGGTCAAAGAACGTATATTGCCAAGAAGTGAAAGTCAATTGGTTGTTCCATTGCAACATCAGCGCCCAGCGGCAAAGCTACACTTCCGCCATTTTGGACTGAAAGCGACTACCAGACGCCAATAAACCATTCGCCTAAAATGTGCCGAATAAAGATAAAACTAAATTATTTCTATTCTGTTGTCATATTCTACCGAAATGGCCTGTGTTTACCAATAAAATATAATAAGCATTTTCAGTCCAAAATGGCAGCTGTTGTAAAAAAAAAGAGTTTTATCTCTTTGCTTCTATTATCTTTGGTTAGCGTTAGACGCAGCGTTAGACCCTGTGTTAGACCCAGCGCTGTCGCTGGCCACCAGCCCGCTGTTAGGCCTCTGTCTCTGGTCTCTGTAACCAGTGTAGCTCATGTATGTATTCACTCAAACTTGACTTGACCAGATCCTAGTTCACCTTCTCGCTGGTTCCTATAACAGGACGCCCCCATCAATGCATTTCTCTTTTTTATGTCAATATGTCCCCTAAGTCTAGCAGACATTGTACGGTTGGACAGATACAAACCAACTACCCTAGAAATATTAACAATAATATGTTTTCAGTTAGTGTTTCAAACGAGCCAGTGAGAGAATTCCTGTTGATAAAGCTGCACAATGAAGGCGTCTCCCATGAGTGTGTCTGTCCCAGTCATTGTGTCTGTCTGTGTGTTGATGTCAGTTTGTGTTTACTTGTGTCTGTATTTAGTGTGTTTCCATGTCTGTCTGTGTTTTTGTGTGTTGGTTGTCTGTGTTTGTTTTCCTGCCTTTTCATGTGTTTTTCTGAGTGAATGAATGTGTATGTGTTTATATGCCTGTGTGTGTTTCAGCCAGCCACCCTCCCCTCCCTTCCCAGCACACACACACACGCAGCGGCCCGTCTTACGACCCGGCCCATTGTTGTGTAATCATTTATATAAAGAGGTATTAGTGTTTCCTCCTAAAAGGAACATTGGGAACATTGTGGTTCAGTTGGGTGACATTCCTCTCCTGCCTCGAGGACTGTGGACGGCTCGCTAAGCTGTTGCTTCCCAAAACTTGTTCACATCAAGGAGCCACAAAATATACACTCTTTACGCAATTAAGTGCCATTTCATTGACATTTTCTTTCCCTACGGTCCTTCTTTTTTAAAAGTGTGGGGGCCATTAAAGTGGCCACTCATACTCTGATTGCACTAACTTGTACATAATGACATTAAAGTGAAGTAATATGTTCCTGATTTTCCTGGAAGTGCCTGCAAGCCTCTTAAAGGGACAGTCCACCCCAGGATTTTATTTTTTACACCCCAACCCCCCTGTTAGTGGGAAGTCAATTGAAATTCATATGGGCACCATACACACCAAGTGTGCTAATGCATTTCAGTCTTCACTGCTTTCTTTTTAACTATTGAAGTGAAAAGGGGTCTGGTTCCAAAAAAGGCATAAAGTGATAATCTAATTTCTCTTGAACAGCTTGTGCAGTAACCACTTGGCTGCTACTCTTTTTTTCTGCCATTGAGCCGGCTGAGAAACTTACTGTTTCTTCTTCCAGGAGAATTTAATTTAGATTTTACTGCACAGTGTGAAAAATGTAATGATTATTTTTGGTCCCTACTATAATATATTCTCATTTCCAGGTTGAAGCCACAGGTTGTAAACATTTATTCATTGAAACTTGTACCGTTTCAAATGTTGAAATTTGACTCTAAATGGATTCGGTAAGGGATTCAACAGGATTCAGATTTCATAAGCTGTTTAGAAACTAGGGCTGCGACGGTATGCTTATCTCCTAATTCGATTCTATCACGATACTTGGGTGCCAATTCGATATGTATTGCGATTCTACAAGTATTATGATTTGATATTACAATTTATTGCCATTTTGGTTATCTCTTTGGCTGGACTGCAGAGGGCCAGGTGTTGGAGTTTCCTCATTTGCCGTTGCTCTTTCAAAATAAAAAGGCGGGAACAATCCTTTATGCAAATGAACTCGTCCAGCGTGACGCGTCCGGCTCACGAAACTTGGACCAAGCTGTCAAATTAGGCAATCTAGTTCTCAAATGAAACAAGATTCAGCAGTGGCATAGACTATTTCTTTCTTAAAATGGTTTGAGGGTTGAGAAAGAAAGTTGAATCATACACTTCTAGAGAATTTTACTTTGGAAAATCTCTAAATAAATACAGTAAAAATGTTTGATTTTCAGCATGTAAGTAGTCAGAGATGTCCTGAAGTCAAATATGTCAGACATTGTCAGGAATTAGCCTATTTATTGTTATTTATTTATTTTTTTGCTTCAAAGGAAGCAATTATTTCAATTCTGGCATTAAAAAAAAAAAGTTTAAGATGGTAAAAAAAACAACTCTATACATATTTTATAACATGCTATTGAACTCCAATCCTAGCACAGGTACAGGTTAGGATGGTTAGGGTACTAGCATATTGGGTGAGGAGGGTAAATAAGTCAGAGAACACAGAAAGAGCTGGTAGAGCTGAAGTGGAAGTGTGCCACAAAACATGAAACAGATCTTTGGTGTCTCCTGTCTGCTCTCGCTTCCACTGTTTATCCTCTCTTCCTGAGTCTCTTTCCCCTCTCCCTGTGTCTGTCTCTCACTCCTCTGGCTCCCAACTAACTGGGTGGAAAATATGAATGAAAACACTCCCCCGCCTCATTTGCCCAAACCCTGCTCCAGGCACAAACACACTACCCCATACCTCTCTCTCTGCACTGCCCCCTAAATGTATTTTCCTCTTGTTAATACGGGCCTCGTCTCTTTTGTTTAACATTGTTTGCACATTTCTGAGGACGGGACTGAAGGAAAGGAGCTGGGAGGGAGTCAGTGTTGGTGTTTCTTTCTTTTTTTTTGACTGTTTGTAGAGGAACTGTGGGAGTTGAGAGGGTAGAGGGAAGGCAAACAGGGTGACACACCAAGACTCGTGTGTGTATTTACATTTGTGTGTTTGTGTCAGCATCTATTTTGGAGTGTGTGTGATCATGTGTGTTTGATTGTGCACTCTTGGGAACTTAAGTTTTAATTGTGTGTGTGTGCCTTCTCAGTATCTGTTTGTGCACTTGGCAGTGTGTATGTGCAGTAGCCCGCAGAGCTTTAGAGTAGTGGTGTTAATAAGTCTGAGTCATATCCATGACAACGGGCAGACTGTACTAGCATCTGAACCACAGAACAAAATGGCAGCTCACTGTAAAACACACACTGACACTGGCTTCCTGTCTACAAAGAATCACTGATAAACAATCCCCTTGAGCGAAGAGGATGAGACATTCCCTTCAACTTTGACCTAAACCTTCAACATTATGGCCTCAAAAAGATCGTAATTAACTATGAAGTTCACTAATTCTGCTTAGACAGCTACAAATCCTCTCTACACATTCACATCATGTGCATGCAGGTTGTTTTCATAGTTTCTCCAGAGGGGATACTCTTTGAAATTACCAGGAAAATCTATTTTAACCCTTTGTATTCCCCAGGGCTCAGCAACCTTTACTATCAAAAGAGCCATTGTTGGCCAAAAAATAAATAAAAGAAAATCTGTCTGGAGCTACAAAACATATTTGAGCCTTATAATGAAGGTAACGCCGCCTATTAAGTCTAACGAATGCAGTGAGGACCCGAGTGCAAATGAGAGGCAGGACACTGAAGAAACGTCTTGGGAAAGATTTGGCTGGAAGGTCCTGCTGGCTTTTCAGCAAATGCAATGTGTTTGTTCTGGAAATGTCTTTCAATTACTTTTTTTAATGTTTGCTAATTTCTCGCCACAGAAAGCAAACAAATCTGTTCACGTAATATTGAATTCTCTATTTTCCTCTTGGACTTTTCTTTTTTTTTGTATTATGGAATCCATGGCTAGGGATACTCAAGATACTCCGCTATTGAGGTTCTACAAAATTAGTGGATAGTACGGCTACGATACGTAGGCTATGACGCATATTTGCTTAATGTTAAAAAAATAATAACAATATAGGCTATATATCTTTGCAATTGGAGAATGTAAGAATCACTTTAGGTCTACAAAAATGATAAATGAAAGTTAAAATGATAAAAAATAAATTATTTATTAACAAATAAATATTACATGTCCGAAAAGAAGTAGGCAGAAGTAAACACTTATAAGATCTTACCCCTTTCTACAACTTAAATAATGGACTTAATGTTTACATATACACAATAATATGTGCCAATCATCTTAATATATAAAACAAAACAAAAAAACTATAACCAAAACAACAAGCGCCACATTCCCGAGAGAGACAAAGCCAATTCTTCATCCTTGTGCCTCTGAAAAACAATTTAGTTTATTCCTCTTCTTAAATTTATGTTTGTACTTTGCGTAATTTCTTCATCTAAACCATTGCATAAATTCACCCCGCAAATTGCTTGCGACTCCAACTGTGTGGTAAACGATAAAGATTTTACGGTTACCCATAATTGGCTGAACTTCCATCTACTGTAGCTCTTAAACATTGTTTTATTTTCGATGTGTTTCCATCAGCAGGGTACAAGAGAGTAACTCTGCTTCCTAGAAGGAACAAGAAACAGAATAGATATAAATAAAGTTTTTAAATCAATAGTCCTGGACAAGTTGTTCTTGGCTGCAGATATTCCAAGCTTTTATTCAAAGGCTAAGATAAACATGAAGGAGAAAAGGGTCGAATGATTTTAAGAATCTTTTTTATACTACATATTTTAAGTGCAGTCCTAACACAGACATAGAGTTGATAGTGATAGCTGGTGCGATATTTCTGGTTGTGATGGACAGATATTTTAAAACTTGTACAAAACACAACGAGTAGGAGGTGGAGAGAGAGAGAGAGAGAGGCATTGACATGAAGAGAGAGAGAGAGAAAGGCGGAAAGAGGAGAACCTATAACGAAGCCACATTTTTCATTCATGAGCTCCTACTTAAAATGGAAATTCTCTGGATTTTTTGAAATGTTCTCTCCATCTTTGGTGCTCAGCGCTCATTACTGCGGTGCTTCTACACTGCACCTCTCAGAGATCAACTGTCAGTCAAGCAGTGTGGGCAGCTCTCTAACATCCTCTCCTTGGTATTTCTGTTGAAAATAGGTGGAATAGTTACTCATACTAACTATTCTGTTTTTCCCCCCAAGCAAACTTCTTCTACTGCTGCAAGAAAACTTGGTTCCAGTATATTTTATGTATTCCAGTTATCAATATTTACAGCCTATATTCTGTCTTCTATGGCTACTTGTTGCTAGGATTTTTTTGTTCCCACCAGTGGGCAACCTCGTCTGAAAAGTGAAGCCAATGAGGAAGTGCCTTAAACTTGCATTCAGCCAGCAGGGGGCGACTCCTCTGGTTGCAAAAAGAAGTCTGATCGTATAGAAGTCTAGGAGGAAGCCTGCTTCTCACTTGATTTATTACCTCAGTAAACATTGTAATCATGAGTTTATGGTCTCAATCGCTGGTTTCAAGTCTTCTTCAATACATCACGATGTTCATTTAGTGAATTATGGTCCCATTTAGAGTCAAATAGACCATAAAGCAGGGGATGCTTTAGGGCGTGGCTACCTTGTGATTGACAGGTCGCTACTACAGCGTTATCCGGTCTGAGAGTTGTCCGTGTTTACTATTTTAACCCTTTCACAGTTTTCAGTTCATGAAAGTTAATTATAACGTTTTGGTCGCCCTAAAAATGTCTTATTCAGCGTTCGGTTGTACTTAGCTCCACCCTCTCGTGTCACTTCTGTTTGCAAAATACCAAGGTGGTGACAAAATGCGGAACTTGAGGCTTCACAGCAGCAGTCCACAAACCAATGGGTGACGTCACGGTCTACGGACTACGTTCACTTCTTATATACAGTCTATGGTTCCCACTGGGGTAATTCATGTTTCATTTAATGAGATCATCTGATCTGATTTGATAACAGTTTTATTGACCATCTGTTGAAAAGAGGAAAGAAGGCATGATAGAATGCATGAAAGAGGACATGGTCTGTGTGTGCGTGTTTGGGTGTATGTGTGTGTGTGTGTGCGGTACTCTATCTGATTGCTATAAAAGCAACACAGGGGTGAGTCATCTCTGAAAGGTCAGTGTGCAAATGATGTTTGTGTGTCTCTGGAGATGATTGATTTCATTGACATGAATATGACATGAAGATGACTCACTGCTCTCAAGGATCACTGTACAACATGTTCTTTGTGTGTGTGTGTGTGTGTGTGTGTGTGTGTGTGTGTGTGTGTGTGTGTGTGTGTGTGTGTGTTTGAGATATAGTTACATAATTTATTTCACATAAATATAACAAAGATGACTGTGTGTTTTTTTTCCATATAAATAGGACATGAAGATGACTCACTTCTCCAAAGCAACACTGTAACAATCCAGGGGAGTGTGTGTGCAGTATGTTTGTCTGTGTTTGTGTGTACACATCAACAATTTATTGATATCTGTCTGGTTCTGTCTGTCTTCCTACTCTGCTGTACTCTGTATGTGCCAGTACTGAGGACACATACTGTAGACAAATCTGGGTTGAAGGCAAAAGTAAAAAAGCCGCCATTACCCACCTGTCACTCAAAGTGGCCACGCCCTCAATTATGCCTAAATTTAAGCTTTAATATCATTTAAACGGGTGAGTTATATCAAAATTCACCCCTGTAGAGTTGTCATGATTGGGGAAATTAGCTATAGAGACCAATACTGTATTTTGTACTAGGCTGTAAACACGTTTATATCTGCTGAAAAGTTGGGCATTTTAACCAAGCCCCTAGGAAGAACGCCGGGTTTTGAAGAAAATTTTCGTAGTGACCAACTTCCGTGTCGGTCACGTGATGCCATTTGGCCCAAAAATACTTTTTCCCATAGACATTGGGAAAAAGACCTCTGCGATACCTACAACACTGTATCCAGTTGTCTTTATACATCCATGATTTTAACATCGATGTATATGTAGATTAACTCGCTTTTGGAGCCAGCTTTAAGTGGCCATTTGATGAACTGCAGTTTTTGACAGTTCCGCGTTGGCTTCATTTCTTAGCACCACAGGTTGCCGCTTGATTAAATTATGTATTTCATCTGATTACAATGCCAGAAATAATAGGATTGCAAGGTTGTTAATTCATAATCATAAGATAGCAAGTAGTGCCGGCGGTGTTACAGAGCAATTTAACATCCAAACTGGAGGTTGGACAAAAAAAAAAACAACACCCCCAAATTCTATCAAAATAACCAATTTCATTCAGTGTTTTGAGTCTGAATTCACCCAGGCCACCTGTCTGTTGGTAGGAGCAATCTTTGTGCTAAAACAGATTTAAAGCACAGAGAATAGTCACCTGAATCTACAGCACCTCTCAGCTCTATACGGAGATTTATAGAGTTTTTTCAGCTTGTTTTTTGGGTTTTCCTGCCACAACTTTACTGTTTTCGTTTAATCTCACTGCTTTCAGGAGTTGGTGGTGACCAAAAACAGAGCTAAAAGGAGAGTGAATGTTGAACTTACATTCAAGTCGGTTGCTGGATTAGTCTATATGAAGGTATAAGTATGTCTTTGCAAATACAGACAGTCATACATCCAGTGTTGTTTATGCCATATCACCCAGCCCTATATAATGAGATGCAAATATGGACAGGCAGCTAGGAAGGTATGCAGACAAAAAGATTTAATATTCACCATCGTGCACGCACCAGCAGTTAACCCCATTTTTGCAGACACACACACACACACACACACAGTCCAGCACCACACAGGGTTGCCCCTGGACCCTGGGGTGGGTAACCCTGTGTGTACCCTGTTGGATGCTGGCCTAATTCTCCTGCTCCAGTCTGCATGCTGATATGGGATTGTGTTTTAGAGTAAGGGGGGTTTGTACGAGTCGCCCAAGGATAAGGGGCTGTTGGCACAACACCCTGTCGCACACACAACACACACAACACACACACACACACACACACATAGACACGCACAGTCTGGTGTGAAAACTAGGGGAAGAAAGAGAGGGATTACAGGGAAGAAAAGGGAATAGCCGGGTTTCTCAGCCGTACTGTGACAGTGAGGTATTTCAAGAATGAGAGATTATTTCAAACACACAGACACAGTGTGTACACACAGGGAAGTGATTGTTTGCATCTGACAAGAATGGTATGTCTGAACAAGTGGTTTAATCTTGTACTGTATGCAGAGTAACACCCTTATCATCAAGTTTTTTTGGTGCCTACCGACCTGTGAAATTTGTCTCCAGAGAGTAAAAGAAACTTCTTCTTCTTCTGTGATGTGGTAGACGCGTCCGCTGGCTGTTGTGCCGTTATCGTGCCGAAAATGTGCGCTGCAGCTTTGTTAGCAGCTTTTACATTCACTTAACATGTTTAAAGGGATATTCTATCGTATTGGAGGGAATTCAAAAGAAGAGAGGAGCTCGCTGAAAGAATTTAAAGTCTTGACTTCAAATGAACTGAACTTGACGCCTACTTTTGGAGTTAAAGTCAAACTACTGAAAAACTGGAGGAAAAGCATCTTTCTGTCTCTTCCTCCTTTACTTTCTTCCGTCTCATTTTATTACCTCTTTTACCAGCTGTATTCTTCCAGTTTTTTCTTCTTTTTACCCTGCTCTCTCCATCCTTCCTTAGCTTTCTTCTTCCTTTGCTCAGGCCTGGGTTTCTCTATTGATTTGTATCATATCATTCCTTCTTTCCTCTTGTAGTTCTCCCCTCCTTTTTATGGCTGATTGAGTAATCGTTTCTACGTTGAAATCGTGATTTCAATAGGACTTTACCCGAATCAGAATTTTTTGATTTGGCTCGGATTTGGCTGTTCAATATGAAGATTTGACTATTGGTTCTTTTTTTTCTTCGTATACGCTATCTGGCTATCTAGAAAATCCATGGCCTGAGTTTCAGTTACGATTTCGACTGGCTCTCGGCTTGAAAGGCCCGGGGTGAAGGCATCACCCCTCGCCCGAACCTCGCCGCTTCCCGTGTTGAAAAACGGACCCTGTCTCGTTTACCATGCTTGGGTGTGACTTTTTTGCTGTCACTATTCATATCTATACAACCAATGTGTTTATGATTAAATTGTTTAACAGAGCACAAAGTTCTTCATAGATCTAGCCTCTTAAACAAACCGACGTCTTGACTTCAAGAATTTCAAGTCAACTGAGGTGTCACTGACGAGGATTCGACTCATTCACTTTCAAGGGGCAGCGCTAGATTTCAAATAGTGAAACTGAGATTGATGTGATTGATGAATTAATCACCTGCTGAGATGAATCAGGTTAAATAATCCCGTCACTCACTAAATACTTTGGCTTTGCTCTGTGATTTTGCGCCATCGCTCGTTCTCCCTGAAGTTTAATACTCTTGATACTATATGTCACAAAAATGTAATAATTTATTCTGACATTCTCCTCACTATAATACACTGTAGGAAATTCTGAACCTGTAAATGCTGTGATTTTAATTATAGCTCAAATTATTAACGGAGCTGTCTTTTCATGTTTCGAGGAGGTGAAAGTTTTCGCAGGCATTTGTCGATATTTCCAGCTGAAATGACAGCTGTTGCTGGCAAATTTAATCAGCTGTAGCTAATTAAGAGTATTTCTGTGAGTCGGTTAAAAAAACTCTTTTCAGCCTTGTGTGCTCATACTGGTAGTTGCCAATTGTAATTGAAGGATAGGGGCAGATGTGACCAGCTTTATTTCTTTCTTTAGATCATTTCTTAATTTCTTCCATCCCACATTTCCATCTTTTCTCCACTCCCATTTAATCCCTGATTTTTCCCCCATCTCATTTATCTTGTTCTTACTCTCTGTCGTCCATGCCCTCCTCCCGCCCCTTCTTTTTCTCCGTTTAGCCTCATATACATTTCCATCCTCGTTTAGAAGGACTTCCTGCTCTTCGCGAGTGATCTGTCAGGAGTTGATGTCTGTTTAAACTAGACGTGTCCTGTGTGGGCAGAGAGTCAGACTGAGTGCTGAGCTCAGCCGCTGTCGCTCTGCCCACACTGGAAATGTCTTATGTAAACACCATCCACTTCATCCCTCCTTGAGAGGAGATTATTATTGACGTTTTATGAAAAGGAGGAAAGTGGGACTTACACAGTGGTGAGAAACATATGGGAGCGAGGAAAGAGAGGAAGGCTGGGCTGACTTTTCCGTACCCTCTTTCTTTCTTTTTCTTTTTATCTATCAGTCTTTTTTACATCAGGCTTTCTCTGCTCCTGGTGCAGAGCAATACACCCTCAGTTGCCAGTTTGGTACGCTAAAACTAATGCAGTCTTATAAGACAGTCCTGAAATAAACCCTACCTTTATGATGAAAGTTATAATGTTCAGTTTTTGTGCGTGTTTCAGCAACCTGGCTTCATTCAGCCCACCTCAGCTCCATCCTCTTTGCCCATTTTTTGGATTAGCCAAAGTCATCACTTCCAAGGTGGCGACGGCCGGAGTCACCAGGAGCCGCCACTTTGAGCTTCATTTTTGCTCTCCAGAAACGTATTACTGACGTCACAGAGACTATGTCCATATTTCATACAGTCTATGGTTATACTAAAAGGTTTTTTCTAATATTTAGTGTATCCTTTTTAATGTATAGTACACTTGAAATTGAGAAAATAAGAAGCTGTAATGCTAAATTATGGGCGATCATACTGTATATCATATGTAACTAAGCGTGGTTTGGGTGCGTTTACACCTGTTCTTTCATGTGGTCAAGCACTATCCGATTGCAATCCAATCACCCAAAATGCATTTTAATGCCAGCTGTCAAGGGAGACGATTTGCCTAAAATAAGGTGTTTACATACTAAGCCTGCTGTTTCTGTTTATTTCAGAAGTGAAGGCTGTGGACATTGCAAGAATAAAACTTTGCAATCAAACATTTAATTGTCTGCTCAGTTTAAAATCCACCTGGCTAGATCATCTAAGTCAGCTCAAATCTTATTCCACTGAAGCAAATGCAGAAGAATTATTTGCATCAGTTATGTGACCCAGGTCTCTCTCTAGCTCATCCTTTCTCTTTCACGCACTCACAAACATATAAATCATCTGTCCTCCCTGCCCACGCTCACATAACATCCTATTCAGCAGTGTTACGCCACAAGATATGCTTTACAGTTCCCACTCCTCTGCTCCCCAGAGACGCATCCCGTGTAGTAAACCAAAGACACTTCTTCTCAGGGCCTCTGAGCTGGAAGAGGGATGGAAGGGGGACTTTGGTTTTGTTGTTTTAAGAATCAGAGCCCCACGGTGTGTAGTTCCTCCTGATAAATATTTCATGGGGCGCACAATTAAGATCAAAGAAAACTCAGCTGTCGTATTGTTATGATTCCAAGGAGGGAACATCTAAATATTCCCTCTGTGCTGCTCTCCTCATTAGGACGCTACAAATGTAAACAGAAGTGATGTCTGAAGTTCTTTATTATTATTATTTTTATTAGCTAAAATATTCTTCCCATATCATATGATGGGTTTAACAAGGGGAAAACTCAGTGAACTCAGTGATTAAAAGGCTGTGTAACCTAGAAATCTTTGATTCAAAATTTAGAAATACTTTACTACTAATAGCTTTGATGTGCTTTGGAGTGTTTCTGGTGGTGCTTTCACAAGCTAACATTCAGTCCGCTTTAATTGAACTTGTTCGGGCAGTTGTGAATGCAGTTATTTGGTGCGGACCAAAACAACCGGACTGAGACCGCTTGAAAGAGGTGGTCTCGGCCTGCGCGGACATTTGTTGAGATGGACACAAGTAAATGGTTAACATGAGTGGGAGAGGACTGACCTAGACTTCTGCAGAAGTCCGATGTTTGAATACAGAATATGATAAATAAAGTCCACAAAGTAGTGATGTTTATGAAGTCATAAACTGGAGGAGAAGGGATTTGTGTGCAGTCGATCGGTGTCGAGTCAAAGTGAAAAGAATTCGACAGCATCAATGACTGTGATTTCTTGCATAGAAGTGGCACCTTTCGAGATGAAAAAGATAAATTCACTACTTCGTACACGCCCTTCAGCTACAATTGTTTTTATCTTTGGTCCACTCGGATTTGTACACTGAAACCGAACCAGACTAAATATTAAACAAACCAAAAGTATCAATTTAACTCTGATTCGGACTAGACTAATGGATTATGGTTTGTGAAAGCACCCTAGGATACCTACTCGTGCATCTCATTTTCTTTTTGGGAAAAAAAAAAAAAAAAAAAACATTACTTATTTTCTGCCTTTATTGTTGAATTTTCCAGTTTTTAGTTTCTATTTTCCAATATTTCTTAGGTCAGACATAGACTGCCTGTCCTCCTATTAAATAAAAGGTCGTGGACGGTCAAGACACCAGGAACACAGTGTAAATAAGTCCAGGACTTTATCCTTCTATCTATAAAGTCTAATAATGTTGTATATTTCATAAATACATTACGATGTTGTCAATAAACCAAACCAACAAACTGCTTTTCAAAATTGTTTAGAAAGTTTGAAACCCATTAATGAAATGCAGATATTGATGGTGTATGTGTGTCATAAGACATTGAGGGAAGTAGAGAATCCTCAGCAGATACTCAAAATGCTAATGCTTGTAAACTAGTCAAACAGCTTTTTGGCTCTTATGAATTTCTTGGTCTTAACTCCATCAAAAGAAAATCTATTTACAATTTGGCAGAGAGCCGTAATTGTCTTCACTATTGACGGATGACTCTGCACTTTACCTCTGCCTTTGTAGTCATCATAAAGGCCGGACATACAGGAGACCTTTTGCACACGGTTTTGTTTACCTACGTTATGTAAGATGTGTGTGTGTGTGTGTGTGTGTGTGTGTGTGTGTTACATGATACGTACCAGTGGAAGAACACATTGTACTCTGACCCCCATTGACTCGCATCCTGTTAGATGGGATGACTTGACATTATTATGAGGCGATGCTTTCCTTTCATGTCTCACTTCATGTTTCGCATCCTGTACCTGTGACATAACAAACCAGGAGCTCAACATTAATGTCACCGCACACATAAAGAGATGATACTTAGAAATTTGACAGGTTGGCACAAAATTTTCATATCGTGATCTTACATCTCGTTAAAAAATCTTTGAATGTTCTTTTGAACTGATATCAGTAAGTCAGTAAGTTGATGTAGGTATTAACTGGACGACTTCAGATAGTATCAACTTTCATATTCGCTCTGAATGTTTGGTACAAGTATCATTTACTCAGTATCCAAATGTTGGCTGGGTATCTCCCCTGTCTTCTTTCCATGATCTTGTTTTTGTCGTCATGTTCTGTTCTCATTTTCACTTCGTTTTTTTTTTTTTTTACATCACATGCTAAAGCAAATCAACACTGCCAGTCCCAGCTAGAAGCCAAACAATAGTCATAAAACCTAATGTAACAAAGCCCATATTATAATAAACAAACTTAAGAACATCATCAACTCCAAAAGCACTCTTCTGATAACATCTCAGTGTATTACACCACCGTCTGGTCGTCACATTATGGACTTAGAAATCAGTTTTTGCCTGCTTATATTGTGTACTTTTCATTGCGATCAACAAACTCTATGAAAAGACCAAAACCAGCAATGAATTGATCCGCCCAACAAGTATTTTCTCTTTATTCAAAGCCTGATATACAGTAGATCATCCCTCTGTGCCATAGACCTCCGTTGTTGTTCAAAAGCACAAACATTTTTTTCCTGCTGTCATTAATACCAGGCGGTAACCTCGGTTCTGAAAAGTGAAGACTCCTCTGGTTGCAAAAAGAAGTCTGATTGTATAGAAGTCTATGAGAAATTACCCTACTTCTGACTTGATTTATTACCTCAGTAAACATTGTAAACATGAGTTTATGGTTTCAAGTCTTCTTCAATACAGCATGATGTTCATTTAGTAAATTATGGTCCCATTTAGAGTCGAATAGACCATAAAGCAGGGCATGTTTGTTGCTTAAAAATGCAGCGTTTGGTTGTACTTAGCTCCACCTTCTCGTGTCACATCTGGTTGCAAAAAATGTCGACGGCCAAAAACCAGAACCCAAGTCTTCAAAACCGTAATCCACAAACCAATGGTTGATGTCATGGTGACTACATCCACTTCTTATATACAGTCTATGGTTAATACTCATCAAAGCAGCACATGTGTATTAATCTGTAGGTTTAATAGTCGACAACAAGTGCACCATTTACTCTTGCTTGAGTAACATTTCCTAAAAACTACAGTCGGCCTTGTTTATTTTGGACATTATTTAGCCTTTAAAAATAGGCAAGAAAAAGAAAAAAGAAAATGTATGATTGTGTCCTGTTTTTAAAGATTTACATCATGAGTAAGAACGAATGAGCTTTGGGCTGTTGGAAGTTAGAAAATATGTGAGAGGATACACTGTTGGTTTTGGTCTATTCATGGGGTTTGTTGATAATAACAAAAACTATAGAATAACACCAGCCTCATCCTTTGATAATGCAATAACACCACCCACCAATGTAATAAGACACTGAAGTTGTTTTTAACGTTACATAACAGAAACAAGCAGCCCAGTGTTTCCAGTATGAAACCTATTCTCCCTGTATATGTGTGTGTGTCTTTGTCTCTCTCCTTTCTCTCCTTTCTCCCCTGCCAGTTGACTAGCCAGGCCTGTTTGTCCAGTATCAGATATCAGCCTGATACCTGGCCTTTCTGCCTTTTTGTCCTCGCAGAACGCTAGTAGAATTTTGAAGTTATTAATGATTACACATTTGCCTCCATTGATCCTTCACTGGTGGTCTAAATTGGCCATTCGCTGACAGAAATAGATCAGATCTGTGCTCTTTATTAGATTAATGGATGCTGTATCAGCAGGGAAAATGCTGTTGATCACTGATGCACATATTACTGGGATCGTGACATCGATTGATCTGGAAATGCAAGAATCCCAGGGGTAGTTGCAGCATCTGCACAGGAGCAGTTCATATACTGTGTATGGTTACATATACAGGGTAGTGTTTTGTAGGGCTGCCCCCTCTGAGTCGACTAATCGGTTGTTTTGGTCTTAGTCGACTCAGATTTCTTTAGTCAATTAATCATTTTGATGCTTTTTTCTTGATCAATGACTTATTTCCAAGAAACTTATGACCACATCTCTGGTAAAAACAAAATTTATCGAGGTGCTTTTTACAGATCTGTCGACAAAATCGACAAAAAAAAGTGTAAAGGCTGACAGAAATAGATCAGATCTGTGCCCATACTAAAAGATTTTTCAAATCCTAACAGATGTTGAAAATGTGAGAGAGCCCACACATAAAGACATGTTATGTTAAATTTAACAGATTCATTCCTATAGTTTGTGGTGAGCAACGATTTGTCCAAAACAGCACACTACACACTAACAGATTACATTCATGAACAACAAGAATCCCAATTTAAAAAAACAAAACGGAAATCTCGCAAAATGTCTCGCGATCAAACGGGATTTTAGTTTAAACAAACATGGCGGACAACGGTTAGGAAGAATTAGCGATGTTGGTTTTTGCTCTACTCCGTACTGAAAATTCACAAAGGATGGATGGATGAAGTCATGGAGACACGTTAAATAAACACTTGTGTTGTTGCCACAAATCAACAATTTGTTCCTCCATTTCTGAGATCCATCTTACTCCTTTATACTTAGTGTTTTGCATTAGCTCATGCATTAGCTGCAACCGCCATGATGGCGATGGTTGTCCTTCCACTTCAGTCAGCTTGGTTCTTATTTGGCTATCATTTCTCATCCTTTCCCACGTGACTGCGTCATCGGCTGTCCTCGACGTTCCCCATACACAACCGGATATCTGATCTTAAATATATTGAACATGTTTAATATTGGACTTCTGAGTCTGTCGAAGGGATGTAAAAAACACTCTTAACATATTTCACAACACAGGAATATCTAGCAAGATAATCTTTAGTACCATCAAAAATTCAGGGCTATGCTGACGATCATCGGGAAAAACGGGCCCAAAATCGGCTTGATTCTCGTGTCGTGTTGACAGCCCAAGTATTTTGCATGTCCACAGAGAGATTTGCATGCTTTCAGACAAACATCTAAGAAAGAAGAATTAGAGGGTAGAAGTTAAAGTGGAATAGATTGGAGACAGGAAGAGACGAGGAAGTTGAAGCTACGGGATAAAGAAAGGAGAAAATGGCAAAAGTGAAAAGGACGAGTGCATGAATAGAAGCGAGGGAAGATAAGAAAAGGAGCCAAAAATGAGGAAGGCCGAGTATTGTTGGAATGAATAATTAATTTCAGTGTTTACTCTGTAGACAATTAGATATTTTATTGTGTAATATTGTATAATTACTCCAATTAACATATTTTATAGTGTAGCAGAATAACTCCTACTCTGATTTAGCTTTTATTTCAATGACAGTCGAAATTTGTGCGACAGTTAAAATTATTTATTTGATTGTTTTTGTTATTTTCATTTCGTATTGTAACCGTGCTGGCATCACATATGAAATGCCATTCTAGCGAAGATTACTGAATTAAATTGTGGCAGCTGTTGTGATGATGGCGGCAGTGGTGGTGATGATAATGGGGAGGATAATGATAATGATGAGGAGGATGATGATGATCACAGAGCCGCTTGATGCGAGGGCGACGGCGGTGACGGAGGATGATGATAATAACTGAGCGGTATGATAATGAGGCGTTGGAGCTAAACAAGAGAGCTAAAGGTTGTTTTGTTTTGTTGTTTTGATCACTGACACACTTCACCGTTTCACACAAAGGTCACGACTTCGCCAAGCGAGCGTGTGAATCATCGGTGTGTGTTACTATGCAAAACACAGAGCTGTTGTGGAGAAATGGTGTGTGTCTGATCTGTACAGTGCTTCCTTTTTAGTCGGGTGTGGTGCCGCTCTGCATGATGGCATCTGTGTGTTTAGTGTGTATCTGCCTTGTTTTGTGCATCTCTATATGTATCTATTAGCTCTTAGGGTATCCAGAGGTTTTACGCTGGCCTGTGTGTGTGTGTACAAATGTGTGTATGAGCGTGTTTGAGTCTTTATTGGCTCCCAGTGGGTCGAGCAGAGTTCCTGACCCCATTTCCTGCTGTTGTTGACAGAGAGACATTCAGGCCCGAGGCTCCAGAGACCAGACTCTGCCCGGAGGAGCTTCCTGTCACTGCTGCGTACTACAACCACTTGATTTGTCATTGTTTCGATTGCTTTTTTCCCCCCCCTTCACTGTTTTTGGCATCCGTCAAACTCTGATTCAGTCTTTCTGGACCGTGAGGTCAGGACCTGACTGTAAGTGAGAGCCCCAGACATGAGGAGGGCTTCCCGATAATTCCTGTTGTCATAAGAACTGCAGGATTTCGTTGTTTGTCACAGAGCATGTATGTATGCACTGGATTTAAGAATGACCACGCAGTTGTGTATGCGCCGTTTTGGAGGACAAAATTTCATAAAAAGTCTTTATGATTGAGGACTTAAAAGTGAAGTGCTGCTGCTGCATGCAAGTATCTATCCACCCCTTGTATTGTTTAAACACAACGTATGTGCGTCACATCCCCGTCGGTTAGTTTCACCTTCTGACCGTTCCTCTTTGTCGATGCAGTGTTTGGCTTATGGTATTTCAGACAGTTCCCTCTGGAAAAACTTACCTTTTTTTGTTTTATTATATACTCATATATGGACGACGGAACCTGCCAAAATCAAATGAATAAATAAATACATACATTTAAAAATAAATATAAAATTAATTCAAAATAAATACATTTAAAAGGGAAAATTAAACAGAAGAGTAAATAATTAAAGGAATTAATACAAAGATAAATATATAAAGAAGCAAATTAAAACAGAAATATCAATTTATTTCACATTTTATAATTTAATTAATAGCTACATTTATTTTTAATATTATATTTGCTATATTTAATGACATATTTATTTATTTAATTATCAAGTCATTTATTTATTTTTGATTTTGGCAGGTTCCATCCTCCATACTCATAGCAAATTATTATTCCAAAACATCAAAGTGCCGTTTTCAAACTGCATATATCCGCTAATTTTGGTGGTAAAAGTGTATAACTCAACTTTGTAGCAGCGTTTGTATTTGCGATTTAGTTACTCCAGAGTTTACATTATTTTGTCCAGTTCCTAAGATGGAAAGTAGTCAAGATATTCATGCTTTTTAATATAGAAGAAGAAATGTAAACATTTATCTTTTTAATTTAATAAGATCAGAATTATTATGATCTTAATTAACATTGGTAATGCTTTTAGAGCTTGCGGTCCCTATATTTTCATTTTTGCAGAAATCTTCAATAACATCCCTTATTTTATTCTGGTCCAGTAGCCAGACACCAGCTGTGGATATTATGTGGCTATTTATCTCTGGTTGATTGGGTGGAACTGTATGATTGTGACTACAGTGAGAAAGTCCAGGGTGTTGAGTCAAACTTCCCTTAATAAATACTGTTTTAATAAATACAATTTCTTCCATTATGCAGAAAAAAATTCCTCCAGATTTATTCAGTATCCCTTAGGTCAAGGACAGAAGATCAAAATAAAGCTCCTTCACTAGCTGTAGATGTTGTAAATGTGGCATTAAAGCAATAACATACTTGAGGTTGTATTGGGACAAGTGTTAACAGTGTGCCGTTACACGACCGCAGCTCACAGGTGCCAACAACCACAGCATTCCATGTTGTACATTATTCCTTAATTAATTTGTCAATCAACAGCTGGAATTATTAGTTTTTACTTTCTGTTGTCAGTCATTTTGTAAGATCTGCGGCTCCATGTTTGGTGTTTTTCATGGTGTTAAAACAAGTTTAGTTGTTGTGTTTCCAGACCACATGATAAACTCTCTGCGTGTATCTTTGTGTTTGTTCCAGGTTGATGTCGACATGCGGTCTTTCCAACAACAGGCAGGAGCGGGAGAGCAACAGCCAGTCTCCTCCCACCCAGCGCTACAGCTGCTATGACCTGGATGACCTGGACGTTGCCTGGCTGGAGCTGGTCAACCACGAGTTCAGACAGATGGGTGAGTGCAAACTGACTCGCTGCCTAATTTGCTAATGATAGCAGGAAAACATATTGACATTGTACAGAAAAAAAACTCCTCACTAAATGTCAAAGAGTTTCCAAAGGCATCGAACATGGTTGTAAGTGCTGAAATATAATAATAGTCTTATGCAAATTATTATTTTTTTGTCTTCTGTGAAATAACTTAAACCTAAATGTGTCATGAGTGATGCGGTTTTCCTTCAGTCTCATGCACTCCATGTACCAGAGTTTCATGGGCTTTAAATGCACCTCCATACCACACACTGTAGTGCATGTGTGAAAGTCCTATTCCTTGGTAGGGCTGCTACTAAAAAACAATTACATTTGTATGCCTCCGTGCCGGTGACAGCCGTGGCCAGAGGCATTATGTCTTTGGGTTGTCCGTCCGTACGTCTCACTCTCGCGGACATGATATCTCAGGACCGCCTGGAGGGAATCATATTTGGCACAAATATCCACTGGGACTCAAGGATGATTTGATTAGAATTTGGTGGTCAAAGATCGAAGGTCACTGTGACCTCACAAAACATGTTTTTGTCCGTAAAGGCCTTTACACAACGGGGGGGGGGGGGGGCGTGACGAATAAACGTCATGAAAATGCAACATACTTGCCTGCGGATATTATATGTCTGGGGCATTTATTGTGAAAGGTAAGGACCGATCTGGTCTGCGCTGCCTTTGTCATGGTTGAAAGGAGTAAGAAAGTTTAGCGCCTTGATTTGACCACGGAGCCTCCGTGTTGTTGACTGGTTTACAAGATTTAAAATTCATCTCCAAGTCACATTTTAAAAAGTCTAAAAGGGTCTTAAAATGTGGTTTCTGAAACTTGCAGATGCTGTGAGTCATAACCTTTTTTTAACTACTAAACCTCTTTTACAAGTGAGCCAAGTCAGGGTCAAATAGCAGCATCTAACGCATAACAAGACAACAGCATTGAGTCATGGCAGCAACAATGGGTATGACAAAATACATTACATATACTGAAACTGTACCCTTTCCTCACTCTGGTTATTCCCTCCTCTCCTCTGTTATCATCACCTGCTTCCTCAGTCTTCTCTGCTCCTCCTCTTCTTCTTCTTCTTCTTCTTCTTCAGTTACTGTCACTTTCTCTCTCCTCTGCTCCATCTTGCCATGGTGACAACTGCTGACCCCGAGCATCTCTCCCATCTCCACCATTTTATTCGATATCTGATCGGCTCCTTTCAGATAAAGCCTCGTAATTGAGTTTATGAATCCCCCGCAGGGGTTTCAGGCCTTTATTTCTGGGACACATTCTCCTTAAATCAAACACACACATACACACACTGGGTTTTTTCTCATAACCTTCAATGCTAGACCAACAAACAGACGGTTGATTGGTTCTGCTGGGCGAGGCTGTGTGGCTCCGGACTCATGATGGGATGATTCAGCGTTTTTGTATCTCAGTCTTCCTCTTACTGTATGCACGTATACGAGTGTGTGTACGTGGAGACAGAGTGTTGATAGCGGACATGCTGTAATTCTGGTTATTTAAACACTTTTTCAGTTTAGAGATTAGAGGGTTAATTTGATTTTCAGATGATTCAGTTTAGAGGAAACTTGATTTCTTGCAGAAAACTAGGCCATAACAGCAGCACAAAACGTTGGAAACATACAGTCTGTCAGTAGTAATAGAGAAAACACTTGCTATTGAATAGCAGGCTTCATGGCATTATAATGCATTCAATAAAGTAAATTAAATAGGATTAGAAAAGTACAGGAAGGCACAGAATACATTGACAGCGTGCAGAATGAAAGCAGTAGCACATACTGGAAAGTAAAGAAAGAGATTCAGTGCATGTGTCTTGTCTTTTGTGTGTGCGCATGTTGGATGCTGTGTTGCTTTCAGAGAGATAAGTGCAGTCGTGACCTCATATACACAATGATAAATGTGGATCTGCATGTGAACACAGCTGTCACATGTACAAAGAAACACACACATAGAAGATAAATATAAAGCAAATACACTGAAAGTACAAACACGCACGCACACTCCAATGTGTGTTAACGTGGTGTGTGTGTGTGTTCAGTTCATGATGTAAATGTCACAGCAGGTTAATATCTAACTCTACTTCCTCTTTCTCTGCTGCTTCAAAAGCTGCTGCTAAATCCACAACATTTACAATCACACAGTTTCTTCCTTTCAGTTCCTCACTTCATACCAAAGTTTGTGTTTATGGCCAGATTCAAGACTAATATAGCACTCAAAAGTTGAATTCGTTTCAACATCAGCAGCAGATGTTCACTTTCATATTAGGTTACATTTCCAAAATCATTTTGAAGTATAACAGTTTTGGTTGTATTTATGTGAGTCTAAGGGTGCTTTCACTTCTAACCTGCTTGGTTCGGTTAAAACGAACTCGGGTCCATTTTCGCAGTTAGTACGGGTCATTTGGGCTGGTGTGAAAGCTGTCAATCGAACTGGTGTGAACCAAACAACCGAACCGAGACTGCCTGAAAAGGCGGTCTCTGGTGCGGTTGGTTTGTGGTGTGAAAGCAAACGAACCAACCACAGGATTTTATGATAGCAGATATGTGAATTTAGCATCTTTTCAAAAGCTAAACTACTAATAAATCCATGCCTGTTCAGGAAGCAATCTGTATTTAAGGCCATATACAGTATATAAGCACTTCAGCGTGTGCATTTTCACTAATTAATACGTCAAAAGCTGTTAAAACTGCTGTGCTTGTATCCAACTTCGTGTACTTTGTCAGTTTATTAACTCCATTAAAAAGTGTGACAGCGATCCCACAGTAATATGCCTCATGCACGTGCCCCTGCGCTCCAGAACGTTCGCAGCAGTCATCTGGGAGCGTTAAAGTGCTGCATAAACTTCTGTCAGTCACTGGGATTTGATTTACCCACGTGGGTCCTGATGATGCAGGATGACAATCACCAAATCTGTCCAATCAACGAGTTACCTTTCAGTCTGTATCACTTCATGTTTACTCCTCTTGGTTCATTTGTAAAAAAGTCAGTGTGAACAGGAACCGGACCAGAACTAAAATGCAACAATCATTTTTTCCCTTGATCCGAACCAAATGAACCCAACTACAGGTGTGAAAGCACCTTAGGCTCTACTTGTTTATGTGAAACTGCAGCTCAGGTTGCAAATAAACCCTGTTGGCAACAAGATGCCCAAGAACCAGTAAATAAAGTTGTTTTTTTATTTTTTATTTTTGGATGGGAAGGGATTGAGTAACATAAATGATAGATAGAGACACAGGATGCTCAGCTCCACTTTAAAAAAAAACAACCTCCCAACTGAGTGCTGAATCCTTCAAACAAATCAATAAATAATCCTCAACTACAGATTCCAGGACAGCAGAAGTTTCTTTATCGCTGCTTGGAGCATTCGGCAATGAGAGGCAATATGATAGTGAATCTAAAAATGATCACCTTACTCTTTAAGGGGAGGGTGGGCGATCTTGAGAATCTAGCAAGAGTACATTTGATTTTTTAAAGATGATCCAATCCTATTGTTAGTACTCACAGCTGTCGAGCTGGCAGTTAGTGAAAGACTCTGGTGACGCGCAATGAGTGCACGGGCAGAGTGCATGCAGGTAGGCAGACAGGTAGCCCATCCAGTCATTACAATCGGGCCAAATGAAATGATTGGACGGGTTTATTACAGTCCTGCAACGGCCACAGATACCGGAGAGATACCGGTCAGAGCATTTGATTTATTGATTGCTGTCGGGATGTAATGAGAATTTCAACTAATATAACAAAAATGTTTCTAAAATCTTTACCAACCCTGCCTTTTAAAAAGCCCTGTAAAAGATTTACTCAACTCTGCAGATTTGATTTGTGTTTGTGTGTCGTCATTTACAGCCTGTAATCACTATTTGTGACATACTACAGTCTCCTAGTAACACCATCTAAATGCTTTTTTTTCTCTGTTTTTGAACAGTTATCCAAATAATCCCCTTTATTTGAGAAAAAAAGCTATTTTTTCACACTAGATTTAATGCCTTGCTGTTACCCATTTTGTATAATTATTGTAATCTCGTTGCATGTAATGAGATAATAGTATTCCACATCTGTTTGCCACCGTCCTGGAAACCAGACTGTTTACTTTCCTGGTACCTCAAATACGTAATTTTTTTATGAGGAAGAAAGCTCGCATTTGCCAGTTAAATCAGTTTTCATCAACTATTAAGCAGCCTTAGAGCAAGGCATTACTTTGAGATGCAAATGGAGCAGGAATATTAATACTAATGCCGACACATATTGGCACAGTGAGCTGAGCTGTCGGCAAGAAGGGCTTAATGACAAATTTAGTCGTTTTTGGCTCTGATAGCAAATGGGCTCGTAGTCGCGGAGCACATGTAGCGTTTCTCTGCTCCTCTCTGGTTAGCAAAGAGTCAACTGCAACTCCACATACTCCCACATCCTGCAGCACATTTTATCCAAAGAAAACACAAAGTGACCTGTGTGAAGTGCACATGTGAAGGAAAGCTGTGAGCATTTCCAATTAAAGTGTGAAACAACGTGTTTTGGCCAAAAATAACTGGAATTTGGTAAATTGGCTCCCTCAGTTTGAGTTTCCTATGAGCAGCTTCCCATTACCGTTATGCCTGTCGATATCAAGAACTTAATGAAACCTCTGAGTGTTGACCTTGTTACTGCACTCTTACTTTTAATTGCTCTGTACGGGATCAGTATTTCCTCAAATATTCCTCCCTCCTATCAGCGCCCATGTCTCAACCTCTGCTTTCAACACGTCCTAAAGTTTCACTTTCTGTCCTCTCGCCGCCAGCATTACCGGAGCTGGACGAGCTGACGATGGAGTGCGTTCTGGTCGAGCTGGAGAGCGTGTGCGAGGAGAAGATGCGGCAGGCCATCGAGACGGAGGAAGGCCTGGGCATCGAGTACGACGAGGACGTGGTGTGCGACGTCTGCCGCTCGCCAGAGGGAGAGGACGGCAACGAGATGGTCTTCTGTGACAAGTGCAACGTCTGCGTTCATCAGGTCAGGAATTAAGGGATTAAGTGGTTTATCTCTCCGTTCAAGCATATGTGTGTCTGTGTCTGTAATTTTAAGTATCCTTTTGGCTTTTTAAAAAACTTTTAATCAACAGAATAAGAAATTCACTCTGGGAGAAAAAAAAGCTTCTAGATGCTGAAAGCGTAAATTTTAAATACAAAATCAAGGTTGTTCAAAAGACAAGGTTTTGCTGTTTTCCTCAGAAGCTGCCTTTCATAATTTAGAATAGAATAGAAAATACTCAACTGAATACTTGTTGCGTACAAAAGGCAGAAATTAATCTTTGGTTTGCATTGTGCAAAGCCTGCTATTAAAAAGGGTAAATTAAAACAGAACATATCACATCCAGAAAGGACACATTGAAACCCATCGACATAAAAACACAGTAGAAGCTACATTAATAGGAGCACCAGGTACTCGATGTTGAAGACTGAATCAAGGTTAATTAAATTTATATAAAACGTTGTGTGCTGAGGTAGCAAACTGGCTTCAAAAAGTAGCTGTCCTTCCGTACTGATTAAGATACTTTATGGCAATACATGTTTTTCTTTGCACAGTGGACTCTCTCTTTACTTTTGCCCTGAGGGCGGTAGCTGAAAGTGGTGATTTAAGGGATGACTGTGGTTGTCTATGATTTTGCCACTTAAACGTTGGACTGCTTTGCCATGGTGATGGGGCAGTGGGGTTTGTTTGCAGCCTGTAATTTTACTGCCCAGATTGACTACTTTGGAAAGCTTTGTCTTGCTTTTGACACTTAGGTGGTGCTTGAACCAGAAGGCAATGTTTAAGGTATAGTTCGGGTGTTTTGAAGTGGGCTTGTGTGAGGTACTTATCCATAGTAGGTGTATTACTTACAGTAGATGACGGTCGGCACGTTTGGAGAAACAGACAGTAGCATCAACACACTGCTGTGGACGGGGACGGCAGAAAAACATATTTTAGGCTCACCTAAAAAAAATAATATCCGTTTAAGTGTAAGCTATATTTTAAATATTTTCCGACAGCGAACTGAACTGAAAGTGAAACGTATCTATACTGTTTTTGTTTTTGAGCTTGCTGGCTTTGGAGAGAGCGTAGATAAGTTTCACTTTCAGTTCAGTTCCCCGTCGGAAAGGAGAAGGAAAGGGCTGTCTGACGGCATGATAAAGCGGTGAATATATTCTCAATGTAGTGTACACTTGAACAGATATTGATTTTGTTAGGTGAGCCTTTCTTTTAGGTGGCTAAAATATCAAAGATAATATATATTTTCTGCCGTCCCCATCCACAGCACTGTATTGCTTTGCTCCGGTGTCAGTGCTTCTGTTTCTCCAAGATAGGGGCTTGCCGACCGTCATCTACTGTCGGTAATACACTGACTATGGATAAGTACCTCATACAACACCCGAACTATCCCTTTAAAAATAAGTATACTTTCAATTTCGGACTTACTCATATTTTTCTCCCCTTTTCATCACCATGAAAGTATGCGTACAGGAGCAATTTCACAAATGGTTCTTTGACGACCTGAGGCTTGGGGGTGTTGCTGCTGTGTTTGCTTCACAGGGACACGGTGTTAATTGTTCTGTCGGCCCCGTTGGCACTAACACACCTTCAGTGTCGTCAGACTGCCTCTGCTTTCCTGCTGTTGTGACACTGGATGGAAATAGTTACCTCCAGCTGCAGACCAAATCTCATGTTGGTCTCTCACCTTGAATTATTTAGAAAAAGAGGGAATACAGGATCACCCCAGTCCCAAAACATGGAAATCTTTCATCTTATGCATGTATTCAGATGAAAGTGTAGCTTTTTATTCCACCGATTACTGACTTTATTAAGCAAAAAGATAGACTTAATGCATCAGGAGATGTAAAATACCTGTGGATTTGTCATTGTAAACACATTTATGTGCACCCAAGATACAAACAATTTTGGGACCAGTTAATCAAAACACTGTTCTATAGCGCCACACCACAGGGCACCTACAGTGTTATCCCAGTTTTTGTTAGTTAGAAGAAGAAGTAACTGCCAAGCATCGAGGTGTCATGGAAACAAACTGTAATAAGCAGTGAAAGAAATTGTCGCTCCCATGGTGTATTCAGTAATATTATTGCTTTTATAGAGTGAACACATTCAACACTGACTGCTGCGTCTTTAGTGAGGCGGTCTGTCTAACCTTCAGCAGGTATAAAACAGACCCGGCTCACTGAAGTGTTTTGTTTGATCAATAAAACCTTTCGATCAGTGAAGTGCTTTAATTGCTTTTAATGAAGATGAAGTCTTTGATGTCTCATTTTCTTTCTTCCTGTTAGAGTTAAGAAGTTTGTTTTTGTACTTTTTGTCTTCTTAGAACTGATGATGTATTCTAGCTTTACAGTCATATAACATGCAACGTCTGTTGAGTATGAGTGATTGCATACTGAGGCCTGGCTTGAATGTGCCAGCAATTATGTTTGGGGATGTCCAGGGTGTTTTTTTAACCTTGTAATTTCATTTAGACCTCAAATAAAGGAGTGATAGTTTGATTTGACTTGTTAGGAATGAGATTTGATAGATCTGACACAGACGTTATAGCAATGGAGGCGTTAAGAATGATTCACTCCCCGCAGTAGAGACCGTAAATCATATCTGACAATAAGGGCACTGGATCTTATCAAATATACAAGTCAGTGTGCTGTTATGTTGGCATGAAAAACGTTCAGGGCACCCCAATGTGCTAGCGGAAGGGGAAATGGGTGGAACGCTGATGTTACAATAACCTGCTGTGTTTTTAAAACAACACCAAGTGGCATTTTGAAAATGTCTTGCTTCCGTAAGTTGATGTAATTCTGGTTGAAAGAAATGTTTTGGGCGGGGACTATAATATGTGGAGGAATTGTTCAGGAGTGCATTCTTGTGTGTGTTATTGGAGCAGCAGTGAGCATAACCGTTTAAGGAGCTGTAAGATTAGTCAAAAGGGAGAAATGAGGAGTTTGTTGCTATGTGTTAATTTGCTAATTTTATATGATAAGCAGCTGACTGTAATTGCTTTTTAAGTTTTCGGTTTACATGCAGCAACCGCTGAAAGTATGCAAATATGAAAAGTACTGAGACGATGGGGTGGCCTTGTGGTGCAGCTGGTTAAAATCCTGTCTGGGTTCAAATCCAGCCTGTTTTAAATCATCGTTCTTTCCTCCCAGTCTGGCTCCTCTCTCACTTCTTTATTGAAGTAATTTAAAAAAAAAGTGAGAAACACATTTTTTTAAACCGATTAGGTAAAAGTTGTACAGAAGCCAGCAGAGGCTGTTTTTTGTGCGTGTTGGAAAATTCATATTATCCGTTTCACAATGTCCATGTGTATTCACTGTGTGTGTGTTTTGGGTTTAATTTCCTGATGGCATGGCCTGTGAGTGCATGGCACAGAGGCTGACTATCAAACCTCAGATGCTGCAGCTCCTTTGCAGTCATTTTATAATGACAACATGCCTTTAACAAAGAGAGATGAAATAATAAAAGTGATTAGAGTAAAAGAAGTAGAAAAATAGGGTTGGGAAAACCATGTTAAAGGAATAGTTCAACATTTTGGGAACTTCCCTTATTCGCTTTCTTGCCAAGAGTTAGATTGATAAGAAGAAGAAGACGATTGATACCACTCTCACATCTGTCTACTAAATATGAAGCCAGCAGCCGGTTGGCTTAGCATAAAGACTTGAAGCAGGGGGAAACAACAACACTGCTTCTGTCCAAAGGTAACAAAATCTGCCTACGAGCTCCTTTTAAAGTGACGTATTTAACCCGTTATATCTTTGTTAATCCATACAAAAACCGAAGAGGTGGATTTTGTTACCTTCAGACAGAGCCAGCCATAACGTGTATCTCATCACTTTGTTTCTGTTCTGTTGCTCACTCTATACTCTGTGATGTAAAGACTATTTCTTCTGTTGATATATGATGAGGAGCTCACTTCAGGGATATATTATATACCATGATGTTTAGTTCTTTGTTGTATATTTGTTTGCTTTCAAAAACAATGGAAAAAGGAAGCATGCTTATCTGGATGTCATGTATGATTTGAGGATCCAACCTTTCACAATAACAATATTTGAAACATAAAGTGTCTCTCTTTGTCTAACTTTTCTGTCTCTTCTCTCCGTGTCGCAGGCGTGTTACGGCATCCTGAAGGTACCCCAGGGGAACTGGCTGTGTCGGACCTGCGCGCTGGGCGTCCAGCCCAAATGTCTGCTCTGCCCCAAGAGAGGGGGGGCCCTCAAGCCCACCCGCAGTGGAACCAAGTGGGTCCACGTCAGCTGTGCCTTATGGATCCCTGAGGTAAGACCCACAGGGGGTCAAATGATCCAAATATAGTATGGCGTAGATAACTGTTCCACTTTCCTTTTTTTTGTCATGCTTGCCCCTCTGTGCTTAAGGTAGTCTTTTTCCACATGTCCTATATCTGGTGCAGGACTCGTTTCTTCCAATCAAAGATAGGCCTACCGTTATATATTGTCTTTATGATCTTCGTCACACACCAAACTAGACGTCTACTTGTTGCACTTAATGCCGCTGTTGATGTAGAAATTGGTATTCATGCCTCCTCTTTTACCTCTGAGTGTTGAATATTGGTGCACAGTGGCACAGAGTGTTTTTTTTTTGAGTGCATACAGCTGTAGTCATTGTCAAAATTAGTGTAAAAACTAGGGCTGTCAAAGTTAATGCGATAATAATGAGTTGTTGAAAATTCATTTTAACGCCACTAAATCTTTAAAACATTTTTTAACCACATTTTTTGGTTGTGGCGGGATTAGTTTTAAAGCCATGTCATCCCAACCATGTCATACTAGCTTGAAGCAAAGGAGGCTGAATAACCATAATAACCAGTCACAAGTATCATTAAATCAAAAGAAAAGAACACTTGTGGTGATCGGCTGCGAGCAAAACCATACAAATAGTCATTTCTTTTTCTAGATCTTGGCACAAAAAGGATTGGTTGCAGGTATCGTTTGACTGGAGAAGTTTCAATACTACTTGTTACTAGGTTATTCGGTTGATACTTTAAAGGTATTGAGTACTGATACCCAGCTCTACTTTTCTTGATACTATATCAAACCTACATGTAGTACCAGAAAGTATCCCTCCACTGCTGTTCAGCAAGGAAACACCACAGAAACACAAAGATTGTAATATTACCTATTTCTATACCCATTTAATGTTGTTAACCGACTGTTAAAGCATCATTCATTTCATCTGAGAGGAGGGATGATTACAGCGACCCATAACTCTTTTGATGTACATATGGTCTGTGAGTGTACTTTAAAATATCCAAAAGAACTTTATTTACGGGAAATGTGGTCTAGACTTTGAGAAACGCTCGCACCTGTCAGTTTTTTCCATTTGGGTTTCCTTGTTTTAGTAAATGCTTAAAATACTTCATTTAGCTTCTTCAGTCAAAACCTCACTCTCATCAGTCTGCAGATAATGTAAATTGATTCACGAGGAACCTGTTTGTCAAGCGTGTAGCCAAGCAGCCGCTCATTTCCACTCGATGTGTTTTGATGATACCTTTTGGAAACGTCTCATCTGAAAGCTCCAAATGGACATAAAGCAGCCGCTTATTTCAGAGGTTCAGGGACGGATGTTGCTTCATGCCTTGCACACACCTTTAAACTGTTAAGGCAGTCAGTCATGTGTCTTCAGCCTATTCAGGAACACACTCCACCAGCACATTCCTCAGTAATAGAGTGACTTTTGGCAGCTCAAACCTTTTACTTCTAATTGCCTTCTGTCACCCTTGATTGGGCTAATTGTTTTCGTTGCTACGTTCGCTTTTGTTTTCTCTTCCTACCGTGGAGGGAGAGAAAAAAAGATAATTTGCATGCCGTCTGTGCGTTTGTGTGTTTGTGCGCGTGTCCTCGCATATACTGCTCGCATGAGCTAAAGAGGCGCTAATAGCAGACGTCTACACAAATAAACACGCGGCACACGGCACACACATCACAACACTGGCTAGTAGATTTCTACTGAATATGATAGTAGTGGAAATTTCCAGAAAAGAGGCTCTGTGTGTGAGAGAGTGCCATTCATAGAGAGTGCTGGGTTGGATGCATGTTTGTGTGTGTGTGTTTATGTGCATGAACACACCACCCAGCCTTCAAACGATACAGCCCCCCTGCAGTGCTGTGTGTATAGCTGCCGTCTGCCCTCTGCCTTCAACCCCTAGAGAGAGGTCCCTCTTTAAACGGCTTTTCACAACACACACACACATACACACACACACACACACATACACCCATTCACAAAGACACGGAGCCCCTTTTTTAAAATGCCTTTTCATTTAACACTGTGATTTCCACCCGTCTCCACTGGAGTGATTTCAAATTTTGACAGTTTTCCGTCAACCGGCTTTGAAATGTGAAGCAATTGGGGCTAGAATATGCTAATCGGGGAATGGGCATGTTAAAGACCTGCATGTGCTTACACACACATAGAGTAATTATTAAGGCTGTCAAAGTTAATGCAATAATAACGCAGACTCTTAACGCCACTAATTTCTTTAACGCATTAATGCAACTTGTGATTTTTAAGTTGTAGCGAGCTCAGTTTTAAAGCTAGAGTGAAGAAACTGGCATCATATGAAATTAGAAAACCTGAGGAACAAGAATATAGGTTTATATTTGTTTAGTTTGTCCCACTGTTGCTTGGAGACTTGGATGTTGTGTAGGCAGAACAACATCTTGTCATGTTCTTCTTTAGTTTTAGCTAGTTATTGGTTCAATACAACCAAGTTAGTTCTTTTTTTTTTACTTTTGTGGTTGATTTTCTCCAGGCCTCCATCTCATCATGTTGATGAATCCATTGGTACCAACCATGTCATAGTAGCGTGTCTGTAAGATGACTAAATTATGCTCCAAACCTATGCTAAATTTTGGCCAGGAAAAACTGTCACTTAATCTCTGACCTCAAGATATGTGAATGAAAATGGGTTCTATTGGTACCAACGAGTCTCCCCTTTACAGACATGCCCACTTTATGATAATCACATGCAGTTTGGGGCAAGTCATAGTCAAGTCAGCACACTGACACACTGATAGATGTCGTTGCCTGTTGGGCTGCAGTTTGCCATGTTATGATTTGAACATATTTGTTATGCTAAATGCAGTACCTGTGAGGGTTCCTGGACAATATTTGTCATTGTTTTGTGTTGTTAATTGATTTCCAATAATACATATATACATACATTCGCATAACACAAGCATATTTTCCCACTCTCATGTTGATAAGAGTATTAAATAATTGACAAATCTCCCTTTTAAGGTACATTTTGAACGGATAAAAAAGAATGCGATTAATCATGCTTTAATATTTTAATTGATCGACAGCCCTAGTGTATATACACCCACACACATAAATCTACAACCCTGACTTTTTGAGTATTGACAAACAAGCAGAAGAGGAGAAGGTGGAGGAATTGTGTAAAGTGCAACCTCTCTGATTCAAAAAGTGGAAATCCTTTTGCCATCGATCGCTTCGCACATCAGCAGTATTAAAGAAGTGAACATTGACGGTGACAGCTGTGCCATCATTGTCTGAATGGCACTTTCTATTGACATCCTCAATGGAGTGAAAATTGACCTCTACTCCGATCGAGTGTGCTGTACAAAAGACATCAATAATAACAGAAAGAGCAGAGGCCGTGTGCTTGTTCTGTGAATGAGCAGACGAGAGGAGGGAAAGAAAATCCGATATAAGTACAAGTGGACGAAGAGAGGGAGGGGCACGACCTGCGGAAATCAGTCGTCAGCCTGTTAATGCAAGCGTGAAGGACAAGGAGAGAGGGCGACGCCACGAATGTGAGAGAATAAGTGAATGTGGAAGAGGTGGAATGGTGTTTGGAAAGAAACAGGCAGCAGAGGAAGGAAGGAAGAAATGGCACTTTGGAGATGAGTGCTCTCCACTCTGTTCTGCATGGCTGGTTGGCACAGGTCAATGACTTTTTGGTTGTATTTGGTGGAGAAGGGTTTTGGGCCAAAGCTGTTCTGAATAGACCGCTCAGAGAGAGTGAGTCACACTGGGCTTTACAATCCTGTTTTTCCAAGAAGCCCAGGTGTCCCCGCTCCGGGTCCAAGGACAGACTTACTAATTCCAGATCTTGGCTTTTGAAATTTGAAGACACTGAATAAATTATCATTCAAGCTACAATAAGTTGATTATTATCATTGAGTGGATGGTTTGATGGAGATTAAATCATTTTATAAAGTGAGGACCGTTATCCAGAGGAGGTTAACCTAGAGGCTTTTTGCTAAATAAAATGATGGGTGAAGTACGATCTCCAGCTGGAAATTGGTAATTGTTGTAATATCTATATTAATGAAATAACTGAGCGACCCAACAACTACCAATTTTTATTTTTATTTCTTATGTTTTTGGGTGGTCCATCCAGTTCATTCTCGGGAACGCAATATCTCTGAAACGCCTGGAGGGAATGTCTTCAAATTAGGCACAAACATCCACTTGTACTCAAGGATGAACTGATAAGATTTTAGTGATCAAAGGTCGCTGTGACCTCACGTCCATCCCACTCACGTGATTGTGATATCTTAGGAACGCTACGTTATCTATTAATGGTTTGGTCTACAAAATGGTAAAAAAAAAGGTTTTTCAGAACCCAATAATACGTCTTCATATTGCTTGTTTTGTTCAACCAACTGTCCAAAAATCCAAATATATTCACTTTACATTTGAATTTTTTATACAAAACACAGCAAATCCTCACTTTTGAGAAGCTGGGACTACAATATATTTATCATTTTGCTTTAATAAATGAGTCAAATGATTAATCTTATCTCAACATTTTCTATTGATGGACTTATCAGTAAATCAAATAGTCATTTCAGCACAAAAAAATATGAAGATGAAACCTGTTATATGATGATGATGAACAAATACGATTCATCTCCATACAATGTTGATCATTCATCACAATCCTTGCTTTGTATCATATGTATGTGTTTCTACTTGTTCCCTGCAGGTGAGTATAGGCTGTCCAGAGAAGATGGAGCCCATTACCAAGGTGTCCCACATCCCCGCCAGCCGCTGGGCTCTGTCCTGCAGCCTGTGTCGAGAACACACGGGAACCTGCATACAGGTACTTTATTTGTTTTTGTGCTCTGCTTTTCATGCATGTTAGACATGCTATTGTCAGTAGGCGATCTGTTCAATTCAAAGGGCGCGATTCAGAGAAAAGGTCGCAGTTAGAAATCCGTCTGCTACTTCAGCACCACGGACAGCGCCATGGATTTATCAATACACATCACATTTAAATATATACACATTTATCAATACCCGGCCGCTTCTGGGACGCGCGTCATGTTTGAATTTTGTTCTGACGGCTGCCGTCCACTATTACGAGCCAGACAGATGAACTGTTCATTTGGTTCCACCTCTTCATCCTTTTTCTTCTTCTTCTTACTCTTCCAATCGTCATACCATGTGCATGCACACTGTACATCATCTGCAGGTGGCGTTGGAATGAAAACAAGCTTGAAGAAAATTGGTGAAAGTTTGAATTGTGTGTGAAATTCAATATTAAGGTTTAACTTTTGGAGTTCATCCTTACAAACAGATGGGATGCACATCCTGACATAAAGCCTTACAGGCACACCCACACATAATCGTACACATGAGCACAGCAAAGCAAACTGTTTTAAAGTATAAACTCGACACACACACACACACACACTCTCATAAAATGTCTCTCAACAACACAGATCATCGTAGTTCTTAGCCTCCCGCTGGGCACGGGTGGATTTGTTTGAACCTGGCACCTCTTAAACATGCTGCTGAGTACGCAAACAAAACCCCTGCTGACACACTAACACTAACACACTTTACAGCTATAAGCTGGCGGACCATTCAGCTTTAAAAGTGCCCTCAAGGTGAACTGGATTCCTGAAGCCCTACGCTCGCTGTATACACATATGTGCTGGATGTATATCACCGTGTGTACCTACAAGTGTGTCCAGATGCTTGTTGATGCAGCAGTGAGGGTGTTTGCTGTCACAGTCTTGATGCTTTAGATTAACAGCGAGTCCTTGAGGCAGAATCACCCGTAGGGAGAGAGTTTCTCTCTCCTGTTTCCATGGCTGGAGGCAGGCGGCTGCACAAACACACTCACTGATCAGCTGCCACTGCACACAGGAGGTGGAGATGCAGCGCTACACGGCACCATGAGCAGCAGGAGTCCTGTGTGGGCTCTTAACGTAGAGGAAAGTATGAAATAGCAAATCAGTTTTCTGTCTTGAAAGGTTTAGGCACAGGAGAGTCTGAGAGAGAATAAAAAATATGTTGTCAGTCTTGATTTTCCCAGATTTTCTTGTGTGTTTAATGCAGAGTAGGTCAGATCAGAGTTTTTCCCTTCTAGACCATTTTTTATAGTGTAATCCACGTTGCTCTAACATACTTCAAGTTTTGGGTTATTTTGTCTTTTTGGCAATTTGGTGAAAACAAACTTTCGTTCGTCTAATGACACCTTCCTGTGTCTCTTTTTATGTGCTCACTCATAATGATAGTCGGGTATCTCAGAGAGTTCAGACCAAACTGTTTTGTATTTAATGACTTGCTGTATTATTGCCAAGTTCTCCAAGTGCGATGAGACTCCTAATTAGTGCTTTATCAAACGAAGGTCGATTGGAAAGGTCAACCAGTCAAGCCTGTGCTGTATTTGTTATATTATAGTGATCATATCCTCCCATGCATACTGTTGTTGTTATTAGTGTAGGCCTACACCATGTAGGACACCACATGAAAGCCTTAAATTCAGACAAATCAATGTCTGAGGGGGAAAAATAAGTTTTCAAATGAATATCGAGATAGTCCACGTAAGCCTAGATTCCCACTGGGCATGAAATGTTTGTAGAATTGAGGGAAATCAAAGGTTTTGAAAACGAATGGATAAAATATAGCATCAATATTCCTCAGGTGTTCAGCTCTTTCTCCGTCCAAGGATCAAAACTATGTGATATACTGGCACTGATCTACTGTAGCTGCGCTGTCAAGTCTTAAAATCAATAATTTCATCAGGATTTCTTCACTTGACAGGGTTAGAATTGAAAAGGTAGGGTTGGATTTTTATGACGAATGTCTCACTCCAAGGCATGCCAGTTTGAGTTCTTAAATTCTTGCCAAACAAGATATTTGGAGTAGATAAAAAAAAAAATCCTTGAAATTGCTGCTGTCCTCATGATCCTGTGTCCGGTGGCCAGCTCTTAATTATCTAGAACTGCTCAACAGATGTGTGTGGGAAGTAATGGTCTTAGGTGTTGTTTGTTATCAGACAAATTAAAACAGTTTGAGGTGCTTCTGTGCCTAACATCAAAGATGATTAAACTGATGAATGAATACTGTAAGTTCGTCGTGAAGGTGCGTTGGAAATCTAATAGAAATGAAGAATATGAATGTTGAGTCAACAGGGGTTTCTCTCGTTGTCAGAAACATGCCTCCTCATTTTTATGCTTCCGTGTTGGCGAAAGCTGCGGCCAGAAGATGCATTATGTTTTCGGATTGTCCGTCTGTCCGTCCCACTCTTGTGAACATGATATTCCAGGAACGCCTGGAGGGAATTTCTTCAAATTTGGCACAAATGTCCACTTGAGCTAATTAGATTTTGTGGTCAAAAGTCACTGTGACCTCGTTTTGGGCCATAACTCAAGAATTAATATGCTTATTATGACAATTTCATACAAGTGTCTAATTGGATAAAATGATGAAGTGATGACATGTTGGACAGACATGGATGTAAACTGCAACTTGACTGGTTGGCGGCAGCATAAGCAAGGCGTTAATTTCAGTTTATCAAACTTCTAAGAATTACAATTAGGAATGCTCTAAAGCACAAACCCAGGAGTGAAAAGGTTCCTTGCTTAGTGTGAAGAATAAGACACATGTATCAAGCAACTTACTCCTACTTACAGCAAAGTTTAGGCGTACAGTAAGTTTATTTGTTTGAAACATTCTTGTTGCAATTAACACAATTTATTGTGTTTAATATGTAAACATGAGGATGAATTAATTGGACTTTGGCTGAACTCGGACCAAAAGAAAAAGAAAGCCAAACTGGAGCAGGGAGGAGAGTCTGCTGTTGATAGAAGAGGTTCATTAGAGAAAATATAAAATTTCACTTTCAACAGTTTGATGTGCCCAGATCTCTCTCATAGGACAAAATAGAATATGATTAAATCAAAAATATGATTAATATCTTCTTTTTGTATGGTGACCTCCTGCAAAGGTTTGAAGATAACAAGCATGTTGTTATCCACAAACACCTACAAGTACTCACTCAGCATAGGCAATGATAAAACCATTATTAATGAATCCCTGCCAGAACAGAGCAGGTGCAGTCGAAAAGGCCAGATGAGTAGTTTTTGCGACGACTCTTATCAAAACGTACCAAACAACACATCTAATCGGCTCCACGCTGTGTTCAACCTTTCGCCTTTTGACACCAAATAAGTGAGAGCAGCTGCAGCGGGCTCACCCTGACATTTGGGGAAGTTGGTAATAAAACGGGTCTACAGTATAGACTGTAACTCCACTTTTTAACAAGATGATGTATCACTTTACCGGTGACATGTGACTACTGGATCACGCCACTGACTTTTCATACCATCGTCAACCTTTTTTACACAGCTGACCGTTTTTATACTCACAATTTTGTTGCATATCAGGCCAACTAGGCTGGGAGGGTATACATCGGTACTCACACTGGTTTGTGGTTTCACGTGGATTCATATGCATGTTCAGAAGTTATGTAAGTTGTAGTTCAGGCATTCTCTCTGTTTATCCTCCCAACACATAAATAAGCCTCGATACTGAGTCAACAAGACTCGGTAAAAACTGAGTATATGTCCGGACCGTGTAAGGTCAGTCTGTGAATTTGTAGCTAAATTGTTACACAAATAGTCAGTGGTCATGTCTATAATGTTAAATCCAGCGCTACATGTCCACCAGGTGTGGTGAGGACACTAGGGGACGTGCTGCTCCATTGAACTGGCTGTTCAGGCGGTGACGTACCTTTCCTAATACTTTCTGTTATTCCGTCTAAACAATCCACCAAAATCTACTTCTGAAAACATTTTAAGGAAGAAATAGGCGACGCCACTGCTGATTCTGGTTTCACCTAGTTTGCCAGCTTGGTCCAAGTTTTGTGAGTCGGACCTGTTGCGCTGTTGCATAAAGCTGAAATTTTTCAACTTTATGCAAATTCAGACACTCTCCTACTCGCCGCAATACTCCCACCATGCACTGGGCGACTGCTTCTCTTGCTTTCCATAGGAAATTAATGGGACGCACATAGATTCCCTCTGTCACCAAATCTGGTGGAACTACGCCTATAAAGGAGCATTCACACCGATGAGAAGAACCGCTGACACGTTTATGATTTTTATGTGTTCAGCTTCAAATAAAGCATTAATTGCAAGAGTTCAGTAGGCTTTACTGTTACCAAAGAGCTGCTGTATATGTGTTGTTGCAGAAAGCACTTGAGCCAGAGAGCGAGAGCGAGAGAGGAAAGGGGGTTTATGAAAACGTAGAAGTTGTTTCCAGACCGTAGAGTCGGTAGGATCAGTCAGCTTTTTGTCACCACGCTCATAAACAACACAGTGAAGATAGTCACCATCCTGCTGAATGCTGAACTCCTCTGAAAAGTACACGCACCGACCTGCACACACACACACTCACTCACACACACGCTGACAAATGTGCATGTACTTGCACGCAGTGACAACAACACACAGCCACACACAAAATCACACCATGCCTGGAGGGACTCAGTGGGAGGCCGCCTCTTAGTATGACCTGTAATGGATAGCACTGAGAAACACACACACACACACACACACACGCACACACACACATCCCAAGTTACCGAAATGTCAGCAGAAATGGGGGGAACGGTGTTTGTTGTGACTTGTCTCGTCTTTCTGCTTTGCTGCACTCATATTGGAACCTTGATAACACAAGAAATGGACCGAAAATGACACTTTAAAACAAATAGCTGTGACAAAGTGTCTGAGAAATTGTGTCTGTGCGTGTGTGTGTGTTTAAATCCATGTGTGCTTCCGAGAAAGAGAGAGTCGCTCCGAGATTGTAACAAAAAACGGTTTGTTTTCTATCAAGCATTTCAATCTGCTTTTCTTTTTAATGAACCCACAGACATAATTAACACTTAAATGGGATTTATTCTTCCCTGTTTCACCTTCCATTCTTACTATTTTCTCTCCTCCCATAATTCCTGTGCTACATTTCTTGTTTGGCTCCCTACATCCTTCCTTGATTCCTTATAATCTTTCATCCCTGGTCTGTCCTTTGTGTTTCGACCACAGAGACCAGGGTCTAAATTAAGTTCCGGGGACATGTTACATGTCCTTTTTGCCCCCCTAAAGGGACCTGGTCGGGGTGTAGTAATTTCTAAAAGTACAAGAACTTGAATAGTAGTTTGCAGGGATGACCGTCGCTAATTGGTAAAACACATACAGTGCCGCTGCTTCAACTTGTGTACCACTTAATTCATAAAGAAGGTACTCTGCTATCGATTTAGGACCATTTTAAGACAAGGGGAGAGCAGTTTTCTTTGTTTGATAACATTGAAAGTAAAGTTATGCTCCGCTGTCGGCCTGCCGACTCATTTAAAAAAAGAGAAAGAGAGAGAGATTGCGAGGGCAAGCGGTAATGGTAGAAGAGGGAGGCAGTGCGGCGGTGCTGTGAATGAGAGAAAGAAGAGTTATTTTCTGATTGTTTCACGAGGGTTACGTTCTAAAGCACAAATAAATAACCATCAAACACTCAACCGATGATTTACTGTGGAGACAGATGCTCTTAGTTTCATTTTCCTCCGCTGTATTTCATTCATTACATCCAACGTGCATCAGTAAATACTATGCGGCAGTAAATGTTGTCGGAGTGAGATGGGCACATTGAACAGCGGGCTGCAGAGTGTGTTTACCGCTGCGACCACCAGCAGCCGTCGTCCATGCAGACAACAGTGGGCTGAAGGAACCTTTTAGTCCTAAAAGTCCCGGGAACTTTTGGTAGAAACCCGGCTCTATACTAACCTCCTCCTCGTTTTTTGCACTCTTATTCTATCTCTGCCCTTAACTGGATTTCCTCTCTTTCTTCCCCTCCCAGTGCTCCATGCCCTCCTGTATCGTGGCCTTCCATGTGACGTGCGCCTTCGACCACGGCCTGGAGATGAGGACCATCCTGGCAGAGAACGACGAGGTGCGTTTCAAGTCCTTCTGCCTGGAGCACAGCTGCACCGCCGGCAACAGCAGTACAGCAACCAACAACTTCTCCAGTTTGACCGGTGTGAGCAACGGCAACCACACGGCCGCTTCCACCACCAACGGAGCACATGCCGCAGCCAGACCCGACTGGGCCACCATCGGTGCCAGTTCTGAGCTCCGGACGGACCATCAGCACCAACCAAACTTCAGCAGTGACCCGGAGCAGAGGCCGGTATTGTACCCGATTTCGGTGTCGGCATCGGAGCGAGCTGAGCGGGACCAGCTGGAGAGAGAGAAGGTGAGCCAGAGGAAACAGAAGCTCCAGGAGCTGGAGGATGAGTTTTACCAACTGGTGGATCCCAGGGAGGTGGCCGAAAACCTGGCGCTGCCCGTCCCCCAGGTACGTTAAGCCATGGAACTATAACACTATGATTTGTCATATGAAATGATAAGAAATTACACCAAACACTTGTCATTCACTGTGATAGATACACCTACATGTGCACCAAAATACCTTATTCCTCCAGTCCACGAAGCTGAAGCCTCTTGCGATTGGCTGGAGAATATTGCCTGGTCTGACAAAACACAATAAATCTATGGAGCAATTTACAATCTTCTGAAATATAAAGTAATAATAAATGATAACTTGAAAAGGTCTCTCCATTTGCCCACACATTATTCAAACAGCTAATCATATATTAGTCGAGATGAAGAGTTTGCCTTCCACAAATATTAATTAAATGTAATCAGATGTGGTATTGATGAGTTGCATTTCGAGGGCCGGCTCTAGTGCGTCAAATAAAGTGCTCCCTATTCACAGGTAAACTGTCTGATAAATCACAGGCTTTTGTTTAGAACGCGCTGTGATTAACTGGCCTTTGCTTTCCAAGCGTGGTTGTGGCTGCAAGCAAGAGCTTTTTTCACTTTAAAGGAAGACTACAACTGTAAGCAAACAGCTTTTTATACATAGGGATGAAAACTCTGTATCATGCTTTGATGGCATAATTCTTATAAATTAGATTTGTACATTCAGAGACGTTTTTTAAGTACAATTTCTATCCGTTTTAAAATATTTAAGTGTAATAGAACTAGAATGGGAATATTTTGTCTCTTCTTCAAGGTGGACTTCTTATATCAGTTCTGGAAGATGAAGAGGAAGGCCAACAATAATCGACCTCTGGTGACCTTAAAGAGGGACGAGGTGGACAACCTGGCCCAGCAGGAGCAGGACGTCCTCTACAGACGCCTCAAACTCTTCACACACCTCCGACAAGACCTTGAGAGGGTGAGCAGGAGATGTGTTTGTGTGTATTTGGTACTATGAAGCCAGTCAAAGTTGTTTCTATGTGCAGTGCATTATTCATGCAGGAGATAACTTTCCATATTGTGTGTATATCTGTGTGTTTGCACACGCAGGTATATGCATGCTCGGTGCTCGATCCAGCCAGTGTTGCTAATATTTAAGGGGTAATTTACATTTTTCAGAATGTTAATTAAAAAGATCATTGACAGTATCATATAAAGTTGATTTTTGCTTTCATGAATATTAATGTTAAATGAATGAATAGCCTGAAGGATGAAGGCATAATGAAATAGCTGAATGATATAATGAGTGAATGAATGATAGCCCAGTGTGGAAAATGTAAGTGAAAATCCACCCGCCGCACAGAATTCATTTGGTTTTCTCTGCGATCTGTGTTCACTGTGACAGTTTATTCGCTGTATGTAAAAGTCAGTCCACTCAGAGGACTTCTTTCAGACCTGTTTTCTTGATGAAATCAACAGGTGTGTTTTGGTTGGTGTGCTTTCTGGCTTTGGGACAGACAGACTTAAGATTCAGTCTCCGGTTACCCAGAGCACAGAAATAATGTATGTATGTCTCTTGGGATGTGGAAAGTTACTGAATAGGGTCGAGGGAGGTTGCACCAACTAGATATAGTTAAGACTGAATTCTCTCCTTTCTTCTGAAAGACTCAAGGTACGTTCTCATGAGCCCCTTGCTGAGTTCCCCAGAGAAACTGCATGTCATGGAGAGGAAGGCTTTTATTTGTAATCCGTGGTCAGGTCCTAGAGAGGATGCTGCCAAGGGACTCCATAGTTCTGCTGAGGGACTTCCAACAAGGAACACTTGATGTAAACCCAAGTGGTGCTTTGGCATTGAGCTGCTGTGGTAGTCACGGACTGTCCATCATGTTCAAGCATGGTGCTTTTTTCAGCACTATCTATTACAGGTTATACTAAGAGGGCAGTCTCTCACTGAGTCCCTCCAGGCATGTTGTGATTTTATGTGTGTGTGAGCACAGTAACAGAACACCTTGGGGCAATAATCGGACATGTAGTTGTATCCTCAGGTCTTTGGATATACATGTCTCGGACGCTAGCTGTTAACTGGTCACCAGCTGTTGGTGAGTTCAGGTGGATCAAGTGGTGGGGTGTTGCTGCCAGACAGTACTGGTAAGCCCAGATGTTCAGTTACAGTGAGATGGGGACATCTGGCTGAGGCCCCTGTCTGCGAGGTCTTCAACTCAAACCTCCAGAGGAATTATACCTGCATCGAATTTATCTTTTTTGTCTCGAGAGCTGCCACTTCTATGCAAGGAATCACAGACTTTGATATATTGCTGTCAACGTTTTTTCATTTTGACTCAGCACTGATCTACTGTGTGCACGAATCCCTTCTCCTCGAGTTTATCTCAAATGACCTTATAAACGTCACTATTTTTGTGGACTTTATTTAGCAAATTTTATATGTTCTCTTTGGCCCAGTTGTCAAGCAAACATCGGACTTCTGTAGAAGTCCGGGTCAGTCCTCTCCCATGTTTACCTGTCATTTATCTCAACAAATGCCTGCACAGGCAGCCTGAGACCACCTCTCGCAAGCGGTCTTTGACCGGTTGTTTTGGTCTGCACCAGAGTATAATTCACAACGGCCCGAACGAACCGCACCAGGGGTTGAATCGCACGAGCGTTCGCTTAAAACGGACTAAATGTTGGCTTGTGAAAGCGCCCTTAGTGGGTTATGCTCAAAGCCTCCCTTGTGGAGCGGCTGCTGGGACTTGTGGCCAGACTTGTGGTGGTAACCGAAGAACCAGCAGAAATTAGGTTTGCAACCACGATAAGCCAAGCAGTCCATAAACACATCAATTATAAAAACAAAACATACAACTGGTCACTTTCTTTTAGGCTTTTAGGTTTAGCAGTTCCTTACTGCAGGGTTACCCATAGAGCTGGGCGATCGTTTCTTTTTTCATATCGTCCATTTGTGGTTACTCGAGATCACCGATAGGCAGTCCGCTCGCCACAATATCACAGCATCATGTTACGTTTAACATTATATCTTTAATATCACAATCCAAATCAGATCCAAAACTACTCTTATGGAGCGCAGAGCAAAGTTTTGGTGAGCAGGCATATGGAGAACGGAGATGCAGGCTGTCAGATTCATGGAAAGGAGACTGCAAACTGGTTTGTAATTAAGGATTTAAAATTCACTCGTCACAAGTGCTGATTAACGGGGCTCAGCAGACGGATATGCCGCTCCGCCAGAAACATTTCTAAATGCACTGTGGGGTTCAGATTTTAGAGATTATTTTATAAGTCTTGGGTTTGATAGTAAGTTAGTTTAAATCGCCTTAATATCAACGTAGGAAAAATTAATCGTCCATCATCCCTTCAATCGTCGATACATGATCCAATCGCCAATTCGACAAAGTCTAGTTACCCACCTTATTTAATCACATTGGATTTATTTGTGGGGATTTATTTTTATTTCTGCCTTTTAAACAAAAAACTATTAGTTTACACATCATTCAAAGAAAGAAAAGTAAAAGAAAAAGCTTTCATGCGACTTGCAGTCTGCTTTCTGGAGCTGTGATCAGGGAGAAATTATCCTCATAATCACCAGTATCAGGTATGTAATAAATGCTTACTGCAGTTCAGTCTAAACCTGAACTGTAGTAGTGCAGTTTTGAGGTCTGTCTAGTATTCCCCCACTGCCTTCAGTATCATAGCTCACACTTGGCAGCTGAATGCTAACCACTATGTAAATTTCCTTGCTCGGTTTCTCGGATTGGTGGCGTCCATTCCCATAACCTCACTCCGGGCTCATGTTCGCAGTGCTCTGATTGGCATTCACTGCAGCGGTGCTCTCAAAACCTCTTTCTGACCCTGCAATCTACCCTACAGAATGTGAATGACAGCGGGCTGCCCACAGCCAAACATCTACTGCAACCCGAGTTTAGGGGGGATACAGTTAACCCTGGCGTCTACACTGCTATGTTGCTCCTTATGTTTGGACAAATGTTCATTACCGCAATCTGAAAAACACCCTATGGTATTTGCTTACTTTCTGATACAAAATCTACCAAAAATAATCCGTCTTGAAAAAGGTTCCCCCACAAATCCTCTCAACAACTAGTTTAAATGTATTTTATTTCAGCAGACCGTAAGATAAACCAAGTCTTTTCCTTCATTTCTTTGGCATGTGATTTGATACGGTGCAGTTGGCTGGCCTTGGTTTGGTTTAGACTTGATTTAATCTGGCTCACAGCAGGACAACCTTTTTGTAATTAAGTGGCTGCATGTCAACCAAATGACCCACTATTCTGCAATGAAAGAATAATATACAAACACAGGAAATAATTGGATGACCTATTTAATTACTCATTGGTTTTCCCATTTAGCCTCAGCTGGTAATACTAGTTGAGTGGACCGAAACAGATCTGATTTGACCAACGGATCAGCGTGCTTCGCCGAGCGTCGATAACGATAGATAACAATTTCTCACCTCTTATATTAAAACATTTCCCACAAAGCAAAACGCAAGTGGGTTTTAACAGTTTACAAGTGGCTCAGCCAATTCAGAATCTACAGTAGATTGACTGGTCTGTTTTCTTCTTGTTATGCACGCCATAATAATAATACAGGGATGACATAACTGTACTGCAGGTGCACATTAGGTTGTAGACAACTTTTGATATATATATAGTCATTTCTGTGATGGAAACATTACTCCACGGACTCGTTTGTTTCCTATAGACTCGTGTAATTGAAGCCGTACCACAGTGGTCTCCAGTGGTTCAGGGTTTATTGATTGTTGCAGGCCTTGCTAACTTCCTGACCAGTCAGTGTATCTGTAGACTCCATAACATTTCTCCCTCCAGACCACCTTTTTATTGATGTGTGTGTTGTAGAAGTGGACCACTTCAAGTCTCTACGGTTAACTCGTCCCATCAATAAAAGCTAAAACAATTGAAGAGTCAGTAGAAAATAACAGCTCATTTCACATTGATCTGCCGGTATGTAAAGCACCGTAAAGACCGCTGTCGATCTGATTGTTCCTTCACTTGTTCGTCCAGCTGTAAAACCTGTAGGAATTATACATGTTTAATTAAGTAGTCAGTCATATGTATACACAATAGAGTTACAATATAACAGACGTTTCCATGGGAACACCCAAAACTGATAAACAAGCATGTAATTAGTAAAAGGCTAACACTAAAAAAGCAATTTGTCCCAATACCCACATTTACCATCTGAAGCATTTAACTCTAACGCACCTCCAGGTAGTAAGCACGTGTGTCCCACATCTGAAAAATGCCAACACACAGTATACTTAACCCACACTTGATGCACACTTAACCTAATATTGTTATAGAGAGGCATTCAGCGCTAAGTGTATCCCACAATTCATCTGCTGCGCCAGACCATTCCAGTTGTTGGCAGTATGAGGTAGGGATGCCACATTTGAATAAATTGCAATACTCTTTTTTGTCGGTAACCTTAGAACCCATTTTCAGTCACATATCATAAGGTCAGAGGTCAAGTGACCCCTTTGAAAATGGCTATGCCAGTTTTTCCTCGCCAAAATTTGGAGCGTAAATTAACCTCCTTCCCGACAAGCTAGTATGACATGGTTGGTACCAATGGGTTCCTTAGGTTTTCTAGTTTCATATGATGTCTGTATTATATGGCTATTCAAGGTCAATGCATCTCACAAGAGTTTCCCCAACTCGCGGGTTCCCTTCCAGACACAACCACACTTTGGACCGTTTCTTCCGTGACTCCTCCTTGTTTTCAGCAGTGCAGACGCAGAGTTGCTCAAAAACATGCCGGCATTGATAAAAGCAATCGATAACTTCAGAGGCATACAACCCTGATGGATTGGACAATCTGGAACCTGTTCTCAATTCCCATCCCTAAAGTTGAGCGCTCTCGTCATACGCCGGGTATCTCAAACATTACCAGCAGGATTTTGTCTGAATTTGAAGGACTTGCATCTCTATAATTGTGTTGAGGCATTGTGGAAGTAGCGCCTATTAGTCCGTAAGCGACACTACAATTGCAGATCAAAACATGGGGACGTGTGTTTCTGATGGTTCCACAGGGGGACGGTGTCATCAGTAGATGACAACGTGTTTACCGTGTTCAGAGGCGTTAGTTTGAACGTCAACAAGTTGTTGAATCTCGGGCTGCTTCGAATCGAGCAGCGTTCCTCTTCAACATCGCTCGAAGGTCTGGCAGAGAGAGGATTGATTGTGTTTGCTGCTGGCAGGTCTCCCATGAGGAGGATTGATCATCAATTGGTCCTGTATGGCCGGGCGAGTGTTGACAGCTCACCGCTACTGATGCTAGTGGCTGTCGATATACAAGCTGTTTCTCTTCTTCTGTCTCCCTCACTTTCCTTCCCTCTGCACTCCCCCTTCTTTCATCTCCTCTTTCTTTCCTCCTGTTATCTGCTTCTGTCTCTCACAAACAGATTTAAGAAACAGAGGGGCCTTCTCGGTCATTGCTGACCCATATTTTTAACCCATTTTACTACATTTTGGCTCTATTGGTGTTGTGAGCAAATGTTCTGCTTGTTTTTTTCCTCTCTGAGTTCAAGCGTGAGGTCTTGTCCGTGGAGATGGACTTGTATTGTATGTATGGCGTTGTGCTTGTGTGTGTGTCAAGACGAGTGTGTGTAGCTGTGCGCGAGAGAGTATTCCAATCATCCCTGATTTGCTGGCAAATTGAAAAATCCCCTCCATCCTTCCATCCCGTCATCCCTAGACCCCAACCCAATCAGACCCCACGACCAAACCCTCCAGCCTGCTGCTTTTGTGAATAAACGTGTGTATGTGTATGTGTGTGTGCATGTTGGTGGTGGTGGTGGAAGAATCCGCCGGCTAATGTTGGGGTGGATTATCCCCCTCCTCTTCCTCTTTGAAGTGCTGCCAATGGAACGAATTGCACCGTGCTGTCCCTAATGCACTGGTGAGCTTTCTCCATTTCTGTACTCCTCTCCTGAGTGCCGCCCCAAACCCCCCCGTCCCTCCTCCCGTTTCGCCCACATCACTCATCCAATCAGCGTGCAACATGTCGAAGCAATGTGTGGCATGGTGATTGGGTAGTGTAAGTAAGCAGCTAAATGTTGCTTCTTCTTTTTTTCTTTGGTGTTTTCGGATCCAGCTAAAGGTGCAGTGGAGGTGTTTGTGTGTGTGTGGGTGTCTGATGGTGATGGTGCTGGACTTCGTCAGAGGCTGCTTGTGTTGAGAAGGTTGTCATTGCAAATTCCTGCACCAGCTGGGAAAGTCTACCGTAGGAATGCCTTTAAACAAACCACTGCAACCCCACGTCATGAACCATAGTTCACACTGGGACGGACTTACATCATGCTGGTAGAAATATGAAATCATCCATTTAAATAAGTAATGTGAAGAGCCAGAAAATATATTGTAAAATTGAAAAATGGGCATGTTAGTCATGTTAGAGTTAAGTAGAAATAAATTATTTTGTATTGTATAAATGTATTAGACTGGTTTCTAAATTGAGTTGACTAAAAAAAAAACCTAGTTAGCTATTGGCTTCAAGCAGCTTATAAAACCACAAAACGAGATGTGTTAATTTGGACAGAGCCAGGCTGTTTCCCCCTGTGGACCGTCTTTATGTTAAACTAAACTAATTGCCTCCTGCTCTAGCTTCATACTTAAAGGGTTACTTCAGTATTTTTCAACCTGCAGTCTATTTTCTCATGTTTTTCTGACTAATAGAGACATCAATTTCTGAAATTGGTCCAGTATTGTGGGTGAGCGCTGTAGACGACAGACGCTCACAGGCTGCGATGTAATTCTATTGGGGCAAGCTGTCACCGTCATTTACGTCCACTAAAAGTGTTTGTTTTTGCCATGACAAGAGAAATGTTATTATAAGTGTCTTATAAGAGCCTCGCTCAAGGAGAAGTCTGAAATCTGACGAGGTGATGTGTTGCAGGAAGACAACGGTGGAATAGTGGATTACATCCATGGTGGAAACGTGAGTGCCAGCCGGGCAGATTTTGTTGTGTTGGAGTACAGAAAGCGTAGCTTCATCAAAACCTGATGAAGCCCCAATCCAAAATTCCAAATTTCTCACTCATAGACATTTACTCCTTTCTGGATCCCCTTCAGAGGATTAAAGCCTGAGATACTTGCTTTTAACTATGCATTTGGAGCGTTGGTTGTGCACATCCGCAGAAATTAACGCTACATGTTCGCAAGATGCAATACGCACATGAAAGATAGGGGCAGTATGGTGATATGACAGGGTCAGGGGTCAGTAGGCACGTCAGAAGTGACAACATTGGCGGAAAGTTTTGAAGATAAGGTAATAGACCAAGTCTGCAATTACCCGCATCTGTACCCGCTCACAAGTCTCTTGGAAATCAGTCATTCAGCATAAAAAATGACTAATCTACTAAAGGAATCTTAGTCGACTGAGACCAAAACGACTGATTAGTCAATAAATGGTATTTATATTTTAGTAGCCGATGTGGAAACCTGCAAAAAATAAATGGAAAAAAGTACAAGATCATTATGTCCGTGCATGGCGGGAAATGTTGGAAAAACATAATGTAGTGGGGATGGTGCCGATGCCACTTGTAAATGGTAAATGTTCTCGCATTTATATAGCGCCTTTCTCGTCTTCCGACCACTCAAAGCACTTTACACTACATGTCAGCATTCACCCATTCACACACACCTTCATTCACTGATGGCAGAGGCTGCCATGCAAGGTGCCACCCACTCATCTGATTGTAATCATCCACACACCGATGGCACAGCCTTCGGAAGCAATTTGGGATTCAGTATCTTCCCCAAGGACACTTTGACATGCCGACTGGAGGAGCCGGGGATTGAGCTGCCGATTAGTGGACAACCCGCGGTTTTCTACGTGAACGCATTGTTAAAAAGCAAGTACATCTTCGGCTTAACACCGCCATTAAAAGTGTTTTTACATTCACTTGCTGGGTTTTGGAAAGTAGTCGAGATGAGGTTAAGTCCTGAAGCAAAGGGTCGGGATTTTAGGAGAAGTCTACAGAAGTTGAGGCGAGCAGGGAGAGAGCTGGAGCTGGGGGAAAATAGGTTACTGCCAGAGAGGTGGTGGAGGAGGAGGAGGAGGAGGAGGAGTGCAGGGTGAGGGTGAGGGCTCTGGAAGCAAAGAAAGCAGAAGACTGGACTTCACAGTGAAAGGAAAGGGCTAAAGACCGTAGGAGAGGTGCTGAAGCCCGGGTTGGAGGTGGATGAATCAAGGGGAAATGCCAGGGCTCGGCCTGGGCCAGGAGACAGGGGAGAGCTGTGGCTGACGGAGGGAAAGCAGGTGTGAAAGAATCCCTTTTCCTTACTCATTTCCTCTGGTGTGTTTTCACATCTATAACTTCTTGAGGCGAACAATTGCAGTTAGTCTTTTCCCTCCCGTCAGTACATCGGTACTCCAGCCAAGGCTGGCAGAGTGTGCGATGGCACAGTGCCGTTGTGTGCCCTGCCCTCTGCTCTCCTTCCCTCTCTCACGGTAAATACTTGGCAGCACAGTCGGCCCAGCAGGTCAACAGTCCCACACCCAGGAGGCCCTCAGAGCAGAGCAGAACAGTACACTTATGAAACAGTCCACTTAATTCCTTCAGGGAGAGCAAGGGGAAAGTTTTGATTATGAGTAGCTAACATATGTTTTATATATCTTTCACTACTGAGCGTAGAAGGAGGGTAAGAGAAGAGAAATGGTATGTGATGAGAAGGAGGAGTATTCATGGAAAAGAGCAAGATTTTTTTGGGCAGTCATGCTGTAGAGAGCCAAACCTGGACAGAGGTTAGCACATGGAGCCTTGAGCTGCAGGTTTGGAAGCATCAGGGTGGTTGGGGACTGATATCTGTCAGTTAAACTCTGTCGGTACACTCCGTGCCGAGGCAAAGGGAGGAGGAAAACCCACCAGCTAGTTTTCCTTGGCTACAGGTTACAGTTTCACAGTTTGTTTTCTTTCCACAAACCCCCCTCGGTGCTCCGTTCTGTTTGAAACGAGCAGAGAGGAAGTTTCGAAGCAAAGTGAAGAACGAGAGGAAAATATATGTACACACAAGCTTGCTGGTGAGCATTCACAGTGTAGTGAAGATCGAGGCAGGGAAAGGTTAAAGAGGAGTTCCACGTCTGAAGAAGCTAAAGGCAAGAAAATATGATTTGACAGATGAGGCTCGCTTGTGTCTTTATTATCTCAGACTGCCAATATTTATGGATTTCCTACAATTTTTGTGGCCTGTGTTGACTCAAATCCACAATTTCTAAATGCCGAGATCCACATAACCCACAAAAGAAATCTTCCAACTTCTCCATATTCTTCAATTTTATTATTTTTTTAAGCATTAAATTCAGTGGTTTTGTCTCTTAAAGTTACTTATCCCATGTACAGTCCAGCTTAATCTTAGGCACTTTTGTAAAGTTGGGGGATTCACAAGAGAAAGAATAAAACAAATAGAAAAAATGGAAGCAGTAGAGACAGGGAAAAAAACTGCTGGATCCTACACTTCCCATAAGGCAACTCAATGCCATCATTTAGTTAGAACAACCCTGCCTGCCAAACGTCCGCACCCCCAGTTTGTTGCACATGTTTTCTGTTATAGATTTGTAGAATCCGGGATATTCAATACGTTCTCATCTCAACTCATTACATACTGACACTTTGTCAGACGCCTCGGCTTCACTTTTGGCTCGCAGTAAACACGTGAAAAATCTTGTGTTGTTGGACCCATCCACCTCCGCTCCCGCGAGCGTTTACTGTTGCCGTAGATGAGTTTACATTGTAGTTAATGGAAAGCCCATTGCATCTCATATCGCCAATAAAGAATGCCTTGTGTGGCTGTATTGAACGCTGACTGCCGTGACAAAGCCTCGGTATTTGACGCCCTGGGAATGAGAATGGGCTGGGATATTTTATCTGACTCCCATCCAAAGCCACAGAAGACATTAAAACTATTTCCACTGGCTGAGTAGCACTCCTCATGCCTAGTAAACTGAATTTGACGCATCAAATTGATGGAATGTCGTGCATGTCAGATGAGATTGTCTGCATATTTGTGTGTACATTATATGTGCAGTGTACAACTTGTCCTTCTACCTGCAGCACATTCAGTTCAGTTGAAGAAAAGACAACAGACAACAAAGAGAGAGACGTATGAGAGAGAAACTGGCAAGGTGGTCATGGATTCGTCATTTGCCTCTCCTTTTTCAGTTCATTTCTTATCATTACAACCATCTGATTGTTTTACACTTCCCGCACCCTCCTGACACCCTTCCAGCACCCTCCCTCAGCCCCTCACCCCTGTGCACCGTACACCCACCCAGCCGCTCATCTGGCATGGAACCGTCTCCAGTGTTACGCAACGTTAGGAAGGGTCAGGGAGAGGACAGAGACATGGAAAGAGCGACACCGACTCTAGCCTGTTTGGTTATCCATCTTTCTCACACACACACATTTTTTCTACACACAGATTTATATACACACAGTGATGTCAACTTACATGCCTCACTAACACTGACATGTACCCACATACAAAATCATTCATCACCCACATACGTACTGATAGAGGCATTGCTTGCATACACACACTCTTACACATAACTGCAAGGGGGGGGGGGTTTAGCTGTGGGCCAGACGGGCCGAGTCATGCAGCAGACAGACCCACCCTGTTGGATCAACGTCAACCTGGCTCCCCACACACAGCTCTGCTCCAAACCTAATACTGGCTCACTACACACAATCCTTTCTTCTTCTTCTTCGTCTTAGTCGGTCTGTTTCCAAGATGCTTCGGGGTATTAAGAGAGATCCAAGACAAGGGCCTTTTCTGTCCACCAGCAGCGATTACTGTTATATCTCAACATTCGACAGGCACTTTAAGTGTTTTGCCAGCCAACCAGGTTTCATGCGTAGATTTAGGAAGGACCTGGAAATCATGGCTGGCTTGCTCCCAAAGTGACCGGCAGAGTAACGTAGACTCCTGAGGGGAAGCAGTCTGGCTCTCGCTGTAGTTTTACGAGCTCTCTGCTGCAAAATTCTGGCCTATGTTCGTGCTTGCTGATGGATTCTCCAGAGAGACTTCCCAGACATCAAAAAACATTATGATTGATGGGATTTGGACGTATAGTTCTGTTGAGGAATGATCAAACACAACACGTCACTTGCTGCGTCTGAGCTCATTCAAAACTAACCAGCTGCGACTTAGAGCAACTGTACTAATCCAGGATGATTTATCAGCACATTTGATATTGTGATGTTTATTTTGCGTTTAAAATCAAACAAATTAGGGTTAAAAAACACCAGGACTGGTTTTATTTTTTGTTTTTGAAAGATGGTGGGACAGGTGGGAGATGTTTTTATAACTGTAGTTTTGCTTATTCACTAACATCTCATTAGGTGAAAGCCTCCCCACCCACCAAGGTCAGGAGATAATGTTGAGACTTATTACCTTGTTTAGTTTTGAATAGGGAGATCACATCTTCATGGAGTATAGTGCAATTTAAACAACGTTAAATGCATTTCTTGTTATTAGCTACATAGCTCTGGGCGACATCATTATTGCATTTAGGTTGTAGCGGGCTCAGTTTTAAAGCTAGAGTGAAGATGCTGTTGGAAGGATGGAATCCATTGGCACCAACCATGTCCTACCAATGAGGTTAAATAACGCTCCAAACTTGCGCTACATTTTGGCAAGGAAAAAACTGTCATGGCCATTTTCAAAGGGGTCCCTTGACCTCTGACCTCTAGATATGTGAATGAAAATGGGTTCTATGGGTACCCACGAGTCTCCCCTTTACAGACATGCCCACTTTATGATAATCACATGCAGTTTGGGGCAAGTCATAGTCAAGTCAGCACACTGACACACTGACAGCTGTTATGCCTGTTGGGCTGCAGTTTGCCATGTTATGATTTGAGCATATTTTTTATGCTAAATGCAGTACCTGTGAGGGTTTCTGGAAAATATCTGTCATTGTTTTGTGTTGTTAATTGATTTCCAATAATAAATATATACAGTACATACTGTACATTTGCATAAAGCAAACATATTTGCCCACTCCCATGATGACAAACCTCCCTTTAAGGAACATTTTGAACAAACCAAAAATGTGTAATTCATTTGCAATTAATTGCGATCAACTAATTTAATCGATTGTCAGCCCTAATAAAGACATTTACAATTTACAAATAAACATTGAAGATATCTTGGATTTTGAATGGGACAAATGGGTTCTCCGGTCATAAAACACACATTATGCAATCACATGCACATTCTATTTAAGACAAAAAAAAGATTAAACCCATTTCAGTCTTTTTGTCTACATTTTGGGCAGCAATTTTTTTACACTTCTGGTGAAGCCATATTTGCATTTTAAAGCTACAGAAGACCGCTAACCTTACAGACATGTACTATGTTATAGGCCAGATACTGCAGCTGCTATGAAAAAGGCGTCTTTTATAACAGTAAATTTAGAAGAAATAATGTTTTGGCACTTATACTCAATAATTGTGACGTTAATTTGTTGCAAAGCGATTCATGGCCAAAAGAACATAAAAAGACTGAACACGTGCCAGCAAGAGTAAAACAAAAACGCCGTTAGATTATAATTTAAAATTAATAGATTTTTTTAGCCTCAAAGAGAAACCAAATTAATGAAGAAGAGACACTTGAAAACAAGTAGGAATAAGAGGCAACGTTTAAAAAAGATACTGCAAAAAGACTACTGAAAGCAAACACACAATCACCTCTTGTCTTCAGTTTGGCAAATTGGATAGCAATGAGTGCAAAACCTTACAAATACAAGCGGTTAAAAATAATAAGTAAAATCTTCAGATCAATTCTAAAATCCACTGTAAATGTGAAAATGCTCCTTTGCTCCCTTCTTTGATCTGCTCGGGGATCTGGCTGCATCATCCTGTGTGAGCTGAAGGCGAGAACAGGCTTTACACCTTCAGGTAGCCTCGAGCTCCATTCACTCTGCTAGAAACCGCCTGTTGAGATCCACTGCTGTTTAAAATGCTGCACGCTAAGCTCGACTGTGTAACACGGCGCTAAGGCTTCAAAGAGAGCTGCTCCTTTTGCTCTAGCTGAAACATGACATGCTCTACAGTTAAATTATGGCAATATGCTAATTATATTAGTTTTCCTGATAATGATTACTTATTGCAAATACTCATCTCAGCTTCCAACACATTCTTTCTCCCAACTCGTCAAATACCGACGCTTCGTCAGTGGCCCTACGTTTCAAACTATGACGCTCTAGGTACCCTTCTAGTGTCAGTTTTAGACGTGTCACGGACAGCGTGTCACTTTCAGTTCGTTACATGCATAGAGTCTTTTCAAAATAAACTTCAGTGTTCACAGGAAATGTACAGTTCCTGCTCATTACATGGATCATTGTCTGTTCAAAATAAACCTCCAACATAGGTTTACTTAGGTTTTAGGTTTATTTACGCAACAAAAGTACTTGGTTATGTTTAGGAAAAGATCGTTGAGGTTAAAATAAGTCCGTTTGTTACGTAAAATATATATGCTTGTTACGTAACTGCCGTTAGTAAAGTACGGAAGTTACATAACAAAACTATAGTAAAACCCCAACGAGGCCGGGTTGGAGATTCAGTGGACAAATTTCATTCAGCTCGTATATGTCCGTTTTACAGGATTCCTCCAGAAGCTACAAAAAAACTACATTTCTTTCCAACTTTTGTTTTAATTATGGTCCTTCTTCACAATAATCAAAAACAATATAATTAATAATTTATTGCACTTAGGCTCAGCTACAACTCCAGGGCAAAACGCTGCACCAAATATGCAATATAATAACAATTTAAGTGGCGGTCGAAGTTGCATTGTGTGTAATTTTGACAAGATGAATGTATGGAATGAAAAAAAGATGCTGCATTGATTTTTAGAAATGCGAGGTGGTTAGATTGAAACATTTAAGGCAGTGGTCTGTGTGAATCTGTTTCCTGTACACTGTGGTCTTTAGGTTCTTCCTTACGCTCATGTAGATGTGTAATTTAAGATGACCTATGTGTTGCTTTCTCTGCCTGCTTTTCTTTCCTCATCTTTGGTTTGGACACAATGTGCATGATGCACAAAACAAAGCTTGTCCTTGATACACCACAGTATGCAACATGAGTTCCTTCTGTAATCCACTGTTTGGTTTCAAGGGTGAGCTTTAGCATCATATGAAATGTATTATTTCTGATGCCCTCCCCTTCTGCTCGGAGACATTTACGTATTGCTGGAATATGCATTATGTAACAGAACAGGACTCTCAAGGAGCAACATGAAACTTTTTCTTCAACTCTTTGGGAAACAAAGCGTCTGCTGACTAAATCCATTTCCTTTTTCTAGTCTCATATTTTTGGAAACAGATTGATATTTTCCGTGCCATTTCCCGTCTGGCTTTTCCAGACAGGCCAGGCCACGCAGCCTTTTATCCCAGCTAAGTGTCGTGGTAGTCCAGCTTCAATTGTGCACCTCCAATGGCTGCCACTTAGACTGCTGGATAGTAGCTACAATGACGCTCCTGAGTGACTTCACCTGTCCACTCACCCCCTATCACTCTGCCTCCAACCTCTTTTTATGTTCTCTTAACTTTTTCTTTGGTTAGCATCTTTGTTCGTACTCTTTCCTCCGTCTACCTGCTTCACTTTTTACCACCATTACAGAACTTTTAGTCGATATTTTACTCCTTTCATTCTGTCCCTTGCACCCTTTTACTTTCTATCTCGCCTCATTTTCTTCTATTTCATCACCCTCTCTCTTTTCATCTGAGTCTTTATTTTTCATTTCATCCTCCTCTCTCACTTTCTCTCCTTTTCTTCCTCCTTCACCTCTATTTATTTCTCTCACCTCCTCCTCTCTCCCTCTTTCTCTCCCTGGATATCCTCACCCTCCCGCTGCCCCTCTGATATGAGCTCTGTTGGATGAAATAAATATGAGGCGGAAGAAGGATAAATATTTATAGCTGCTTCGGCTGTATAATTTTGCGCGTCAGTGTGTTGTTGCACTGTGTGTGTGTGTGCATACATACATGTAAGGTGTGTGTGTGTGGTATATGTTTTCAGACCCTTGGCCAGTGCAGGTGACAAGGCTGCTGCGGCGATAAATAATTCACTGGAAGTTAAACCTTAAATTCACATCACTTTGATGAGACAATAGGAGCAGCATGGCAACACGCACACACACACACACCACCTGGCACTGAGCGTATGTGCCCTCACGCATGTAGAAATAAATGCATGAAAGTGCACATCCATGCGCATACACACCTCGTGTCATACAGTAATCATGCATGAAAACACTTGTGCAAAACATGTATACGCATGAAATTGAATGCACACATTGGCACACACTGATAAGCTTACATTCAACCGTAACACACAAATGCAGTTCTAAACACACACAGGCCTAGTAATACACACACACCTTAGTAACTGAAAAGCTACACTGTGTTATGTATATTACTGTATGTGACTGCTGCACGGTGTGTGCGTACACGTGTGCGTCCGCACTTGTGTGCATTTAAGGTTTCCATTCGAGTCTATTTCTGGCGGTGTGAATGCATGAACGTGTGTGTAGTTTTGAGCGCTGGCGAGTGTTTGCCCATGTCAACCATCTCCGCTCCGTCTCTCACAACACACTCACACACATACGGGTGCGTCAATAAGTAATGAGAGCGATATGAGGGCCCACCAGTTGACCTGGGCCTTTAATATTTTACAGTAGGGTCTCTCAGACGGCAACAGCCGACACACTGCCGCAACTCAACTGTAAAATCTCACTTCACAGGAATCGACGGCAAGCGCCGCCCTCTAAGGTCCAATTTAATAGCATCCTCTGAGAGCCTGTCAATGCAGCCAACTCAAATAGCGCTTCACATAGCGCGCTATATGTAAGATTAGAAGCTACTACTGCACAAGGTTTGTGAGGAAGTCTAAACCTTTGGGGAGAATTTTTTTTTTTTTTTGAGCTTTAAGATCTAATTTGACTTGAGCATTAAAGTGTGAGCGGTATTTATGCTTTTTGTACGGTATTAGCTTTTTGCTGTATTCATATTGGCCTCTTGTAATGTCGTCAATCAAGAACCTAGAATATATATATTTTATATTTTTATTGATTGACTGCACACAGTCAATCTCAAACTATCAGACATTCTCAGGCTCTCACTTAAACAACAGCAATTTATAATGCAAAAGTGCAACTTAATTGATAATTGCGATAGAGCATTTTGAAGCATACAATCCTTCATCTTCAAATGTGTTGTTGCTGTTAACCACACAGAGAGCAGAGAAACAGAAAGGACATTTTGCAGAAGTTTCGGTGCTGCCGCTTAGTATAGATCAACTCAGCAGGCGGCCAATCGGGTTTGGTTTTGATTATATTGGCTTACAGTGAGAGAAAGCAAGATTTCCACAGATTTGTGTCTCAAAATTCTACCTGCCAGACGTATTGATTTATAAGTTTTACTGCTATTTTACACTTGGTGTGTGTTTAGATTATGTATTTTCTTCTCTGCCTACACAAAGCTTGTAGTGAAAGTAAAATTTCCAGTAAGGACAGGCAGTGTTATAAAGGCAAGGAGCAGAAGAGATTAGATTTGGACATAAAATCTCTTTCCATTTGACTATTTCTATTGTATTTTTAAGTGAAGCTTCTAATAAAAACTCAGCCGTGGAATCAACCACGGATAACAACGTTAGATCTCATAACCAAACACAGACTGTCATTTTTTTTTCTGCACTCCAAAACCAAGATTGCTATAAACAAACTTCTCTCAATAACAGGCACACATTTATTGTTTACCATTATCGTTAACTGTGTCCACTTTAAATATGAAAGACCTAAATTACATCGCCGACATACTTCAGTGATGTTGTCATGGCTGCTTCGGGCACATTTTAGTGGTTTTGTGAGCAGTTTTATGACGTGCAGTGTAAACAGTCTCTTGACCAGGCATTTATTGGAGACGGGTGTTTATTTGCTGGAATATGAGGTTCTTCAAGGCTGTGAAAGAAGGCATTTATAAGATGGTTTATGGTATTTATATTAAGGGCATTTTTCTCAGGGTGTCATTGCAGTTAGCTGAGGATGACGGTTAAGAATCATACAGTGTTTTTGTTTCCCTAGTCTTTGTTCAGTCAGTATAGAAGCATAAAGTCAGACGTTTGTGGTTTCCAGTGGCCTAGTTTTGCTTGTTCGCATTTTTGCAACTGTGTCCTCATTTATGTTTTTTTTATGTTGATGAAATGGTGCGATATGACCTTGCCACCTCTGATAGTGGCCTCTAGTGACTCAGCAATAACTGAAGTTCAAACAAGTACGGAAAAAAAACAACTTCTCAAGCAAACTGACATCTGGTGGTTGCTCTTTCGCTGCTTCATCTTACCGTATGCATCATAAATTTACCTCTTCGGTTAACACCTGCAGTACAAAACGGCTATTGCCTTGAACTCAGTCAGCTGTTACCAAACATGCTGTAAACTACCAGCGTTCTTTGAAGGCTTTTTGTTTGGTTCAGTCCTTGTCAGTCTCAGTCTCCTTTTGTTCTCTGATTGGCAAATTGTGTCTCTTTTTGTTTGCTGTACTCTCACATCGCTCGGAGATGTAGCATTTATTAAGTGACAGCCTAAACGGTACACACTGCACTGCTGCGTTCACAGCTATAGCGTTACCTTCATACTCACTGTCTGTCACACACGTCGCTCTCTCTTTCTCTTGGTTGACTGCACACTTGCTAACATTACGGAAGCACATCTTGTCTCGTAACCCCGAAAGACGCATGGACTTTCTAGTAAATAAACACAACGTGCACAGTGCGTCTCTTCTGTTTCTCTCTCTCTCTCTCTCTCTGGACCGCACACACCGACACTCTCTAGCGTTAAGCAAACAACCTATGCACGAGGTATTTCTTAAAGGAGTTCGCTATTTGTATAACACATTTTAGTTTCAAAAAACATCTTAAAAATACATAAATCCCCAATGACTAGGTCAGGAGGGGAGTCAACTTAGGCCCGGCGGGCCTTGCAATACTCTGGCGGAAACCCTGCTGGGTTTCAAAAAAGGTTTAATACAACTTTGTTACGTGTGACATCGTAAATGTGTGACATGCTCGTTCAGTCACAGTTTTGTTTCACAACATTAACACTAGGGATGAGTATCGTTAGGATTTCATCAATACTACTACTGTAATCCTTATCAGTTCGGTTCTTTATCGATTCTCTTAACGGTTCTTTTTCATTACTAAATAATTGCTCTTTAATATATTATTTTAAAAAAGAATGAATTCAGAACAGGATTAGAATTCATTTATATTTTGAGTATAACAAAATTTTGTTGGAGTTAAATGAAAATGGCTCATTTAAACAGTCCAAACACTGTCCAGGCTCTGCTATTGACAAATATTAAGGTTTGTCGGGAGGCGTGTGTCAAAACCACATAACTTCATCACTTCAGTAAATAATAATACTTTAGTGTTTAACGCTAGGAAAGCTATATTAACAGCTGTTTACAAATCTGTCACAGAGTCTTTCTGTTAAAAACAAATCAAAAATTTCTCGGATCATCAACCAAGCAAGTAAAAATAACAGGCGTCACCCACTCCCCACTATCAGATCTCTTTACACAAGCTGTTAGACATAAAACGACCTTCATCACAGAGAACACTTCACAACTCCTCAATAATTCATTGACATTTTCACCGCATACCGGTAATAAAGGTTACAACATCGTTTGAACATGCTCAAATTCACAGACGGCAACTTCAGGTTTGTTAATGGTGTGAAGAGGATTTTAATTTGGTTTTAGGAGGGCAGAGATGGTCTGTTGCTGAAAGAGGTAGTAAATATCAATACTGATCATGTTTTATTGTGATCACCTGCTTAACTTGCTTTTATGCTTAGAGGAGACCAAAGTAGCTGCCATCATACAGTATCCACCCTGCTCTGTTTCAGCGAGGAAGCTTGTCCCGAGTCTGTAAATCCAGAGTACAATAAATTGAAATTAATTGGGAGGTTTCAGAGATTACAGTCAGCTGGGCCCACCCTGTTAGGGCCAGAAATCTATCACTTCCCTAACTCAGTTTCATTGTAAAGCTCTGAGCACAATTTTGCCAACTTTCCCACATGCTATCATTTTGTCCCAGCCTGCCTCTCACACCATTATGGACTAAAGCTTCCCCGCTGAGCACCCTGTAGCATCTGCAAACACATTCCTCAGACCTCCACTTACCCCTGGCCGGCCGGGCAATAAAACATAGCCAATTAGGCTTTACTCCTTGCTGTGTGAAGCCCTTCTCCTGCTGCTGAATGTGATTTGAGTCTGAGCTACTTCCTCCCTGACTTCCCCTCCCGAGAAGAGGTGAATGGAGAGGAACCTCCCCACCTCACCTGCCAAATAGTGTGAAACTTCTCCGGTGGTAGCTCCACCACATCTGTTCATTAGTGCTGTATTCAGTATTACCCATCGTCGAAATCTCACCATCCTCTTTTCTGCATTTCTGTACAGTGCAACAGACTGTAGAAGTTTGTCCTGCATCTGTCCCAGTACTATTTGAATATGTAGTAGCTTATTCTACATTATCCGTACATTTACAAACATTCTGCTTAAGATGATTTTAATCATTAACACCCAAAACAGGGCTAAAAATACTTTTTTTTCTAAATTACATGCACCAAAATTGCTTTACCTGCAGCAAAAAATATTTGACTGCACCATTCTGTGTATTTGTCCAGGTTTCTCTGCACTTTTGCCACTTTTTGATCGCAATTAATCGCATGATTGTCTATAGTTAATCGCGATTAGTGGCAAATTAATCACAGTTTTCATCTGTTCAAAATGTACCTTAAAGGGAGATTTGTCTGTCAAGTATTTAATACTCTTATCAACATGGGAGTGCGCAAATATGCTGTTTTATGCAAATGTATGCAAATGTATGTATATATTATTGGAAATCAATTAACAACACAAAACAATGACAGCTGTCAGTGTGTCAGTGTGCTGACTTGACTATGACTTGTCCCAAAACTGCATGTGATTATCGTAAAGTGGGCATGTCTGTAAAGGGGAGACTCGTTGGTACCCACAGAACCCATTTTCATTCGTATATCTTGAGGTCAGAGGTCAAGGGACCCCTTTGAAAATGGCCAAACCAAAATCTCACCAAAATTTAGCATAAGTTTGGAGCGTTATTTGGCCTTTTTTGCAACAAGCTATTATAACATGATTGGTACCAATGGATTCCTTATGTTTTTTAGTTTCACATGATGTCAGTATCTTCACTCTGGCTTTCAAACGGAGCCTGTTACAACCTAAAAATCGCAAGTTGCATTAATGCGTTAAAGAAATTGTGGTTTTAAAACAAATTTGTGTGCTTATCGCGTTAACTTTGACAGCCCTTGTTTATGGCAAGGTCAGATAAACAGTATTTAGTGCTGCTGGCCACCAGTAGAAGACTATATTTATGTTGTACAGTACCAGCGATTCCTTAAGCAACTGTGGCAAGACGGACTAGAAATATCCAGAAGCTCAGACCAGTCTCTTCTTTAATCCTGTCAGGGCTTATGCATGCTGCATGCAAGACAGGCGATCCATGCTGTCTGGATACATTGTCAAGTGAGATTTTGGAGACAATTTAATCCCTCCCCAAATCCTGTTTTGTTTGCTGACATGAAACAGTTTGTCCAATAAAACCTCAATCCAATGGAGACGAGGGCTTTGGGGTAATAAGGTTTTCATAACCGGGATTTGATCTTTACATATTTGCTGTTAGACATACAGTTGTGTGGTGTGTACACACTTTCCTCTCATTTTAATTAAACTGTGTGTGTGTGTGTTCTGCCTGTTTGTTGCTCTCCTTCATTTCTTTTTCCTCCCTTTATCTCTGCATGGACTGTGCATGAGGAACCTGAAGAAAGGGATGAGGGAGGGAGATAAAAGACAGGTAGAGGAGCCGTTGGTGGGGAGAGGAGGGAGAAAAAGAGAAGATGAAGCAGGGAGGGTAGGCAGCTGGATGAAGGAGGGAGCAGGGAGGTGTAGAGGGTATTGCACATGGAAAAAGAAAAGAGGAGCATGTGAATGTAGGGGAATGAAAGGAGAAAGAGGAGCAGAGTGTTGGTGTCACAAGGTTTATTTAGAGTTTATTGCTTTGGCAGAACTCCAGACTCCCTCCCCATACTCCTCCAACAGGCATGTCAGTGTGTATATATATGATACGTGTGTACTCCTGGATACACACGTGTAATCTTATCCACACTGCGAACGCTTTTACACAGACATAGATAAAGAAATTGATGTGAAAAACATACAGAGTAAGACCCTTGATTCTATTTATGTGAGGAAAAAGCTCAACGTGTGAGCTCTGATTGCAGAATGATGTTGCCATGGATCCCAGGTGGGCGTGGCTACGCTGTCAGTGACTGGCGAGCAGGAGCTAATAAATCATGTAGTTTGCGTGTGTCTGGAAGTGTTTGGAAGTGATAGACACAGATAGACGGCTGGGTGTGCTGCACATCAGGGAGGGTTTCACAAAGCTTCAGTCTGCCGTATCCAGCTGCAGCAGCCGCCACTGTCTGCCTGCCAGTCTGACCCACTTTCTCCTCTTTCCTTCCTTCTCTCCTTCCTTTGTTAGCTCCTTCTTTCCTTCCCTCCTCCATCTACCTCTTTCATACGCCCTTAATCATTTCTTCCGTCACTCCTTTGTATGTCATTTTATGTAGCGTGTTTATTCATTTCCCCTGTCTGTGTCTTGTATCTCTTCCTAAACTTGACTTATTATTTATTACTGTTGTTAGCGATGTCTCGTGAGGACATTTTCCCACCGGTTAATAAACTTCGGTGTTACCGATCACACCGGACATTTTACAAGAAATGATTAGTGCTCAAACAACCCTCTTTTGGCTTTTGACGGATGCGAAAAAACGCAAACAATCAAACCTCTTCTGCAAAGGAGTCGGTGTGTAAGCGTGATTGACATTAACGTGAGGTCGTTTTTATTTTTAAACATGTGACAATTTTGGACGAAGAATACGGACTTGGTGTGCAAAGGTCTCAAACAAAGTGAACACAGTTCTTGTGGCTTAAATCTGTTGTTTTTCAGGGACACTTCACAGGTGCATCCTTTAAGTGCAGCTATTGCTTCAAAATTGCATTTAAACTTCCATATTTTTGTCTGTGACAGGGATTAGACGAGGCTGTCCAAATCCTGTTCCAAAAAACTGACATGCTCCTCCTGGAAAACACAAGATATACCGTGAAAAACTCTCTCCTTGGAAACTGAGACGCTGCAGATATCATTACAGAAAAACTTGAGCTGGTTATCAGTTGCGTAGCTGGAAAGTTGGAAAAAAATAAGCAAAAGACACTCCTGACTGTCACCAACCGATTTGTGTCTATCAGGAAATTTTGACAGGTGTTATAGTAAACCGCATTTCACAATATGTGCTATTTATGTGGATTTTTTTCAGTTCAACTATGCAGGCACATAAGGAACGGTGTGTTTAATATTTACAGCGGCAGAGGTAGGATTGAAATAAAAACAAAAGTAACTGGGAAATAACTGCATTTCTTTCTAGACCAAGTACACATAACACAAAAGAGTACACAGGACTGGAGGTAGAAAATGTAATATCACCCTAACATGCAGGCTTATTGAATCCAGATATTGCTACTCTTATCTTGTGGGCGCCCACTCACCTTACATGCTTATGATCTATTTTGGGTCGTGACCAGTAGTTAAAGAAGCAAGATAAAGCACGCTGGCCGACGTCCCCCCACTGCGAGCAGCATTATTGCTCTGTGCTCCGACAGCGTCTGTGGGTGAGATCGAGTCACCAACTGTGTTAGGGTCCTCTGAAGGGCACTACAGAGGGAAGGTAACAAATTCACACCAAGCTACTTCATCCTCCAGGTAGCTGATATTATCTGAAGGTCTTTACGATTCACAACACACATATTTGTGTTCCCCGCTGCCAAGATCTGCTTTTATGGCCGCTATTATTTCAGCCCACGGTATTTTATACAGTCTGTTTATGTTGCAGGGACTTGTAGAGGATTTGGCAAGTCAAGGCAGGTTTATTAGTACAGTATAGCACCTTTTAAACACAAAGACGTTTCAAAGAGCTTTACATATGGCAGGAGACAACATTGAAAAGAGTATGAAGAGGAAATAATGAATACGTGCCTCAACTTTGATTAAAAAAAAAAAAAAAGCTGCATGGATAGAAAAGTCTGTAGCCTTGATTTGAAAGAGTTTGAAGTTTGATCCAGATATGTGTTGCATAATGCTAAAGGCTGCTTCACCATGTTTTGCCTTAAACTATTTCATGCTTCATAAACAAATAATAGTATTTTAAAATCAATCCTCTGATGCAGAGATAGCCAAAGCAGCAGTTTGAGACCTGGAGTAATGCATTCTGCTCCTGAGCTACAGCTGTCTGATAACTGTCTGATTTACACTTAATCCAGCCTACCAAAATAAAAGTATTTCCAGCGTTTTGTTAGACATAAATCCCTTGATCGCATTAATTTATACTTCTGTGGAAAGGATTGTGGCGCTCGCAGAGAGCCGCAGAGCCATGCACCTCCTAAATAAAATGTGACTGCGCACCAGGCACCGCAAACGTCGCAGAAGTTCGATTGGACATCAGAGCCGGGAGGTGGCATTTCTGAACAAGCACTGCTTGACAAAGGATTTGAAAACCACAGCTCAAAATCAAAAAGGTATCACATGCTAGACGCAATCAATTTGAAAATATTCATATGCATTATAATAATCAACAACATTGGTTTGATACTCTGAGTAGAAACTAGCCAGTGACATGTAGATCGGTTCCTTGGTGGTGTCTTTCATCACTAATTGGCTCTCAATTTGTATCAGCTTATCAACAATAAACTGCAGGAGCAGATCAATACTCCTGATCAGTAATTAGTTGCTTCTTCACCACAGGTCTGTGTCACATGGCATCAAAACCGGATCAGCAGCTTTACATGTCTGTGGTGTTTGTTTGTCCACCCACCATGATTAAAACAGCATTTCTAAACATGCTTCATGGTCGAGATATTAGTCAACCATGAACTAAACTTTCTTTTCTCTGGCTCTAGATTCACCAAATGTTCTTCTTTCAAACAGCATTTTATTTTAATTCATAAATGTGTAATGTTGTGACAGATGAGGATGCTATAGGTGGTGGAGTTATCTAACTGTCCCTGAAGGATCATGAAAAGGATTTATGATGTGTTGCACAGGCTATTTGGTTTGACGGTTCAGGTCACTGGGGTGTTATATTTCAGAGTGTGGACTGTGAAGGAGAAGCTATAAAGGCCCCTTTTACAAGATATACTAGACATTTTTTTAGAAATGTTCTCCATAGTTATTTACCAGTATTACGGTTTTGTGTAACATATCATCAGGCAAAGTCTGCCAAACAACAGTCAAAATCATATATATATATACATATATATATATGTATATATATATATCTAAATGCCAAGGATTGTTTGAGTGTAATTAAAATATTGGTTGATGTTGTGTTTTGTTTAGCCAGGTTTAAACCTATAACATGTAGATGCCTTTTGGCTTACAATTCACCAAATCAGTGTTTATTAGGGCTGGATAAAAACATAGATTTAAAATGTTGAGACTGTTCTTTGCATTTGCACCTTTTCGTAATATAAAAAGTGGACGTAGACACCGTGACGTCACCCATTGGTTAGTGAACTGCCGTTTTGAAGCCTCGAGTTCAGCATTTTGGCCGTTTTCATCTTGTTTTTTTGCAACCAGAAGTGACACAAGAGGGTGGAGCTAAGCACAACCGACATTTGCAGGCGACCAAAATGTTGCAATTAACTTTCATGAACTGAAAACACACTGTGAAAGGGTTAAAGTTGTAAAACGAAAACCGGGACTCCCTGACCGGACAACGTCGTGGTAGCAACATGTCGATCACAAGGTAGCCAGGCCCTAAAGCAATCCCCTGCTTTATGGTCTATTTCACTCTAAATGGGACCATAATTTACTAAATGAACATCATGTTGTATTCAGGAAGATTTGAAACTAGCTGATTGAGACCATAAACTCATGTTTACAATGTTTACTGAGGTAATAAATCCAGTGAGAAATAGGGTCATTTTCTCATAGACTTCTATACAATCTGACTTGTTTTTGCAACCAGAGGAGTCGCCCCCTGCTGGCTATTAGATAGAATGCAAGTTTAAGGCACTTCACTTCTCAGACCCGGAAGTTACCGCCCTATCTGCGCTAAATGTTCTGTGTAAGCAGTGTTTACTTGTTATAAGTGGTTCAGTTAGGGCTGCATACTGTGTAAAATGTCTACTTTGTGGAAATCAAGTCATAACAACATGTAGAAAAAAAGGTTATTTTAAGTTTTAAAGTAACGTAGATGATAGCTGGCTATTAGCGTGAATAGTTACAGTCTGTGCAGACCCGTTGGGTTGATCGCTCGACTGTGGCTATCTAGCCACTCTAGTGATCACATTTCCGTTAGGGATTGACTGAGAAAAGACTTGGCACACTGATCTGAGCTCTTAGTGTTGGCTCACTTGTTGAATATGGAAGAAATTTAAACTCCCAGGATAAACTCTAAGAAATACTTTATGCAACACTGGTATTTATCTCATGTAACTGAGTCAAAAATCGAGGAGATCAGTTCATTGTGATTTCTTTATCATTGTGGTATGAACAACAACGATCTGCATTTGCTTTGATTGATTTAAGTCTTTCTATAGCTGTCTACTGATGTAGATGTGAATAGCAACACACTCGTGTAAATCAGCCCAATAATCCCAGCAGTGTTACTAATAGATGAAACATACTTGAGCAACATGTGACAAATTGATTAACTGTTTGGTCTCGTGATTACAGCAGAGCTCCTTCTAAAACAAGCTGTCTGCATTTAAGTGCACACTCCGGTTTAATTATTCCAGTTGGGATTGTCTTGTTAGTAATTAACCCAAGCTCTCCACATTGGGTTTGGGGTGATATTGGGCCAATTAAAGATCGATAATCCTGATCTTTAGCTGGCTGCTTCCTCCCAGTGGTGTCTGTGTGTTTCAAGGCCAATGAGCAGTCGATGGTGCTCATTAGTAAGCAGCACAGGTTTGTAGTCAATACGCTGGGAGCTGAGAGGGTCAGGTCAATATAGATCTGAGCTGGAAGTTAGTTGGAGAAGTGAAGAAAGAAAGAGGCTGTTATCTCCTTTGTTTCTATATATCTACAATTTTCCTCTCTGACTAAGACATATAATAGGGCTGTCAATCGCTTAAAATATTTAATCACGATTAATCCCATGATTGTTCATAGTTAATCATGATTAATTGCAAATTAATCACACATTTTTTATCTGTTCAAAATGTACCTTAAAGGGAGATTTGACACGTATTTAATACTCTTATCAACATGGGAGTGGGCAAATATGCTTGCTTTATGCAAATGTATGTATATATTTATTATTGGAAATCAATTAACAACACAAAACAATGACAAATATTGTCCAGAAACCCTCACAGGTACTGCATTTAGCATAAAACAATATGCTCAAATCATAACATGGCAAACTGCAGCCCAACAGGCAACAACAGCTGTCAGTGTGTCAGTGTGCTGACTTGACTATGACTTACCCCAAACGACATTTTATTATCATAAAGTGGGCATGTCTATAAAGGGGAGACTCGTGGGTACCCATAGAACCCATTTTCATTCACATATCTTGAGGTCAGAGGTCAAGGGACCCCTTTGAAAATGGCCATGACGGTTTTTCCTCAGCATAAGTTGGTCAAGCTAGTATCACATGGTTGGTACCAATGGATTTCTTTTTTCTAGTTTCATATGATGCCAGTATCTTCACTCTAGCTTTAAAACTGAGCCCGCTACAACCTAAAAATCACAAGTAGTGTTAATGTGTTAAAGAAATTAGTGGCGTTAAAATTAATCATCGTGTTAACTTTGACAGCCCTAAAAATAAATAGCTGTGTTTTCATCCTTGTATCAGATTTGTTTTATCCCACCATCTTTATTATATCTGTTCCATTCTCTCTGTTAGCTTGTCTGCAGCACAGTCATTTACCACATGTGAGTCACATATCACTTAAGTCAATACCATGAAATCCATTTTTAGTCACAGACACTTACACACACACAATACATTCCCCCCTCTGGTCCCACTGGGTTTATCTCTATCTCAGAGATCAGTTTGGGAATTAGTTCTGACGTAGCTACCGCCTTTATTGCACATACAGATATTCACCTACACATCACCTCCAAATGGAAACACACACAGAGACACTGTTGTTATTTTCTTTTTTTTTAATTGTGCATTAAATAGTCAAAAATAGAACGAAGAATCCTAAGTTTTAATCGTCGGCTGGCCGAGGTGGAAAGAGTGGAAGCGAAAGGATAATAAAACTGAGAACATGCAATAAATGATGATGGAAATTTTTCTAATAAATGATTAGGGCTCCCTGTCACACTGTCCTGGCTCTATGGGACACTTGAATAAAACCGAGCCATTGTTAATGTTATTAGTAACACCTGTGCTCTTCCTGCTTTGACAAGTCAAAATATCTCCTGTGTAAAAGACCCATTAGAATTTTCAGTGACGTTTATTGTCCAAAATTGACTGTCACAGTTACTTTTAATGTAATTTTTAGTTGTAAAGATTATTTTTTAACTGTAAAATGATCAAGCCACAGTACAAAACCTAATCACAATACTTGAATAATATACCTGTCAAAGTTAACGGCGTTATAATAACGCGTTATCGCAAATTCGTTGTAACGCCATTAATTTCTTTAACGCATTGACGCAATTGATCTTTCGGTGGTTGTAGCGGGCTCAGTTTTAAAGCTAGAGTAAAGATAGTGGTATCATATGAAACTAAACAAGTTAAGGAATCCATTGGTATCAACCATGTCATACTAGCTTGTCGCGAAGGAGGATAAATAACGCTCCGAACTTAAGCTAAATTTTGGCGAGGGAAAAACAGGCATGTCCATTTTCAAAGGGGTCCCTTGACCTCTGACCTCAAGATATGTGAATGAAAATGGGATCTATGGGTACCGACGAGTCTCGCCTTTGCAGACATGCCCACTTTATGATAATCACATGCCATTTTGGACAAGTCATAGTCAAGTCAGCACACTGACACACTGACAGCCGTTGAGTTTTCCCATGTTATGATTTGAGCATATTTTGTATGCTAAATGCAGTACCTGTGAGGGTTTCTGGACAATATTTGTTATTGTTTTGTGTTGTTAATTGATTTCCAATAATAATTATATACATATATTTGCATAAAGTAAGCATATTTGTGTTTGTACGGGACCAAAAAACTCCAGAATATCCACTAGATTTCATTAGATAACTTCCACTGCTGACCTCTTGAAAATGTGCTTAATTTGTGCAATAATTTGATGGAAAAGTACCCAGTTCCTCCCTCTCTCTGTCACACACACGCACACATATTGTGACTCACCCACTTTCCCTTGTTTTCTCTCTCACACACACACATACACATACACACAAACACACACAAAGGGCATGGTGCCCTCCTGCCAGACACCTGTTGAAGTAATTAGTGGTCGATGACAGCCAGTGCTCTGCTGACCGCTCTGTCTGTGTGAGTGTGCACACATGTTGTTGGGAAAAAACAAGGGAAAGTGGGTGAATCACAGTGTGTGTGTGTGTGTGTGTGTGTGTGAGGGAGTGTGAGAGAAAGATAAACAGTCTGCAAGTGGATGGTGAGCATGTGTGCATATAGATTGTGTATGATCGTCATTTAAGTGTGTGTGTGTGTGCATTAATTGTCAGGACACGAGAGACATGATGAGTGCAGAGAGAGGTGATAACACACACAGACAGAGAGAGAGGGTGAGAGAGCCTCACAGTGTGAAGGTTAGAGAGAGAGAGAGGGATATGGACGGCGTGGTATGAGAGGCGTTGGCTTTGCTCAGCACAGTTAATACACTTGTAATGCTGATTATCTCCGGCCTGTCGTGTCATGGATGGATGAGATAGAAAGGAGGTGGGCTCAGTCGTCGAGGGATTAAGGGAGGAGGGAGGATGGATGAACCAGGATGAGGAGTAGTAGATGGAGGCTTAGGGGGAGAACAGGAGGAATGATGTTTTCTGGTCTCAAGCATTTTACAACAAATATTATTGTATTTTAAATGTTACTCATGGCATTGATGGATTCATTTTATTTCATTACGTTTTTAATCACCTCTTTTGCTCACCTGCCAAACAAGCAAATTACCTGTCAAGTTTAATTTACACCGGCTAAATTAATGAATGTCCGCAAATATGTCATATTGACGGTGCAACAAAATGTCATCTCACCTGCCTGGTCAAGAAAAAAAAGACATTTGAAATGGATAAAAGGTGACATACTGTATTTCAAATCTATACAATTTATTTGCGCATGTGATCGTTACTCACTGGCTGATTTTCCCGGCATAGTTGGGGAAATTGTCCGCATGGTCATTTCCTGACCTGTTCGGTGCGGTCGTGTCTAGAAGGTAACCCGCTAGTTGGGAAACTCTTGTGAGATAGTTAAGGTTAGGCATTGATCTTGAATAGTTAAGGTTAGGAATTGATCTCGACTGCTTAAAGGGACTCTGTAATAATCAGAAATTGCTTGTTAACAGTGACACCGGTGGCCGTTAAGTCAACGTCAGTCGGCATCCTGTTGCTCACGCTCGCACTACTGACACACATGAGACTGAACGGGAGTGACAGGCATCAGTTTGATTAACGTCAGCAACATTAGCCAGCTAAAACCACAATAACACTCATATATTTAACATGCTTGGCAGTAATGTTAGTTTAACAAACAAAGGTCCCTCCATAAATCCCACAACACAAGTTTATCCCCGATGTTGGTCACATTCCTGTTTTGCAAGACGAGCTTCACTGGATATAACTTTTTGTGCTTCCGTGGAGTTTGTGTTGGAGTCTGAGTTGTGGTGGGGGCTGGCCGTTTGTTGGTGTTAGCGGACTCCATTTCTAACCGAACGTTAGCTATTGTTGCTACTGTTTGATTGGCCCGGGTTCTTCACATTAAAAGCAGCCTACAGGCTGATAGAGAAAACCCAGAAAGTCGTGAAAGGTCTCACTTTTTTTAGGTTAGGTAACAACCTGTTCACACACAGGCTATAAAAAACAATTAAAACATGTTTTTTGTTACTTGTAAAACGTTACATACAGTCCCTTTAAGGTTAGGCATTGACCTTGAATAGTTAAGGTTAGGATTGGTCGTCTGGCAGCGAGTCTCGCAGATTTCAGATCAGGTTTTGCAATTTGCAGGTTACCTTCTAGACACGACCATTCATCCCATCTCCCCCTCTTTCAGATGAAACCCTCTCACTACAAAAAAAGGCATGTTGTTATTTCACTTCAAGCTGGTGAAGATATCCAGAGACAAATAGTCCCTCCTGATTACCAGACTTGTAAAAATATTGATACTTTTATAAAGTGCAACCACAATAACATCTCTCTTTATCTGAAAGAAAACAATGAAATCTCATCCGCTCCGCCGTCCTGACGCACAAGTGCTGATTTACTTTGGCTTGGTCGGCTGAAGTGTAAAACTGAGGCTCTCAAAGGTTTTTGTCAAAGATTTGTGAGATTTTGTGATCTTTGCTGATTTATCCACCAGAAGATTCATTTTCCCACCTTTGGTACGAATGTCTTCTCTCACTTGTGTCTCCCCAGTTTAGGCAGGTGTTTTATGTTTTATTAAAACAAATTTAACAGCCAACACATGTTGCCAGATTTGTGTCTGCGGGGGAATTTATGTAAGTAGGACAGAGAAATTGGAAGAAGTGCTGTGTTGGCAGATTCAGAGATGGATAGCTGCTCACGATGAATGAATAGACTCAGACAGAGACGGGAGACAAAGACAGATGGAGTTAAAAATGCCTGACAGATGTACAGATGAGTTGTTTGGATAATGTGTTTCAGTACAGGTATGGAGGAGGATGGAGGATTGAATTGTGAAGGAAATAATGACAAAGAAAAGAGTTGGTGAAGGGCAGGAGCCTCGAACAGACAGAGGAGAGAAAAGGTCAGAGGCTGTTTGTGCCAAAAGAGCAAGAAATTCAATTCAGGACACTTCATCTCAAAACTCTGCTGCCCTGAAACAAAGACCTGCAGAATTTCCTGTTTAATACATAATTTTTCTGTAGAATTAGTTGAAGATATTTACCTGATATTTATCAAATTTCATGTACAGCAGCTTTGAAAAGAAAATCAACATAAATGAAAATTTGAATATCGAAAACATCCTTCCAAAAGCAAGTTTTTATTTATATTTAAACACACATTTGTTGGAAAATGGCCTTTGACATCTAATGCCTCTCACGGTTTTTGTTTGGATGAAATGGTTTTGCAGCGAAGCAAGAATACTTCATTTCACTTGAGGTTTTTGAGCTTACATACAATATTTTTGGGTTGTATTTAAAACAGCAAAGCTTGAAAGTATTTTTTTTAACATACCATCACAACGACAAATTATGGAATGTTGTGAAAAAGTAGAACAATTTTATTGAACATAATTGTGTAATTTATTTATTCATTTATACATTTGGTGAAATATAAAAGTACATTTCCACCAGCTAATGCACTAAATTACATTTAATATAAAATCTTTCATCTCCGTCGTCCCTTCGTCTGTCCCATTCTCATGAATGTGATATCACAGGACAACGTATTCTTAATCAACGGGTCGTATGATATCTTACGAAAAAGTTATTCCTCCTTTTTCGTTTGTTTTCCTACGAATGTCCAGCAATACGTGTCATTTTCCGCTCGTTACATGCATTCAGTCTTTTCAAAATAAACTTCCGTCTTCACAGGAAATAACTTAGTTAGGTTTAGGAAAAGATTGTGGTTTGGCTTAAAATAACTCAGAAAGTGGCGCTACTTAAGAACGTAACTTACATAACAAATAAATCAATTTTGACTTCTGGTTTCAAACGGGACACGAACAGCGGTCTCCTGGGCAACAGTCCAGTATTTTTTGATCCACCCTGACCTCCTCCCTATGCGGCGTTCACCGCTATTTATATTTCCTGGTTTACGATCACGAGAATTACACACAAATTAGTTTGGTTCATTATCAGTTTTGCTGAAATAAGAGCTTAACCCTTGACATCCAGAGTTTGGGCGAGAAAAGAAAACAGAGGTTCAACAGAGTGGTTGTTTTACTCTCAACTCCTCACCTCTCTCAACTCTCTTCCTCATCTTTACCTCCCATCCTGCCCTCCACTCCCTTGTCATGTGTCCAGGCAGAGGTGGTTGTTTTGAAAACAGTACACACACACACACACACATACACAAACACAGTGTCCTAATCAAAGCCAGGCTCTGCACATTGTGTCCCAGTTGAGCAGCTATTTTTATCTGCAGCGCTCTAACAGGGATGGAATGGGTCAGATAGGCCACACTGACGAATCCATCAAGACCAACAGATAAACAGTCAGCCTGCTGGACCGCCAGTACACACACACACACACACACACACACACTTGCACATACACGTATACTTTTTAAGTAAACAAATAAACCAATTCTGTTTCTTTATCTGGCTCCCTTCCCGCCTCCTGCACACTTAGGACTACAGGTAGTTCCAGCCTATGATGATGTTTCGTGTTCCCACCAGTGTAATATTTTTCTGATATACTGTATGTGTGTTTATATCTGTATTCCCTTGTTTGTTCTGCCTCTTTAATACCTGAATCCGTGCCCTCCTACACTCCACACACACACAGTCTGTCCTGTCCCATTAGCACCGTGGCAAATCTTCAGGCTCACACACACACACATGATGCTGCTGCCACACACACACACATGCACACACACAGATGTGGTTAGAGACACATGATTACTGATTTACCGTTGTGAGAGTTGGCAGAGATCCCATTTCTGGCTTGTTAGTTTGGGATTCAAGTGCTCTGGCTTGGACCCAATTAGTTTCTCTTCCTACCTCCTTCCCTCTGCAGTTACTTTGTTGTCATGACTATTTTGGTGGATAGTGTGTGCCGTATATAACCCCAAAAAACAACAGCATGTTCTACACATAAACTGAGTTGATCAGTTATTTGTCTTGTACATAAATATCAGTGTTTATAATAGCTTGTTTGCTTTGAACCCAGCATACAACGGCACCTATGAGCACATTAAACAGCTATAAACCTTTACTGTGGTGTACATGGTGTTGTAAAAACATTTACAGAACAGTACGGCTACAAGTTGTACATTAAGTACTGTGTGTAGTGTCTTTCTGTTACTCTCAGTTCAATTTGGCGTTATTAGCCTGAGCAGCTTAAGTAGATATCAGCTCAGGTTATACTCCCACTCCCTAATATACTGTATATGACTAATGTTGAATAAAATCAGTTACTATCAGTTGCTAACAATAACCTATTCTCTATAAAAACAGATTCTGCATTCATATGAAGAATCTGCAGGCAACGGGACAAGATTTTGGCATCGGAAGCGCTCTGGTTTCCATTTGTAGTCCGAGTAGTATTGACCAATCACATTCCAGTAGGCTTTGATTGAATGCAGGTAAATAGTCCGTGTGAGGAGCAAAAGAGAAGGAACATTTGCCAAAAAACTGTCTTGGAACCCACCGGCTATATCGTCTGACGATGATTTAGCTTTTATTGGTTTAAAATGAGCTTGTATCGTCTCTCAACTCCGACTCCAGTCTCGCATCTCAAGTTGTTAATCGGACTGTAATAAATGAGCAGCTTTAGAAAAAAGCAGATCGTCGGTATTCTCCAAACGGCGTTACTACGGTTTTGCACTTGGCGGCTCACATTACCTCAGTCTTGGAAAGGGAGGATTGAGCGGAGGGGTATTCAGTTGGTTGCAATCTGCAACCACACCACTAGACGCCACCAAATCCTACACACTGTCCCCTTTAATTTTGTGCAGCAGATTGATGCATTTAACTTTAAAATGTATAAAATGTTCTTTCTAAATGCATGAAAGTTCCCAAAGTCGATGAGTAATCTTGTTAAATAATCGTGATCTCCATCCGTACTGACCAAAAAAATTGTGATTATGATTTTGTCTATAATCTAGCAACCCTGGGAGAGACTCATAATGTTGCAGGTCAAAGTTGAGTCAGATTAAACTGTGCGCAAAGTGAACGAGAAGGGGTTAATATGTGTCTGCATGTGACTAAGTCTCTCCCCTTCCTGTAGTTTTCCGTCCATATTCTCAGCTAACATGGATATCTACTCTCAGTAATTGCTGTTTTATCTGTAGATAAAATGATTTTGTTAGCGTTTAACAACTACAGTTGCCAGGGGACCGTGCCTTTTGCACTGTCTGTCTCTCTCCCTACCTGTCTCTCTCAATTTATTTCTCTTTCTGTCAGTCTCAGCCTCTTTACTTGCTTTTTTCTCTCTGTGCTTCCTCCTCTCTTATATGTTGCCAATTTAAAATAGTCACACACACATTTACAACCACAGCTTTTCTTTGAACATCCATATGCGCTTAACATAAACATGCACACATTCATCTCCCAGCTCTGTGCTCTCTATCCACTCACATACACACTCGTATGCTGCTTATAGGGCCATATGATAGTAATTTAGCAATATGGAGGAGCAGGAGGGCTCAGCTTGAGTTTAGAAGAAGAGTCTGGGATCCAGTTTACTGGCAGGAAACAGGAAGTCACCTCTTGACTGTTAAAGTGTCACATTGTCTCATTACTGGATGCACATAAACCTCTGATGTTATATGTTGTTGAATTGCATCTTTGTCTTTATTAAAGTCGATTTTTTAGCCACTAGGACGCAGCAGAATAAGCTGAAAAACAAGATGTTTTTAATTGAGTTATATGTTGTTTTGACTACTATGTTAGCAGACAATTGCCTATTATACGTCCAGCAGACACAGAGCAACATTATCATTCATTTCACCAGATGAAACTAAGTCCAATACATACTCTCTGTCTTCTTTTGGTCACCAATTCCTTCCACTTTCTTCACCAGCTAGTTGCCAACTTCGTGTGTCTGCCGTTTGGTGGTGGACAGGTAGCGTACAGTTTGCTTTTTTGCTAAAAACAGCTGCTAGAAATGGGATTGGTGAGCGCATTTAGACAGAAAGAAAACAGTAAATGTGCCATAAAAGCAAAACAATGAATTGAAAGAGCTGCAGAGAATTTTCCACCCTGTTCGTGTTCGTCCCTGCGCTGAATCACGATGATGAAGATTCAACATGCTGCCCGTGTTTTTAACAGTGATGTCTTGATAATAATAATAAACTTTATTTGTCTAGCACCTTTCATACAAGAAATGCAGCTCAAAGTGCTTATCAATAAACACATTACATGCACTGAGTGCTTCACATGAAAATGAACATAAAAACACATTAAAAACATTAAGATGGAAAATAAAACCAGGAAAAAAAGAACTAAAAAAGTTGTGTCTTTTCTTGTGTTTCAGGTGCGTAACCTGTGCTACATGGTGACACGGAGGGAGAAAATGAAACACACCCTGTGCGACCTCCAGGAGAAGATCTTCCACCTGCAGATACAACTACTGGAAGAAGACATAGCTGGAGGTAAGAGAGAGAGAGAGAAAACACGATTGTGTCTGTAATGATTTTTCTAATTCCATCCAAATACGCCAATGTAAAAACCTGTTACCTTTCACCCACTCTCGCATTATAGCCAAGGCCGCCAACACACACTCTGTCCACCCAAAAAAAAAAAGAAAAGAAAAGTACAATTTGGAAAGCTCAAGTGCATAACGGTTACATCCAAACCCTTGTTGACTGAGTGTGGTGGGTGGACAGTTTTTGGAAATGGCCTGTCATCATTTTTTGCACAGTAGGCCACACTTGACACCTGCACAGCACAGAACGCTGAAATAATAGTTCAGCCAGATATTGTGACACACACCATCCACATAAATGGAGCTCGATTTCCTATCCACTCTGCACAGATGACTGACCTTGATGCATTTCATGCAGCTGCTCAGTGGCGGCGAACAGGAAGGACGAAGCTGGGTGGTTGAGTCGATGCTGCTGTGTTGACTAGATATCCTCTCAAAACGAGATTTATAATCTTACCACCAGATTAAATGTAGTACGTTTTTAGTATATATTCGTTTAAAAAATGTTCTTATATATTAGAGTTGACTAAATTTCTCTTTACCTCCCTGGATTGTTTGCATTATTATCATTTCACCTGCATCAGTCCTCATAAAGGAGCTAGTTCTAATTGTGGTCATAGTATACTAATTTTATCATGATAATAATAATAATAATAAATACCACTTTTTTACAAATAAAATATGTATAGATTAATTTAAACAACTGTACACAGCAGAGACTAAACATTGACAACAGGACAGTCAATTACAGCTAAAACCATAGACTGTATATAAGAAGTGGAGGTAGTCACCGTGACGTCACCCATTGGTTTGTAGACTACCGTTTTGAAAATGAATATCATGCTGTATTGAAGAAGACTTGAAACTAGCGATTGAGACCATAAACTCATGTTTACAATGTTTACTGAGGGAATAAATCAAGTGAGAAGTAGGCTCGTTTTCTCATAGGCTTCTATACAATAGCCAGAGGAGTCGCCCCCTGCTGGCTATTAGATAGAATGCAAGTTTAAGGCACTTCTGCATTGGCTTCACTTTTCAGACCTGGAGTTGCCCACTTGTTAAAACAAGAAACTTAAAATGTTATATAAAAAGCAGATTTATATGCAATAATGGTGCCTTTTTATAAAGACAGCTTTTTAAAAGAGATTTAAATAAAGTTACTGTGCTGACTGATCGATGTCCCTTCGGTAGACTATTCTAGAGCCTGGAGACTCCTCACCTTTTGACACCAATCTGGACTTTAGTACATCCAGTGAGATTGCATCTGAAGCCAGGCTCTGGTATACATGGGGACATGGGGTCAGTGGCTCAGCAATGTTACCAGAAGCCAGACTGTGAAGAGCCTTAAAAGTTAGTGACAAAATCTTAAAATCAATACTTAAACCGACTGGGAGCTAGTGTAGAGCAAGCTGGTGTGATACTGTCATAAAACTTTGAACACGTTATTAGCCTGGCAGCTGCGTTTTTGTTGAACCTGAAGTCGATGAATGGAGCTGTGGCTGAGACGGGAGCACGGTAAGCTACAACAGTCGAGTATAAAAGAGAAAGAAAACAAAGATTCCCCTCACTCTCCATCACTTGTAATCACTTTATTGATGACGTTTCAACAGGTTATATAGACAAACAGCACCATACATACAGTAAGTAGGCTGTAGGGTCTCATCCAGGAAAAAAAAGCCAATCAGAGGACGCCAGCACTTCTTGGTATGCATACAAATTAAGGTCAATGAGCTCTTCAGATCTTTTCTAAAAAGCTCTTCTAATTGTAAACAAACAGTAATTTACCGATATTAAAGAGAGTACGTTCACATCACACAGTAAGGCCTTCTAGGGACATTATTATCAATCAGTCCCATATTGCACAATGTAGCCAATAGTCTTGCATTGATGTTATCAGACACTTAAAATAACAATCTGAGCCTGTCAGTGGCAGAAACAAACACTTTTAGTGGACGTACTGTACATTGAAGGTGAAGAATTGGTCGAAGGACTAGTCTGTTTAGCGCTCTCGCTCAATACTGGGCCAATTTAAAAAGAATTGTTGTCCCCATTAGTCGCTTAGACACAAAAACATGTGAAAATAGTACCGAAGTTACCCTTTAAGTGCAGTGATAGTGACCTGTTTCTGCCTCGGATAATGTTGAGGAACCTTATTAGTTCTAGTAGTCGTGACCTGCAGCTGTCATGGCGATGACAGTGGAAGCTTGTTGTCATGGTAATACCAGTTACATCTCGCTGGCATGGTAATGATAGTGAACTCTTGTCAGCCTGCCCCTGTGGCTATGTGTGTGCGTGTGTGTGTGTGTGTGTGTGTGTGTGTGTGTGTGTGTGTGCGTGTGCGTCTCCGTGTGTGTGGTTAGAGTGCTCAATTTGCAGTGCTCATCATTCCAGAGAAAGGCTACACACACACACACACACACACATCTATACACTCCACTAAATCTTACAAACACGTTCACTCCCTCTCTAACTCTCTCTGTGTCTCTCACTAATACACACAGACACAAATGTACACACACACACAAACACACACACAGACATACACATACATACACACACACATGCAGAGCAGAGCTGCTGACTCAGCAGATTGCTGCCATCAGGTACCGGGAGCTGTGCTGCTGGCACTAAACAGCCATATCTATTCTCACTGCCACAGGAGTTAGATTAGAGAGGACGGCTTGTGTGTGTTTGCGCGAGTGTGTGTGTGTGCGTGCGAGTGCAAGAGCACCAGAGAGTGAAGGATGAGGTTGTCTGCCATAATGATTTGTCGTGTCCCTCACCTTGTATCTACCTCTTTCCTCTAACTCTTTTATCTTTCTCTCTCATTTTCCGCTCTCCATTTCTCTGTATCCTCTTCTTTAATCTACTTTCTCCTCCATCTGTTTTCTTGCTTTACTTTTCTCTCATTTGCGGTCTCCTGTTTCTCTCTCCTCTATCTTATTTATGGTTGTCCCTTCCGACTCTCTGTTTCAGTCAGTTGTCTTCAGTATGTTCTTCTTTTGTCCTTCTGGCCACGTAAACTGATTTTGTGACATTTAAAGTAACTGAAAAGTTTGCCAAAATGTATAGTTTTTCAGACAATACTACAAACAAATTGTATTCAGATGGTTTTATTGGTCAAAGCAGGGTGGGAATGTTGCTTAAATAGGTGCAGAACAGGTGTAATATGATCAGCAGAACATGTTGAATATCATGTCTCAATACACTGAACATGCTCAGTCTATATAAAAACAAAGGTCGGTTTGCCAGTGTTAAATATTTTTGGCATTTAAAATTGGTTTGACATCCAATTCTAGGCAGCACAGAAAGGGTTTACAACTGTAAAATCTGATTTTCAGAAACCCTGAGCTTGCCATGCACCAGCACCACCATCCTTCCTCGCCTCATCTCCCTCCGGGTTTGTTTTTCAATGTGGAAAACACACACATCTCTCCTCTAACCCACCTGAAACACAACCACAAACCTCTGTCCGCCTGTCTGTCTCTCATCGTACTTAATCTGTCATGTTCTACGTTCTGTCTGCCATTCCGCCTGTCTGTCTGTCATGTTTATCTGCCTGTCTGTCATGTCGGGGGGTGCGTGGGGGGACGCTCTCGTCATGCTTTGTGAATGCTAGCATGTTACCTGGCAGGCGGGGCGATATCCTTGTAGTCCCACGTGCAGACAGAGAAGCATGATGCTGAAAGTAGGAAGTCTCCATGACGATACGGCATCTAGTATCATCCGTAGCAACTAATTCATATATGAGAACTTACAAAAAACTCAACACATTGATTAAAAACCTCAATGTTTATTTTTTTTGTCTTTGGAGGAAACATATTGATGCTCATAAAAAATACAGGTTCAGCTATATTCTGCACCCACCCACCCACCCACACTATTATTGTTATGCAGGAAGTGCACTACATTTACATTCTGGCTCAAACCGAGCTGTGACAAGCTGACAGTGGTTAGTATTGGCCTCTCTGATCTGCTCTCAGCAAGTGTGTGTGTGTGTGTGTGTGTGCGATAGAGCGTGAGGAAGACAGAGAAAATAAGGACGGAGGAAGAGGAGGATGGAAAGGGACAGGAAGGTAATAGGATGAAAGAAAGAGTGGAGGAAGAAGAGAGAGGAACAGGAGTAGCGACCATGAGAGAGAAAGGAGTGTGAAAGGGTGGAGAGAGGGAGGAAAAGACAGTAGGGGAGAGAGAGAGAAAAACATTCTCATATTGCACTAATGAGCTCAGGTAAGAAATGGGACACAGTGGCTACACACACACAGACTCACACGCTGCAGTTCAGTGCACCTAGAAAGAGGGGAAATTAATCACAGACTTCAAAAAGACGAATCCCCCGGTGCTGTTGCACCTTCTAAACAAGAGAGGGAAGGCGGTTTGGAGGGGAGGATAATATTGCAGAGATGGAGAGAAAGGCAACAGCAGAATGTAAAAGACAAAAGAGGAGAAAAAAAAGTGTTTAAAAAGGGTTCCACTGCTGATAGTTGGATTTGCGCTGAGATTACAACCTGCAGGGGGAAAGCAGAGCCTGCAGGTGTCCTTGAAAACCCAAAGACTAGTTTTCCGAGCTGTAGAACATATAAAAGAACAAGATCAGATTAGATTAAAAAAAATGGGAAAAATGTTGAAAAATGGTCTCTGGCAGATCAGAGGATAAGATGGTCCTCCTGTCAAAACAAAAAAAAGAAAGAAATTTGCGATTTAGGAGCTGTGTGAAGAAGAGTTCCCTCTGGGAGCTCCCTCAAAGATCCCCCGGCGTTAATGGCCTCCGCAATTTCAGCAACAGCCCTGAAATAAATTGGAAAAAGGGGGAGAAGTGTCTGGTAGACGTACCTGCACTCTTTTACAAATCTTCTATTTAAAAAAAAAAAGGTTTCATACAGTCATACCTTACTCCTGCTCACTTCACACTAATTGTCAGATTTTAGTTTTAACATGACAGTACAGTCTAGGGCTGCAACTAATGGATAATTCATTGTTGTTTAATATGTTGATTATTTTCTTGATTAATCGATTAGAAGTTTGGTCTATAAAATGTCAGAAAATGGTTTAAAACATCGACCAGTGTTTCCCAAAGCCTAAGATGATGTCCTCAAATGTCTTGTTTTGTCCACAACTCAAACTTATTTAATTTACTGTCATGGAGGAGTAAAGAAACCAGAAAAAAATATTCACATTTAAGAAGCTGGAATCAGAGCATTTGGTCTTTTTTTTTCTTTAAAAAATACTCAAACCAATTAATTAATTATCAAAATTGTTGGCGATTAATTTAATAGTTGACAACTAACCGATTGCAGATCTAGAACTGTCTCATTACACTCACATCCTATAGATATTCACTCTGAAGCTCACGCGATAGACAAATTCAAATATTTGCTTTCTATTGTGATCTCCAGCAGACTCACAGTTAAGAGTTCAACTTTGACCTTGCAAATATGCAGAGTCGGCCAATAGTAGCGTTGCTCTCATACTAATTTGCTAATTTGACCTTAACTTTAAACTCTAACAGCAAGGGTTAAAAATGACTCTGCAGTGACGCCTTCTGACCAGGAACGAAGGGGCTCCAGGAACTAAAATTGGGAACTAAAACGCCGTTTTATGTCTGTGTTTGCACCACATCTGAAGAGGCATACATATTATATAAAAAGGAAAAGTGTAGGCAGAGAAAAGGAGACGGAGGACACCATAAATACAGCCCAGGAACTAAATTTAGACCCCGTTTCCTTCGGTTGAAATGCAGAGAAAATGTCTAAGTTCCTAGAAAGGTTCCTGCTGTCAAAAAAGGTTATAGTTGTTATACTGTCAGTCCAGCCTCCATGTTTCTAGTGATTCGGTTCTGACAAACAGCACCCTGTAAACTAAATGTATAGATGTGATTTTTGAGATTCAAGATGCGCAGTTGATTCTCGTGGGACAAACTATTTCACTATTATCTCTAATATCTTTATTATATGATCATCTCTTATGTGGAGATATAAACCCTGAGACATTTGTTAATTAAGTATTTCAAAAAGCCCTTTCTCTTAATCTGGCACAGTCTCTGTTCAGGCTTTAAACACTGGAGACAGGAAGGATGTCAGCTTTGTTTTCTGGTGCACAGCCACAGCTAAAGTAGAGAATCACACATCGAGAAGCTGCTGTGCATGAGAGGCGCTGCAAGTGGCAGGTGCTATAGTAATTAGGGCAAACAGCTTTCTTTACTTCTTTCATATTTTTACATCTGTGTTGTTTTATCGAAAGAAATCTAGTCGCTATAAACGTGTTGTACTTTATCAAAGCTGAACCAACCTCTGACCTCCCTGTGAAAGGAACCATTTTTACTATAAAACAAGTGAAAAGTTAATGTTAGTCTGACTGCAAGCAGATTGGCATACAGAAATATCATAATTAAATAAAGTAAAAAAAAAAAATAAAGTAATAAAGCTCATGACTAACGAGCTAAACAACGTGAACATGAACAAAACAAAATCATCTAGCGAACTTGATTCTCGCTTAAAACTAAATCGCGCACAACCTCGCTGTCCTTCCTGTGTTGTTTGCTTTGTCACACTCATAACTTTCACAAACTACCGCAGGAGACGTTTCCGAGCATCCTCCTAACAACCCGGGCGATGATCCGGCATGGACCTGAAAATAAAAACCCCTCCACACTTTTAACACCTCGTTCCATCCTGTTTCATCCTCCTGATCGGAATTCATGCGGACAGTTTCCATAACGTCTTCACATTGTTTATTCTTCCGCTTCAATTTACATTGTATTTCTCAAATGGAGGCACAGCAAAAAGATGGTCAAGCCCTTTGAGAACATGACAACACAATCTCATCCCAACTCGTCACATACTGACGCTTTGTCAGACCCCTCGGCGTCACTTTTCGGTCGCGGTAAACACTTACTTAACGTTGTGAATCCATCGGCGTCACTTTTAGGTCGCAGTAAACACGGACTTAACGTCGTGAATCCATCTGCGTTATTTTTCGGTTGCAGTAAATACGTGCTTAATGTTGTGAATTAAACAAAAACGCTTGCTTAGGTTTAGGCAATAAAACCACTACAGTTAGGTTTAGGAAAAAACAACATGGTTGGGCTTAAAACTACTACGTTTTTACAGTGCTAATGTGACTTGACGTTGTGAAAGTGAAACTTAACGCACAGGACACAAAGAGCGGTCTCTCGTTTACTGTTGCTGCAGATGGGTTTACATTAATGGAAAGCCTGGTGCATTTAATATCGCCGCTTAAGGGTGCCTTGTGCAGCGGTATCGAACACCGACGGGCGTGACAAAGCATCAGTATTTGACGCCCTGCGAATGAGAGTGGGCTGACCATGAATATCCAAAACACAGCCTACAACGGTGTCAGTGAGGCAGATTGTTCAAGGCTGCTATTGCAGGAGAAAAAAAAAACTCCTGCTGAAGTAAGCTCTTTTCCATCTAAGTGTTCTGTAACTCCGACCAGATGGAAGTAATGTGAAGTGTTGGTTTACGGGGTGATCAGTGATCATTTGATACTGTGAGTGCAAGGCGTGTGATGGCTCTGAGGTTCATATCGGATATCGGGAAGGCAGATGATTTATAGGCCCACATAAACATACAGTACACACAAATGTCCTCCTCTTCTTCTTTCTTTCACTTTTCTTTCTTTCTAAACATTAAGTATTGTACTCGCAGTGAACTGTACTGTCACACTCTGTTCTCCTTTGCTCTCTCACGAACACACACACACACAGACACAATGGTCGTCTCAGTGTGAAATCTCTCTCTGGTCTCTCTCAGCTCCATTCATGCTTGTCCTGCTCCTCCATGCTAAAGCAAGCATGAGGACAGCCTACTGCTGGCTATGACAGCCACACACAGTGTAGACATGTACTGTACTGTACCGACCAACACACACACAATTTTAAAAGAATGTATTAGGGGTGTAACTCACAAGCTTTATCACGATATATTATTATATTGATTATTTGGAACAAAAACGATATTTACTGATATCTCAAAGTCTGCCACGATATGATTTTGATTAAATTCAGGGGCCTGCGATCAATATGAGACAATATCATATGCATCAACTCACAAAAAGCAACTAAAACATGATTTGGAATTTGTATTACTGGACCTTTCCAGACATTTTTATGAAAAACAATTTATAAAAAGGATAAAAATAGACGCTAGCATTGTTGTTGTTGTTGTTGGTTTCAATCTAGGAATTAAAGTTTCTACACCTTCCTTCTGTAACAGGATGCTATTTACCACAGTTTACATTAAGCGGGCTCATCTAGTGGTGAACGCAACTGCTTCCGCTAATAGAAAGTAAAGAGAACAAAAGAGAGTGGCATGCCAAAGAGCTGCTTATTATGTAGCATGGCAGGGTAATTAAAAACAATAAGTAGTACCTTTGTGATGTAATTTTCACATAAATCTTTTGCATTATGGATGTTTACAATATAAGGTTCCTCTTATTTTGAAAAGCCAGATAATTTACAGATATACTGTATATATATATATATATATTTTTTAAATGTGCAAATAATGAGCCCTACGTTTTTACTGTTTTTTACAGACACTTACTGATAAACTAGATCAACTCTTTCACCCTACAGGTGACTGCTGCTGAATGACACACATACACACAAACAAATAAAATGAGCTTTTCTGAACCCCAGTGTAGCTGTAATGAAGCCTGCAGGTGCCACCTGCTGTACCAGTGTGCACACACACACACATACACACACACAGACATACAGTATATAAACATGATGCACAGCAGCAGGAGAGTTAGTGAGCCGTGCAGTCAGGACTCTGTGTTTGTCTAAACAGCAGGAGTCTGTAACAACAAGACATCCCGACAATAAGGGCCTCCCATATCATAGACTGAGAGACAGAGAGAGATCATCACTGTGCTGCTGTATATGTGAGAGTCAGTGGAGTGTGATTGCATGCGTCTGCATCGTTTCCTTAACAGCTGTGTGTCTCTGTGTGTAGACGTACGTGTGTGTTAAGCGTTCATGTGTTTGTGTGTGTGTGTGTGTGTGTGTGTTAAATGCAGAGCTCATCAATAATCAATTAGTCTTCTTTCCGTAGAATTGTTTCATATCATCTGGGTACTTGTGATAGGCGTTTTTCACGATTTTCAATGTTTTAAAGACTAAACGATTAATCAGTTAATTGGAAAAATAATCAACAGATTAATCAATAATGAAAATAATAGTTAGTTTCAGCCCTAATTGAATTATTGTAAATTAGTTATCTGAAAATTTGAGTTTGGCTGTGCATTATAATACCAGAGACTTTGATTATTTTTTATTATTATTTTGCGTGTTGATAGATCATTAATGTTGATATTAGAAGCATCTCTAATGATGAAATGATTCAAATTGAATCATCATTTTGGTGATTTAAACTTTTTTTTTAACCTACTTTTGCTCTTGTCATGCCCTTAACTCAGTACAATCTTTGCTTTTCTTATGTAAAACACATTTTTAATTAATAGTAAATTATGTAGCATCAATCCGGTGTCAGCAGAATTGGAAGAAGGGGGAAGTGACCCATAGTTACCACCACTTCTAACCCTAGATAAATGGAAACAGAGTAAATAAGCTTTTTTTATCATTGTACCTATTTGTAGAGGTTTGTTAAAGAGGACCTATTATGCTTTTGTGCTTTTTCCCTTTCCTTTAGTGTGTTATATAGTCTTTTTTGTGTATGTAAAAGGTCTGCAAAGTAACAAAGCCCAAAGTCCACGCCAAAGGGAGTTACTCTCCCCCACAGAAACACTGCTCCTGAACTGCTTGAAACACCTTTACCATTATCATTTTGTAAGAAAACATGTCTCAGAGTGTGCTGCTTCAGTGACATGAATCCGTGCTGCCTACATACCGAGAAGTTAAATCACCGAGCGCAGCTGCCGATTTGTAGCCATTTTTGTACCAGTATGTAGATCTCTTTACACAGCTTCAACATACAGTTAGTATTTATTGCAGTACTAGTGTGTTAGACTGTATTACACTGTCAGGTGTTATCCTCATTTGGTCTTTGATCATGTGTACGTATCAGTGTTTGTTGTGTTACCTGCCACGCTGCTGGAGGGAGAGAGCGAAGTCTCCTGGAGTGAGAGGACAGCTCGCAGCAGGGAGGCGCTCTGCAGAGCTCCGTTACATGTCATACAATGTGTGTTTCAGTATGCTCATAGACCTGAACACACAGCTGATATATATATATATATATATATATATATATATATATGCAGTATGTGTGGTCTCTTCCTGAGAGGCAATATCTGACAGTGTATCTGACAGTGTTGTGGTTGTTTTTTTTCTTTTCAAAAAGTCTGAAATGTGGACTAGACTGTTGTTTTCTCGTTGTAACTCTGAGGTTAACTGAGGTATCGTTTATCAAGGCCACATGGGTCTTGAATCTGTCAGCCTTACCCTCAAACTTTAACTAGAATACTAAAACAACGTTTCCAACAAGCATTAACATGCATCCTGGGCCTTTAGGTTTTATCTGGGTAGAGCAGGAGGGTAAATGTGCCACTGAAGATGAACTATGGCTCTATCCCCACACCTCATCAGGAGGTGACTCACATTTGGCCAATGACACCTTCCCTTTTCTGCAACCACAAATTGGCCTACAGCATTTGCCAGCTTTTGAGAATTACTATGTGCTCAGCTAGGATGATGTCCTGTAAAAACATTTCTCAATCAGACTTAAAGTTGTCAGTCACCAGCTCTTTGTGCACTTGTGTTTCAAAACATGAAGAGTAGACGGAGAGAGATGGAGGACGGAACCGGCCAAAATCAAAAATAAATGTATAAATAAATAAATAAATGACTTTATAAATAAATATGTCATTTAATGTAGCAAAAATAATATAAAAAAATAAATGCAGCCATTAATTAATTGATCAAATGTGACATAATTTGATATTACTGTTTTAATTAGCTTCTTTATTTATTTCTTTGTATTAATTCCCTTATTATTTACTGTTCTGTTTAATTTTCCCTTTTATTTATTTCTGTATTTAATTTTCTTAATTTTTAAATGTATTTATTTATTTCTGTATTTATTTTGTATTTATTTTATGTGTATTTTTAAATGTATGTATGTATTTATTATTATTTATCTGTTTATGCACGATTTCCCCTCTGCATTTCACCACTTATTTATTTCCCCAAACTTATTTATTTCTGTATTTTTTTTTATACATTTCTCCATAATTATACATACCAGAAAATACGTGCTGAAAACATATGAAAACACTGTGAACTATATGAACTGTGGAGTTAAACTATGAGAATACTGCTTAATTTTTCACGATTTTGACACCTAATTATATACTTGCAGATTTTTTTAATCATTCAAAATTGGCTGGGTGGTTAATAACACATTTTTCTGTGGTGTGACAAACTCAGAACACATATTTAGTTTTGCTTTATCCAAACTTTAATGTATGGAAACTACTTCCTCTGGCTTTAAATTCAAGTTCACCAGAAACTCTTCTTCTGTTTTGTTTTGTAATTCTTTATTTCTCCCTCTTGCAACTATCTGTCTAATCAGCTAAGTGGACATCCAAATGTCAAACACATTCTACTATCTTGCAAAACTAAAATTAGTTTTAGGTGTGTTTCCATCAGCTGTGTAAATAAAATGATTTCCTAAAATGTCAACAAATAATCTGGAAAAAGTTTCAATAATGTGGATCTTTTTTTGCACTATCTTTCTGCAACTTTAATATTCTTTGTATGCTAACTTTTCACTCAAATCCCACCTGAAGGAAAGAAGTTCCTCGGGCTCACCGGGACACTTTCCAGCTTAAATCAAGCTTAAATTCAATAACTCAACTAAACCCCTAACCTGAGCCCGTCTTCTGTGTCTCCCTGCAGAGAAAACCCAGAAGGGAGAAAAGAGGAAGCAGAATGGAGTGAAGGAGAAAGGGAAGGAGAGGAGGAAGAGTAGTCCTGAGAAGAAAAAGGAGAGATTGAAGCCAGAGAACGGCTCCCTGCTAAAAGAGCTAGGTACACTGTGTGTTTGTCTATGTGTGTATGTGTGTGTGTGGGGGTGGGTGTATGCCCTGCAGTGTTTGCAGTGTTTCCAAACTGATCAAATGCAACTCATTGGCAGAACATATGCAGCATATGTGTGTTTGTGTGTCCTTAGGAAAGATCCTGCTGACAAAAGGTTGCCGCACATTCGTAGCCTTGATGCATCAATAATTTATTCGAGGCAGCGTTTTGTTGTACACTATAAAAGTTGGAGCTCTCGGGATATTATTTCATTTTGACCTGATAAAGACTTTATATATACGGAAACTTTGTCTTAACTAAATTATTGATGCATCAAGAGTGCTGCAACCTTGAACAAAATCATGTTTTATTCTGCTGTGGTCAGCAGCCTTTCCATGCCGGTGTATTACCTTTTCTTTTTTTTTACAGACTTCATGCCTCCATCATCAGTGTTGTCGTGCATTTTTCTGTGTGTCGCTCAGTGTAGATCGAGTGTCAGGTGCGATGGTGAAATCTTTAATAGGAATTGACTGCGGCTCGGCCCAGCGGGTCTGATCTGATGCATCGATATGTTGGCAGTTGGCTGAGTAACGTCACTCACAGAGAAAAGTGAGCAAGAGAGATGCAGCAATACTGGATATTATGGATATGTCATCCCTGTAGATCATGCAGACCTCATCTCAGCTTTCCTGTAATAAATAAATCACCTTGTTTTAGCCTGTAGTACTACTAGTGCTGTAGAACGTCCTCTCTAAGAGGTACAACATGAGTTACGATCATACTGGGAAGTATGGGAGCTGAGCTCAAGTCCTCTGGTTAAGAGACGAACTCACTGACCACCGAACCATCCTGCAAGCAGTAAGATTGAAAGCTTGGTACTCTACATAGTCTAGACGTTGATTTACCAGGGGCTTTAGTGCAATTATTAAAATTAAAACACACTCGCTCAGGAGAGTGTGTCTGTGAGAGGGAGAGAGAGCCGCGGGAGAAGCGAAACGCCAAGCGAGTCTCATGACGATGCCTTAAAAAAATGACCTGACAGCTAATATTTGTACTCGGTTTGCAATATAGTCATTTACTACATCCCACGTATCCCTCTGTGTATATACAGTATATAACTTCTCATCATGCATACATACTACATCCTGTTTACATTCAGCTTTCCCATCTGAAATACTGTCATCAACTAAATTACAAATTTACATTTACTATTTTATATTTACTTGTGTTTATATTTATTTTAACTGCACTATTTTATGCCTTAGATTATCATTTTTCATTTACTTGTGTGATTCCCCCTTATATAAATACATATTTTGTGAGCATTGTTGAAGGAACTAGAGACCAAAGATTTTCATTGCCAATGACTGCTTTGCTGGAATTGACAAATGACAGATAAAGAACTTTGAACGTGGAACAAACCGCAATACATCGAGTATATTCGATACATCGCCCACCCCTAATTCAACTCACCTAGCCTGATCAGTGTCATTGTAAACAACATCTCCCTGTGTTTTGTCAAAACGCAAACAAAGACAAACTACTTGACACCTATAATCCAGACCTTTATATGGGTAAAAGGAGTGAAAGCTGGTAATGAGAGGTTGAAAAATCAGGCATTGAAATGATGGTAAAACTGAGAGAGAGAGAGAGAAGCTCTGTCAGTGTTAATCTTTGTCATTAATGAGCGACTGGTAGAGAGACACCGTTAGAATAAAGCGGAGAGGCCTGTCACTGCCAATCCTCATCATGAGTGAGACGAGGATGGATGATAATGGTTGTCTGTCCCGCTAGAAGGTGATCCATTCCCCTCCGCCGATCATTACGGCTACATATGACGCTCAGAAGACAGATATTAAATGGAAATTGAGCACGCAGATTGTATGTGTGTAGATATTTGTTCGTACCATTGACAATTTACAGGCATTTAGCTGACACTCGTATCCACGACGACTTGAAGTGAACGGGGAGATAAAGGCTCAGTGTCTCGCTTGAGGACACGAGATAGACTGTTGATGGACACACACTGGACACGCGGCTGTGGTGATTGAATCGGTAGCTTTTAAGTTGTCAACACGAGACAAGCCACCTGCCTGACTATTGGGGTGCAAATTAACATTTCAATTCACAGACATCCTCATAAAAGATACTCTAAAACAGTTTGTCTATCACTAAGCAGTGAGAGAGGGTTGCATTTTTATTTTCCACTCAGCAGAAGTAATCCATGTTCATGTTAGCGTGGGTAGAAGTGTGTTGACTGATGTGTTAAATCAGGGGTGCAGATAGCAAACACTCACCATTCAGAAACATGGGAGTTTCTGATTTTAAATTGAATATGTTCCCTTCTGTTCACGTCCGTCTATTTACCTCTCTATCTGCATTCATTGAGGCAGACAGGCTGGCTTTGAAAGTTTGCACTCTCGGATGTGTCGGCAGCTCCCGTAAAGGCGTATTTCCTGACATCCTGAAAACATCCTCAGTTTATTTTTTCAGATGCAGCTGCTTCATGGGACAGCGGCGCTGTGACAGTTTGATGAGAGCCGGTGCTGTCGGTCATGGCACAACCAGAGCGCGCTGTCAAGATCAAACGCAGTGTTTCCTCTCTTTCACGTTATATCTTTCAGGCTATCGCTTTTATTTTGGAAATGTTTCCCTCCAAAATTACATAATCATTCAGAGCCATTTAAAAAAGTTTAAAAAAACACACGTTAAATGATTTATAGCAGAGGTTCTCAAAGTGTGAGGCGGGCCTCCCAAAGGGGGCTCCAAACCTTTTCAGGGGAGACTCAGTGAATGGAAGTCAAAAAACATTACATGTGATTATCATAAAGTGGGCATGTCTGTAAAGGGGAGACTCGTGGGTACCCAGAGAACCCATTTTCATTCACATATCTTGAGGTCAGAGGTCAAGGGACCCCTTGGCCATGCTAGTTTTTTCCTCCCCAAAATTTAGAGTAAGTTTGGAGCGTTATTTAACCTCCTTTGTGAAAAGCTAATATGACATTCCTTAGGTTTTCTACTTTCATGTGATACCAGTATCTTCACTCTAGCTTTAAAACTGAGCCCGCTACAACCCTTGAAAGATCGATTGCCTTAATGCGTTAAAGAAATTAGTGGCGTTAGAACGAATTTGCGTTAACTCGTTATCGCGTTAACTTTGACAGCCCTACTAAATACATATATCTGCTTACAGCTGCATTACAGTGTGTCATAAACCATTTATTAGATGCCTATAAAGTGCTTATGAATGCTAAAGTAAAGTGTTGCCACAGAAACTATCAAGTTTAAAATTTGAAAAAACGATCAAAATGACATTTAAGTTTGTGTTATTGCGTAAGAAAATAAATAATTAACAAGCAAACAAGAAAGGGAAACTTGTGATATACAGCATGTTTGTGTGGGCGAATAAAGTGGAAAACAAAGTCCTCCATATCTTCAGGCTTTCTCTAAAAACAAGCTCCTCCGCTGTGAATAGCTCCTATATGTAGGACATCAGGTGGGTGGATTAGTGGTCTTGCATAATCCTTGTTTATATGTATCCAGATCTAATAAGTTATGAATATCCTGCAGTGACATTTCTCTAAAAAAGCTCTGGGCTGTACAGACAATAACTGTACATGATTAATATCTGAGAGCCTAAATGAAAATGAGTCCTGATGACTAACTGTGTTCTTTATTGTCATTTATCCTCCTTTTCATGTGCATGAGTAAAATCTGTTTATCTACATGACAGATAATAGTTATAGTAAATTAAAGATAAATTCTCCGTTCTCCGTTCTCCAAAGAGAGGCCAGAGGTCAAGTCATCAGAGTCTTGCAGCTAAATGACAAACAAAATACAACTTTGTCTATTGATGATGAGGAATTGTGAAAGGCAGAGCAGACACGTCAACATGCAACAAATAAGACATGAAAAGCATTAAAAATCCATAAACAGGACATATTGGCACACCGACCACAGCACTAAAGCAACATGTGAGGAGCTCGGTTCCTTCCTGTGATCTCAGAAAGCGAACATGACAGAACGTTGCTCAAAGCTACAAAAACCACCCAACAAAGACTTCACGCTGTCATCAAAGGATGAAACCCAGAGCTGCTCTGTTGATAACGAAAATGGGCTCTGACTTTGTGGGATTATAGCGTTTTGGTAGGAATTATATACAGCCAAGCTTAACCTCACGCTATTGTTAACATTTCTGTAACATGAAATCCGTCCATACATCCGCAAAGATTCACTTTGGAGTTTTGGCTTTGTGTGTCAGCTGCAGGCTTTTGAGAAAAATGCTGGCAAGTGGAAGGTTTTTGTCTGTTTGAATCTCCTGCATGAAAGTGAAGTAATAGTTAGACCTGTGTATTGACAGGTTTTACTCTGCAGCTTCAAACAACTTCAAATGGGTCCTTCTTCCTGACCTTGCCTTATAAAGCAATTCCACTTTTGAGTAACGTAGAGTTTATTTTTGTAATATCCAAATTCAATGAAGATTTTTTTATTCAGAAAAGGAGGCTCTATTTTCAGGGTCTTACTCTAGTGTTCAGTGTATTCACTCATGTATTCATCATCCTCATAGTCCACATATATACAATATATGAAATGTGACTAGCTATTAAGATAACTGGTCTTGATAAAGTACAAAGTATTCACAAAATACTTCACCTTCGTATGGCAGGGCTAGTTAAAAAATCAAAACTACACGTTTTTCCTCTACCTGTAGTGCTATATATTAATCTAGATTGCTTTGGTGTGAGTTGCCGAAAGGTGGAACTAACGGCTGTAGACATGTCTGCCTTCTTTCCAATGGCATTCGGCTTGTGGTGCCTAAAGCAGCAATCAGAAATCATGACCCGGTTGGTCAATATAATCCACAAACCTTGTCGTGAGCAGTTTCATGTAGGAACTGTTTTCTTTGTACCAAACTACACCCAACAAGCGTAGAAGAAAGCATTCATCTACTCATGGACGAGAGGCTGTAGACATTAATGGCGTCCGCGTCCTGTAGCTAACGTTATCTGGAGAGTTTCTGTGCATTGTGATGGTCTGAATGAGGTTTAGAGGGTATTTCACTTCGGCAGGAGTAATGTTCTCAAGGAAATACTGAATTATTAAAATTTTTGGGGGGATAAAAATGGTCAACCTTGAACGATTTGAGTATTTATAATATTATATCAGGCTTCACACATCTGATCTGGTCAAACACTAGTTCATATACTGTATAGGCTACAGTATAATATTAGAGAATCCAACATGTCATCATCATATGTGCATTTGTATCTTACAGTACAATCAAGATCCAATCTGGCGAAGATGTTTTGAGCTTTTCACCCACACACACACACACACACAGACACACAGAGTGACTATCAGCGATGACGCAGGACTGTCTCTCATTTCCTTATTTAACCAGAGCTGAGCGTCGCAGAGCCAACAGTATTTTCCTGTCGAAGTGAATGTGATCAATAAACGGAGAGACGATAACACAGGACAGGGGAGTAGTTTAGCTCTGCCTCACTTGCTTCCTGTTCTGATATTATCTCGCTCTCCTTTTCTATTTATCTCTTTCAGTATTACTCTTTCTCGCTCTCTCCCTCTCGGGCTCTGTGTTATAACACTCCCTCTCTCTGTTTATCTTTCCATCTCTCTTTTTCTGTCTCGGTCCTTCCGTCTGACTGATGAGGGATAAAGACTGCAACTTGATGTTGAATAGATGCTGTGAGATCATCTCTCACATTGTGTTACCATGACAAACAAGCCCCTTCTGTGTATGCGGTGTGCTTTTGTTGTATCATTTGTCTGTGTGTGTGTGTGTGTATGCTTGCTTTTGTCTGTTATATATATATATATATATATATATATATATGGTTCCTGTCTCAGTGTGTCATCGTTGTGTTTGTTTTTGCATGCCGTATGTGTTCATATCTCACAGTCTCAGAGTGTGTGTGTTGGTGTGTCGGGCCATCTGTTCTCTGTCGGGTCTGGTCCTGACTCCCAGGGCTTTGTCTTCCTCTTACTGTTCTGGGATCAAGAAGACAGACATGTACCAGAACTCCTCCTCAGATGTACCGTCCCCTATCCCCACCGTTTATTACCGGGGCCCATATGCCAGCGGTGATTTGGAAAAAGGGAGATTGTTTTGAAATCTTCCTGGTGTCACCCCCTCACAGGCACTGAGGAGTTTCATCCTTAAAACTGAGATCCGTTACAAATTTTAGTTTCAGTCAGATCTAATCTGCATGTTGAGTGTCGCTGCAAGTTGCAATTTACATTTAGTGGAAAAGTTCTACAAAGAATATAGACCTTTTCAAGTTACTTCCTGTCAGCTACTGCATTAAAAACCAATGCAGTAGCTGACAGAGACGATACACCTATCTCCCGATCAATACTATCACGATACTTGGGTGCTGATTTGAGGTTTATTGCCATTCTATAAGTATTGCGATTTGATATTCCGATTTATTGCGATTTTTTTAAACTATTTTTAAACACCAGTCCATGGGAAAAAGCTGAATCATACACTGCTAGGGACTTTTATTTTGAAAATAAATAATTTAAAAAATATCTAAATTAATACAGTAAAAATGATTTCAGCATGTATGTAGTCAGAGATGTCCTAAAGTCAAATACATCAGTCATTGTCAGGGATTATTTATTATTTTTTCCCCAGCAATCCAGAAATAAAGAATAAAGACATTTCCCTCACAAATTAGTGGTATTTTCTTTTTAATTTATAAGGGACATGTAATGTTTTATACTTCTGGGGAATATAATCCAATCAATCTTATTTCCATATATGTATTTTATAAATACAGTACCGTTTGTTAACACCTTTTATTTTGAAAAACGGATGTAGTCACACAGGTATACTTCCTCTAACTTCGCCAAGTACGTCTCTAGCTCTCCAGTCAGCTCCGTTCTCTTTATACATCCATGGTCAGCTCCATCGGGGCCGTTTGAATGCATTCAAATTCATTTCATGTCCCGTATGAAACTAAAAATCAACATTCAATTATTTTAATTTACGTCCATAGCTTAATTATGTAACATAATAATTTTAAGCCAAACCATGATGCATTTTTGATAAACCTTACCAAGTAGTATAGTTTCATTTTTTGTTTTGTTTTGTTTGGATTTCAATTTACATTAAACTGCAACTGTAATCCATGTAATGTAATTTAGCAGGAGACAGGATTAAACTGAGATTAGGTTTGTGGATTAGATTCAATTTTATTGTCATTGCACAGAGTACAAGTACTGAGACAATGCAGTTTAGCATCTAACCACAAGTGCAAAAAGCAGTAATGTGCAGAATAATGTGCATAAATGTATATTGGTAATAAACAGAATGAACTCTAAGGGGTAGATACAGTATGATTACGCTAAAGTAGTTCCCTGACCGGGAATCTAATCAGGGCCGCGGCAGTGAAAGCGCTGAATCCTAGCAAGTCTACATAAGAGGTATTTTGTATCAAAGGTAGCAAAGTTAGAAATCTGTTTGTTGTGACTCCCTTTCTTCAACTTTTGGGCCTGATGGTGACAGTAAAAGCAAAAGAGCCTTGAGTTCATACCGTCGTCTGTAACAAATGAAAAGCTCAAAGCACTATAAGTCTTGGCTGCAGTGCATTCAGCCTGTTGTTACTCAGGAAATAGCTATCTCTGTGTCCTGCATGGTGGCTTTTTCTCAGTATTATGGTTGAATGTCAGTGCAGGATAGCATCTCTAGACAAGACACATGTGGTCTTTCATTCTGACTGAAAACACAAAAGGTTCAAAATTTCAAGGTTGCATTGTAATAGCTTTCATTTTTAACTCTTTTTAAGGTGTATTTGGGTGAATTTTTCGAAATAGAGCAAAGAAAAACTTGAAATTTAACATTTCATTCAAAAGGACAATGAGGCCAAATTACAGATTAATAGCGAGATCTTTTTGACACAGTAGGTAAGAAACAGGTAGACAAGTAAAACCTCCTTATTGTTGTAGAGAACAACTCTGACAGGTTAATTTCTGTTGATTCATGCTGAGCTTTTCATTCTGGTTCCCATTATTGTGTCCGACTGTGATTTCACCCCTTTATTCAGCTATTTAGTTCACTCTTATTCTGCCTGCTGCACTTCTTGTCTCCCCTTCATCGCTCTGATGGGTCTTTAGATCGCTCTGTTACTCCTCATGCACCTTTACTCTGTTTCATTTTCTATCTCTGTCTTTCCGGTTGAGTTTCCAGGCAGACGGCTGGCACCCGAGAACAATCGTCAGACTGTAGTGAGGGCTTTAGACCTAGCAACACACTCTCTCTCTTCTTCACAGGCCTGGTCTTGGCCCTGTCCTGCTGCTAGTGCATTCCTTAGCCTGCACTGCCTTAGTAGCGCTGCCTAGCGAATCATTGCTTGCTGCTACAACATCAGCTGTTCTGTAAAGCCATCCTGGGGCATTTTGTAGCTGTAGGACTACTGTGCACTCGCAGCGATGCCGGCTGCTTCCCCCAAACTGCTGTTGTCATGCAACGAAGCCTTAAACCAGGGCTTTAGATGGCTGTAACAGCACCAGGACCTTTTGATGCATAGCAATAGCCTACAGTAGCCCATTGGTTCAACATATTAGCTGCAGCTGAAGGAGGAGGAGGAGTCAGTGGCGTCATCTGGTTTAAAAGAGACAGCTCCACTATCAGTAGGCGTTCTCTGGAAATACATTTATGTACTGTAGTGCATAGAAAAAGAAACGAAGCAAAGATTAATAACTTTAATGACATCTCATAATGTCTTAAAAGTATATACCAGAACTGCAGGTCAGAGAAAATCCACAGATAAGCTACGAAAATATAACAAAACCAAACAGTCTTATACTAAAAATATGGTTATACTACTACTAGGGGTTCAAGATTTTGAGAAAATATCTAATTGTGATTATCTTGACTGATATTGCAACTGCGATATGATTTGCAATATTATAGGGAAAGATATTTTTCACACAATTATTCTCGATTTCATTGAAAAGTGATTTTGCAGGGATCTGTACCAAACAAAGATGTTGGTAGTGGGTGAAATGGAGCAAATATAATTTAAAAAAAAGTTATTTTTATAAAATTGGCACTATAATCTGACAGTAGTGCATGAGACGGGTAAAAAAAAATATGTGCCTCTGTGTCCTCCGGTGCTCCTAATAGCATCTGCAAGATTTCACAGACCGGTGGAAAACAACCAATCAGAGCCGAGCTGGAGCCTTGCCGTCTCTGAGCAGCTGTCAATCACTCGCGAACTCCGACCAAACGGTCAAACTAGGCAGCGCTGATCAAATATGAATCAATATTCTGTTACTGTAATGCCTATTTCTCGCCTGAAATGTTTTCAGAAACATCTTGTAGTGCACTGTTTAGCTGTAAAATGAGAAAGTTTGTGACAGCTGTGTCAGCTGCCTTCGTTGAATGAACACCCAATAGGAACGCTCTCTCTCTCTCTGAAATGACCTGTGATTGGACAAAGATTAGATTTTTTACAGCCTGAAAACAGAGCCATGAGGAGGTGCAGAAGTCTACTTTTCTCTGAGAACACATGAATTACAATATGCTGAAAGATTATTATCTAATTCTTGCCCAATGATGCTGAAAACATTCTGCCTACTGCAGGTTTAAAGATGTCACTGTGAGCATGTTAGCATCTCAAATCACTGCTGTGTCTCAGCACAGCCTCACAGAGCTGCTAGCAAAGCTGTACTCTCTCTTGTCTATATTTTCCCAGATGTAAAGCATAGTACAAAACATGTCAGGATGTACAGTATGTGAGAATCTGAGCATATCTAAAGACTACAGAGTGTCATGTTTTAGGTTTCCCTCCCACCTTCCTCTCTCTGAACTCTTCTCCTCCATCATCCCCTCCTGTCTTCCTCACACTTCTTCACTGGCTCTTTTTTTTCCCTCCGTCACCTATTCCCTCCCTCAGCGCTCTCCAGACTCCTGCAGAGACATGCTGCGTCATGGAAACGACCGGCTCAGTGTGTGTGTGTGTGTGTGTGTGTGTGTCTCTGTGTATGTGTGGAGTATAGCTGGTGTTAAAGCCACCCTAACAGCACCTCCTGCCGTCCTGCTTGGCAGATCATTATAGGCTCTGGAGATTTACAGGGAGGCTGGAAAGATAGTAGAGAACATTTAAAAGAAAGACCAGAAAAATCTGCACATACTTTGTCGGTATTTTTTTTTTATAATGTGCTTGTGTGCAAGTTTTATGTCAATATTATCGGCATCTCTGCTTATATTTATATGGTCCTATGGGTTGTTAAGAGGCACTTGTTCCCCAAAGTGGATATGACAGACTCCCAGTGTTCTCATACAGAGGTTAATGGTTGTTCCTGGCTAAGTAAGAACACAACATCTCATCATTACATTCACTAGATGATACACCCTCTGGAGTTTAAGATCATTTTGATCTTGCTGCACAGACATTTTGCAAGCTGTTGTACCAACAGATAGCATTTTCCTTCCATACAGTTTTGTTTCTGATTGGTCTGAAATTGCTAAAAGTTGTTTTTCTTCAACACAAATACAGATTTTTCACCAGAGGAAAGATTGTTCTTTGTCTGCACGCTTGATGTCGTGAGTTTCGACAGTGTGTTACGGCTGATAGTTGTTCATAAAAATAGGATATAGTTACAGCTATAGTTGGTACATTGCACTTCGGATGCTGGTCCAAATTGGTCAAATATTCATTTAATCACCTCTGTTTTTTTTATCAGCAATGAACAAATAGGTAACAAAAATGGTTTCCTGGTATCAAGGTATACCATGGTATGAAAGTTAACGGTTATCATACCGTGTACATTTGCTTATCTACGATATTGGAAAGATAAGTGAGTGTTTGAGTTAAAGGTACCGACAGGAGCAGTCCGGGTGCATTGTTGCACACCTACAATTGTTAATTGTTCATAATCATAGGGCTTTATTTCAAAAGTTCACAGCTGATGTTATTTTTCATGTTAATGTTAATTGTTAATTTAACATATTATAACATGTAAAATAACATGCTTCAGTTATGTAACATATTCATAATACTGCAGAATAATGTTCATAATACTGTTAACTATAATTCTGTTATGGGTCATTGTAACTGATAATATACTACAACAACAACAGCTACTACTACTACTACTAATAATAATAATAATAATAGTAGTGTAATACCGTGAAACCGTGATATTTTCTGAGACGGTTATCGGACCATAAAAATCTCTATGTGCAAAACTTTCAGTTCGTAATTTAGATAAATATCAAACATGTAATTTATCCAGCAAAACTTAAACATTTTGTGACTTAATATTGTCAAAAGCTAAACGTAAATGAATTTGACAGGGTTTCAGAAAAAACCCTGTGTTCAAAAAGTGGATTCAATACTGGATTCTTATTCAATTCAATGGCATCAAACCGCCCCTGACCCCAGCTCTGTTAGAGGATGTAAAGATGTGAGGAGTGAAAGCCAAAATGTGAGCACCCTCTTCTGTGGGAACAGCAGAGAATGAGCTATAATGGATCCCACCCCCTATTCTCTGTTCTCCTTAAGCCTCCCGGTCTTCACTGCATTGTGTGCATGTATGAGTTTGTGTGGAGACAAAAATGCCACAGACAGACACGCAGTGCTTTGGCAGCACTTTCACAGCCCACAATGATAGAAAGGGAGCCATGAAAATCTCCTAATTATACACACACACACACACACCCGACAGTGTTGGGAAGGAGACAGGAAACAGGATTTCTGCTGTAAAATGGGTTTATATCTTCATTATTGATGAAGCGACTGAAACAGTATGTTTGGATTTGGAGCTTATCACTGCGTACTGTAAATGTCACTGTGTCAAGTTGTTGTTTATTTCACCTTCTGACAGACCTACAGGAGACTCGGTGTTTCCATTTAGCCAAAACAGAAAATAAATAACACGCAGAGGTGCTATGTGAGAGATTAACATCAATTTGGAGATGTTACATTACATTTTTGATTATATTCATTTTGAGATGTTGGTATAATTAACATAAACCAACAAGAATATCACAGATGCAGCCTCCACTTACCTTAAATGTTGTGTTACACCAACTCAGATTGTTATTTTGCTTTATGGCACAAAACTGGAAGATGATTTCAAACAGCTCTGTCCTGTATAGACAGCAGCTTTTTGGATGCATTAGGCTATCCTTACCTTCTGTGGATTCAGATATGTCATCTTTTTTGGCAAGGTGACTACTTAGTAGGTTTTGTCATCCAGTAAACTTTGCATTATTTTGTGTTAGATTTGTGCTTTGACTGTTAAACTTTGGAAAAGTTGCAAAAATTGAGTCTTTAACATTCAAAATGTGTTCTTGTGAAGCAAACAACTCTTTTCATTGCAAGCTAAGTAAAATTTAAGGCTACTATTTGAACTGAAGTGTGACATTTGAATGCAGTGAAGCCAACCCTGTATTTAACAGAATTGTGGGATTTAAGGTTTTGCATTGCAGGTGCGCTTTTTTTGCTTTTTACTTTTTTGGATTTCATTTGAGAGTTAATTCTCTTTAACTCCACCAATGTTTTATATAACGTCTTGACGCCGGCGACAGCTGTGGCCGGAGGGATTATGTTTTCAGGTTGTCCATCTGTCCGCCCCATTCTTGTGAACGCAATATCTCAGAAACACTTGGAAGGGAATTTCTTCAAATTTGGCACAAACATCCACTTGGACTCAAAGATGAACTGACTAGATTTTGGCGGTCAAAGGTCAAGGTCAATTTGACCTTATGTCCGTCACATTCTCGAGAAAGAGATATCTCAGGAACGCCTGGAGGGAATTGTAATAGTGATTCTAGTTTGTATTTTTTATGTTATGAAAAATGTGCCGCATCCCTCACCTGTCTGCTTTGTCTTTCTCCCCCTTCCCTCCCTCTTTCTTCTCTTCATCCCTTTTTTGCCACCCCTGCTCTCTCTCTCTCTCTGTGTGTCTCTGTCTTGATATCATCCATCTCTTCCTCTCTGCATCCTCCTCTCTCCCTGCTTATGTCCCTTCTCTCAGGTTTGTCAAAGTCCTTCCCGTTGGACAACTCTTTGTTCGACAGCTGGCTCGCCCAGCCGGTTCAGATCACCGCTGATGACATGCTGAGCCAGTGGGCTCTGGGCGCCCAGCATCGGGACAAGAGCGGCAGCCTGCTCTCCGTCCAGGTAGGCCTTCAGCGGCAGGAGGCCTGCAGAGTGACGCCTCGGCTGTTTCTGAGTTGACTGTAATGTTATGATAACTGATACACACAGAAAATGCTACTTTTAATAATGCAGCAATGGATTGAATTCAATTGTGGATTTCACTTCTTTAATACTACCAAAGCAAAAAGTGATCTGCAAGCTGAACATAGTTTGCAGCGCCGCTACACGGATCAGACCGGTTAAAGGAGGAGGAGGATTACATTAGACGGATCTGCTGTCGGGCTCTTGGCAGCGAACGGCAGCACACATGGCAAAATTCAAACAGCTGAAATCAGCAGCAATGTCAAACAGTCCATCACCTCTTGAACTGAGTCCCAGTCCACTTCTCTGGTGGATAAAACTAGTGCCAAGAGCCAAATAAGGAGCCTGCCTTCAGACGTGATGGAGACGAACATTCAAAGTTACATAAAGTTTAAAGTTAATCACAAAGATTGTCTTAGTCGAGGAAGGGGACTTGACAAGGGGGCAAAAACTGCCTATAACCAGACTAAATTGATATTCACAGACGCAGAAAATTGTATAGGCGGGTCATCTTTGTGAGCAGTAAAACAGCAAAAAGCACTTGTGGTGACATGTACTGTAAATATCACGGCTTTTGGAATCAATTTGGTGTTCGAGTGTGGACGGAGATATTTTAGAAAACGAAGGTCGTGTGGACAGATTTCTTTCTTTAAACGGAGGGGAAAATAGCTGTATGTGTAGACAGGGCCTAAGTCTGATGTAGTATATTTTATTATTGTAAAAAAAAAAAATCCAATGAGAGCCCAGAGCTCATTTGCCATAATGCCAAGTACGTAATTTCACATCATCCAGCGGACTTTTGCAGGTGAGCAGGGAGCTCCGGGCAAAGTTTCCCTTCAATTCATTCACATTTTATTCAGAATTATCTTGACTCTTGATCGATCCCTTTTGGGTAGAGTTTTGAGTTCTCATTGTGGGTTGATCAGCTCGATGAGAGAGCTGATGGTCAGAGCGGAGCTGCACTGTGGCTGACCCGCTGTTCTCCTCAGGAATGTGCTCTGTTTGTGTATTGATTGGCGGGGGGCTTCAACCAGAATGCATGATATAACTCCATTGTTTGAGGATGTGTTCGGGGACAAAAAAGCAAAACAGGAACACGGCCATTTTTAAATAAAACAGAATAAGATGTTAATATGAAAACCTGATATCCTTAAATAGAACGATCTGCAAAAAAATAAAGTGTGTGAAGTAATGACTGACTTTTATAAAAAAAACAGGTCCCACGTTACAGTGACCTGTAATTGACATCTCATCAGGATATTATAGTAATAATAATACATTTATTTATGTAGCACTTTTCAAAACAGATGTTACAAAGTGCTTCACAAGACAGTAAAAGCAGATAAATAACTGTTAAAACAGAACATATCAACAATAATAAGGTAGTAAAGTGGTAGAACAAGGTGATAAAACAAATAGATATACATAAATATATAGACAAACAGATGCATACATACATATATATACCCATACACACATGCTCTGTACACGTTTCACCACATATATGCACATAAAATCGCATTTACATATACAGACATATTACATTGAGACATTATCAGAATGCCATCCTAAAAATAGGTGTTTATTAAACATCACAATGTAAAATGTTTTTAGAATAACTCATTTGATTTCCTGCTTGACAACAAAATGTCTTGTGACATCAGTTGCTCACATCCTCCACTGTTGAGCTGTTGGAAATGTGGGTAGGTGGTGGTGGGTGGGGAGTTTTTGTTCCAAAATATCACGGGCAACAATGTGAGGTTTCCAAACCAGTAACGCAAGCAACAGGCAAACTAACTGTTGTACTGATCAACGAGCCAGATTCCAGATACATTTTGTGTAAAACATGCATTCATTGCACCTTTAAAGGGCAGGTTAATTCTTTTTCAGGTTTTTTTTTTGTTGTTTTTATATCATTCTGTAGTTTCCCAGGTGTTTTCCTATGTATTCAAATCCGAACATTCAAATGTTGGTCAAATTACATGTGTTTTGGTGTCAAATGCTATTTTCCCAACCTTCTATAAACTTTTTCCCACGTGACCTGACGTAGGTTTCTGAATTGATGACGCTGTTACATGTACAGTATACGTATATACATCCTTATAGTCAGTGTATTAGCCGCTTTACCTTTCCCATTCTGACAACTGAAACTGACTGAAGCCGTTATATTGCTGACTGAAGCCGTTATACATCGGCCCTCCTTTTAATTCTCATCCTCTCATCGTCCATCTCTTCTTTCGTCTCCAATTCCTTTACTCACCTCCTCTCTTCGTCTCCTGTCATCCAGCTCCTGCAGGGCGAGGAGAACCTGCTAAACCTTATGATGGAGAACAACATGCAGTCCACCTGGAAAACACCTCAGCTGGGCCGCAAATCGCGAGGGAGCAACAAGCCCCGTGCTCGTGGAAACCCGCAATCCACCTCCCCCACCCTACCCCAGACGCTCCTGTCTGCAGCGGCCGCCGCCTCCGCCGCCAGCAGCCCCTCCACTGCAAAGAGCCTCTGGGAAAGCGTGGCGGAGGAAAAGCCCAGCCATGTGGGCCGGAAAGGGGAAAGGTCCAGAGGTTCCTCCAAGGCCTCTCACCACCACTTCCTTCATCACCACCAGACAAGGAGCTCTGACCTGCACAGGGACCCGCCTCCGCAGCCGCCCATCTCCAAAATGGATTCCTGTCACATCTCGGAGGACCGCGGCCCGTGGGACAGCGTCTACACAGGGAATGGCGTCACATCTGGTTTCACTGCAAGCTCATCTCCACGTCCGGCCTCCAGCCCCGGAGGCACGTTGCCCGACACGGGGGCGATCATTCGCGGCAGGGGTCCGCGGCTCCGTCTGTCCCGCCAGGGCAAATCCAGAGGTAGGGGCGTCAGTGGAGGTGGAGGGCTGGAGTCTATGGGAAAGGACACGTCCCTGCTGGACGCTGCCGAGACTGACGGGTACTTCTCTGATGGCGAGCAGAGTGATACGGACACACGCTCTGGCGGACGCAAACTCCGCTTGCCGCAGTTGCATTCTGGGAACGAGGACCTGCTGAGAAGGAGCGTGCTGGCATCCTAAAGAGACACAAACCAACACACACCAGAGTCCTGCTGGCTAATTGTCTCTCCATCTGTGCCCAACATACAGCCCACAAAATGTGGCTGGATGGCGTTGCTCAACCAAATCCCGTCACATTTACCCACGGAAAATCTCTTCAGCTCTCACCTGCTTTGTTTTGGGGGGGGGGGAATTTGAATGTAGCGGTTTGTCGTACAGTAAAGCTTCTCCACCGGACCGTCGTTACCACAAGATGCGATACATTCAACAAAATAGGAAACAAACATTACCTTTAGTCTCTTTTTTTTTTGTTTTGTATTTCATTTTGTTTCTGGGCGTTGAAGTACCCATCTCTGGCCTCATGTTTGTGGTATCTGCCAGATTTGGGAACAAACACTTCGGGGCATTATTATTATTATTATTATTCAAGCTGGTTTCAGGGTCTGCTTCGCTCTTGGTCTTCACGGCCCGAGATGCATCCAATGAGTCCTTGTTTTCTTGAATACGTTCAGTGGAAAGACAATTTCACACCAGAGCTGGTCTGAATATGTACAGAGGGTGACATGGGATAACATGTATTCAGCCTTGAAAAGCACAACTAGCTAGTCATAAGAGCTGTAATGTAAGCACTCGTGTGTGCATAACAGATGCTCATTCAGGGTTGGGTTCAATTCTCATCATGTTGTTGCAAAATGGAGCTCTCAAATTTATCTCCACAGACTGAAAAGACAGATTTGCAGCTTTTCCCAATTTTAGAATAGCAAATGAATTAACCCCAACCCTGGTGCACATTCAGATTGTCACACAGAGACACAAACGCACACACACACATACTGACACACATACTATAAGCAAATCCCTTTGCTCACATCACAACCGTTGTTGAAATATTTGATCTGACGTTTGTCAGCTGCTTTCAAATTCTTCCTAATTCTTTTTTTTTTTTTTTTTTTTTTTTTTTAAGCCTGAATCTTTGGAGGAAAATTCATCATAGAAACTCTGTGCCTTCTGTCGCTTGCCCTGTGCCCCTGCATCCCCTCGACACCCCCCCGCACCTCCCCAACCCAAACCTTATCAATCAACCAAACAATCAGTAAGTAGATCAATCAGTCGTTTCTCAATCGGATTTGTAACAATCAAACCAAAAGGAAATCCCGTGGGATTGGTTACCGAGTGTAGCCAGTATTGGGCTCCTTGTCACCTTAACAATTGTCTAGTGCCTGAAACAAGGATGTAAATGCAGCGTTTGCCATTAATCAACAAAGCATCTGCAACAGTTAGCAAAAGCAGAGCCACGCCGTACTATCAGTGCAAAGAGCTGCCTACTGTTCTGTGCCCACCCCCCCCTAACTAGATCACTGCAGTCCAGAGCCATCGATGAACAGGGTTTGGCCAGGTTACTCTGTGAGCACCAAGAGCTGACGGCAACAATAGATACACATGGAGAAAGGACAAACACAGGAAATACAACTTTAGCGTGCTAGTGACTCCAATTCAAAACTAGTCTTTTAGATTAGTGGCAAAGGAATTAATTGTCTTTTTTTTGTATTGTGTGTTTCCTCTGTCAGCAGTCAGTTCAGTCGTACAAATCAACAATGCTTCATTCTTCAAGTTTATCGTGTAAAAATATACCTAAATTTTGAACTGGGCAGTCACTCCCTGTCAATGCAGACTGTCCTCATTTGGCATTTGGTGATGAGACAAAACTGGAGAAAGCATGTGACCAAATAATCTCAACTAAAAGGTCCACAAGCTTTTTCGGAGCTTTCAACCACAACTCACGGTCTTGGCCCGGCTCAGGTCTCGTCACATGACCTACGAGTGGAAAACAAGTTTTATGAATATTTTAGAAATTACAATTGCATAGCTTGAAGGTTCTTCAGACCCTTTTTTCCCCCCTAAATTTGTCCACCTTTTGTCTCATCTAAGGTGCTGGTTAACATGAGCATCCAGTGTGCAGTTTATCCACACCATCGGGTGATTTAAAGGAACAGTGTGCAGCATTTAAAGGGATCTATTGGCAGAAATAGAAGATGATATTAAAGGACCAATATGTAATATATTTACTGTAATAAATCATAAAATGACCATAATATGTCATCAGAGATTATGGAAACATGCTAAATTGAAATACTGGCTTCTCCGACAACAATGCTTTGAAAATGGAAATGGAAATTTCCATTCCGGTCCGTAACGTCTGTTTTTTGTTTTGGCCGGTGTGATCCTGTCCACTGCCCATTTCAACACCTTGTTGCCACATATGAAACAAATTGGCAGGCAAACGCAGCCTTCTGCAGCCATTTAAGAAAGCAATCCACCTGGATCAACAGAGATAACGTTAACGTTAGAGGCTAACACGGTCATGTCTAGAAGGTAACCCTCAAATTGCTAAAATTTGCACTTACTGCTATCAGTCACACCGAAGGAGCGGATGGGCCACGGCTCCAATGTTTTGACTGCTGTTACCCATTTTAAACACTATCTGTCAGTGCTACATATTACTCCTTTAATAAGTATGTTTTCATTAGTTTATAATCACCTGAAAATAAGAATCGTTGTGTTTTGTTACCTTAGAATGAGCCGTTTATATCTACATAGGGAGCGGGTCCTCTTCATGGAGCCCCACATGATACCCCCCCAGATGCTACACACTGCACCTTTAAAAGTAGTAAAGCCCTCAAAAGTCAGTTATCTCTGGTTACTATATGAGGCCACCAGGGTTCACAGTGCAATTTTCAGGCATCAAGAGAAACAATTTAGTCATACTTTTTTTTTATCAGCCATGTGTATCTATGCAATTTATGATATTGTTCTAGTAAGATTCCCTACACTTTTTTTTATTCAGCTCAGCACTTGACGTGGCCAAGCTCTGGTAACCGACGGCTCTGCTGCACCTGTTCTCCTGTTAGATGAATGATGACAATGTAATAATCAGCTTCAGAGGCCTGCGCTCTTAAGTTCTTGAATTGAGTTTGTAAATTTTGTTTTTAAAAAAAAAAATACTTTTTGTTGTTCTCTCAGAGAGTTGTATTTTGTACTTAAAGCAGTCCATGGTATTCTCAGGGGTCAAAAAAAAAACTTTAAAAAAAGAATAAAAGGTTTAAAAATGTATCGAAAAAGCGACGTAAGACAGAGATACATATATATATACATATTTTATATCATATACAGTATATGTATATATATATAAAGTGATGTGTGTACGTCTAGAAACTTCCTTATTTGGCAAGCTTCACTGTTTTAACTCCTACACGACTACTACTGAGCATGTTCCTTCTCTCAGTACGACCATCAGCCCTGGGTTCAATAGTCTCAACCAATGATTCATGTTTATTTTAACTTAAGTTACCAGATGAGTGGGACGGGTCAGATAATAATGATAATAGCTCTGTGGTCAACTACAAGAAGGGACTTTGTTTTTATTCTCTCAGCTGTCTTGCAGCTCAGACCTCATCCATCTGGTTCCAATGGGTGAAATAAAGCATCACAAGTGGTTTTAAGGGCTGCTTGACCCAGGCCTGATGAAACACTTAAATAGAGGTGCAAGTCCAATCTACTTCCTCTGTTTTTTTCTTTTTCTCTGTATGGACAGCTTCTAACCTGTCTTCTGAAGTGACCACGCCAAAGAACAGATCTGTGTATATCAAGGCAGCATCTTATCTACACAAACACACATACACGTGCTCCGTCTCTGGTTAGATAGGGATGTCAAACAACTCTGCCAGCGCTGTCGATGAGGTTCAGTCAGAAACGCCGTAAGCTCAGGCACGGTGCCGTGGTGTTGTGTGACCTCCTCTAAAGCAGGGGGCGCTGTTAAATCTACTACACCACCTCCAGTAAACCCAACCTGGACTCTCCCACATCTGCATTCACGGGGGTTCACATAGGAAATGCCTGTCGCCACAGTAACGGGCTGGCGATGGTTGCAGACACATTAACCCCCTCTTCAGAAAGAGCCAAATGCTGCTGAACTGAACACAACATACACACACACCAGAGCTGGTATAACAGGGTTATAACGTACAAGATGACTAGTTTTTTATGTATATGTGGTCCTGACTGCATCAGGAAGTATGAGCTTACTCAGAGTGAAACGCCCCCTATCAGCAGGAGAGTATTATTACTGGTGACAGCGTCTCTGTTTCCTTTTGTTCTTCAGGTGTAGCCATCGTAGAAGATTGTTCCTCTGACACACACGTTTCTTCTAGAGAGGCCAAGTCTGGGAAAAAAAAAACTCTTTTAAAAGGGTTTAAAGCTGAATTTGGACTTCTACGTTGGCTACCGTTATTACCAGCCCCATGAAAACTGACCACAACAACACACACAACAACAATAACGGCGACAAAGTTTGTGTTTTGAAGCGAGGATGTGGTGACGTATCGTCATTGCGGCCCACATAATCCTCCACCGGGTGGTTGTTACAAATCATGGGTTGCTAAGACAGAAACATGTAATCTTGGTTTCAGTATTCAATGTTCAGAGTAGCCTGACTTTGTAGACAGTGGTATTAGACAAGGCCTCACATGTACGGCCTTAACATGTAGTAGCAAATGCTAAGGCTGCACAGCACTGGCAGGAAGAAAAATCACTTATTTTTGAATTTCCTCTACAGAAGTTGTAGAGGTGGTTAGGTGTTTGTAAGTCAGATTTACACCCAAGTACAGCACCGTAGTACCTTGTCAGGTAAATTGAAGTTTTGATTTTCTTTTTCCTAAGATACTGTGCAGCCTTGGCAAACACAAACTGGTTATTATTCTATATTTACAGTGTGGCTTCAATGCCATCTCCTTCCGCTTCATAGATACTGTAGACTGGTCTTTTGCAGGTTCTTTTTTTTTTTTAATCAATATCCACTAGCATACAACTTCAAAGCATCACTGTCCTCTGTGTGGTACGCTGGTGTGGGTGTTGGCTCGCAGCCTGAAATGTGCTCTGATGATCTTTGAATTTTGCAACTCTGTCAGGTCGGATAACCAGATTAGATTTTTCTTTTCTTTTCTGTGTTTTAATCTGTCATATCAGTCATGGCGTTGAAGTCCTCAAGAGTGCAGCATCAGTGTCGGTATCAGCGGAAGATCTGCTGGAGGTTACGTTCTTCTGTGCCAGCTCACCATTTAGAGTGCATGGTTAAGACATTATGCATAATGGATAAATATATACTGTTTTCTAAATGGTGAGCTGGTGCTTGTGTGAGGGCAAACCCCTCCCCCCTGCAGGAGTTGGCATGAATGCTACACCACAGAAATAAGCTGGTGGGCATCGTGCACGTAATGGCAGGTCGGAAACACACCTACACACAGTGATGCACCCCACCTTCTGCTGAAAAGCTGGTTAAAGGCCAACACTGATGGCTGCAGGCGATTGGAACCTCGCCTATAATTCACACAACTGCTGTCTACTGTACCGACACTGTTGTAAAACTCCTTGGAAAGACATCACTGCACCGGCAGGGCTGGGTTCCTCACAACTTCCTCTGGTGAGCAAAGATCATGTTTAAAGCTGTTTTATTAGTAGAGAGGCAAGTTAAGACCATCCAGCAACAAAACGCTGGGAAATGTTGTTGTGCAAACAGCCCGTTCTCAATCCCAGGGCGTCAAATACCGATGCTTTGTCACAGCCGTCTGCATTTGGTACCATGAGACGCACCGGGCGTTCCATTAACTACAATGTAAACCCATCCGCGGCAACAGTAAACACTCACGTGGTGACGTAATTTAAAGAGTGAAAAGAGGCACACAGGGCGGGCGGGAGGGGGTCATTGAACTGTTTGCTGTGGTAATTTGACTAGTACAAAAGAAAATGGCGATTATTGTTAGTTGTTATGGTGACAACAGAACCCACGTCAATGGGACCTAATGATTTAAATAAGGGCTATTCAAGTGTTCATACTGGGAAGTTGATTCACCTCAAAAAAATTATCCGCTGAGTTACAGACGTCTCTTTCCCAATGTAAGTCTATGGGAAAAAGTCTATTTGGGCCCGATGGTATCACATGACAGAAGTTGTAGTACCACCGTTTGGCCACTGCGAAAATTGGGATCGACGACCAGCACTCTTCCTGGGGGCTTGGCTATAACGGTCACTATGGCAATGGTACACATAAAAATGTCCACTGCTCTCAACGTGCTACATTGATTTGAATGGGAATGTCCGTTCTACTCCTAAATACTATTTCTATGGGTGTGACAAAGCGGCGGTTTGTGGCGAGTTGGGATGAGAACAAAACCATCTGATTGATTTGAACAGGAAAGAAATGGGGGAAAAGCCCTTAAATTCAAAATATTGTATCTACTGAATGGAAACATTTAATTTCCACAATTTTAAGATAAAACCTGATTGTTTCCCCGAGGTGGTTTTGAGGAACCAGAAGGGCACCAGGATGCTGTTTTCTCTCTTCCTCTGTGGTTGCTCCTTCATCCAATAAGAAAGTGGTTTGAGGCTGTTCTTAGGTCAGTAAAGCCAGGATGCAATAGACTTTTTTATACATTGTTTTCTCCACAAAGTGAGCATCCTGGTCTGTCTATAAAATCAAACTGACAAGAGACACTATTTAATCATTTGGAAATGCAGGCTGACTCAATGAGCACTTAGTGCTTCCTGTTTCTGATACAGTCCTTGCTTTATTGTCCTACGCCAGCCATACAAACCCACCCACCTACCTACCACTGGAGTTTATACACATTTACAATAATGTATAATACTGTTCAACTACTACTACTACTACTACTAGAGACATTTTCATTTTCCGTGTTTTGAAAAAGCCTTTGGAAGCTGTTTTTTTTTTTGTTTTTTTTTGTAACGCTTTAGCTGGCCGCCGCCGTGGCTCGTATCAAATTAGAAAGCTGACTCATTATCTGCTTACTCTGTTCTTACTGGCGCTTTGCTCTCCTCTCCGTTACAGCAAAGTTTATGGCTTCAAGGTCTCAACATCCACAACCCAGACACACTGCACAGATTGGAGGTTTAGTCATACAGGCTGAGACGCTGTGGAGGCAGAAACCAGCTCAATAGAAGAGTTGAGACGAAATTGGTGGAGTCAAAGAATCACAGTGATTTGAATCAGAGGGCCGTCTCTCATTCATTCATGATCTGGCTGGGTAGCTAAAGAGAAAAATGCTCTACCTGGGCCACATTTTATGACAAATATAAATTAATTGTTTGCCTTTTTTAGAGCTGCAACGATTAATTGATTAGTCGAACAACAGAAAATAAATTGACAACTATTTTGATCATCCAATAATAGTTTTAGTCTGTTTTTAAAGCAAAAATGGCAAATACTTTCTGATTCCAGCTTCTCAAATGTGAGAACTCGATGCTGATTCTTGTCATACGCAATAGTAAAACTTGGACTATTTGGTAGTATAAGACATTTGAAAACGTCAACATTAACTGCAATGGGCATTTTCCAAGGGGTGTGTAAACATGTTCTAGTAGAAACCCAAAAACACAAGTATGAACCTGAAAATGAGCATGATATGTCCCCCTTTAATGGTAATTCAATGGCAAACCAAATGGGTTTTGGTAGCCCAAGGAGACATACCAACAGTCCAAAACCCAAAGATGATCACTTCAGGATTGTATAAAACAAAACAAAAGCAGAGCATAACATATTTCCCATTGCTGCTTGTTGCTGTAACGATAAATCAAGTATCAAAATTGTTGCAGAGTTCTTTTTCTTTTGCTCGACTTTACAATTAATCAAGTAATTCTTTCACATGACACAATGAGAGGTTAGAGTTAACAGCACTCCGCCCTGGAAGAAAAACACCAAACAGAGCAGTTTCTAATAGCTTCCCTCCTATTTTGTTCTCTTTGCCTTTTCAGTGGGCTTCAGTCCAACATCATTTAGCCAGAAACAGCCTTTGGCTCCACCTACTAAGGTCTGCCTCCAGAGCAGTCAAACTAAACCTCCCATCTGCACAAAACTGTGCACCTTACTCTGTCTCCGCCATCCAACATCTTCCTCTCTTATCCTCCTCCCACCACCAGCAAAGTCCCCTTAAAAACACCCCTCCTGTCGTGTCCCCTCGCCGCCCACAACTCCTCCTCTCTTCCCCTCTCTCCTGTCCGGTGATCAGCCTCTGTGGCCGGCACGTGGCTCTTCTCGAACCGCTTTTGAAGCATAGGACGATCAAAAAAAAAAAGAAAAAGAAGAAAAAAGGATGTCTGTAGCTTTAAGGACAAATAATGACATGCACGTGTTGTGGAAGTACGTGTGAGGAGGGGAAAACGTTGCACTCTGCTTTGGCCTGCAGAAAGAGAGCGAGAGAGAGAGAGAGAGAGAGATGGATAGAAAGAGAGGAGAGGAGGGAGACGTTTACTGAACCGGAGCCAGAGAAGCAGACAGAAAGAGTACAACTTGTTCTTTCCCCTGCGTTCTGTTTGCAGCCTGTCCACACAGTCAAGTTAACAAGCAGCTAATATAAACAACACCAGGCCCTTCCCTTCTCCTTGCCCTCTCGCCTCCTCATCTCTGTCTCTCTCCTTTTCTCTCTCTCTGTACTTTCTCTCTCTCTGTCTCCATCCAAGTATTTCCTTTACAAACTGTAACAATCGAATCAGGAAAGCAGAACGGAAACCGGTGAAATTTCTATTAAATGGCACGGAGAGCCCGTAAAACAAGGCAGTTTAGTGGCAGAGTATTTTAATATCGACAGTGACTTTCACTTTATATCTCCCCTTGTGGTTATAGTTGATGCATTTATTTGTATCCAGACAAAAGCATCAATGACCAACCTTACCCAACACAGATGATTAACAAAGCTTACACTGATAAGGCTGACGATACTGTAAACAAATCCCATAAAAAGACTAAAACCAACAATTCATTGATCACACTAACAAGTAGGACCAAGTTCTATCCAAATCCTGATATATCTTCTTCCTTTGTGGCATAGACATCCATTATTGTCCCAAAAATATTATAAACACATCAATGAGCCCACTCGATTCGACTGTTATCAGGCCATTAAATAGATGTTATTGGTCGCTATAAGCACCATAGATGTGGGTCAATAAGGGCCTACTACGTTAAAAGTGAGACTTAAAAGCAACACGTTGTAAAACTGAATGAAACGTTACATTTTTAACACAAATAAAAAGGCTTCTTTAGGTTTAGGCAACAAAACTACAACTGCAATGATGATGAAGTTGCGGTAATTTAGCAAGAAGCCTAACTGACTAAATTAAACAAAGTCAAAACACAGATGAATGGATTTCCAGCATCGTAAATCCCTCACAGGAGCTTTACACTTCATTTCGGTTTATCAAGTTGTCACTTTCAACCGGATGTTGTGACGTCCTCGGACGGAAAGGGTGACGCCAGTAAAATAATCCGTGGGACAGATTATAAAGCTCTGGGTAATATAGCCCTGCACTAACATGATTAACTTCTCCATATATTTACCATAGACTGATATTTACGGAAGAAAGAAAAGATATCTGCCCACTATGATTTGATGTTCCTCGTATTATGGCATGTCATGACATAGTTCAACTATTTTTACGCTCTCGCTCTCCCTTTTGCGCGTCTACATTGAGAACAATGGACTTTAGGGCGCAAAAAGACATGGCATGTTTACAGCCCCTTAGTGGACGTACATTTACGGTGAGAAGTTGCCCCGAGCGATTACATCGCAGCCATTAGTCACTAAGACACAAAAACATGGGAATGTAGGCTGAAAGTTATCCATAAGACCAATAACAATCCAGTCTTGAAATTGAATCCTTTTTTTATTTATATAATATTTGGCAGGTTAACCTGAAACCGGGATGGAAACATGGCTCAAGTCCCTTTTACGGGTCCTTTATTCAGCCTCCTTCTACATCTGGTTTTACCATCAGGCTGCTGAGAGGTTCAGACTCCGCTCACACATACATCACTGCAGACAAATTGGAGGTGTAAATGCGACCGAGACACACTGAGGATCCATTTGGCCAAAGAGCTGCCGTCTCCCACTGATGGTCAAAGCAACATTTGGTAACATTAAATCTGAGTTCGGCTAGGATCTATACACAAAGAGTAAATCTAACAAAAGCACGTGGGTGGGATTCTGATTCATGAGGAAAAGAGTGAGGCACCGGAGACACTTTACCTCCAGGTGTAAATGTAATCTGGATAAATCACGTCTAGACTCAACCTGGATTCAAGATGCAGGTTTAAGACCATTTGTTAAGAGGCCTTCTCTGTACTGTCTTTCTGTCTCTGCTCTTTCTCCCACTCGTAAGTTCATCACTCTGTCTGTCTGCTTTATTTATTTCTCCTGATTTCTGTTATTTTATCTCTTCCCTCTTCTCTGCTTTTGTAATCTCACTTCTTTTTCTCACAGAACAAATGATTATCTTCTTCCTTTGAGGCAAATCATGTATTTATTTGCCTCCACTGCTCGATCTTTGATACATGTAGGGAAGGAAAATGTGTTCTGATTACATAAATTGGGGAAAGTGCAGTCCCTCTATGTGTGTGTGTGTTCAGATACTACAGGCTGTGTGTGTGTGCATGGTGGGAAAGATAACAAATGTGGTTACTGATCCTCCAGTCTCCCTTTGTTCTCCTCACCTCTTTTTCTTCCTCCTCCTCTTCCTCATCTGGAGGGAACAGTCTCTCTCTCTATTAGACTACATCAACACAAAGCTGGCTAATTTTGAAAACATTTATTACGTAAGAAAACAACACAAGGTCGTATTCGTAAAGATCTCCGTCCACACTAGAAAATACCTGAGCGATCATAAAACAGCTAAATCTCTTCTTCTTTGTCTGGTTTTGGTCAGCGTACAACAAAACTGCATCACAGTCTGGTCACTCTTAAACATCTGTTGTGTCCCCTCCTGCTCTCTGTGACCACCATATAAATACAATGTGGTTTGTTTACATGCGTTTAAAGTAACAAGTCGGCTTTCTCCATGTTTCCGTAGTCGCGGTAGGGGATTAGAGAAACCTGGTTTTCCCAGATTCTCCTGGAGAAAGCCAATTTCAAGGCCATGTAGACACGTAACTGGTTTTCTAATCAGCTTTTTACATGTGCACATGTGCGTGAGAAAGTGTCGCTGTGACAGCAAAGCGGCTGGGTGAGAGGAGATATCGTCACACATAGCGATGCATCCTCGTGTTCAAAATGATTCATTCTAAAGTCCGACTAAAACTAAGCACGTTACGTCTAGAAGTCTAACAAAGAGCCCAAATCATAGACTGTACATAAGAAGTGGACGTAGTCAGCGTCACTTCACCCATTGGTTAGTGAACTGCCGTTTTGATGCCTTGAGTTCGGCATTTTGGCCGTCGCCATCTTGGTTTATTGCAACCGGAAGTGACACGAGAGGGTAGAGCCGTACAACCGAACGCTGAATAAGACTTTTTCAACCAAAACAGATTTTTAAAAAAATTTTAAACTTAAAGGTAGGGTTGGTAGTGCTGTTCAAATACAATTTTTGTTATATTTGTTGAAATTCACATTACATCCCGACAGCAATCAATAAATCAAATGCTCCGATAAAAAAAAAAGACAAAAATCCAGTATCGACGGCTGTCGCAGGACTATAACAAACCATGGATTGTATTTAAGAAGTGGACGTATTCACCATGTCATCACCCATTAGTTTGTGGCATTTTGGCCGTCACCGTCTTGGTATTTGGTCAACATGTTGTTTTTTTTGCAACCAGAAGTGACACGAGGGTAAGACATTTTTAGACAACCAAAAAGGTTATTATTAACTTTCATGAACTGAAAACACACTGTGAAAGTTGTAAGACGAAAACACGGACAACACCCAGACCGGACAACGCCGTGGTAGCGACCTGTCAATCACAAGACAGCCACGCCCTAAAGCATCCCCTGCTTTATGGTCTGTTTGACTCTAAATGGGACCATAATTTACTAAATGAACATCATGCTGTATTGAAGAAGACTTGAAACTAGCGATTGAGACCATAAACTCATGTTTACAATGTACAAGTGAGAAGTAGGGTCATTTTCTCATAGACTTCTATACAATCAGACTTCTTTTTAAAAACCAGAGGAGTCGCCCCCTGCTGGCTGTTAGAAAGAATGCAAGTTTGAGGCACTTCAGCATTGGCTTCACTTCTCAGACCTGGATGTTGTTTACTGGCCAAAACAGACTTGTGTGGATGTGCTCTTAAACATTTCTCTCTCTCTTTAACTTTGTGTTGCTTCGGTATTTTCTGTCTCACTCTCAGCTCCACTTTTACTGACTTTCTCCTCTTCGTTTTCTCAGTATCCCTCCTCAGTGCAGAGCTGCAGTTTCTGACTCTCATTAATAACAACAAAAAATCTCGCTCCCCTCTCCTGACCTGCGATTCACAAAGTTTTCTCCCTCAGGTTTAAAACACATTATCAAACCAGAGCTCAGTTGAGTTTTCGTTTGCAAAATTTCAGCAACTTTTTGTTGCAGCAACTTCTCCTCAGACTTCCTCCTGTAAGCTCGTAGGAATACCCAAGTTAGTTATTTTAAACATTTGATTCAGCTGCTTCTCCCTTCTCTCTGTTCTCTCACATTTTTAAATATTATTGGGTATCATTCTGCAACATGAGATCGTTTTGCATCACATTGGGTTGTATTTGAATACCAATCAGCATCGTCCAATCAAAGCAGAGCAGGACACGGGTTTCTCCTCCTCCTCCTCCTCCTCCTGTCTTATTTGTCCTTAGAAAGGTGTTAAAATCTCTGCTGTGGTGTCCAGTTTCTCCTCCACTCTGCATCGGTTCTTCAATACAATAATATGAATGTTGCAGGAGTTTATCCTTCTGTATTCTTTGTTTCAAAGAATGTTGTGCCATTTGTTAATAGCAAAGAGAACTATTGAACATATATGAAAAAGAAGAGCTATTTTAAATTATTTTTTGGCTTTTTTTGCTATATTTATTTTCTTGTATTAGAATCTTCTTTGTAGGAGGGAAAAATCAAAAAATGTATTTTTCATTAGTGCGAAAAACCTATTTTCTTCCTTTTTGTACAATTTCGATGTTTTAAGCGAGACTTTGAAAAGCAATATGATGATGATGACGATGTTTCCTGTGACTGTATCTGCATGCTGTTTGTGTTGCCTTAATGATGGCTGCATCCCACTATGACCCCACCCCCAACCTGTCTGACCCCACCCTCCCCAAAGTCTGACCCCGCCCCCCTCAACTCCCACCCTCATCTGATGGAGTCCCAGTACCATCTGATCCAGTCCAGACCAATCCAGTCCAGTCCAGTGCAGTCAATAAAGCAGTGCTTTCTGTGTACACAAAACTCTCCTCCCCTCTGTTCATCACACAAACACAAAGAGGTCTCGCTGGTCTTCTCTAACTGATTTACAAAGACAGAAAAGTCTCTTAAAAGGGTTAAATGTGAGATTGGGAGCACCTTTACATAGACAAAATGCTCTTTTTAGCTCTGGGTTAAAAAACAAAAACATTTTTGTTGTCTATTTTAAAGTTTTAACTACAATATGTATGTAAGTTGTTTTTTTCTGTGCTCTCTTAAAGGTCCAGTGTGTAGGATCTGGCGGTATCTAGCGGTGAGGTGAGGAGATTACAACTAACTGAACTCTCTCCTGTGTGCGAAGGGTGTTGGAGAGCTACGGTGGCCGGCGCAAAAACGCGAATGTCCCTCTCTAGAGCCATTTGGTGCAGAGCCAGTGCTTAGAGTGTGGTAAGTGAGTGGTGAAGCAAGAGAGAGTGGCGGCGACGGGAGCAAGCAGGAAGAGTTAACAGTGTTTGGTTTGTCCGTTCTGGGCTACTGTAGAAACACGGCGGTGCAACATTGCCGACTCCGTGAAGAGGACCCGCTCCCTATGTAGATATAAACGGCTCATTCAAAAGTAATGAAAACACAACAATTCTTATTATCAGATGATTATACACTAAACAATACACTAAAGAAAACATACTTATTAATATTATATTCCATTTCTCCCAATAGATCCTCCTAAATGCTACCCACTGGTCCTTTAAATTATTTCTTTTAAACTTTTCTGAGATGTTGAAGCCACATTTAAAATGTCAAAAAGTTAAAAAAATTTCAGTGGTCTACAATAACCCAAGCTGTTCCAGATTTTTACGAAATATAATAACTTAAAGGTAGGGTTGGTAGTGCTGTTCAAATACAATTTTTGTTATATTTGTTGAAATTCGCATTATATCCTGACAGCAATCAATAAATCCAATGCTCTGAGACAAAAATCCAGTATCAATGGCTGTCACAGGACGATAATAAACCATAAACTGTATATAAGAAGTGGACGTAGTTACCGTGACGTCACCCATTGGTTTGTGGACTGCCGTTTTGAAGCCTCGAGTTCGGCATTTTGGCTGTCGCCATCTTGTTTTTTTGCCGGCAACAACAACAACCAGAAGTGACACAAGGCCGCAGCCTCACCGTTAGATGCCGCCAGATCCTAGGCACTGTACCTTTAAGAGATGGAGGACCAGAAATTAAATGACTAGGGCTCCTCCTGGAGCTGGTTTTTGACCAAACAGAGCAACCTGCCAAGAAAGACCTTTATCAGGAAGGTGGCCAAGAACCTCAAGACCACTGACAAAATTCCAGCGTTCTTCAGTCATGATAGAATAACTTGCTAGAACAGTAACTGTCAGCACATGCCTTCAAATAAATTCAGCCTCCCCTGAAAAAAAAACTCATGGCAGCAGCCTGAAGTTTGTCAGAAGACATGTGAAAGACGGAGAGCATGATGCAAAAGATTCTGAGGTCTGATGAAACAAAATTCAAAACGCTTCAGCTGATGCAAAGTGTCTGCAGGAACTGGGCAGCGCTTATCAACCCTCGAACACCGTCCTCACCTCGAAGGGCGATGGTGCAGCTTCAGACTTGGCCATGCTGGGAGGATGGGGAGACTCTGCCAGAGGTCCAGAGGAACAATGCAGGGATTCAAACACAGGCAAATCTCGAGGAGAGCAAGTTTCTGAGTGCCAAAGGCCTGAGAGTGGGGCCAACACATTTCTCCTCCAAACATGCTGCCAAATCGGTGTTGGAGTGGCTTCACAACAAGAATGTGAAAGTCCTTCAGCAGTCTCAAAGCCCAGATTTGAATCCCAGAGAAAATCTGTGGAATGACTCAGAAGATCGAGCCATTATCTGCAAAATCCAAATGTGCCGAGCTGATGCAGATGTTTCCAAAAAAGAGTGGAAGAAGTATCACCTCACTCTTGAACAACTTTAAACTTTTTACGACTGTGTAATGCGACCATAGACTGCATATAAGAAGTGGACGAAGTCACCGTGACGTCACTCAGTGGTTTGAGGACTGCCGTTTTGAAGCCTGGAGTTCACTATTTTGGTCGTCGCCACCTTTGTTATTTGCAACCAGAAGTGACACAAGAGGGTGGAGCTAAGCAGAACCGAATGCTGAATACGACATTTGTGCTGTTGTAGAGGACAGCAAACATCTTTGGTACGGTGCATTCAGTCAGCCAGAAGTTTGAAGAAGACAAAGAAGAAGACATTTATGAAGCGCTCCAGAGCCCTGAAGCTGAGCTTTTATATACTGGATGACATCCACAGTTTGATCAACGTTTAACAATGAAAAATCCGTTGTCGTGTAAAATATATTTCAGAGATCTCAACACTGTGTTTGACAGCCAAAAGCCAAGTATATCCACATATCTCAGTCCGAGATCAAAATAAAACTGTAGTAAAGCCAAGCGATCCATATAGTGTGATGGGGACACGCAAGACAATGACTAAAGGCACGATCAATAAATCGCACTTCATTTGAATATCACCTTTCATACTGGTTAGTGCCGTTCAAAGTGTTTCACAGATGACTGACAAGCCAAAAATAAGACAGAAAAAGCGTGGACTGTGAAAACAACAGAAAATATAAAAACAATTTAACAATGAGAATATTTGAGACCAATGCATGTTAGATAATAAAATGATAAAAATAGAATTAAAAGCTACAATAATAGTAGTAAAACTGTGAATTAAAAAATAAATTAACAAAATATAGAATAAAATTATATAAATGAAATACGATAAATGTTGGTGAGAAGTTGTGCTAAATCAAAACCACAAATTAATTTAAAGCACACAAATTTGTTGTTTTTTTCCCTCCTTGAATCTTTTGTGTTTTATTTCCAAAAAGAGTTTTTAATAACAGGCTATTTAAAGTAAGTAGATACATTTTGATTTCATGCTGTAGCACCATAAAATGCAGGGCAAAGACAGGGTCTTTAAATACTTTATGAAGGCACAGTAAATACAGACTCTAGTTTATTTCAGGGCCTCAAAGCGAGAAACAAGGATAGATTAATCAGCTCCTCATCAGTTTCTGTTTTATTGGCTGTTTTTTTTTTCTCCGTCATATTCTGACCATATCCTCCTGTTATTTTCTATCTCACTACTGTGTCTGCCTTCTAATCTAAAACCTTTCAGATAGACGTCAGCTCTCTCATCAATCTGATTCACACAAACACACCCTGGAAGCAAGCCAAACAAACAGACATATTCATAATAATGGAAATCAATTTAGCAGCACAAAGAAAAAGCACCTGGAGAGACTTCGTGCACCTGGCTTTCCTCACAAAGCTCTCGTTTTCGTTCTTTTTCCCACGGGGCCCTTTTGAAAATCATTTTGTTTTGCAATCTAAATGTTATTTTTCCAGCCTATTGTGAGGGCTTAACCGGCTCTATCTGCTGTATAGTTATACTACTAACCCACCGGAGCTTCGGGTACCATTTTCTCTTGTGTAAATTCAAGGTTTTATTTCCTCCGTCTGCCATCCAGCCTCACACCCTCAGATGGTATTTGGGAAACAGCAGGATAAAGTTTCAGAGCCGAGTGTGCCACGGGGGATTCAGGACAACTTTTCCATGCACCTGCCACAGTGCTGGTGTGTTTTTACAAGCAGCAGTTATTTAAGCTGCAGTCTGCAAGATTTTTTATGTAAAACCGCACCTGTGTTATCAGCATAAATCTTGAAGTAAGGCTGCAGTACAGAATAGCATCAAATCTTCGACACTAATTGTGATACTACACATTCTCTGGAGTCTAGTATGAACATTTCTCCCCAGGTCAAACTGTCTTCTAAATAGCAACGATCACGCTTTCAGCCCACAAAACACTGGCCTCACATTAAAGGGATAGTTCAGGTGTGGCCTTAAGTGTTAAAATATGTTTTTTTCTTTTCCTGAAATTTGTCATATTATGTTTGATTCTCTAAATTTCACTGGTGCATCACTTATCTTTCCTGACCCCGAAGAAGGGGATTACAGTAAAACTCCTGTAATTATATTATTCTGCTAACTGTCCTCCCATTAGCTAGTTCATTAGCTTTCTAGCAAACACACACGCTCAATGAGGAACGCTAATAGGCTTTGTCGTAGTCCCAAAGACACGAGGCAGACAGTAGTTTCCTCCACGATGTGACAAGTGGCTGGCAAAGAAAAATGACAGACGAAAAACCCAAAATGTCAAGGCATCCATTTAACAGCCTTTTGTGCTGGCAGCCAGTTAATCTGACACATTGTTGAAAAATCAATAGAAAGCAGAAAACTGTTTGGATAAACTGTTGGCAGCTGACATCCACCACTGTGAAACCGTGAAATCCACATTAGTTTCAGGACGTCCAGCAAACGACAGAGGAAGGAGGTGGGCGGCTCTGCTCAGGGGGGTTTGAACAATTCTATCAGTTACGATCTGATATATATATATATATATATATATACTGTCCTACATGCACACACATAGTGACAACATAACACACTCCAGCAGATCCTCATAGTCCTCATTCACTGCTCCCAGGAGATCCTTAACAACTACACTAACACAACCAGCCCAGACCAGTATTTTCATGTTAGGTATTGATTTAGATTTTTTATTTCGAACATGTAAAAAAAAAAGAAATGAGAATATTATATAGAACATAAGAACCCATTTTTTAGTATATATATATATACGTATATACATATACGTATATATATATATACGTATATGTGTGTGTGTGTGTGTATTAGGGCTGTCAAAGTACATTTTGGCGAGGAAAAACAGGCTTGGCCATTTTCAAAGGGGTCCCTTGACCTCTGACCTCAAGATATGTGAATGAAAATGGGTTCTATTGGTACCCACGAGTCTCCCCTTTACCGACATGCCCACTTTATGATAATCACATGCAGTTTGGGGGCAAGTCATAGTCAAGTCAGCACACTGACACACTGACAGATGTTGTTGCCTGTTGGGCTGCAGTTTGTCATGTTATGATTTGAGCATATTTTTTATGCTAAATGCAGTACCTGTGAGGGTTTCTGGACAATATTTGTCATTGTTTTGTGTTGTTAGTTGATTTCTAATAATAAATATATACATACATTTGCATAAAGCAGCATATTTGCCCACTCCCATGTTGATAAGAGAATCAAATATGTGACAGATCTCCCTTTCGGGTACATTTTGAACAAATAAAAAAAATGCGCGATCAATTTGCAATAAATCACGATTAACTATGGACGATCATGCGATTGCATTTTTTGCATTAGTTGTCACTTATTGTTTCTTGAACATATAGATTCCTCTCAGATCATGTCGAGTCTCATTTGAAACAACTTTTGGATACTAATAGGTAATCATTTATTTTTTTGCTTTATACGTGATTTTAACCGTTTTAAAGTCAACCAGATCTTTAAATGTTAGTACTTTTAATTTGATAAAGAGTGGGTTTGTTGGTTCTCTATAAGTTTACAGTTCTTATGGCTCTTTTGTGAAGGATGAAGGTGTTGAAACCACAATGTACAGCAGGCTGAAATGTCAACAGGCGACTGGGGTTTAGTGTGTTCCTGATGAATTATAAGTCATCTAGTTCCTCTTAAAGCAACAAACAATGGACTCAGCAGAGGGCTTGGCTTAAAGAGAAGAAAGAAAGACACCAGACCCTGCGGACATGAAAGAGTTTGTTTTTGTTGCTCTTGGTCCACGTCCAGGGCGCTCTGCAGTAAGTGACGAAGCGATTCCCGTACGAGACCCTTTATAAATACTTAGTAGAGTCAAAGGAAGGTGGAGGGAGGTGGGAAGGAGGGAGGGCTATGAAAGAATAATACCAGATGGAGCAAAGACCAGTTTTAGTTCCTGAACTATAAATTAGAGCCTGTCCAAGGCCGGATTTATACGTCCTATACTGATAATGCCGACTACACTGTTGTCAGGCTATTAAATAGACGTTATCAGTTGCAATAAGAACCATAGATGTGACTGACAAGCTGAAAGTAAGATAGAACAAGTGTGGCCGTGAAAACAACAGAAAAGACAAAAACAATTCAACAATTTAACAATGAGATAATTTTAGACCAATGCACGCAAGACATTAAAATTATAAAAGTGTAATAAAATAGAATAAAAAGCTATAATAACAGTAATAGTAGTAAAACAGTTTGAAGTAAAAAGTAGAATAATAAAATAACAATAAATTATAATAAAATTATACAAATTAAACACAATAAAATTAATCATTAATAAAACAATAAAATATAATAGAATTATACAAATTGAATACAATAAAATAAATTATTAATAAAACAATAATAAAATCATACAAATTAAATACAATAAAATAAGTGATTCATAAAACAATAAAATATAATACAATTTTACAAATTAAATACAATAAAATAAATAATGAATAAAACAACAATAAAATTATACAAATTAAATACAATAAAATTAGTTATTCATAAAACAATAAGATATAATAAAATTCTACAAATTAAATACAATAACATAAATCATTAATAAAACAATAAAATATAATGAACTTATACAAATTAAATATAATAAAATACATCTTTAATAAAACATTAGTAAAATATAATACAATTATACAAATTAAATACAATAAAATAAAGGATTCATAAAAAAATAATATATAGTAGAATTATACAAATTAAATACAAATAATAACCAGTCTTAATCAAAAGCCTGGCATCTTTAATAGATTCAGTATCTATTCTTATCAGTTTCATACATTTTCCTTCATTTAATTGTTTCATTATACTCATAACTTGTATATAATTCCTGGTCATATTATCATCAAGCTGTGGTTGGCCCAGGTGTGTCTTTCTAAAGTGTCAATGAACATAAAAAACAACGCAGTATATCTGCTCGCAGGTCTAGTTTCTAGTGTTTTTTCTTCTTTGTAAGTGCACACCAGCGCTTATGAAAGCTTTCCAGACAATGTGTAGGTTACTGTTGTATAAAAGCAATCATGCCCTTAAGGAGGTTCTCCGCTGTGATTATGGCTTCTCAGTTTCACATTGCAGGTATTGCCTCACCACTGTGGACATAATCACAGCACAAAATGCCCTCTCAGGTCCTCTTGCCATAATAGTTATTTCCTTGCCATGTTTCTTCCTCTCAGACGAGTAATCACCTTTTAAAAATAAAGAAAACAGGATGTTCTGCTCAGATAGAGTATGAAAGTCAAGTCAAGTTCTGCCTACAGTATATTCTTACACTTGAGGACGAGAAAGACAGGAGAATATGCTGCCTGAATCTCATTTGCAATCCAGCAGGCAACTGTTTGTTTCCCTCTGGTAAATAATTCAACTGAAATCTAGTTTTAAAGATGCACATGTGTATAAAATAGTTCTTTCCCTGCAGGCATAAACGTGCCTCCACGGCCTTTTGCAGCAAACAGAATTAAAAACAGATAACTTTCGATAACGTACGTTATGCAGGAGTTGTATATTTCTGATAGCATGTGCAGACATTATTCCAGGCACAAAGTTTAACCAAACTGGAATCACAGCAAAACCTATACTGGATCAGTGTGGTTAAATTCTAAGAGCTTGTGAGGTAAAGATTATTAACATCAAGGTTAATGATGATGTGATTCGGCACAACAAGACAGCCCACGTGGTTACATCTGATATTCATGTAGGCGGTGTGTTTGCCTACAGGCCACATGGCTGTCACAAATAAAGCTGAATAAGCTTTGATTACTGATGTTATCTCAGCGCTGTGGGCTTCGTTAGCTCATTCTATCAACACAATGTACAGAAGAAAATGTAAAACTACAACAAATTGCTGGTACAGACAGCTGCCGCCGTGCGTCAGCCGATTTGCATTGCTCCTAAAGTAGTGTTATTATGGTAAGGATGGCCGCGATATCTCAGTCTTGAAAAGGGAGGAGTGAGCAGAGGGGTACTCTTGGTTGCAATCTGCAACCACACCACCAGATGCCGCCAGATCTTACACACTCTACCTTTAAGTAAAAATGCCAAACATTTGCTGGTTCCAAACAGTGGGCAACTCCGGGGTCTGAGAAGTGAAGCCAATGCAGAAGTGCCTTAAACTACTTCTCACTTGATTTATTACCTCAGTAAACATTGTAAACATGAGTTTATGGTCTCAATCGCTTGTTTCAAGTCTTCTTCAATACAGCATGATGTTCATTTAGTAAATTATGGTCCCATTTATAGTCAAATAGACCATAAAGCAGGGGATGCTTTAGGGCGTGGCTACCTTGTGATTGACAGGTCGCGACCTCGCCGTTGTCAGTGTTTTCGTCTTACAACTTTACGTGTTTTCAGTTCATGAAAGTTAATTATAACATTTTTAAAAATGTTTTAGTCAACGTTCGGTTGTACTAAGCTCCACCCTCTTGTGTCACTTCTGGTTGTAAAAAAACAACATGGCAACGGCCAAAATGCCAAACTCAAGGCTTCAAAACGGCGGTCCACAAACCAATGGGTGATGTCACAGTGACTATGTCCACTTCTTATAAACAGTCTATGGTCATTTATGATAGTAAACCGAATATCTTTGGGTTTTGGACTTTAGGTCACGCAAAACAAGACAATGGAAGACACAAATATTTTAGTTCAAGTTCATTCTAGTTTAATCTGCCAATTATTTTCAGCTGTAACTTATAAAATGTAAAAAATATTGTTTTATTGATAAACAATCTAACTTCATTTGATCCATTAAATATATGTTCACTTAACAATAATGGATCAGAGCAACACGTTGAGAGGCTAGATTAAAGTTAGTATTGACCAACTGGATTTGTCCTACAGGAATCAAAGGGTCCTGATATATGTTTTAAACTTAAAGTCCATTATTAAAGTACAGAAACTGACATCACTGTAGTCAGAGAGTTAACTGAGAAAAATGACCCCATACGATCAGAATAACTACTAATTGATTAATGTTGATGATCACCGTTTCTCATTCCTTTTTCCTGTCCTGTGTGACTTTAGGAATCAATACTTTAGACAACCAAATGTTTTTTAAATCAGTCACAGACAGCAAAAAGGACCAGATTCAGAAAGACTCTAAAGATGGAGTCGGTGATGGAGACCCTCAGCTGCCTTCCTGTGCCGCCCTCTGGTGGCGTGAGATGATATGACTTAATAGTTAAATTACATTTTCACCACAGAGCCACCAGCAAACACTTTAACTCCCAAATGCAATAAATGTAAAACCATTTGTCTTAACATACTATTAGTGCAGAGACTTTCACAGCTTATAAAGTTTTATAATATAGCCTACTTATACTATAAGTACAAGGACAATACAACATGAGCAGTGCATTTAATAGGCTACATATAACTCCTTACAAGAAGCTATATTTTCCATCTTTAAACTGCAAAGGACTGTTAAAAGTAAGTTAAAACAACAATCTATTAGTTTGTAGATCATCAGCACACAAATACTTCACTTAAATATCTTGAGTGATAGTCAATACTAGCAAAAGTTGTATTTATTATCAGAATAAGAATCAGGTTTATTTGCCAAGTACATACAGTATATATATATATATGTATATGAATGATAATAAAATCATGGTAATACAGACAAAAGTTGGTGGTTGCTGACACTCAGGCCGCCAGCTTTGTATGCTTATGATGTGTTTTCTATTGTGCATATAATGGTTTTACGGTTTTCCACGGGTTGGTCGGGTTTTTAGTTGCGACTGGGTTGGAAACTGTCAATCTGATCTGGTAACACTGTTCAGTAGCCACTCTGCCCTTAGTTCCTCAAGTTGTCTTGCCTTTCTGTGTGTGGTTGCATCTTTGTGTTAACTTATAAACCTGCGTGTGTTCATTATATTCACGTATCTGTGTGCAGGACAAGCCAACGTTTGTACATTTAATGTATGTATGCAGCTTCGTATGTCTGACTGTGTATCATTTGACACTAACTGAAGTCCCTGCATGTCCATGTTGAGCGTGGGCATACATGTGTGTGTGTGTGTGTGTGTGTGTGAGTGTGTTGTGTTTGTGAGTCTGGCAGGCAGCATTGTTCACAGCAGTGGTGAAGGACACATCTCCATGGCCTGTGTACCTTTCCCCTCCGCCTGCTACTATAAATAGCTTCCAATGTTTTTGCAGTGTGTGTTTTGTGTGTGTGAGTGTGTTACCCTCGCTTTCAGAGATATTTACCAGACTGTTGATTAAGGGAAGGTGAAAGAGAGACACAGACAAAAAGGGAAGAATATGAGAGAGAAAATTAGTAAGAGGAAAAAAATGGAGCACAGAGAGAGAGAGAGGACGAGGGGGGTGGATTAAATAAATGGGTGAATGACCTGAACACACATGAATAATAACTTTTAAAAGACCACCACCTTCAAAACTTTACAGTTCAATAAGAGCTGCAACCATAAATTGATTATTAGTCAATCAAGAGAAAAATGAATCGGCAACTAATTAGATAATTGATTAATCGTTTGAAGGTACAATGTGTAAGATTTGGCAAAATCGAGTGGCGTGGTTGCAGATTGCAACCAACTGAATACTCCTCCGCTCACTCCAAGACTGCGGTAACGTGAGCCACCGAGTCCAAAATCATCGTAACACCGTTCGCCTCACTTAGAGGTCATCCTTACTGTAATAAAACACTATACTTTAGAAGCAACGGAAGTTTGATGACGACTGGTGGTACCTCGGTTTTTCACGCCGCTCACGTTACTGCAGTTTCGCAAGCGTGTCGGAGAACTATGGTGGCCTTCAGATCTCTCTAGAGCCAGTGTTTGGTTTGACCGTTCTGTAGAAACAAGGCGGTGCAACATGGTGGACTCCGTGAAGAGGACCTGCTCCCTATGTAGATATGAAGGACTCAATCTAAGCTAACGAAAAGATTTACCGAATTGTTACGCACTGGTCCTATAAGTAATTTTTCAGTAATTGAATATTTTGTGGGTTTTTGACTGTTGATTGGACAAAACAAGACATTTAATGATGTCACCTTCCTGCTCTAGGATATTGGGATGGATTTTTTTTTATTACTGTTTGCTGATGTTTTATATCTCTTTTATATCTCATCTTTTATTTATAATAAAGTTCATTTCAAGAGAATTTCTTTCTTTCAAAACATATCAGATAGCATTTCCCTCCCTGAACGGATGCCGTAGATGTCTAACCCCTTCCTCTTAACTTCTTGTGTATTGTTGTGATTTGGTCTAGGTGTGTCTTGAATGCTGATTGGAAGTGAGAAGGAGATACAGAAGGCAAAGTCACCGGTAATGGGAAGTCGCCTCCTCTGGTGTCTCATATCCTTAAATCCCTGTGAGGGAGGACAAGCAGCATATTCCTCTTCACACACACACACTGAGGTAACTATTACTTCAAGTACTGCTTTTAATATAACTTTTATATAATCTTATTGGGGATGAAAACTGTTGTTGTATGTGGAACACTGCTTTGTAAATCACTTAATGTTAATATTTTAAGTTGTAATGCAGAAATATTGCCTTAAAAGGTTTTATTGATAACATTCAGCCACTAGATGTCACATTCTCTCTCCCTTGTTCCGTTGCATTTACTTCACAACAATTCGTTGCCAGGCACTTACTGTCAATCTCAGCCATTTATCCGTTTTTCCACACTAATTGACGACCCAGAGATACCATGTGATACCAACGTAGTTTTACTATTGGCTCACAAGCCTTGTTAGAAGTGAGATAAACAAAACATTCATTTTGGACCCGCCAACATTTTTAAAATGATTAATTCACATTCATAATAAGTTTTTTCAGGAAAAGTCCTACTTTTATTATCTAAAGGTTCTGTGAATGCATTATTTAAAAAAATTGTCTTCATAAAACGTTATCAATAAGATCTTTAATACAAATATTAATAGCCTATGTGCCATGTTTATTTGATGCTTTGTGGTCTAATTTGTTGTACTTTTTATTTATTATTTTTCAGTTTATGATCATGCCAAGTCAGTCTCCACTTGTGCCGGGAACCGAAAACCTGTCCTGCACCCACCCAGCCTGCCCAGGGAGACCCCCACCACCTCATCCAGGTCAGGGAGCTCCATGTTCGGACGCTCAAGGGTCCACAATCCCCGTCAGACCCATCGAGCCTGCTGAACAACCAGAATGAAGCATCACTGTGGGGTGAGTGAGCATCTGCCACTGTCTGTGGTCCTGGCTGTCTTCTCCCCACTAATAGATGTAGGAGTCTGCATGCGCTTATAAATACAAAATACACGTATGATGTTCATGTACATTTCATATACATATATATATATATATATATATGGTCCCTTACTTAGAGGTGTTTTAGGCCTATCTAAAGAATGAGGATAAATTGCACAGCACTCCTAAAAGTAAACTTTTCCAAGTCATGTGCACCACCTAGTGGCCTGATAGTAGTTGTGGAAGAAGTACTCAGAACCTTTACTCAAGTAAAAGTAGTAATACCACAGTCTAGAAATACTCTGTTACAAGTAAAAGTCTTGCATTCAAAATATTACTTGAGTAAAACTACAAAAGTATTAGAATCAAAGTATATTTAAAGTATCAAAAGTAAAAGTACTTATTACTTATATTACTGTGATGTATATAGTAATGCATCAATAATTATAAGCCAATAAAATCTATAAAAATAAAAAACTAATATATATACTGTATATATCTATATATATAGATATATATAACATTTATTTTTTATCATTATAATTATTGATGCATTACTATATATATCACATCAATAGTGCAGTTGGTTATGACACATTTTAAATACTTTACTGCTGGACAGCTTAATCTACAATAATATATCAGAATTAATTAAATTAGATAATTCAAATTATTAATACAAAATATAAATTTGTAAAGTAACTAAAGCTGTCTGATAAATGTGGTGCAGTAAAAAGTACAATATTTGCCTCTAAAATGTAGTGGAGTAGAAGTATAAAGTAGCAGAAAATGTACCTACAAACTGTCTAATGTAGATATTAGATACTACACATACTTATGTACAACTTTGAGGTACTTGTAGTTTACTTTCTATTTTATGCTACTTTTTACCTCTACTCCACTACATTTGGGAGGGCAATTTTATACTTTTTACTGCACTACATTTATTTGACAGCTGTAGTAATTGGTTTTAGATTATAATAATAATAATCAAACAAAGTTATATAAATGCATTAAAGATTAAACCAGTGGTTTCCAATCTTTTTGGCTTGTGACCCCTTACAAAAAAAGCAGTATATAGTTGGGGCCCTTGGTCACATTTCAGATGTCTGACTGATTTTCTCTCCAAATTTCTCAAATGGTTAGATAACTGTTTGAGGCCTAAAGAGGTCAAATGCTCTGATATTTCACAACAAAAGCCAAGGTTAATGAACAGTCCAAAACGTGAATACATAGTTGTGTAGCAGAACCTTTTTCTTCTTCCTGCCCCATTAATCATCTCACAAGAGTTATTTTGTGGCACGCTGGAGGGGTTTGACCTCTAGGTTGGAAACCACTGCAATCAACTACCAAACTGTAAATAAAGTACTTAAAAGTACCTCCATCTTGACCAGCTACAGCAGTTACACAATGTGTACACATTGATACAACAATCTAAAAATGTTATAATAACACATAAGTCACAGGGATCATATTTCTGCTTGAGTATTTTTACTTTTAATACTTAAGGAATATTTTGCTAATAATTCTGTACTTTTACTTCAGGGGTATTTTGAATGCAGGACTTACTTGTAGTATTTTTATACCGTTGTATTGGTACTTTTAAATAAAGCTTTTACATGCCGCCAAATCCTACACATCAACCTGGTCTCACTCCCAACTTGTCAAATACAGCCGATTGGGCAGCGCCGATTGGGCAGCGCTCCTTGGCATCGGAAACCGACGCACGGAGGCACCCTTTAGTGACTGTATGCGACAAACCGGGCTTTCAACTGTTTGGATGGGTCAAACAAACACAAGACTTTCAACCAGGAGACCGGTGTTTGTGTCCCGTGTTTAATTAAAAGTAATGTTGACTCATTGTCACGTGACTCGTCGGCGTCAATGTTCGCGTGAGTCGTTAGTATCGTTAGCCCCATCAGTCGCTAGTCAGTGAAGTTAATGTCAACCACGATTTAACCCTAACCAAGGCCTATTGAAAGAGGCTGGGACACAGATTTGAGCAGTTACTGGAGCTGCGGTCGTGAGTTGCTATTGGCTTAAATTCGGCGAGTGCAGATCAGATTTTACTGCGCATGTGTTGTACCCCAAATATAACACGTTGATGTTGTGACATCTCCTCTTTTCACCCTTCTTGACCCTAACTAAGTGGTTGTGTTGCCTAAACTTCCTGTGAAACAGAAGTTTACTTCTAAAGGACACTTATGCATGCAACAAGCGTATATTGACACTTAACGGGTCCGTCCAAAAGTAACGCAAGAGGGGAACCCTGTGCGTCGGTCTCTGATGCCGAGGGGCACTGACCAAGCGGCGGTATTTGACGAGTTGGGAGTGAGAATGTGTTGTCCACACTGCACCGTTAAGAAAAAGGAACTGAATACTTCTTCCATCTCACCAAAGAAAAGTGACAAAAAATAATCAGTCTGCATTGTGGGTCAATGTTAAAGCCTGTTATTCATTGAAAACATTTATTACATTTTTATGATGCAAACAACAGCAAGTCCCACCCTTGTTGGAACAGCTCATCACGTAATCATGAGGGAATGAAAGAGACACAAAGGGACGGGGACAGAAAAAGTGTGTATTACGCGCAATTCCATTGTTTCCGTTAAAAAAAACAAAACATGACAATCAGCTCTCATTGTAAATTTTGGCATCTTTTTCCCTCCTGTTGTACTCTCTGGAATAATGGTCATTAAAAATCAAAAGAACAAGGCATGCATAATAGTTTCTGGTAATGCACATAGATCAAAGGATACCACTTAGTATTACAAAATCCATGTACGATGTTCATGTACATTTCATATATATATGGTCCCTTCCTTAGAGGTGTCTTAGGCCTATCTACTTGTTCCCACTGTGGGACTGTGCCCTCCGTTATCTACGCTTAGTCACTAGATTCACCCCGTACAAAGGTCTGCGCCGGAAAATATATCTGTAGAATGGACTTCTAGATGTTACAACCATCCGTTTATTCCTCCCTTCATCTGTCACTGCATGTTATTAATCCCCAAGTTTGATTTACTTAAATAGTTTTCTTCGCATCAACTGACCATTGTATCTACACAATTTCATCAAACCTCGCCAGGGTTATAGGTTATATTTTCTATTAAAATTCTTCTCCCGTCTGCTGTACTACCACCCCATGCTTCTCTTTAAAAAGGGGAGCCCTCGGCCTACTAGGATCCATTCACCGTGCCCACAACATAGAAGTCTGGAACAAAAGTATTTTAACTTCCAAGTAACCTAAAGAAATGGATCTAATTTCTGATACGCTAACATAAATGCACTGGTCCATTTTAATAAATGGGTGAAACAGCCAAACTTCTATTATGAGGGCTGTATACGTGGCCACACAAGTTTTTTTACTGAAATTATGTAAAAAAAAAAAAGGACAAAGCAAAACGTGTTGATTAAATACAATGTTGAATGAATGTCTTTACTGTTAAAAAAAAAAAAAGTGTACTGCAATGTATACAACTATGTTGCACTCTCTCATTGCTCAAAATGAGTTGAAGAGGGGGACGAGGCATCAGGGATTGTTGATATACCGATGGAATCATGTACAGATTTACAGTTATAATGCATCTATCATCACACTCAACAGATGGCAGGAAGGGAGGGAGGGCAGCAAACGACAGACACAATATAGAAAAGATTCATCCGTTTGAATTTGAACACCCTTTGCTGTGGAACCAATGCTATGTTACTCTCTTAGAAAAAGACAGAGAGATGGAAATGAGTGTGTGCGCGTACAGGTATGAATTCTGTAAGTGCAGAACCAAATGTTCGACCAATAAAAGTCTATTGGGATCAAGTTGTACTGGTTTCTCTGAAGGTGGAGGCAGACTTGTTTAACCAAACATGGGGCTGAGTATGATGGTACTGGTGGCAAACGGTGGGCGTCTTGAGTGGTTGGGTTTAGCGCCCCCCCCCGATGGTGGTGGTGGTGTTGTCGGTGTGTTACGGGGCTTGGCTGCTATTAGTCGATGTACTGGGAGAGCCAGCGGAAGCCCTCGCCATAGCCCTGCCTCTTCAACACACTGCACATGAACACTTCCAGTGGTCTTGTGTTCAGCTCCTTCATGGCAATGGTGCCCTAAGAGAAAAGCAGGAAAACAAAGTCACACTAAATCCACTTTTTTAAATTCTTAAATTTAGGGCTGTTAAAGTAAACGCTTTAATATCGCGTTAGCACAAATTCCTTTAAGATAAGATACTGTCATCATATGAAACTAGAAAAACCTAAGGAATCCATTGGTACCAACCATGTCATACTAGCTCGTCGCAAAGGAGGCTTAATAACTAAATTTGGCGAGGAAAAACTGGCATGGCCATTTTCAAAGGGGTCCCTTGACCTCAAGATATGTGAATGTAAATGGGTTCTATGGGTATCCACAAGTCTCCCCTTTACAGACATGCCCACTTTTTTCTTCCAATAATAAATATATACATACGTTTGCATAAAGCAGCATATTTTCCCACTCCCATGTTGAAAAATCTCCCTTTAAGGTACATTTTGAACAGATAAAAAGAAAGATTGAATATTTGAATCGATTGTCAGCCCTAATTAAATTGTATGCAAAGTCACTTTATTCTTTATATAACTCTGTCCTCTAGACAAAAAACAACCTGTACTTGTCCTATCCACTCCGATCTGTCCTCTCGTTACCAAGACATACACAAACAGACATCAAGTCTTGTGCCCTGGTGAGTTTGGAGTTGTAATTTGCAAGATCAAGAGCGAGCTCTGGGTTTAAACAAATCTTTTGAATATGTAAATCAAACAGGGCATTACGTTGCTCTTTTAACTTTGCAAACCGAAAAAGAATGGAACACCTGCAAGACAATACTTAACTAAGCAAACTTGATGTTTTTAAAGCTTAAGCTGACAAATGGACCAGCCGTCAGTATTTTATTTCACCATGACTGCAGGGACGTGCGTCTGCTTTGACACCATATTAATAATTCCTTTTTCATTTGTTTTATATACTTGCCTAACTAAGATAAGTGCTGTGTACTCACCTTGCCTGTCGTCTGTCCGTACAATCCAAAGATTTCTCTCAACTTCTCCTCGCTGATGGCCTCATGTCTGTCGATCTTGTTGCCCAGGATCAGGATAGGCACGTTTCCGATAGTCTCGTCCGTCATTAATGCCTGATAGGGTAGACCAAGTATTACTATGTGGCTTTCATTTTTATCCTTAAAGCAAAAAATCTGCTCTCAGATTCTATGTTACACATCTGTTTGACTGACATTTAGTACCTTCCAGGAGTGATTCTGTGAGTATTGTAATTTACTTCTACTTTAATTTCCTACATTTTCCAGAATTGGAAGACACTGCTCTACAGTGTGACGGTGACCTAGCAGTTAGTAGGTACTTACATTAAGCTCTGCTTTTGATTCAGCCAATCTGGTGAGGTCTGCACAATCCACAAGGAAGACAATGCCATTAATGGCAGGGAGGTAGTTTTTCCACACTCTGCGGGCTGTGTGAACCAACACAAAAACAAACATGAGTTAGACAGTCCAGTCTGTCTACTTATGTTAGACACATTTTGCATTGACATTACAGTGATATATCCTATTGGCCTTATGTTAACAAGAGAATTTGCAGGAGAGAATTTCCTTTACGTGCTGCACAAATTGCATGCAGCATTTTCCCACATATGGGTCAAGCATGTCTGGAAAACTGCTAATCTCTCAATCTTTTTTTTCAAAGATCATATCGGCAGTGAAAAACTGTATTGGAGCTTCCCTAACACATACCTTGTGCGTGGCCTCCAAGGTCGAAAGTGGTGAAAGTCATGCCAGCAATCGTCAGCTCTTCCGAGGCTGGAGGAAGAAAGAAAATGATCATGAATGTTCAACACATTACTGGGTGAGCATGTGTGAATGTGCGTGTGTGAGAGTAGCACCAACTCACTTGGATGTAAAGTTGGCACATGCTGTCCCAATCTGTCATCTTTGAGCATGTGCAGTAGCGTCGTTTTGCCAGCATTGTCCAGGCCAAGAAATACTAACTTGCCGGACTTCTTGTACAGTCCTGAAACAAAGCCAGAATCATTTCAGACCACAAACCTGGACACTAGAAATCTTTTTTTAGGAGCAGGAGGAGGGATCCCAATTATTTTGACAGTGTTTTGTCAGCTTTTTGAAATGAAAGCTGAGCAGGAACCTTAAAGCTTCTATTTTGAGAGTCTTTTGTTTAAAACTCAAGTGTTGTCTCATGTGAGGCAGTTGTTTTTGTTGGTATGGAAGCTCCAAATAAAAGAAGAAAATAATCAAATGTAATGAAGTACGGTATGGTTATTTCAAACCATTTCTTGAATTTACAGAATATTTACTGTATCATGATATACAGTATACCGTTACCATGATATTAAATTGCATATACCATGATAGAGGATTTTGGCCATATCGCCCACCCCTAGTGTGAAGTTGGAAAAAGTAAGTTATGTAGTTCTATGGAGGGATGACAGTCATATTGATAAAAAACACAAAACCTCACAATAAAACCACTTTAAATTTAAAATGCACAAAGGTGCTTTCTGCTTCAAAGTGGAGCCGACAAATGTGAATGTAAATGAATACAGGAGAAAAGGTGCAACTAAAGTCACTCCCTTCCTGTACTTTCCTGACGGGATTACAAGGCTTTGTGTTTACCACTCAGAGTCAGCGTAGTGATACCAAGTGGGTTTGTGAAATTTCTGACTGAGTCAGCTCTACTAGACGTCATCATTACTCACAACAGCACTCTGCTACCTGTCTGACAGGGAGAACAGGAACGACTGCGTCACAGGGGCAGCTCTAACACAGAAACTAGAACAGCACACTTTGGGGAGAAGAGCAGCTGGTTCACATAACAAGATGTTCCACCAGATTTAAGATGGACACCTTGATCACAAACATTTTAAAAAGCTGGGGTGAAAAATATCATGTCATTTTTCTAAGAGACATTTCCTGTGTGCTTTTTATGTTCGCATACAATTTAGGGTTGGGCAATCGCAGGTATTTTCATATCATCATATTGTAATTACCAGAGATCGCCTCAACACAAACAGGTCTCTCACTAATTACAAACATGAAAAACTAGTTTCACTTTAGGGCTGTGCAATTAAATTTAAATTACGATTTTGTCTTCCAACGATTATGAAAACAAGATAATCGACATAAAACCATATTTTAGATTGTTTTTTTCCCTGCTGATGTTAAGGAACTAAATTATTATAGAAAATATAATCAGCGCTTGTCTCTTCAATCGTCGATAGTAAATTGGATCGCCAATCGGCTCATGGCTACATAACATATGCTATTTGGTGGGTGCTTTTAGCTGAGCCACTTTACAGTAAGAAGTAGGGGTGTGACTCTATCAGTATCTCACGATTCAATTTGATTTTGATTCTATGGGTCACGATTCGATTCAGTAAATAGGGGTGCTAATTTCAGGATCAGAAAAAGTTATATCAGCTGATTGCAATAATGTGAACACAAAGGGGCAAATGTCAAAAATAAACTGTACACAAAATACTGTAAAACTGGAATTTTGTATGATTTTTCAACAGATCACATGTATTATGTCCATGACACCGTGTCCTAACTGGCCCCAAGTGACGCAGCACTTTGTAGCGCGATGTACTATTTTGAACTGAACTTTTGTCAGACGTCCTGTCACTTGTTTTGAAAGAGCTGCAGTGGACAAGGAGTGGCTGGTTCATAAAGTTGATATGAGGAGTTATCTATACCTTATCGTTGCCTCCTCATTTCATTACAAAAACCTAAATAAGGTGACAGCTGGCTGGAGGGAGATCGCCTGAAAGTTTCCTACTTGCTGTTGGCTATATTGTAAGTTTTTTCCAGCAAATATCACAATATTAAACGTGTGTTTTCTGTTTAAAAATTAAAAACGTAGGAAGATGGTAAGTACTTTTCACCCATCTTTTAATTGGTTATGTCTCCAGTTTGATCTTGAGCGCACAGCTGATAGGTACGTGGTTTGTTTACATGACGTAACGTAACGCTTGCTGCTAAGACACTCGTCCAGCTTATTGACGTTTAATTAAATTTTCAATCCACAAAAGTGACGTTGTGTGACTCCAGGCAGACCGCCACGGTAGTGCTGCTTATTTTCCCCTTTCACAATCGAATATTAATTTTCATATTCAAATGTCTGTTGTTGTTTTTTACAATTTGAATACATATTCAAATTTAAAATATTTATTGGCAGCCCTAGTGTTTAGATTTTTTGTCCATCAGTAACAATATCTAGGTTCTTTGTAGGAAAAAAAGTTGAAAAATAAATTTTTGGAAATTGTGAATCGATTTAGAATCTTAGAAAATAAGAATCTTAATTCTTACATGAATCGATTTTTCCCCCCATCCCTAATAAAAACTAAGTATGGCCCCAATGAAAAGCAAACCCATAAGCCAGTTTGTGTTTGTGCTAAAACTGAGGAGCTATAAACGTTTCAAGCGTTTCACAGAAGCATTTAAGGGAATGGTGGCTGGTGAGGAAACTGGTCAATATGAAAAGGGCCTTGTGATGTGTTTGATTATGAAAGAAACTAATGCGTTCAGCCTGACAAGATCCTTAGCTGAGGAGGCAACTTTGCTGAAAATGTTTTATTGCATTAAATCTTTTAATGTGGATTAGCAGTTAAGGAGGGGTGCCTGCTGAACTGTCATGTTATTTGCATATCAGATTTGAGTCTGTGAGGCACAACGTAAACCAAAACTTGTAGAGAAACTCTGCTTCTACCATAATTTGATTTCTAGGAAAAAAAGCCTACTATGCACACCACTATTAGCCCCAGTTTTCACTCAACACTTCAGTACTGAGGTGTCTGACAGACCAGTAGTTGTAACACTTAAAAGTTGTTCGTGTGATCACTGAAGACATTAATCAGACTCTACTTGCACTAACTCTTCTCTCATATTACCATCTCTGTTCACAATATTACAAAACAGTTTTAACAATAGCTTAGTGGTTATAGCAACGCCATTTAGTTTAATGACTTAAAATACTAAAGCAGTCAAAACTGTTTGCAGTAACTTTGTAAAGCTTTCAACACTGAGTTCATGTTTACTTTGAGTTAGTGTGTCTGATCACCAGTAACTTACCTAACAACTGTAGTACGCCATTGAAACCGCTATAAAGCCAATCAAATATGAATGACATATCCGGAGCTGTTGAATTCTGAAAAACAAAAAAAGGCAGATTTATTAGATTATTTTGGCTTTAACATCCATCATTATCATACAAATGAGCAAAAGCAAAGCAAGACAGTGCGATTAAGTGTCTTACAAGTCATGCAATGTTGTGCCTTTTTCCCCCCTTACTTTCCCCCTGATGATTTATCAATAACTTAAGTTGTATATTTTTGTACGTAGGTGTAGGGGATTTGGAAAGCAGTATCCTTCATCCACAGCATGAACAGAATACTGAAGTGCAAAGAGTTGTCACAAGAGCTGACATGGCACACACGTACAATCTCTGCTGAAATCTTCACTCAAACGGCAGACTGTTTGTTCCCATTATGCTCCAAAGTTCACATGCTCAAAACCTGGGAATGTAAGGAAAAGTGGAAGTTTCACTTTTACCTTTAATATAATATTTAGATTCAAAATCTTGGGAAGAGAGTAAATATGAAGATAAATTGGCAAATTTCTGTACATATTTGGTAAGATTACATCTCATCCTACTGATGAGAATACTGTCTTAATGCTGAAATTTCTACCACAGTAGTTATTAGCTAAAAAATATCCATGTCTAAAAGATTTACATGCCTTTGCCTAGCCTACAGCGGAAAGTACCTGAAAACACCAAGAGATAAAAAGGCACAATAAAGAGTATCAGACAACAGGAGACAAACGGTATGATCAGTTTAACTAAGCTACGACTTAATATTCATAGTTTTTACATGCCTTTGGCTAGCCTACAAGGGGGGAAAGTACCTGAAATAACCAAGAGACAAATAAACACAATAAAGAGTATCAGATAATCAGAGACAGACAGTAAGATCAATAGAAACCAATCAAAACCTTTCACCACAAACTTTACAAAAGTGACAGCACTCAGCTCCATGAATATACAGCCTGTTTCAACCTATCAGATAGATATTGGCAGCTGGTGATAAGAACAATGACTGGCTTTCTACTTCCAATGATTAGCTTGTTCCAGTAAGAGTCTTTGGACAGCAGGACAGGAGATTCAGAGCACTGATCACACGCCATCTGACAGCTCCTCAATAGGCAACATGAGTGTTTTGTTCAACACAACCCATCTGCAGGGGCCTTGGAAATGAAGCCTAGCCTTAGCCTTTCAGAGATAAGCACGCCAGATTGTATTTCAATCAAAACAAAATGGATCCGAGATAGGACCTGCTGTAACTGTGTGAAGTCAACAGCTCCCTGACTGACTAAATACAACAGCTTGTAGATTCTGCGTAAGCAAAACTCTTGTTTTGTTCATTTGTCATTCTAGTTCACACAAGCTTATTTTCTCCTCTGTTAAGTGGTATGATCAAATGTTTTTCAGCATGTGTCATGGTCCTGAAAATCTGAAAAAAGGGGGCACAAAACCATGATGTTTGCTAGATTAGAGACACACATATTTACACAATCTGTTTACCAACTTCATCTAATTTCCTCGTCTTTTCTCTGTGACTGTTACAGAGGCATCAGAACAAGGTAAGCTGGTGCCAACCTCTAGCCCTAGTTACGTAACATACAAACAACTCCAGGGCTAAAGTATAAGGTAGCCAAAGGTCAAGACCACGCAAACACAGATGAACTACACGTCAGCTGCTGTTACACTTCAGTCCCATATGCTCCAATGCCTGCTATGACGCTGTGGGCTGATGTTACAGACTGATGCTCCCACGTGTGGCATGATGCAGCTATGAATGTGAAACCGTTTGACAGTAACTGACAACTGCCACGGGCAAATATGGGTTTATGTGAGAGTTCAGAATGTGTGCGGCAATGAAAAAATGTGCCTGAAGGCAGCAGCATTAACCTGTTTCAAAGGATCTGGGGTTGTTGTTTTCAGGGTTTAACTCAACAACCACATTAAAGTGACAGTAATAAAAAGCGTGAGAAAGATTTCTGGTTGCCATGTTAATCTTATTGAATATGTACAGCAGGAATTTGGCTAGCATTTCATCGACACATATGTTATAAATTAAATCTATCAGATTAGTTATAGATCAATGATCATTATTTCAAGTTAACACTTTCAGCAAAGGATTGTTTATGACTGTATAGGAGTGTAATAACTAAAAAACGCCAAGCTACACGTTTTGACAGTTTGTCTTTATTACTAGTATTTTCTTTCTTTAAATAACTGGAATATTTCCTCGCACTCCGATAATGAGAAAGATTTGAAAATACCTTACTTTTGTAAACCTAAGCGATATTTTAGAAATGTGTTTCTGTTCACAAATTAAGAAGATCACTGACAGTAGGCCACATTTTTCCTTGAGAAGATAGGATCTAATGTGACAGTTTGTCTTTATTACTAGTATCCACCATCCTCTTAAATTCTTCAATGACTTCTTTCTTCAAACAACTGGAAATGTTTCCTCACACGTTACTTTGGTAAACATAAGTGATATTTTAGAAATCTGTTTTCAGTGCACATATTAAGACATTTTGGGGGCGGCAGTAGCTCAGTCCATAGGGACTTGGCTTGGGTACCGGAGGGTCGTCGGTTCAAGTCCCCGCATGGACCAAGTACTGAGTGTGAACTGGCTGCTGGAGAGATGACAGTTTGCCTCCTGGGCACCAAACCCCCAACTGCTCGGGGCGCCTGTCAGGGGCAGCCCCCACGCTCTGACATCTCTCTCATTAATGCATGTATATAGGTCCTGTTTGTGCATGTGTGTGTGTGTGTGTGTGTGTCCTGTATATAACAGAATGAAAAAATTTAATTTTTAATAAAGTGCCTTTCTTCTTCATCTCTATCAAACCCCATCTACTGTAAGATTTCAGGCAGGTGTTGTGACTCAAATAGATGTCATGAGAAAATTGCGAACCCACAACAGAGTGAAAGACACTAAATGTGTAATAACTATAAAAAAAACACCAAGCTACACATTTTGACAGTTTGTCTTTATCTTCTCTCTTCAAATAACTGGAAATATTTCCTTGCACTCCAATAATGACAAAGATTTGAAAATACCTTACTTTTGTTAACCTAAGCGATATTTTAGAAATGTGTTTCTGTTCACAAATTAAGACGATCACTGACAATAGGCTACATAGTTCCTTGAGAAGACAGGGTCTCTAACAAACCCCATCTACTGTGACCGTTTGTCTTTATTACTAGTATCTTCTTTCTTCAAATAACTGGAAATATTTCCTCACACTCTGACATTACTTTGGTAAGTCATATTTTAGAAATCTGGTTTCAGTGCACATATTAAGACATATTTCCTTGAGAAGATAGGGTCTCCATCAAACCCCATCTAGTGTAAGATTTCAGGCAGGTGTTGTGAATCAAAATGATGTCATGAGAAAATTGTGAACCCACAATAGAGACTACTGAAAGACACTAAATTGTGTTTTTGACTCGGCTGTCAAACCTGTCCTACTCCACAGTAGCTAACCTTTACCTTAACGACTAACGTTATACATGGATGATTGGTCTCCAACAGCTTCTATGTTGGCAAGAAAAAGCTTTAAAGGGGCTAACAACGAGTCACATAACGTTAAAGTATAACTGTATAAAGCTTGGGGTGATATTTTGGTGTTTCTGTTCACAAATTAAGACGATCACTTTACTTTGGTAAACATAAGTGATATTTTAGAAATCTGTTTCAGATATTTTTCCTTGAGAATATATGGTCTCTATAGAACCCCATCTACTGTAAGATTTCAGGCAGGTGTTTTGAATCAAAAAGATGTAAACCCACATTAAAGTGAAAGACACTAAATGTGTTTTGGCTGTCAAACCTGTCCTACTCCACACTGCCAACGTATGCAGCTTAGCAACGTAGCTAACCTTTACCTTAACGACTAACGTTATACATGGAGTATTGGTCTCAAACAGGTTCTGTGTTGGCAAAAAAAAGCCTTATAAGGGGTAAAATATCAGAATAACACCAAGTCATATCAAAGTTAAGCACATAACTGTATAAAGCTTGGGGTGAGGCCGACTGAGCTAGCAGGAAGCTAAACTAGCTACGTGTCATATTCTCCAACAGGCGACGTTGCATCGACTGTTAGCTTAAAGCTAGCTACAGAAATACCTCACAAACACCTTAGATTTGTTAATACTTCGAGTATTTATCTTTCCAATACTGAATATGAATGTTTAAATATATATTAGAGCGGGTTAACTTCACCCAGCTCGAAGCTTTTCGATAATTAAGCGAGTTTTTAACCCAACTTGCAATGTTAGCATCGTTAGCCGAGATGCTAACCAAGACTTATTTTCTAAAAATCATTGTTGAGAATATATTAAAAACACACTTACCCGTTTTTTTTAAGTGTAGATTAATTTACAGCGTGTGTTCGCTCTTTTTTATAGTCATGTAAATTGGTCTCCCGTTCAAGAAAATGTCTTAAAAAGGTCTTCCTCTCCTTTTTTTTCGTGTTTTGTTACTGAAGCCACGACACTGCAATGGCTGTCCAGCAACTCCCAAGAACTCAAGGCCTATGGAAAGGAGGAAAGGACACGCGTCATATCTCTGGGGTGTTTAACGCATGCGTAGTGTGACTGAAGCTGCGGTCGTGTTGTCCAGATTTCACTACGCATGCGTCATACCCCTGAAGCTATGACGCGTGTTCCATCCTCCTTCAATAGACCTTGCCCAAAAACTCTACCTAGCCGCTTCCTGTTTATGTTTCACAATCACCTTTCCGGCAGGAGAACTGATATAAAACATTAGTCTTCTTTTACAATGGAATATAATAGAAAGCTTTATTGTCATTGTATTAAATACAACGAGATTCACAGTTGCCACTTCTGGTCAGTGCTTTAAAACAAATACTTGACATGACTAAACGAGGCAGATAAAACATATAAGAGGTCAAACACACACACAGTTATACGATTCAAGATTCAAGATTCAAGATGTTTATTGTCACGTCGGTTATACAGGTACAAACGTGTGAAATACTTTTTGCTGGGAAGCTCAAAAAAAAATTTAAATACTAAGTTATATTACATTTACATTACAATTTCATTAACATTACAATTATAAAAGGAAATACTTTGTACAAGGACATATTAAGAACATATACAGGCATATTAAGAACATATACATTAAGAACATATACAGTATATACAGTATAAGATATATTTTTGTGTGAGAAGGTGTATGAATTATATATTTAAAAGTCTGATGGCCTGCCGGAAAAAAACTGTTCCTCAGTCTGCTATAAAGCAAATGAAACAGGTAAAGTAGATGTAATAAATAAATATAAACAGAAGTGTTACACTATAAGTATAAAATATAAAAAAAATAGATGTAATGTAAACAGAGATAATTGCACTTGTAAAACAGGTAGGGTAGATATAATAAATAAAATGTAAACAAAGGTAGTTACACTTGAGGTGTATATTGCATCAAGGATATATTGCACTTTTACAATTACACACACATATTTCACTTTTTTTTCCTTTTTTTTTTAAATACATCATTTATTAAGGTAACAGTGACTTGTTTATATATCAAACAAAACGACCAACCGCCAAACGGTTCTCCAAGATTATTATACATATATATATATATAATTATTATTATACATATAAATAGATAATTCATACGACACCTTCTCACACAAAAATATATCTTATACTGTATACGTTCTTAATGTATATGTTCTTAATATGCCCTTGTACAAAGTATTTCCTTTTATAATTGTAATGTAAATGTAATTGTAATGTAAATGTAGTATAACTTATTATTGTTTTAATGGAGCTTCCCAGCAAAAAATATTTCACACGATTGTGCCTGTATAACCGGTGTGACAATAAACATCTTGAATCTTGAATCTTTAATCTTTAATCAATTACCACACACATATTTCTCTCTCTCTCTCTATATATCTATATATAGATATAGATATATAGATATATATTCAAATATACTCCCACTACGGAGTCTTTCAAAGCACAGCTCAAGATCCACCCCTTTTCTTTGGCTTTTGAATGTACTTGAATTGTGATTACTAATTGGCCTTTTATAATGCTCATTATAACAGTCTTTTACTCATGGATTTTACCTTGGACTCTGTCTGTGGATGTGTGTGATTTTGTTGTCTGCTCTGTTGACCTGTTTTTATTTTGCCCATGTCTGTAAAGCACTTTGATCAGCTCATTTTGTTTTAAATGTGCTATAGAAATAGAAATTCATTTGACTTGACATATTTCACTTGTTTTTTTTCATACAATATTTATTATGGTAACAGTGACTGGTTTATATATCAAACAAAACAACCAACCGCGAAACGGTTCTTCAAGATTGTTATGTTACATATTTGCCTGTTAAAGTCATGAAATTTATCTTGTTATGAACTTAAATGTCATCTATTGGTGGAAATTACTCTGGTGATAATTTCAATTATATATTGGTAAATTATAGGATATTTTACCAGTTTCGCTACACCCAATTAAATTAAAAGCTCTTGTTTCCAGTACTCTGGTAAACCCAGAGCACCAAGAGGAAATGCCACGTGTACACACTGCGCATGTGCCCGACGAGTTTTACGTTGATCCTGGGTGATCCCAACTTCCGGTTGAAAGAGGAGAAGTGTCTCTCTCACACGATTACTCTTGACAAGGCCTCTCGTTACTCAACCCGTACGGTAGTTGAACCGGGTTTCGGCTAATAGCCATGGCTCTGTGATCCACCAACGAGTCAGCTAATTAACTTTTTTTTATAAAGGAATCAGGAGACGTCACTATATAGAATTTGTAAACGTCAGAGCCAACAGGTTTGAACGTTGCCCAGCGACGGACTAGTTAGCTAGTTAGCTAGCTAGCTAAAGACGCAGCTAACCAAAGCAGCTCTAAATTAGGTTCCCTTGGTGTACTATTTCAAGATGTCAACTGCGGGGTTTAACTCACAGAATGGGACAGGGACAGGACAGGCGTATGTGAATGGTGAGTAAAACATTTAAATGTAAGTAAAGTCAAGCTAACACGAGCTAACTAATAAGCTAACACTTAGCAGCAGTTCTTGGATTCTTGATGCTAACTAGGTTTGCTTAGTAACGCTGTAACTAACCAAGCAAGAGCAGAGCTGTCAGGTACAGCTACTGTTAATCTTCACCTGTGTGTTACCTGTTACTGAATTAAGATGGTAATTCAGTCAGGTTGATTTCAAAATACTCCTGCTGGTTTACAAAGCACTAAAATGGTTTAGGGGCCAAAATACATTTCTGATTTCTACATAATTAAAACAGTTATAAAATCATTAAAGATTAGAAAATAAAAACAAGCTAAAAATAAAAGCTAGAATAGAATAAAACACACAAGAGTAAAAGCTCTAGTGCAGTATATAATATAATTATCTGGTTTAATAAAAGGCAGCAGCAAACAGGAAAGTTTTAAGCTTTGATTGGTGGAAATTACTAATTATATATTGGTAGATTATAGGATATTTTTACCAGTTCCGCTACACCCCAATTTCTGATCTTCTGCTATGTTATGAACCACCCAGACCTCTCAGGTCATCTGGATCAGGTCTGCTTAGTGTCCCCAGAGTCAGAAATAAACATGCAGAAGCAGCGTTCAGTTTTTATGCACCAAATATTTGGAACAAGCTCCCAGAAACCTGCAGGACCAACTCCAACTCTGAGTTCTTTTAAATCAAAGCTTAAAACTTCCCTGTTTGCTGCTGCCCTTTACTAAACCAGATAATGATCTTATACTGCTCTAGAGCTTTTACTCTTGCTTCTGTCCTAGCTTTTATTTTTAGTTTGTTTTTATTTTCTAATCTTTAATGTTTGTATAACTGTTTTAATTATGTCTTAATGTTCTATTGCACTTTGTCGCAATGTTCTTGAATGTTTATGTAAAGCACTTTGAGTTGCCATGTTGCTGAAATGTGCTCTACGAATAAAGCTGCCTTGCCTAAAAATAGTAGCTAACTAAGGTAATGTAAGCTAACTCAATTTTTTTAAACTTTTTTTTTAACTTTTATTGTGTTATAAAGTGATTACAAAACAAGTGAAGACATATAAAGGGACATATATATATATATATATATATATATATATATATATATATATATATATATATTATACAGAGAAAGACAATAACAAAGTACAAAACAAAACAAAAACATTACAAGGGGATAAAAGCAGGTTGAAGAATATGTGTGTGTGTGGTTGTGTGTGATGTGGATAATGGGTGTGTGTTTGGCATTGAATGAGGCCAGATGGTCATATATGACATATATCTACTCTTAAACACACATATACTGTACACATGCACACATATCTACACACAGACATAGATATCCTTCCTTTTATGTGTAAACAAAAAGAAAAGAAAATAATTGAGTAAAATATATATATATAATACAGTATATAAAACAGTATAAGCTAACTCAATTTAAACAAGTGCTACTTTTGGTTTTGTCGAAGTTGGAAGACCAACAGGTCGACAAACCGAGGGGGTCAACATGCATCATAACTTTTAAGACAGTTCCCATCTTCTCCCAGTACACATAACGGTGATGATGATGTGATCACACCAGTCAGTTTAGCACTTGTTCTTCTACTGGCAAACAGTTAGCCAGAACTTTCCCTGTCATAATTAAACATCCAACGAGCTTTGACTTGTCTTTTCGCATCTGTCTCTTTGAGGTTTTTCCTGTACAGTTACATTCCCAGTGAATAATCCCAACTGCAGGTTGCTTAGTTCCCTCACTGTTGTGCAAAACTGATTTTTTAGCAGGCTGGATAGCTTGGGTGTCTTTGCTTTCTACGTTTTACTGTACATGTGGCAAATTGGGGATGATCCAGATATGTGGCTGCAGAGCATTCTCTCCAGACTCATCCAATTACCTACTTCAGTTTTGAGATTACTCACACATTTCTATGGGGTTCCCATGAATGCTGAGGATAAACAATGTAAACACAGTGACATCTGACAAAGGTGTGATTGTATGCAGCCTTCTGAAGCTTAACTATGCATGTGAAGGAGCTCTCTTGTACTGTGCAGATGAAGCTTGCAGATCTAGTTTGGCGGTTTTCTAAAACTTTAAATATGTGTCTGAAATAGGTGTGTCTCAAGCTTCGACCGTTGCCATGGTAATCGACCTCCAAATCAGTATTCGAATGCTAGATGCTAGAGTGAAGATACTGGTCTCATATGAAACTAGAAAAAATTAAGGAATCCATTGGTACCATGTCATACTAGCTTGTCCCGAAGGAGGCTAAACGTTCTAAACTTTTGCTAAATTTTGGCGAGGAAAAACTGGCTTGGCCATTTTCAAAGGGGTCCTTTGACCTCTGACATCAAGATATGTGAATGAAAATTGGCTCTATGGGTACCCACGAGTCTCCCCTTTACAGACATGCCCACTTTATGATAATCACATGCAGTTTTGGCACAAGTCATAGTCGAGTCAGCACACTGACACACTGACAGCTGTTTTTTGCCTGTTGGTCTTGAGTTTGCCATGTTATGATTTGAGCATATTTTTTATGCTAAATGCAGTACCTGTGAGGGTTTCTTGACAATATTTGTCATTGTTTTGTGTTGTTAATTGATTTCCAATAATAAATATTTACATACATTTGCATAAAGCAAGCATATTTGTCTCCCATGTTGAGAAGAGTCTTAAATACTTGACAAATCTTCTTTTAAGGTACGTTTTGAACAGATACAAATATTTTAATCGATTGACAGCCCTAGTAATAACATAGTATGGCCATAAACTTTATGTATAAAGCTCACAGTTGAGGGGGGTCTTCTCATGCACCCACTTGATGTTAATGAGGCCAATTTTTAAATTAACTTACTTTGTGTTTAACCTTTTCAATGGGTTGATTTGTGATTGGCTGAGGTTTCTGATTCCACATCAGGCTTTCTCTGATCGGACCAGTGATGTATCTAACTAGGAGTTTTTGTTCTTAAAATTTCCCTTGTCTCAGGAAGGACACAGATTTGAGGTGGATTATATTCTTCCATCTATCTTTGCTCATTGAGAAGAGTTGTTTTCTAATCCCTCCTCACTCTGACGCTCACTTAGCTCTGCTTCCAGTTATGTCGTTCAGGTCTTAGTGGATAGGCGTGAATCTGTTTGCATAATGTAATCATTTTAAGGTGCAAACAGCGGTAGACTGGTGCAGCATTTAAGCAGTGTTGCCTGTTAGATTGTTATTTAGGTAACGCATTTATTGATATGAATTGACCCATTTCTTTCTTTCTTTTCCTACTGACTAGTAGATGCTTTTGGCAAGATCAAATGAGAAACAAATGCCATATTTTAGTCCGGTATCTGCGCAAACAATACAATCAGAGCATTCTTAATTGTGCAGAAGTGTCTATGGTGGATTACTACTACTGTGTTCCTTCAAGGAAGGTCACACTTGGCTTAGAGCCCCACACTCACTGTCATTGAGGGCAGATCATGGTAAATTAAATCCAGGTAAAGAGATTAGACCCTGGGCTGTCAGTTCATTGGTCATTTGGTAGATCTGAGTGGTTTTCACTTGGTGTGTCGTCACTACCAGCACTGTGCCATCTGTTTTTCATTTACCTTTTTGAACTGCGTTTCAGATTTTAAACCCAAGGACTTGCTTGGGTTTAAGACACTTGAATCACAAACAAAAGCCCCTTTCAGACAAGGAATCTGTAACGTTGCTGGCTTCGTCTATCTGGGAAGCTAAAGGCTCAGCTTTTGAACGTAAGGCTACCTTACAGGAGCGTTCCATGATGGCTCTGGTCAAGCTTGACAAGACCATAACTAAGAGAGCTGCAATCCTTGTTCAGATTTTGGCATCTGGCACACAAGAGGGAGTCCAACAGTGGCAGCTCTGCTGGAGAACAGTTTGAAAGGAAGAGGAGTATTCAACCTGGAGCTGACATGTAAAATTGCCAGAAAGTTTAAGGAGTGAACTGTATGTATGTCTGAAAGGCCTTTGATGTCATTTTGATTAGGGCTGCACAGTTAATCCAAATTTTAGCAAAATCTCAATATGGCCTACTGCAAATTTCAAATTGCACGAGGCGCAATATTTGTAAAAGGTGAACTGTGTGTCAAAATACCATTTAGAATTTAATATTATGGTGCTGCAGAGATGTCCTGGTCTACACATCATGTTCTGCAGACTTAAGAAAACATCTTTGTTTGGTACAAATCCCCACAAAAATCACACCATATTCATCATCATCATTTATGTTTTTCAATGAAAATGAGGATAATGATGTAAAGAATATCATTATTATCCCTCTAATATCGCTAATTGAATTGCAATTGCAATATCAGTCAAAATAATTGCAATTAGATATTTTTTCAAAATAGTTCTGCCTCGATTTTGATGGCTGGATCTGTGTCCTCTTGGGTACACAAAATGTGTAATAACTAAGTAAACATAGGCCTGATGTTTTTGATTTAGATTCTCTAATATGCCTGTTTTTTTCTTTATCTCTTGTTCAGGTCCGTCACAGAATCCAGTTGCCCTGCAGCAGCTGCCAGGGGTCAGCTATGGCATGACTCACCAACCCACCTACAATCCAATGCAGGCCAAAGCTCCCGCTGCCCCCGGCCCTGGACTCTACCCCTCTGGGCCATACCAACCCGCTCCCCCAGTCTGTTCCTACCAGCCCGGCCCACCACTCACTTCCTACCCAGCTCCTCCAGGCCAGTCGCTGTTGACTAGGCCTCTAATGGGAGGTCCTCCGTCCCATACCCCTCCTCAGTCTGCCAGCCCTGGTCCTAGGCTGCCCCCTGCACAGGCCACACCTCCCCCTCCTGCTGTGTCTTCTAGTAGCTATTACCCAAACCCCCAGCAGCCACAGCCTGTGGCTCCGGCATGGCAGTACAACGCAGCTCCCCCACAAATGGGGCCACCCACTTCCATTAGCACACCTCCCCGTGGCCCAGTGGCTAATCATGTGAACCCAGCTGCAAGCTCGACAGCGCCGCCGCCGCCACCGTCATCGGCAGCTTACAGCGCTGCACCACCAGCCCATGTGTCCCATAGTGTCACCCAGCCCCAAGGGCCAGGGATGCCCCGAACATCTCTGCATGGATATACACAGCCAGGTAGGAACACAAAGGCTCCACTGAAGTCTAAACTCTACCCGCCACATGCACAATAATCTTTAAATAAAGGATAAGATAATTACACGGAGAAGTTGGGAACAAATGAGACTCTAATGACGCAGGCACTCCTTGGGTCAAATCAATAAAAAGTGATTCATCCTTTCAAGTTTCAATAAATCCGACCAGTGAACTTTAGCCCTTTCATTCCAGGGTCCCCATTACTTAACCACTGTAATGTGTGTAATGCGATTTGTAAGATAGCCACCACTATCCCCTTCTAATAACTTTTCTATAGCACTATTACGGTGTCTTGTCTCTTTTCCTCGTCATTGTCTTCCTTCACTGACGTGCTGCAGATATGCATATCAACAATGCTGATATGTTGGAGCTGGACCTTGTCCTCTGTTTCTACATTGAGCATGATAGCTGGCTGTTGCCTCTGGCTCCCTTACTCTGAATTTGTACAAAGTTCAAATGAGAATTTTATTGCTTCCGATTTGATTCTTAAGCAGCAGCGTGACGTGGCTTTTAGGACAAATCCAAATTTTTGTTTCAGTTTCGGGTGCAGGTTGTATTGCTAAAATGTTTTCTACTGGTGATATAAGCAGAATGCACACATCTGTATCTTCTGGGTATTTATAACACTTTGATAGATTCAGGTAGTAGTTTCATTTCTTTCTGTGAGTTTAAGGGTTGTCTCCACTGAGAAGTATTTTCACAGTGTCAAAAACAAAAGACCACTCATTCGTAGTAACTTTTTATGCCAACTAGTCATTAACATTTTCTCTGGAGGAAGTGGCTTTGTTAAGTGATGTGAGCGTGAAGTTGGTTGTGTAATATTAGGCAACAGTGTCTGAATGATTAGTCATAGCATTATGTAAATTAACCTTGATTTTTGAAGCTATCTTTAGTACAGTACTTCTGCATACAAGCAGAGGTCACATGATCGCCTCAGTCTGTCTGTTACCAGCATATGTCTCAATCTTATGGTCAGAGTGGCCTGGAAATTGCTGATCACATTCACACCCCCAACAGGAAGAGCTTGATTTTAGTGACCTTTACCCCAGCAGCACCATCGGGGCATATCTTCCCAGTACAATGGTGCCAGTGAAAGTATCAGCGAACTGGAGAAATTATTACGTCTTTGTAGAGGAGTGTACTCTTCTGACTGCTTTCTTTCTTTAAAATGTCACAAGCAATTCTAAAATGTCACACATTTCACCACCAGCTACAATAATCTGTTGAACAGATTTTGGCTCTGCTGAGCTGCTGAAAGTTTCATAGTCTCAAGGATCAACAGTCACAGTATGTGTTGTCAGTAAAATGTTTCAGATGAATGTACCACAGTGCGGATATGAAACGCAAAAAAGTGCCCTGCACAATCTGTAGTATAGAGGATTATCGTTTTAGTCATTATCATGCAGCTTCATCTCAGTCTAATCTCTAATCTAATTAAGTCTTCACAGCCTTGTGTCCCTGAAATGATAGATTCTCTACAGACGGATAATCATTTGTCATTGTAATTGTCACTTACCTTTTTCTGTCACTGCTGTAAGAATAATCAATCTCATCAATTGTGCATGGTAATTCATTTATAGAAAAAAACATGTTGTATACACCTTATACATAAAATTGAACAGACTTCCTGCGTTTATTGATCAATAAATGCATCAAAAAGTTTCTTTGAGACTAGACACGTCTGAATCGGCTGGTTTATCAGTAGAGATGAACATGTCTCTGTTGCCGTCACTGTTCTGACATTATCTGGCTGTGGGTCAGTAGTGCCACCAGCTGTTGTCACCTCCAGTCGTAACTTACAATGTTACACATCAGTGATGCCTCATCTCTTCTACATGATATGTGGTAGAAGCACAGAGTGCACAGTAATGTTGACATCATTTTAGAAGTCATAAATCCTAAATTACCTCAGTGACGATGCTGTGATACACAAAAATTACTGCTGAAGCAATAAGTCGATTTGAAAGAAAATGATTTAACAACAATTTGATATGTGATTTAATATAGCTTTAATCTGAATCTGTAATGAAAACAATCATATTGAATGAATGAATCACTGTTTTTCACCAGGCACTGCACCTCCACCAATGACTCACATGGCTCCCCAGACGTTCCATCCAAGCAGAGCTCCCTATGGCCCCCCACCTACTGGCCCACCACCAACCATGAAACCCCCACCGCCTTCCACTGGACCCGCGATGGCCAATGCCACACCTCCACCCCCCAGGGCAGATGGTAAGTTCTTTTTAAATTTGGGTTTATTCAATTTCTGTGCTTTGTCCTCAGGTATGACAACCTATACTGCCTCACTTTGTTTATTTATTTACATTTCACATTATCTGATTTATTTTGAGTGGTCTTAAATGTGCCAACGGCCTGGTATGAACTCAGCAAGACAAGACAAGACTAGCAAGTCATTTTGAAACCGTTGGAATCAACTGAAAAGGAAATGGAGACAACATGACCAGTCTATTTCAGACCAATTGCAGATGGTCAGATAGTGGTATGTTTTTACCAGGTTTTAACTAGGTTAGCAAGCTTGTGGGATCGTTAAAGGTCAAAGTCAGTGCAGCAAACATTTCCCCCCACAAATTAGGCAAACAGTGAGGTAGGGCTGTGCAATTAAATTTCAAGAATTTCAATTACAATTACAATTTGGCTTCCAATGATTATGAAAACAAGGTAATTGCGCAAAGATTATGGCACATGATTTTTGTCATGTTACCTGTTTCATGTACTACTGTCACGATTAACGACCCTCTTATAAAAATAACTTTTTAATCATATTTGCTCCAATTTCGCCTACTTCAGTTTTAACTTAGTATAGATGCAACATTTTCTTTCTAAATTCATGATGTTTCCAAAGTCAGTGAATAATTGTGTTAAATCACTGTGGTCTCAATATTGACCAAAATAATTGTGATTATGATTTTTGCCATAATTGAGCAGCGCTAGTGCCAGGGTTGAAAATAAGCACCAGCCAAGTGCTGGTAAATTATGCAAGTGGCTGCTAGATTTGCTTCACTCACCAACCAAATAAAAAATGGTAATTTATTTCGTAGCTGGTAAAAATTTGGAATCCACCAGCAGCCACAGTGGCAAGTAGACAAAAAAGTTAATTTCCAACCCTCTGTGCAAATTGTTAAATCAGAACGCTGTCAGTGATGAGTCTGTAACTGTATGTCCTTTTTTATAAGCCAGCCATTTTTGTTCTGATCACCTTCCATTGTTTCCCTCCCTCCCCTCCTTCCTCTACATGCCAGCTCAGTGTGGGGGTGCTGCCGTTAACAGCACTCTGCCCCCCACTGAGCCCGACTGCCAGGATGGGGATATTGAATGTCCAGGTGTGGCCAAATCTGTCAGTAGCTGTTAGTGTCAGTGCTTTGGTGCCCATCCTGTCCTCTCTATGCTGTTGTTCATTGTATCCAGGGATGCACTAATTCTTTTTTTACCATCACTTAAATTGATACGAAATTTAAGAAACTCTGCAGAATCCGTTGATACAGATCTCCAATCTGTTAGAGAACAATGCAGAAAATAAGATCTCTATTCCTTATGTTAGTGCTGCATTAGCCCACTATTTCTTAGTATCAGTGCATCCCTGGTAACATATTTCCTTTTAGTAGTTTTTTTTACCTCTTTCTGTCATCCATTCCCACCATATCTACCATATGAACTTTAAATAAACATCTTAGAAGCACCAAAGTACAAATGTTTCTTTAAAACACCATACATCCCATCATCGGCGTCATCATTAATGTTGTTGTTTTGCTTCAGTATTCGTTTGTGTCCATCTTATGTGTATCTTTACTGTACTTCAGTAGATCATTCCATAATCCATCGCCTGTGGTTATCACACTGGGATAGAAATAGCGGGAAGTGTCACTAAAATTATTCACATCACATCTGTGTTTGTTTTTAAACAGGAACTGTGGCTGGCAATGGCCCAGGAGCACCAAACAGCTATAATCATGTTGACAACAAAATGGGTAAGGCCATTTTCTGCCGCATATTAGATTATTTTCACACCAACCACATGTACAGTCTGGGTTTACCAAGCAGGCTTTCATAGCTGCTAAACACAAATGTGTAAATGGTCCTCTTGTGTTTATTTTCCTTACATTTTATGTCACAGCCTTTTTATAGTAAATTGCGTCTTCACTACTGTTTAACACTTTATTATGACCTGTTGCTGTTATTTTTTTCGTGCTAATTACTAATTATACAATGTCACAGGATTAAAGCTCCCACAAAGACTATTAGTGACTGTCAGTTCTGGCATGCTGTTACCAATTACAAGTTTTTAATTTTCTTTTGTTTAAAGGAGAAGTCTGGAAATATTCTATACTTTTCATATCAACAAATCCCATGAAAAAAAAGTCCAAAACCAACAATGAACTGAACTATTGAAACCATTAGTGAGCCACACTGTTACACTGGGCGACATGTTCCTTCATTACCGTGAAACACTGCCACGTCTTCAGTAGAGGCTTGGGGCACTTTTTCAGTAATCACTGCTACTCAGCGGGTTTTGATTTCTCATGTAAGCTGTTATCATTTCTGTTCCCTTTTCTTCCACAGCTGGCCTGCCCCAACCCGGACCACCTGGTCGGCACTTGGGCCACTACCCCTCCCTCCCCCCTGGGTACCAGAACACCCCTGCTCCCCACAACGCCACCTCCCCCATGCACCCTGCGAT